>NC_062548.1:38840168-39504061 GCF_016906955.1 Phacochoerus africanus
CCGTTGTGCCACAAAGGGAACTCCTTAAAGCCATGATTTTGTTTTTACAAAAAGCATTAAACAGGAGTTCCTTCCGTGGTGCAACAGAAACAAACCTGACTAGGAACCATGAGGTTTTGGGTTCAATCCCTGGCCTTGCTCAGTGGGGTAAGAATCCGGCACTGCCATGAGCTGTGGTGTAGGTTGCAGACGCGGCTCGGATCCCTTGTTGCTGTGGTGTAGGCCGGCAGCTACAGCTCCGATTCAACCCCTAGCCTGGGAACATCCATATGCTGCGGGTACGGCCCTAAAAAAAAAAAGCCATTGAACAGGCAAAAGCACTGTGGCCCAGGAATTCAGAGAGGCTGAGCTCAGGGGACCTGGCTGGCACAGCCCCATCGCCTCGACACTGAACTCGGAGGTGAGTTTTAATGGACACTGGCTGTTGCAGCTGCCAGGAAGGATGGAGGGGTTTCCGGGACCTACGAGGGGTTAGAAAAGCAAGCGTCAGCCTCTCACTTCTGTACTCAGCTTTCGGGAGATGCCTGGGGCGGGGTGGGAGCAGGGACAGACACACAGAGGGGACCCACTGTGACATCAGACCCTGTCGGATGGAGGTGGAGCCGCTGGGAGGGAGGACACTGTCAGGCAGGCTGCTGAGGCGGCTGAGCCTGACAGGGAAAAGGCGCTTAGCTCTGGGGCTGTTTGCCTGGAAGCCAGCAAACACATCTGCCTTGACATAAAGAAAGAAAACTGCTTTCAAAATGTCTATCGCTGAAATGTGAGAAGTTTAAAGCTCGTCTTGGGCCTGCTCTGCGCCTTAACTCGTTAAGGTTGAGATGGCGGCACTGTTACCCATTTCCAGGAAACCGGCGACAGAGGTCAGAGGGGCGGGCCGAGGAGGACGCAGGAGTGTCTGCCAGAGTCACACCAGCAAGATGCCACCCCCACCTGGGGCCTCTGCTGGGGAAACAGGTACGTTGACGACGACTATGCCCGAATGCTAGAAAGTGACACGGCCATGCAAAGCTTGGTTTCAAAGAGCAGTCAGGGAACAAAAGCAGAAAAGAGTGAACACGACAGGTCCCACATCTGGGATCGCATACCTGCAAAAGGGCTGGGAGGCGCGTTAGCTGTGATTTGTAGGGACACTGACTTTATACTTCGTCTGATTTTCTACAGTGAACACACATTAAAACTGAAGGGGGGGGACCTCCATTCAATAGTATCCATTTTTTTAAAAAGTAGGTAAGAATTAAATTTCGAGGCCTGAATTCAAAGCACTTCCAGGTCAGAGCAGTGCAACGAAAGGAGGTGTCACAGCCATGTCCACCTGCCCCAAGAGCGAGACAGCCGGACTCAGCTCCTGGGGGGGGGGGGGGACGGTGTGCCCCCCGCCCCGCGGCAGAGGCAGGCGGCTGTGGCCGGGAAAGTGGACTCATTCAAAGAGCGCGGAGTCGGCTCTCGTGCTACCGGCTCACTCAAGAGCTGTGTGGCCTTGGGTAGGTTACTTACTCTTTCTGGGCCCCAGTTTGATAATCAGGAGGGGGGACATGAGACGGTACTCTCCAGAGTCCCTTTCGTGCTGGAAGCCTAGCACGCAGAGATCTCAGGGAAGACAGCAGGCCTCCGTGGGACAGAACTAGGTGGGACAGCACGGACTGGGGTGGACCAGGGACCAGAGGGATACGGACCTCGGATATGCAGCCTTTCTGATGCACCTGTGGTACCGCACAGCCACAAAGCTTCAGCCAGGACGCCTGACGCCAAGGGAGCTCCCACCACTGGGGGCACGTGGGAGGCAAGAGAGGGACACAGAGGGATGTAGACGAGGTGGCCTGGAGGGCAGGGACCATGGGGCTGTGGCCCCCTTGGGGCCTCACTGGCAGCCATACCCCTCCATCCGGCCTCCTTGGGGATCCACTGTCCCCAGAAGAGCCTCGCTCTGTTGCCTCGGTGGCTCTGTGGACGGTCCTCCCGCTGGCATGGGCCTCTTCACACGGGGCTCTGCTCTGTCCCCAGTTTAGATTCAGTCCCAGACCCGGGATTTCCAACGGCCCCGGGAACAGCTCCCTGTCCCCTGTGTGGGAGGCCCAGCCTGTCCCCATCTCGCTCCTGAATTTCAGACTCATGAGCTTCTCCATGCTCCTACTGTTTAAGAGTCCTCATGGCCAACCTCACTCACTGTCCTGGCAGAAAAATAAAACCGGCTGAAGGCTTAGAAATGCCATGAGGACCAGTGGAGAGCATTGGCTAAAGTTCTAGAAGACAGGTGGGTGACAAATTTAAAGCCAAAGTGAAAGGCTGGACCCTCGGAGCCAATGGGGAGAAGAGGGGGCTCCCTCACCAACCCCCGTCACTTGGTTTGAGCTGGGTGGCCGGGTAAAGGGTGGGTGGGGGAGCCCATTTGCACGTCCCCTGCCCGCCCCCACTTCAAACCCCATCTGAACAAGGAAACTGCCAAAGCACTTCCACACTTACGGGCATGGTTTTGTCTCCAAAGAAATAAATGGTCTTATAGCCGTCCTTCTCCACGTGCCCCAGGCAGTACCTCTTGTCCCAGCCGTCGGGGAAGACATCAAAGCTGATCTGGCCTCCTGTGGGCCGGGGGAGAAACACACAATCAATATGAAAGGGAGGCGAGTGAGATGTCCCGGCAAAAAGTGTGCCCTTCGCTCTTGTCGGTGACTGGAGTGCTGGGGTTGATTTTATTACCCTAGTTCCTTGGGTACAACACTCTGGGGGTAGGTTCTAGAAATTAATTCTTGCATTATGTTATTTTTTTCCCCCCAGCTTTATTTCACTAAAAATCTAAAATCTAAAAAAGAGAGGCAGAGTGGTGACTTGGAGCAGGACCCACACCTGCATCCACGTGCTGGGCCGAGTGCCTGGAGCTGTCAACAGCCTCCCTTGGTCATACTTGCTCTGGGCCACACCTGCTTGGTGGAAGGGCCTGTAAGCAGCCTGCATCCAGCTCAGGGGGCAGGAAAGAAACCCCTGTGAAAGGGGACTGCGGGAAGCTTTGTTAGGCAACAAAAGTCCTGTCAAAGCTTTGTCAGGAGAACGTTCACTTCCTGGTTCAAGGGCACTGAACAATCCACTCGTTCATCTCTTATACAGGATCTTTCTGCAAGGCCAGGTTTCCAGCAAGTGCATGCTTATTGGAGCTGGTGAAAGGAGAGAGCTTTAAGAAATGGCCTGTCAGCAATCCTGGGAAAGAAAAATGGAGCTGAAGGAATCAGGCTCCCTGACTTCAGACTGTACGACAAAGCTACAGGAATCAAAATAGTATGGTATTGGAACAAACCACAAATACAGATCAATGGAACAAGGTAGAGAGTCCAGAAATAAACCCACACGACTATGGTCAATTAATCTACAACGAGGGAGGCAAGACTATACAATGGAGAAAAGACAGCCTCTTCAATAAGCAGAGCTGGGAAAACTGGACAGCAACAGGTAAAAGAATGAAGTTAGAACCTTCTCTTACACCATGCACACAATAGACTCAAATGGATTAAAAGACCAAAATGTAAGACCAGGTGCTGTGAAACGCCTAGAGGAAAACACAGGCAGAACCCTTTTTTTTTTTTTTGCTATTTTTTGGGCCGTTCCCAAGTTATATGGAGGTTCACAGGCTAGGGGTCCAATCGGAGCTGTAGCCACCAGCCTATGCTAGAGCCACAGCAACGTGGGATCCGAGCCACGTCTGTGACCTACACCACAGCTCACGGCAACGCCGGATCGTTAACCCACTGAGCAAGGGCAGGGACCGAACCCGAAACCTCATGGTTCCTGGTCAGATTCGTTAACCACTGCGCCACGACGGGAACTCCCAGAACCCTTTTTGACATAAATCACAACACTCTCTTTTTGGATCGACCTACTCGGGGAATGAAAATGAAAACAAAAATAAATGAATAGGACCAAACTAAACTCAACAGCTTCTGCACAGCAAAGGAAGCATAGACAAAACAAAAAGACAACCCACAGAATGGGAGAAAATCTTTGCCAGTGAAGTGGCTGACAAGGGGTTATTAATTTCTAAAATACACAAACAGCTCAGGCAGCTCAATATAAAAAAAAAGTCCGGTCAAAAATTGAGAAGACCGGAGTTCCCGTCGTGGCGCAGTGGTTAACGAATCCGACTAGGAACCATGAGGTTGCGGGTTCATTCGGTCCCTGCCCTTGCTCAGTGGGTTAACGATCTGGCGTTGCCATGAGCTGTGGTGTAGGTCACAGACGTGGCTCGGATCCTGCGTTGCTGTGGCTCTGGCGTAGGCCGGTGGCTACAGCTCCAATTCAACCCCTAGCCTGGGAACCTCCATATGCCGAGGGAGCAGCCCAAGAAATAGCAACAACAACAACAACAACAACAACAACAAAAAGACAAAAAAAAAATTGAGAAGACCTAAATAGACATTTCTCCAGAGACAGACAACATGGCCAAACAGCACATGAAAAGATGCTCAACACTGCTAATTTTTAGAGAAACATAAATCAAAACTACAACGAGGAGTTCCCGTTGTGGCTCAGTGGTTAATGAATCTGACTAATATCCATGAAGATGCAGGGTCGATCCCTGACCTTGCTCAGTGGGTTAAGGATCTGGTGTTACCATGAGCTGTGGTGTAGGTCACAGACGCAGCTGGGATCTGGCATTGCTCTGGCTGTGGTAAAGGCCGGTGGCTGCAGCTCCGATTGGACCCCTAGCTTGGGAATCTCCATATGCTGCAGGTGTGGACCTAAAAAAAAAACCAAACAAAAAAACCCCAATGAGGTACCACTTCACACTAGTCAGAACAGCCATCATCAGAGAGTCTACAAATAAATGCTGGAGTGGGTGTGGAGAGAAGGGAACCCTCTACACTGGTGGTGGGAATGTAAATTGGTAAAACACTATGGAGGTTCCTCAAAAAAAAAAAAAAAACCCTAAAAACTACTGTATGATCCAGCAATCCCACTCCCAGGCATTTATCTGCAGAAAACCATAATTCGAAAAGATATATGCATCCTGATGTTCACTGCAGCCCTATTTACAACAGCCAAGACATGGAAGCCACCTAAGTGTCCACTGACAGAGGAGTGGATAAAGAGGATGTGGTGTGTGTGTGAGTACACCTATGTACACACACACACACACACACACACACACACACACACACACACACACACACACACACACACACACACACACACACACACACACACACACACACACACACACACACACACACACACACACACACACACACACTGGGATATTACTCAGCCGTGGTAAAGAACGAAACAACGCCATTTGCGGCAACACAGATGGACCTAGAGACGATCATACTAAGTGAAGTCATACAAAGACACATACCACCTACCACTCATATATGGAATCTAAAAAGAAGATACAAATGAACTGATTAATAAAACAGAAACCAACTCACATACTTCAAAAAAACCTATGGTTACCTAAGGGCAAAGGGAGGGTGGAGGATCAACCAGGAGTTTGAGATTAATATACACACACTACCATAAAGAAAACAGATGAACAGGGATACGCTGTGTGGCATAGGGAACTCTACTCAATATCCTGCAATAACCTCGGAGTTCCCCTTGTGACTCAGCAAACCTGACTAGCATCCATGAGGTTGCGGGTTTGATCCCTGGCCTCGCTCAGTGGGTTAAGGATCTGGTGTTGCTGTGAGCTGTGGTGTAGGCCGGCAGCTATAGTTCTGATTGGACCCTTAGCCTGGGAACTTCCATCTGCCCCTGGCGCAGCCCTAAAAAGACAAAAAACAAAAACAAAAACATGGCAATAACCTACATGGGAAAAGAACCTGCAAAAGAATGGGTATAAGTATAACGGAGTGGATACATGTACACCTGAAACTAATGCAACATCTTAAATCAACTATACTTCAATTTAAAAAAAAAAAGGAAAAAAAGAAAGGAATGGTTCATGACGGCAATCGGCCTGCTCTCAGCAGGTGACAGGCACTTTCCACCCCCAGGCGCCGCAGGGCAGCTCCACAGCAGACAGACCCCCTCCCCATTCTGGGCCTCGGGGTTTTTTTTTGTTGTTGCGTCCATGGCATGTGGAAGTTCTTGGTCCGAGGACTGAACCTGAGCCCCAGCAGTGACAACGCTGGATCCTGAACCCACTGTACTACCAGGGAACTCCTCAAGGCCTTGTTTTTCTTTCTTTTGTTTGGTATGAAAGTTCCTGGGCCAGGGATAGAATCTGAGCATCATCTGCGACCTAAGCATGGCGACACCAAATCCTTAACCTGCCATGCCAGGCCAGTGCCACAGAGACAAGCCAGCTCATTAAGCCACTGTGCCACAGCGTGAACTCCTGGGCTTTGCCGTCTTGACTTGTTAAGACTAACCCAAGTGACGAGTCTGGCTCCTCGCCATTCAAACCCTACAGGAGTCGGAATACACTCAGGCTCCTCAGGGGCCCCGTCCCATCTCTCTCCTGTGGCGTCACCTGCATGCTGGCTTCTCCCAGAGGTATGGGGCTAAGTTCTTCCTCGTCACTACGTAACAGGCTCTTATTTACTTTATTTTGGCCGGGTCCATGGTGTGTGGAAATTCTCAGGCCAGAGATCAAAGCTGTGCCATAGCAATGACAACACTGAAGCCCTAACCCTAGGCTATCAGGGAATTCCGAGATGCTCTTATTTTTGACCAGGAGAAGCACAGGGAGGAAGAATCCTGGCTGGGTGAGAATTTTAAACGAAACCCGGCAGCTTGGTAGTCACTCCTACCTGGACAAGTCTCTGCTACGGCTGCTTATGGAGAGCGGTTCCCCCTCCTCTTGCTCAGCCCTCTTCCCGTCTGCAAAAGCCAGTGCAGTTCAGGCTCAAGAGCGCGATGGCCCCCAACCACCTGCCGGCAAATGGCTTCCAGACGGTGAAATCCATTCAGACATACAATACCTATGGAAAATGTGAGGCCTTTCCCTGCAAACTCTTGCCGCAGATCCTCCACGAATTTTTGTCTGATATTTTCTTTCTGAGAAAAACAAAAAGGTGAGGATAGGCTACTGTATGAGAAAGTGCACTTTTCTGGGGAATTCCCATTGTGGCTCAGGGGTGATGAACCTGACTAGCATCCATGAGGACATGGGTTCAATCCCTGGCCTTGCTCAGTGGGTTAGGGATCTGGCATTGCCGTGAGCTGTGGTGTAGGCCGGCAGCTGCAGCTCCAATTAGACCCCTAGCCTGGGAACTTCCATGTGCCGCAGGTGAGGCCCTAAAAAAGCAAAAAAAAAAAAAAAAAAAAAACAACAAAACAAAACAAAACCAAAAAAACAAAAACCCCCAAAAATGCAAGCACACTTTCTCGGCCACAGAGACGCACACCTCATCTCTGTAAACCCAGGCTATTTCAGACTCACTTTGTCAAGTTCATAGAACTCAATGCGTTCTTCTTGGCTGCAGCTCCTTCCGATGGGAGACACGTTCAACATCCCGTTTCGGAATTCAATGAAGGTACCCCTGGCGATGAAAAAAAGTCCCGGAGAGACATCGTATTTTTGAGGAATGTTAGGGATGGAGAAACAGGTGAGAAAGTGGGGCAATTCCAAAGGCAGAGGCTGGTGTGTCCATGATCAACATGTGGCAGAGCTGTGCTGGGCTGTGCGGCAGCCACAAGCCCACGTGGCTACAGAGCCTTGAACTATGGCTCATCCGATCTGAGAGGAGTGTTTAGTATCTGCCACGTGTGGGAGTTCCTGGGCCAGGGACTTCAGTAGAGCTGCAGCCCTGACCTACACTGCAGCTGCAGCAATGCTGGAGCCTTCAACCCACAGCACTGGGCCAGGGATGGAACCTGCACCTCCACAGTGACCCGAGCAGCTGCAGTCAGATTCTTAACCTGCCGTGCCATGGTGGGAACTCCTAGGAGTGTCATTGTCATCAAGAGTACTTTATATTGAATATATTTGAAATAATTACATTTTGGACATATGGTGTTAAATAAAACATATTCATTTCAGGAGTTCCTATTGTGGCTTAGTGAGCTAAGAACCTGACTAGCATCCACGAGGATGTGGGTTTGATCCCTGGCCTTGCACAGTGGGTTAAGGATCTGGCATTGCCGCAAGCTGCAGCACAGGTTGCAGCTGCAGCTCTGATTCGACTCCTTGTCTGGGAACTTTCATATGCTGCAGGTGTGGCCGTAAAAAGAAAACAAAATTAATTTCACTTGTTCCTTTCAACCTTTTTTAAAAAACACGGCCACAGAAACTTAATAGGGCTCACATTCTATTTCTGTTGGAAGGCATAACAATTAAAGAGCTATAGAAACAACGACCAGAGTTTCAAGTTCCCTGAGAAATCTGAAAATATGGCTGGGCTGTGTGGCAGCCAGTGACCTAGTGAAATGCTGATTTTCACCAAGCAAAGTGACACAGGAAAGGGTGCTGAGGACCAGAGATGAGCCTCAGAAATAGCACTTCAAGGACACAGGCCAGGCTGGGGGGTCAGGGGCTTGTTTGCTGAGGACCAGACTCCAAGGCCACCGCTTATGAGGTGACCCTCCCGAAGCCTCCAAGAGGGGCTCGCGGCCCTCGCTCTACCCCTCTGAAGGGGCTCCTGAACATCCAACGCACCGGTTTATGTAAAAGTACTTTGTAAACCGGGAAGGAATGAATACTCGGCAAGTCAAGTAAGACCAGCGAAATAACCGTCACCGATCCCTCCCCTGCGGTGTCGGCGTGCAGGACAGACAAGTGCCAAGACACTCTGTCAACCCCTCCGTCCCGGGTGTCCTGGACCGGGCGCACGCCGGCCCGACCCTCCCACGGGGGAGCATTCTCGGGGGTGATCCTAGGGCTGCGGGTGCTCCACTGTCAGCAAAAGAGGTCACTCCCAAGGCAGGGAGGGAGGGGGAGGCGCAGCAGAAAGAATTCCGTTCGCGAGAGCCAGGATTAGGGCCGCTCATCAAGCATCCCCCTCCTCGCTGGAGATGTGGACTCTCTTCACCTGCCTGACCTGCGGGGGCACAGAGCTGGCCCCACGGGAACCGTGGGCAGGTGCTGAAGGAGCAGGCCCTCTGCTCTGCCTCCGGAAGGCACCGGGAGCTCAGGGCACAGAGCTACGGTGCTGCACGCCGGCCCCGCTCACCAGATGGCGCCCTCTTGAGGACAGCAGGCACCTCCCCTGTTCTCCCTGAGTGCTGAGGCCAAGGCAAAGACTGCACTGACCTGGGATGCGCTCCACACTTCATTTTCCACAACAGAGAACTTCCAACACACAGGAAAGCAAACGGCAGAGGGTAACGGGCCCTCACGTGCCACCTCCCAGCTGCCACAAAGACCAGCTCTGGGTCCTGCCTGTCTCACCCATGCCCTTTCCTGGGACAGACTTGAAAAGGGTGGCCCTTGGAGTTCCCTGGTGGCACAGTGGGTTAAGGACCTGGTGCTGCCACCATTGAGGCTTGGATCACTGTTGTGGTGTAGGTTCCATCCCTGACCCAGAAACTTCTGTATGCTGTGGGCTTGACAAGAAAGAAAAAGAAAAAGAAGGAGAAAAGGGAGGCTCTTGACCTATGAGAGGAGGTACTGGGCAGGGGGGCACTTATTTCAGGAAATCTCAAAACTGCAGCATATCCTGAAATTCAATCACTTTTTTTTTCTTTTTTTCTTTTTTGGCTGCAACAGAGTTCCTGGGCCAGGGATCAGATCCAAGCTGTAGTTGTGACCCACGCCACAACTGTGGCAATGTATGCTCCCCCAACCCAACCGTGCCAGGCTGGGTATGGAACCCGCATCCCAGCGCTGCAGAGACACTGCCTACGCTGCTGCGCCACAGCAGGAATCCTCAATCGCCATTTAAAAATGTTTCTCCTCCTCACCCTTAAGGTGTTAACATATTAACAGAGCATATTAAGTACAGAAAATGGAGACGGAATTTAAAGTATTTCAGAGAAAAAGCACCTGCAACCTCATCACCAAGCAGCAGCCACTGCTAGTGTGCTGGTCCACTGCTGGCCTGTTTCCTGCCAATCTTTTCAAGGCCTGTGTGCATGTTATGTTATTATTTAAGAATGGGAATTGAGGTGACAGTATTCAGAGCAAGAGGCAGGTCCCTCAATCAAAAGCCTAGAGGCCAGAAAAAATGAAACTGGTGGCCTGTGAAAGGCTGGTGGGTGTGGGTGGGGGGCAGCGCTGCCCAGCTAGCTGCTGCCACTTGGGAGCGGGGTGGGCATCAAGCTGCCCTGTCTTCAGACACAAAAGAAGCCAGAAATCCAGATATTTTAAAGTGTGAAATCAGACGGTGACATGACAGCACATGGGGAGTTCCCATCGTGGCTCAGTGGAAATGAATCTGACCGGCATCCATGAGGACACAGGTTTGATTCCCAGCCTCGCTCAGTGGGTTAAGAATCCCATGCTGCCATGAGCTGTGGTGTAGGTTGCAGGCGTGGCTCAGATCGGGCGTTGCTGTGGCTGTGGTGTAGGCTGGTGACCACAACTCCAATTCGACCCCTAGCCTGGGAACCTCCATATGCTGCGTGTGAGGCCCTTAAACAACAAAAGGAAAAAAAAAAAAAGGCAGCACGTAATTCAGGTTTTACTGAATATTGGGCCCCAACCAAACAAGGTTTTGTGTGAGCTGTGGCCTGGGGGTCTGCAGTTTAGAGCTGCCGACCTGGGGCTGACGCTGTCTTTCCACACTGCTGTTTCACAAGCATCTGCCTTCACCAACAGCCTCCAAAAGCATATAGTTTTCAATTTCCATCATGTGGATGTGCCGTCATTTACAGAGTCACTGTCTGCTGTGGCCTTTCCAGAAGGTTTCCAGTGGTCCCTTACTAAGCGCTGGGCTTTGGGTTAAATGAGCCCCAACTACCACCTGACGTTATGCTGCGCCCCCGTGGTGGCTATTCGCTAAAAAGCAAACCTACCTCGGAGTTCCCGTCATGGCGCAGTGGTTAACGAATCCGACTAGGAACCATGAGGTTGCGGGTTCGGTCCCTGCCCTTGCTCAGTGGGTTAAGGATCCGTCGTTGCCATGAGCTGTGGTGTAGGTCGCAGACGCGGCTCGGATCCAGCGTTGCTGTGTCTCTGGTGTAGGCTGGTGGCTACAGCTCCAATTTGACCCCTAGCCTGGGAACCTCCATATGCTGCGAGAGCAGCCCAAGAAATAGCAAAATGAAAAAAAAAAAAAAAAAGCAAACCTACCTCTTCTTCGGGAGCTTAATTTTCGCAATGTAGCTCAGACAGTAGTTGATTAAATCTTGAATCAGGGCCTCACCCAGGTGACCTTGAATATTCTAGATAAAGAAAACACGGCAGTTACTTGACACATGGTGGGAGGCATCTTCAAAATGCCTCTACAGCAAACCCAGGTCCTCAGCCGCGATGGGGTGGCAGGTCTCCGGGCTGGGCCGCCCGCATGGACGGGACACGGCCCCCTGCCCTCCTCCTTCTCTCCGCTGAAGACCTTAGGCGAACCAGGAAGGGCTTTAGTCAAAAGCATCTTCTGTTTCGTTATCAAGACTTTTGTATCCATCACCTCTCAAGTGCTTCCTGGAAGCCCGCAAGAGTTTATCGCCGCTGCTTTTATTCAACTAAAACATCCACAGACACGGAGAGAAAATGTGTTTGTCCCACTCTGGCCTCCTCTCATGTCCAAATGGAACGATCTTAACGGTAATAAGAGCTGCACAGCTCTTAAAGATGCCCGTGGCAAGGCCGCCCGCCCAAGTCCCTGCTGCCTGCCAGAAGGATGAGATTGCCGATCCTTAAGAACGACTATACACATTGAGTTCCAATGTGGAAGGTGTAACAGTCACATGGCCCAGCATCCAAAATGCAGAGGTGCAGACTCATGGCCACTCAGCTCCCACACAGGCCGCCCTGGGGCAGTCAGTGTCAAAGACCTTCGTAGAAGACACTTCGCAAGCAGCACGGAGCAGCTGGGAGGTGGAGAACTTACCTGTTTAGACACGAGTTTCCCATCTTTGTATGCTACCAAGCCATTTTCTGGAAACACGTAATCGTATTTTTCAACCACTGCAAAGCAAAGAAAATTGAGAACACAATGCACAGAATCCTGTGTTTCTATTTCTTAACACTCATTGCCAATAAAACTGCTCACCTCCAGTAAGGACTATGAGAGGCTCTCTCATCCAAACTGATTGGGAGAGTGGAAAAAAAGCTCCTTAAAAACTTCTTTTAAGAGGGTTCTTTAAAGAGTCCCCGCTGGGGCGCAGTGGGTTAAAGATCTGGCTTGTCTCTGTGGCGTTGTGGGTTTGATGCCCAGCCTGGCCCAGTGCACAGGGTTAAGGAGCCAGTGGGGCATAGGTGGCATAGGCAGCTCGGATCTGATCAATGGCCTGGGAACTTGCATAAGGGTGGGTGCAGCCGGAAAAGAAAAAAAGGGAGGGGGGATTCTCTAACATAAATTTAAAAGATGAGGGAGTTCCCTAGTGGCCTAGCACTTAAGGATCTGGTGTTGTCACTGCTGTGGTGAGGATCTAAGCCCTGGCCCAGACACTTCCACATGCCGTGGCTGAAAATAAAGAAAGAAAGAAAGAAACAGAGGTGACAACAAGGCTGCAGACTGGACAGTCGGTGCTGGGTCCCCTCCCCCTGTAGCTCATCTAGAAAGGAAATTGGGCTCCCAATGACAGCTCCTAACCCACTAAGAATGTGCCTCAGCAGGGCAGCTGTGTGCAGCACAATTCCAGATTCTGCTCTCAAGCTTTCTTCCTTCCTTTTTAAAAATTTTGGCCACGCCTGCGGCATATGGAGGTTCCCAGGTCAGGGACCGAATCCAAGCTGCATCGCAGAACCACTGGATCCTCAACCCGCTGCACCACAGCAGGGACTCCTCGAGGTTTCCAAATCAGAATCTGTAGGGCCAGATGAGCAATGAGGTTTTTTTTTTTTTTTTTTTACATGCATTCAGATTTGGAGACCACCGACATAAATCTTAACCGAGTCTCAAACTTCAGGCCCCTGTTAAAAGGCGGCACTGTCTGTTGGGTGAAGCCCCGGAATCTGTATTGTAACGAGCGGGGGTGGGGATGGGGGGGCACTTTCTTCCGGCTTGTGACTGTCTTGATTCTGAGGCTTTGACTCATACTCGCTGAGATGTGAGACCCTGGCCTACACTGACAAAGCCTGAGTCTGTGGTGCAGTACAGGACCAGAGGCAGAAAAGGTGATCAGGAGCAGGCAACAGAATTTCCAGAGCTTAAGGTGCTCCATGCTGTTGCTCACAGTGTTTCTGCAGAGCACCTCCAGGGAAAACTACACGTGAATGAAACAGAGTTTGAAAGGGACTCTGCAGATGACTCTTTTGGTAACTGATCCAAAACACACACCCTACGCAAGTGGACTGCAAGACAGCACATCTAGAGCGGTGGTTCTCACTGGTGGTGACTGACCCCTGGAGGACACCTGGCAGTGTCTGGAGATATTTTTGGTTGTCACCATGGGTCTGGGGGCTCTACTGGCATCAAGTGACTAGAGGCCAAGCATGCTGCTAAACACCCTACCATGCACAGCACAGCCCCCAACGACAGGGGGTGGTCTGGCCCTAAATAATTAAGGCCCCCACAGAATGATCAACCCATCTCTCCACCCACTATTTTTTTTAAAGGCACTTAATCTATTTTTCTTTTGTTCTACCCAATTAGGTGGAGGGTTTCCTGCCCTTTTTGGAGGTTTAAGTTCTCATGCCAGCTCTCAGGAGACGTTCCGTGTGAATTGTTCTGAATGGAGATGTGGTTTTGTTTGATGTGTTTGTGGGAGAAGGTGAGCGTGATGTCTTACTCCTCTGCTATCTTGATCCTTTCTTGGATCTGTTTCTAAAGAAAGCTAATCTGCTAGATATGCTGCCAGGATCGAGTATCACCCACTATTTCTTTTAAAATTTTTGGCCACGCCCAAGGCCTATGGAAATTCCTGGGCCAGGGACTGGACCCAAGCTGCTGCAGTGACAATGCTAGCCCCTTAGCCCGCTGTGCCACAAGAGAACTCCTATTACCCACTATTTCTTAAAGGCCAGGCACCGTGGAGATGAATAATCCACAGTCCACGTCTTTAAGACAAACATAACCAGTTTGCAGTCATCAGAGAGTGCTACGCCAGCAGGCTTGTACATCAGAATCTCTTGAAAGTAGCTGCTGAAGTACAATTCCAAGGCCTTGCAGCCCTACTGAGTCAGAATCTCCAGTGAAGGGCAAATAAGAACCTCCAGTTTCCTGGGGTCCTGGGCTAGAGATGCCGGTTCACTAGGCAGGGGAGGAGCCCGGGTGACTCAAGACTAAGGACCTCCTGGGAGACTGAGGTCGGGCAACGGGGTTGGGGGGTAGGGGGGGCATGAAGACCCAGAGCTGACACCTCAACACCTGGGCGGGAAGGAGGCAGGAGGCTCGACGGGTGGTGAATGGGGATCGGCAAGATGTTTTCCGGGCAGAGAAACACACATCTTTCTAGTTGCATTTAGCCGGGTACCTGAGTACCAACTGCTCCACTCGCAACTCCAGAAATTAATCTATAGGATTAAAAACAGGAACAAAAAAAGGCAGAGAATATATTTCTCCAAACGAAAAAGCAGGACGCCTTGAGGATGAGGGCGCAGGGCTGCCTCTGATACTAAGTGGCTCTAGGTCTCAGCAGCCTCAGAAGAAGCTAATCTTTTACCGGAACGTAACGAGCAATGTGGAGTTTACCGTCGTTTCCCAGTTGCTCTTGTACTTTCTCAAAGTCCGACCCGCCCACGACGCCAATTTTGATCTTCTGCCTCAGTTCTTGTAGAAAGCAATCCATGTCTTCGGTAATTTTCTGCATTTCCAAAAGGAAATAAAAGAGTGAGGAGCCACAAGATAACTGGGAGACTAAGATGGCAAGAGTAACAGAACCCTTGCCCTCCTCTCTGGCTGCCCGGCAGCGTACGGAGCTCCCAGACCAAGGATCAGATCTGAGCCACTGGTGCAACCTACACCACAGCTGCGGCAAGGCCGGATCCCTGACCCGCGGTGCCAGGCCAGGGACAGAACCGGTGACTCTACGCTCCAGAGACGCCACTGATCCTGTTGCACCACAGTGGGAACTCCAGAACCTGCACTTTATCTGCTGATTTGGTTTCTATGTCTACACATAAGACTAATTACTTAGTGGTGATTTGGGGACATCAACTTTTTTTTTTTTTTTTTGCCAAACTCATGGCACGTGGAAGTTCCTGGGCTAGGGATTGAACCTGCAGCATTGCAGTGAGCTGAGCCACAGCAATGACGACGCTGGATCCTTAACCCACTGTGCCACAACTCCCAGGACATCCACTGTCTTATCAGAAAAAAATCTGTTAAGTTTTACTTATTTTTACCTTGTTTAACACACATAAGTAGGAGTTCCCATGGTGGCTCAGCGGGTTAAGAACCTGACATAGTGTCCATGAGGATCTGGGTTCGATCCCTGGCCTTGCTCAGTGGGTTAGGATTGGTGTTGCCGTGGCTGTGGCGTAGGCTGGGAGCTGCAGCTCCGAACTGACCCCTAGCCCGGGGATCTTCCATTTGCCATAGGTGCGGCCCTAAAAAAAAAGGAAAAAAAAAAAAGAAAGAAAGAAAGAAAGAAAAAATCCCCACACAGGTAATATAGTAACAGCTGTGTATATTTCTCCAGCTCTTTTTCTGTGCATTTGTACAAACAGGCCCTAGTTTTTGAAACATAAGTCACTCTACATCTTGTGCAATAGTCTGTTTTCTCAGTACTACGTTGTGCTGATTTTCCATAATGTGTATAGACCTAGCCTATCCCTGCTGAACGCTACACTGTACTCCATTTATTTAGTTGATTTATTTATTTATTTATTTATTTTTGTCTTTTCCAGGGCCGCACCTGCGGCATATGAGGGTTCCCAGGCTAGGGGTCCAATCAGAGCTGTAGCCATCGGCCACGCCAGATCTGAGCCACGTCTGCAACCTACACCACAGCTCACAGCAATGCTGGATCCTTAACCCACTGAGCGAGCCCAGGGATCGAGCTCGTAACCTCATGGTTCCTAGTCGGATTCACTAACCACTGAGCCACAACGGGAACTCCCAGTTATTGATTTTAAAACAACAAAATGAGATTAAAGAGGAAGTTCAGAGTTGATTATAATTATATAAATGAAACGCATCAGAGTAAGATCACTAGATTTCTGAGTCTCTCCTGAAAGATAAGATCTATAAACAGTGGTCTCAGTGGTACAATTTCATGCTAAATTCCAAACTATGTGCTAGTTCAAAAGAAATTTTAAACTTAGATGAAAAGGGATATCCCTGTATTAGGACAAATCACAATGAATTTTTAAAAGTTTTACTTATTTTTAGCAATCTCTCTTTTTTGGGGGGGACATTTTTTTTGGCTCCTTCAGGGCATACGGAGCTCCCAGGCCTGAGATCTGATCAAAGCCACCATCATGACCTAAGCCACAGCTTTGGCAATGCTGGATCCCTAACTCACTGTGCTGAGCTGGGGACTGAACTCCACGTCACAGCAGCTCTCAAGATGCCACCAACCCCAATGAACCCCAGCAAGAGCTCCACTTTTTTTTTTTTTTTTTTTGCTTTCTAGAGCCGTACCCGTGGCATATGGAGGTTCCCAGGCTAGGGGTCTAATTGGAGCTCCAGCTGCTGGCCTACGTCGCAGCCACAGCAACGTCAGATTCAAGCCATGTCTGCAACCTGCACCATAGCTCGTGGCAACACCAGATCCTTAGCCCACTAAGCAAGGCCAGGGATCGAACCCACAACCTCATGGTTCCTAGTCAGATTCAATTCCACTGCACCATGATGGGAACTCCTAGCAGTCTTAGTTGTACACTTAACATGGAAAAAGACTCACAAATAAAGTTACCAGAAGTTAAAAACAAAAAACCCCTTCAACTTCAGTATAAAAACATCTAGAGTTCAACTTTCTCCTCTTTTTTAAAAAACATGTACGGAAAACTACCACAGACATGAGTAAGAAGAGACACTGCACAGGAGGGTTCAGAGGAGAGTGCAGTCCGTCTCTCCCACAACTTCAGGTGGAATCCTGACCTAGAGACACAATGCAGTGGCCTCTGAGTCAGCAACTGGGAAGATGGGTCCCAGAGTCCCCCCCGGGTGCTTAACTCAGACCTGACGTCAAAAGGGGAGGAAGTGGGGGAGACTCTTGTGATTGCAAAATATTAAAAATGCAATAGTAACGGCAAATGAAACACTTCCGCCCTCAAACTGAAGCCTAAGGGCACAATTTACTCTATCTTGACCCCTGTGCCCACGGATGAGGCAGCTGGTATGATGTGCCTGCACTATGCATGGGCTGTAGAGGCACCTTTTCAGCTCCAAGTGGCAGCACATGTCTTTTGACAAGAAATTAGAGCTGGCTCCTTGTGACCACAGAGGAGCATCTAAACTACCCCCTACTTCAGGAGAGAGATCTGGAGCAAAATAACCACACGGCAAAATTACTGTGATGTTTCTAAATAGATTTAAGCCTCAAGATGGTGGGTTGGAGGGACTCGAGCTCACCTCCTCTCATGAAAACACCAAAATGACAACTGCCTCTGAGCAATCATCAACAAAATAGACAGGGAATTCCTGTTGGGGCTCAGGGGTAATGAACCTGACTAGTATCCATGAGGATGCGGGTTTGACCCCTGGCCTCACTCAGTGGGTTAAGGATCTGGTGTTGCCATGAGCTGTGGTGTAGGTCGCAGATGCGGCTCGGATCCCACATTGCTGTGGCTGTGGTGTAGGCCGGCAGCTACAGCTCCAATTAGACCCCTAGCCTGGGAACCTCCATATGCCGTGGGTGCGGCCCCGGAAAAGGCAAAAAAAAAAAAAGAATAAACAAGCAGGGAGTTCTCTGATGGCCTAGCAGGTTGAGGCTCCTGCATTCTCACCGCTGTGGCTCTGGTTTCTGCTGTGTGGCATAGGTTCAATCCTTGGCCCAGGAATTCCCACATACTGCCTGTGTGCAAAAAAGAAAAAGAAAAAAAAAAATCCAAAACAAAACAAAAAACCCAAGAGAGAACCTGAAATGAATGTTGCAATTCTTGTTAAAAAAAAAAAAAAAAAGAATAAACAAGCAGAGGTGAACAATACAATAATTGCAATGAAAAAATTTCATGAGGAGGAACCAGTAGCAGAATACAGGAGGCAAAAAAGTGAATAAGCGAGATGGAAATTATTGACACAGAACAGAATAAAGAAAAAAGAATGGGAGTTCCTGTCATGGTTCAGTGGTTAATGAACCCAAGTAGGATTCATGAGGCTGTGGGTTGGATCCCTGGCCTTGCTCAGTGGGTTGGGGATCCAGTGTTGCTGTGAGCTGTGGTGTAGGTCACAGATATGGCTTGGATCCTGCACTGCTGTGGCTGTGGTGTAGGCTGGTAGCTATAGCTCCAATTTGACCCCTAGCCTGGGAACTTCCATATGCCACAGGGGCAGCCCTAAAAAGCAAAAAAAAAAAAAAAAAAAAAAGGAGACATAAAATATCAAAAAGCTAGGGAAAAGCAACAAATAACATACAAGGGAACCCCAATAAGGTTATCAGCTGGTTTTTCAGCAGAAGCTGTGCAAGCCAGACGGGTAAGATATACTTCAACCAAGAATACTCTACCTGGCAAGATTTGAAGGAGATATCAAAAGCTTTACAGACAAGCAAAAACCAAGAGAATTCAGCACCACCAAACCAGCTTTGCAGGAAATAACAAAGTAACTTCTCTAGGAGGGAAAAAAAAAAAAAAGAGGCCACAACTACCAACAAGAAAGTTACTAATGAGAAGGCTCACTGGTAAAGGCAGACATACAGTAAAGGTAGGAAATCATCCACACACACGTATGATACCAAACCATCAATCGTGAGGAGAGTACAAATGCAGGGCAGTGGAAATGCATTTGCAATTAAGACACTGTCAACTTAAAACACACACACATACACACGCACATATATATGTTCCTATATCAATATATATATATATATATTCCTATATCAAAACCTCATGGTAACTGCAAACCAAAAATCTATAATAGATACACACAAAAATAAGGAAAAATAATCAAAACACAACACTAAGGATAGTCATCAAACCATAAGAGAACAAAAGAAAGGAAGAAAAAAGACCAACAAAAACAAATGCACAACAATTAACAAAATGGCATTAAGAACATACATATCAGGAGTTCCCGTCGTAGCACAGTGGTTAACGAATCCGACTAGGAACCATGAGGTTTCGGGTTCGGTCCCTGCCCTTGCTCAGTGGGTTAACGATCCGGCGTTGCCGTGAGCTGTGGTGTAGGTTGCAGATGTGGCTCGGATCCCGCATTGCTGTGGCTCTGGTGTAGGCCGGTGGCTACAGCTCCGATTCAACCCCTAGCCTGGGAAACTCCACATGCCGCGGGAGTGGCCCAAGAAATGGCAACAACAACAACAACAACAAAGAAAAAGACAAAAAAAAAAAGAACATACATATCAGTAATTCTCTCAAATGTAAATGAACTAAAGGCTCCAACCAAAAGACACAGACTGGTTGAATGGATACAAAAACAAGACCCATATATATGCTGCCCACAAAAGACCCACTTAGTTCTAGGGATACAGACAAACTTCAAGTGAGAAGATGGAAGAAGATATTCCATAGAAACAGAAATCAAAAGAAAACTAGAATAGCAATACTCCTATCAGACAAAACAGACTTTAAAATACAGACAGTTATTACACAATGATCAAAGGATCCATTCAACAAGAAGATATAACCATTACAATATACATGTACCCAACACAGGAGCACCTCAAAATATAAGACAACTGCTAACAGCCATAAAAGGAGAAACTGAAAAAAACACAGTAATACTGGGGGACTTTAATACTGCACTCAACAGCAATGGACAGACCATCCAGACAGAAAATCAACAAGGAAACAAAGGCCTTAATGATGCACTAGACCAGATGGACTTGCTATTTATAGAACACTGCATCCCAAAGCAGCAGAATACAGATGTTTCTCAAGTGAACACAGTACATTCTCCAGGATAGATCACATTCTGGGCTACAAACCAAGCCTCAGTAAACTTAGGAAAATTGAAATCATATCAAGCATCCTTCCCGAGCACAACGTGATAAAACTAGAAATCAACTATAAGAAAAAAAAAAAAACTATGAAAAACACAAACATGTGGAAACAAAACAATATGTTACAAAACAACCAATGGATCACTGGAGAAATCAAAGACAAGTCAAATAACACCTAGAGACAAATGAAAACACCATGATCCAGGAGTTCCCATCTTGGAGCAGCGGAAATGAATCTGACGAGGAACCATGAGGTTGCGGGTTCGGTCCCTGCCCTTGCTCAGTGGGTTAAGGATCCAGTGTTGCCATGAGCTGTGGTGGAGGTCACAGACGTGGCTCGGATCTGGTGTTGCTGTGTCTGTGGTGTAGGCCAGCAGCAAGAGCTCCGATTAGATTCTAGCTTGGGAACCTCCACATGCCACAGATGCGGCAATAAAAAGACAAAAGACAAAAAAACAAAACAAACAAAAAACCACAATGATCCAAAATCTATGAGATGCAGCAAAAGCAGTCCTAAGAGGGAAGTTTAGAGCAATACCTCAGGAGAGAAGAAAAACCTCAAATAAACAACCTAATCTTACACCTAAAGCAACCAAAGAAAGAAGAACAAAGCCTGTAGTGGAAGGAAAGAAATCATCAAGATCAGAGCAAAAATAAATGAAATAGAAATGAAGAAAACAATAGAAAAGATCAGTGAAACCAAAAGCTGGTACTTTGAAAAGCCCAACAAAAGTAATAAACCCTTGGAGTTCCTGCTGTGGTGCAATGGGATCAGCAGTGTCTCTGAAGTACTAGGACATGGGTTTGATCCCTGGCCCAGGAAAATGGGTTAAAGATTCAGCCTTGCTGCACCTG
This sequence comes from Phacochoerus africanus, assembly GCF_016906955.1. Taxonomy (NCBI): domain Eukaryota; kingdom Metazoa; phylum Chordata; class Mammalia; order Artiodactyla; family Suidae; genus Phacochoerus; species Phacochoerus africanus. The sequence continues at coordinate 38,861,058 of NC_062548.1, forward strand.
TGGCATAGGTTGCAACTGGGGCTTAGATCTGATCCCTGGCCCAGGAACTCTATATGCCATGGAGCAGCCAAAAAAGGAAAAAAAGGAAAAAAAAAAAACCCCCAAAAGCTGATAAACCCTTAGCCACACACAACCAGAAAAAAAAAGGGCAAAGGCTCAAATCCACAAAATTAGAAATGAAAAAGAAGTTGCAACCGACAACACAGAAATACAAAGGATCATAAGAGACTATGACAAGCAACTATACGCCAATAAAATGGAAAACCTCGAAGAAATGGACAAATTCTTAGAAAGGTACGATCTTCCAAGACTGAACCATGGAGGAATAGAAAAGATGAATGGACCAATCACAAGCACTGAAATTGAAACTGTGATAAAAAACTAACAAAAGTCCAGGATCAGATGGCTTCACAGGTAAATTTTATCAAATATTTAAAGACAAGTTAAGACCTATCCTTCTGAAACTATCCCAAAAAACTGCAGAGGAAGGAACACTCCCAAACTCATTTTATGAGGTCACCATCACCCAGACACCAAAACCAAAGATACCACAAAAAAAAAAAAAAAAAAGGCCAATATCACTGATGAACACAGATGCAAAAATCCTCAACAAAATACCAGCAAACTGAAGCCAACAATTCATTAAAAGGATCATACACGGAGTTCCCGTCGTGGAGCAGTGGTTAACGAATCCGACTAGGAACCATGAGGTCGCGGGTTCGATCCCTGCCCTTGCTCAGTGGATTAAGGATCCGGCGTTGCCGTGAGCTGTGGTGTAGGTTGCAGACTAGGCTCGGATCCCGCGTTGCTGTGGCTCTGGCGTAGGCCGGGGGTTGCAGCTCTGATTCGACCCCTAGCCTGGGAACCTCCATATGCCGTAGGAGCGGCCCAAAGAAATAGCAAAAAAGACAAAAAAAAAAAAAAAGGATCATACATGACAAAGTGGGATTTATCCCAGGAATGCAAGGATTCTTTAATATCTACAAATCAATCTGTGCGATACCCCACATTAACAAAGTGAAGAATAAAAACTGTACGATCATCTCAACAGATGCAGAAAAAGCTTCCAGAAAGCTTCTGGATAAAAACTCTCCAGAAAGTGGGCACAGAGGGAACACTTCAACATAATAAAGGCCGTATATGACAGACCCAGGGCTAACATCATTCTCAAGGGTGAAAAGCTGGAAGAATTTCCCCTGAGATCAGGTACAAGACAAGGATATCCACTCTTGCCACCTTTATTCAAGTCCTAGCCCCAGCAATCAGAGAAGGAAAAGAAACAAAAGGAATCCAGGGAGTTCCTGTCGTGGCTTAGCAGAAACGAATGTGACTGGCATCCATGAGGACGCAGGTTTGATCCCTGGCCTTTTTCAATGAGTAAAGGATCTGGCATTACTATGAACTGTGGTGTTAGGTCACAGACGAGGCTTGGATCCGGAGTCGCTGTGGCTGTGGTGTAGGCCAGCAGCTACAGCTCCAATTCGACCCCTACCCTGGGATGTGGCCATGGGTGTGGCCCTAAAAAAAAAAAAAAAAAAGAGAGAGAGAGAGAGAGAAATCTCTCACATTTCCATACCCGAGAGATCAGAAAGAGAAATTAAAGAAACAATCCCATTCACCAGAGCATTAAAAAGAAAAAAATATCTAGGAATACATCTTTCTAAGGAGGCAAAAGACTGTACTCTGAAAACTCTAAAATGCTGTTGAAAGAAATCAAAGATGATACAAACAGATGGAAAGAAATACCCTGTTCTTGGATTGGAAGAATCAATACTGTAAAAATGACTATACTGCCCAAAGCAATCTACAGGCAATCCCTATCAAATTACCAATGGCATTTTTTCAGAGAACTAGAACAAAGAATTTTAAAATTTGCATGGTAACACAAAAGAACCCAAACAGCCAAAGCAATCCTGAGAAAAAAAATGGAGATGGAGGAACCAGGCTCCCTGCTTTCAGACTATAGTACAAAGCTACCATCATCAAAGCTGTGTGGTACAGACACAAAAACAGAAATATAGATCAGTGGAACTGGATAGAAAGCCTAGAAAGAAACCCATGCACCTATGGTCAACTAATCTGTGACAAAGGAGGCAAGAATATACAATGGAGAGAAGACAGTCTCTTCCATAAGCGATGCTGGGAAAATTGGACGGCTACATGTAAAAGAATGAAATTAATACACTCTAACACCATACACAAAAATAGACTCAAAATGGATCAAAGACCTAAATATAAGATTATATACTATACAACTTCCAGAGGCAAACACAGGCCCTACACTCTTTGACATAAAGCATGGCATATCTTTTCCCATCCACCTCCTAGAGTAATGAAAATAAAAACAAAAACAAACAAAAGGGACCTAATTAAACTTAAAAGTTTTTGTACACCAAAGGAAACCATAAACAGAGCAAAACAACAACCCACAGAATGGGAAAAAATATTTGCAAATGAAGCGGCTGACGAGAGATTAATCTCCAAAATACAAACAACCCATGCAGCTCAATATCCAAAAAACGAACAGTCCAATCAACAAATGAGCAGAAGCTTGGAATAGACATTCCTCCAAGTAAGCCAGACAGATGGCCAAAAAGCACATGAAAAGATGTTCAACATCCCTAATTATCAAAGAAATGCAAATCGATGCTATGAGGTGCCACCTTATACCAGCTACAACGGCCATCATCAAAAAGTCTACAAACGGGGAGATCCTGCTGTGGCTCAGTGGGTTAAGAACCCAACTAGTACCCCTGAGGATGTGGGTTAAATCACTGGACTCACTCAGTGGGTTAAGAAGCCGGCATTGCCCCAAGCTGAAGCATAGGTCACAGATGTAGCTCAGATCTGGCATTGCTGTGGCTGGGGCGTAGGCCACAGCGCTGATTCAACCTCTAGCCTGGGAAATTCCATATGCTGCAAGTATGGCCCTAAGAATAAAAAAAGAAAGAAAGCCTATAAACAATATATGCTGGAGAGTGTACAGAGAAAAGGGACCGTTCTTACACAGTTGGTGGGAATGTAAATTGGTACAACCACTATGGAGAACGGTAGGGATGTTCTTTACAAAACTAAACATAAGAGTTCCCATTATGGCTCAGTGGAAACAAACCAGACTAGCATCCATGAGGATGCAGGTTCGATCCCTGGCCCCACTCAGTGGGTTAAGGATCTGGCCTTGCCGTGAACTGTGGTGTAGGTCACAGACATGGCTTGGATATGGTGCTGCTATGGCTGTGGCTTAGGACAGCAACTGTGGGTCCGATCTGCCCCCTAGCAGGGGAACTTCCATATGCTGAATATGTGGCCCTAAAAAGACAAAACAAAACAAAAAACCCACAAAAAATTAAATATAGAACTACTGTATGAGCCAGGAATTCTACTCCTGAGCATATATCTGGAGAAAACCATAATTCAAAAAGATACATGCACCCCCTTGTTCACTGCAGCGTTATTTATTTATTTATTTTGCTTCATAGGGCTGCCCTAGAGGTATATGGAGGTTCCCAGGCTAGGGGTCCAACCAGAGCTGTAGCCGTTGGCCTACGCCAGCGCCATAGCAATGCGGGATCCGAGCCGCATCTGCCACCTACACCACAGCTTTTGGCAATGCCAGATCCTTAACCCACTGAGCAAGGCCAGGGATCGAACCCACAACCTCAAGGTTCCTAATCGGATTCGTTAACCTCTGAGCCACAACGAGAACTCCTGTAGCGTTATTTATGACAGCCAAGACATGGAAGCAAACTTTCATCAATAGAGGAATGGGAGGAGTTCCTGTTGTGGTGCAGAGGAAGCGAATGCGACTGGTATCCATGAGGATGCTCATTTGATCCCTGGCCTCACTCAGTGGCTTAAGGATCTAGTGTTGGTCACAGACCTGGCTCAGGTCCCCAGGTGCTATGGCGTAGGCCAGCAGCTGCAGCTCTGATTTGACCCCTAGCCTGGGAGCTTCCATATGCTTCACCTGCAGCCCTAAAAGGCAAAGAAAAAAAAAAAAAAAAGGCGGAATGTGGTCCATACCTAAATGGAATACTACAGACGTTCCTGTCCTCAAGAGCTGCAGGAGCGAATATTTGGGGTGAAGAACCAGGATCACTGCAGCTTAGGAAGCGGTAGAGCAAAGGTTTAAAAAGAGGGACAGAGACAGAGAGGAGAGAGAAAATTAATTTCTTTTTTTTTTTAAAATATGGAGCTCCAGGGCCAGGGATCAGGTCTGAGCCACAGGTGCCATCTATGGCTGCAGCAGCGCCAGATCCTTAACCCACTGTGCTGGGCCGTGGATGGAACCTGTGTCCCTGTGCTCCAGAGATGCCATTGATTCCACTGTGCCACAGCACGGACTCCATAGAGTTCATTTCAATCATGGTTGAATTTTAAGTGTTGGGAGTATGGCTGATCAGGGTACTATTTTTTTCCGGTGATTCTGTATGCCTGAGATTTTCCACGATAGAAAGCTGGAAAACCACTCACGCAGATTTATGCCCTACTTCTCTCTGCAGGCTTTTAAGTCTCAACTGCTTGCAGATGTGATGGCATTTCTTAGGAAAACACACAAGACAGCAAAATTCTACTACTAAAACACTGAAATGTGCAGAGCTCTGGATTCCACTCTAATTAGATTTTACCTGTTTAGGTCACAACCTGTTTCAGCAGCTGCAAGAAAGATAACCGATTTGATTGCTTCCAGACTGTCCTTGTGCTTCTCAATGTTTGAGAATGAGTATATTCAGGAAGGGAAAGGCTGTCTACTGGACTGTTGCTAAAACATTTTTTACCTAGAGCACTCAGCAAACACAAAAACAATTCCCTCTCTTTTTGTCTTTTTTGGGCCGTACCTGTGGCATATGGAGGTTCCTAGGCTAGGGGTCAAATCTGAGCTGTAGCTGCTGGCCTACGCCACAGCCATAGCAATGCAGGATCCAAACTGTTTCTTCGACCTACACCACAGCTCATGGCGACACCAGATCCTTAACCCACTGAGCGAAGCCAGGGATCGAACCCGACTCCTCATGGATGCTAGTGGGGTTCGTTAACCATTGAGCCACAGGAACTTCAGAAACAATTCTCTTTTAAATTAGACTTTTTTTCCCTTTTTTCTTTTTATGGCCACATCTGCCTGAGCAAGGGGGTGACTCAGAGCTGCAGCTGCCGGCCTATGCCACAACCATAGCAACACTGGATCTGAGCTGCATCTGCAACCTACACCACAGCTTTTGGCAATGCCAAATCCTTAACCCACTGAGCAAGGCCAGGGATCGCACCCACAACCTACTAGCTAGGTTCTTAACCCACTGAGCCACAATGGAAACTCCTAAATTAGACCTTTTTTTGAGCGTAAAAATTACTTATGTTCACAGAAGAATGTCAAAGAATGTCATGTTTCAAATGCTTTAAGGGACTACATTGCAGGTTGCCTGGTGCTGTTATTCCATGCCTTATGCTTCTTTACTGTCCTGAACCACATGCGTAATAACCAGAACAGCCTCCAACCTTTTGGGCGGTGGAAGAAAATGGCCATCTTAGCTAACAACAACGCCCTGAGGCCCAGAGACTTGCACCAGATCTGCTGTGGGAAATCCAGATCACGTTTCACAGAGTCTCAGTTTCTTTATTTAAAATGAAATAACAACTATCCTACCTGGGATCAAAGAGGGAGAAAGGTCGACAGGGTCCAATGATATCATGTCAAAAGGCTTGGAAGTAAACCTAAGAGAGCACTCCGGCCAATGGGCCAATTAGAGCAGCAGTTTGTGTCCGTAATAAAGTTTTACTGGAACACAGCTGTGCTAGGTCCACATCTGGTCTATGGCTGCTTTTGGATTTAGGTTGAATAGTTACTACAGACCATATGGTCAGCAAACACGGAAGTATTTGCTATCTGGCCCTTTGCAAACAATGAATTGCTGACTTCGGCTCCAGGCCACTCTGAGTGTTTAATAACTTGCAAGTGTGCACTGATTACGGAGTCAAAAAGGGCCTGTGGAGAACTTACAATTGTGCATCATCAGTACATACAGAGCACCTGTGGCTCAGAAAAGTAAAATGATACATCTAAGGCCACAGGCATTCAGTGCGGAATTCTGGAGCACACCAGTGCTACCACCCGACCCAAACGCAGCAGGGTAGAGAGAGACTGAGGCCATTTAGCGCCAGTCTCAAGTTCAAATGGCTGCTCTTCTAATGTGTGCAAGGGTAGGTCAGGGTGAGCTTCATCACAACGGTTCATCTTGAGACCTATCCGTGCTCGTGGCAGCAAAATCTGGAAATGGAAAGCAAGTTTCCAGGAGTCCAAGAAGGTTCTCGGCAGGCAGCCTGTGGCAATCTAGGTTTCCTCTATCACCCCCTTCCACTGCAAGGCTAGAGCAGGGAGTGGCGGTGGCAGCGAATACTTACTGAGTATTATTGAGCACAGTCTACCACATGTAAGATAATTTTCAAGAACTTAAATTATTTCATCCATTCATTCAAACATCACATGGAACAGGTAGACGCCCCATTTAAAGCCGCAGATGCTGAGGCTCTGAGGTTAACTAACTTGCTCAAGTCACACAGCTGTCAGGCAGAGACTCTGCTAGGTATGTTTGGCCTGGAAACCTGTCTTTCATGTCAGGCTACGGGCGCAGACCACAGGTGATAGGTCTGAAGAGGGCACACAAGCTGGTAAACCCGGCTGATCCGGGATTCAAACCCAGGGGTGCTGATGAGAGTCCAGAACTGCGTTTTCCAATCAAAGTTCCTTGCTCTCAAGAGTTCCCAGCCTGTCCCATTTCTCCGAGGACCCTGAAGTCTCGAAAAGCTGGTGAGGGCTTTCGTCTCATGACTCCAAGGAACCCAGAGTAAAGTTCAGCCCCTCCGTGGGAGGTAGGCGGTCCTTAGCCGCCCCAGGTCGCCTACCTGGACGGTTGTTACACCCACCGGGGAGCAGTAGGGATTTTTGTACCGGCGGCCGCTAGGCCGCCGGACGCCGCTTACCTGCCTGGGAGCAGTCAGAGTCCCGTCCACGTCGAAGAGGCAGAGCGCTGGGCCGGGAGCAGCCATGACCCCAGTTTCCACGTAAACCTTACACGACTTACTGGCACCTGGCACCCGGCCCGGAACTTCCGGGTCCGGCCCCCGTGCCGCAGGGCACGCCGGGAAGAGAATTCCCCTCCTGCAATGCCCAAGACTAGCGGCGGCTTTGCCGGCTGGACTACAGATCCCAGAATGCAGCGCGCCCCCACGCTGTCCCATTAGGGCGGAGGACACGTTCTCGGAGATTCCCGGAACTCGAGGGACTCGCTTCCAGCTCCAGGCTGCGGGGCCATGGTAAGAAGGCAATTGGTGGCAAGAAAGGGAGGGGTCGTGCTTTGGGGGTCGGGGTCAGGCCCGGGGCAGGCCTGCAGACGCCTTAGGTTTTGATTCGGAGAATCCGGAGGAGGGACCTCCGATGTGGGTTCCCCGCCGTCCTGTGCCCCCTAGGTCACGTGGGCCAACTAAAATATAGCATTCACCGTGCATTACTGCATTTAAAGGCTTTAAAACTGTTACCTTCTTCAGTATGTTACGGATACCCACTTTGATAGAGAAACCGGGGCCCAGAGCGATAGAGTAATTTGCCCAAGGATCCACAGCCGGGGACTGTAGGAGCCAGGGTTGGAACCCAAAACTGGCTTCAAAGCTCAAAGCACCTTTCGGTGCACTATTCAAGGTGTAGAACTGTGCATCTAATAAAACCCTTGTGCTATGAGTTGACGCCTCCATCCCTTCCTCCTCCATTCTATCCCTTCCCTCAATCCAGGCCAAGAAAACAGCGTTTACGTTCTGCCCCCAAGATGACGCTTTTAACCTAACCGAGAATTCTACAGTTATTATGATGATTAGCTAGCGGATTTGTTCCCCACTGGGACACTGATTTAGTTTCCTGCTTGGGGAAGTGTTCACACAGGCCGTGGATCCCGTATCCAGCCAGAACCGGCCCTCCTTGGGTATGTGCTGAATGAATGAAGCCTGCGCCTACTTGAGCTGCCTGGAGGAAAGAGGTTGGGTTTGAAAGTCAGACTGCCCTACTCCCTGACTGTGTGTCTTTGGGTAAATTTCTCACCTTCTCTGGGCTTAGTTTCCTCAGTGGTAAAGTAGAAGCAGTGGTTCCTTTAGCACACAGCTTCCCTGACTATCACGTGAGGTAGAGGTAAAGCCTCTGACTTCAGCTTTCTTTCCATCTCTGACAGTCATGCTGACCTCACCGCACCGGCAGGATCCTCTGTAGCAGATGTTTTGCATGTGGTCCTTGTGTGATTAGCTTGGCTGAGTTCCAGAGAGAAATGGTCTCCCTGTCTCCTTTCCAGGCTGCCCTGCTCCGAGCTGTGCTGTGGTCACCAAGGCAGGCTGCATGGGGAAGGCCTTTCCACAGGCTGTGGCGCTGCAGTGGGCAGGATCCTAGGAGGTGGGCGGGGAGCAGGCCTCTGCCATCCAAGAAGAACCCGCTGGGCACAGAGACTGAGAAATTTCAGATGGTATACCGGTTTGATGCCATCAGGGTCTTCGGGTACCTCTCTCAGCTGAAGGTGGCACAGACAGCGCTGACAGTGGTGGCCCTGCCGCCTGGCATCTACTGGTACTCCCAGGGCCTCATGACCTTCAACTCCCTGTGCCTGGCAGGCGCAATCGCCAGCTTCGCGCTGGCCATGTTGTGCTGGATGAGCCATTTCTTCCGGAGGCTGGTGGGCATCCTCTATGTGAATGAATCGGGCACGGTGCTGCGGGTGGCCCACCTGACCTTCTGGGGCCGGCGACAGGACACGTACTGCCCCGTGGCCGACGTGGTCCCCATGACAGAAAGCCAGGATCGGCCTCAGGAGCTGTTTGTGCGGATCCGGCAGTACAGTGGGAAACAGACCTTCTATCTCACCCTACGCTATGGACGCATCCTGGACCGGGAGCGTTTCATGCAGGTGTTTGGGGCGCTGGACTCACTCAAGTGAAGGACTGGGAGCCAGGCCGCCTGGGTCTCCCGTAGGAAGGCTCAGGGAAGGGTGAGGCTGAAGTGGGGAAGTCAGGCAGCTGGAAACTGTCAGGACCCCAGGGACTTGTCTTCTGGAATTGAGAAATTCACAAGGTAGAAGCTAGCAACCAGGTTTAGGAAAGAGGCCCTGAGTGCAAATTCTTAACTGCACTTATGTATGATATTGACAATGGCCAGAAGTTTCTGTTAAGAGCCAGATCTTGGAGGAAGCGATGCCAGGCTCGTTCCAACAGTGCACTGCTGGGAAATCAAAGACAGAGAGGTGGGGGTGTGTCAGAAGACCTGGGTCCCTCCATTCTCAAATCCCTATCCTGAGGCGGGTTATCAAGTCTCTCAGATCCTTCTCACATTTTGTAAAGTGGAAAAATCCTGTCTCCTGGGATGGGTGTGAAAATAAACGATATCACTTAGTGCAGAGTTGCTAGTGCTGCAAAAGGCTTCTATGCCTGTGCTGCGCCCCCTGGTCCCCAGATCCGAAGGGACTGGGATGAAGCCTGGAGGTGGGTCCTTGGCGCCAGCCCCTCAGGGCACAGGGTCTGGGGTGGGGGTGTCCTCCAAGCAAGTTCACATCCAGAGATCTAGGGGCTCTCACGTGGGCAGGCTCTGCAGTGTGATAAAGTCAGATGAGTGATATGCTGGAGCGGTACTTTATAAACTAAAGCCAGCTATATGCAATGCCCTTGGTAATTAGTAATATGTTTACTACATAATCTGTAACAAAGGGCAAGTCATGATCTTTATAATTCTGCCACTGAAAAGTCAAAAATCACTAAGATTTGTTTTGTGGCCTTCTAGTCTTTTTTAAGAACTGTAGTAAAACAAACATAAATGTATCCTTTCAACCATTTCAAAGTGTACAATAAGTGATATTAAGTACATTTACAGGGAGTTCCCGTCGTGGTGCAGTGGTTAACGAATCCCACTAGGAACCATGAGGTTTCGGGTTCGATCCCTGGCCTCGCTCAGTGGGTTAAGGATCTGGCATTGCCGTGAGCTGTGGTGTAGGTCGCAGACTCGGCTCGGATCCCGAACTGCCATGGCTCTGGTGTAGGCCGGCGGCTACAGCTCCGATTCGACCCCTAGCCTGGGAATCTCCATATGCCGCAGGAGCAGCCCAAGAAATGGCAAAAGAAATTAAAAAAAATTAAAAATTAAAAAATATATTTACAGTGTTGTTCAACCGTCACAATTCCAACCAGAAACGTGGTACACATTAAACTGTAACTCCCAGAGTTCCCGTCGTGGCGCAGTGGTTAACGAATCCGACTAGGAACCATGAGGTTGTGGGTTTGGTCCCTGCCCTTGCTCAGTGGGTTGACGATCCGGCGTTGCCGTGAGCTGTGGTGTAGGTTGCAGACGCGGCTCGGATCCTGCGTTGCTGTGGCTCTGGTGTAGGCTGGTGGCTACAGCTCCAATTCAACCCCTAGCCTGGGAACCTCCATATGCCTCGGGAGCGGCCCAAGAAATAGCAACAACAACAAAAAATAAATAAAAATAAATAAATAAACTGTAACTCCCCAGCTCCCCTCTTTTGCAGTCCCGGCAGCCACAAATCTGCTTTCTGACTCTATGGATTTGCCTATTCTGGACATTTCATATAAACGGAATCATATACTAAGGTGGCATGTTATGTCTGGCTTCTTTCATGTGGCATAATTTTTCAGGGTTCATCCATGTTGTAGCATGTGCCAGAGCTCCATTCCTTTCTAACATATAGAATGTCTGTCTCTATCCCATTTTATTTATCCAGTCATCTCTTGATGGACATTTTGATAGTCTCCACTTTTTGGCTATTGTGAATAATGCTGCTCTGTACATTGGGGTACAAATATCTGAGTTCCTGCTTTCAATTCTCTCTCTCTTTTTTTTTGGCCTTGTCCACGGTGTGTGGAAGTTCCCAGGCTAGGGATCGAACCCACTCCACAGCAGCAAATGGAGCCACATGAGTGACAAAACTGCATCCTTTAACCCTGGGCCACCAGACAACTCCTGTTCTCAGTTCTTCTGGATATTTTCTGATCAGTGGAATTACTGGATTATAGGGTAATTCTACGATTAACTTTATGAGGACCTGCCACACTTTTCCATGGTGGCTGCACCATTTTATTTTCCCACCAGCAATGCATAAAAGTTCCAGTTTACCCATTTTTTTTTAACTTAAATAGCCATCCTAATAGGTGTAAAGTGGTATCTCATTGTGGTTTCAGTAGTTATTTAAAACATAGATGTTATCCTGTATCTGAATTTTTTTTGTGTGAGTTATAGACACTCATTTAAAAGACTCAGTCACAAGGGGAAAAAACCTTGTAACTGAGATGCTGGATGTTAACTTATTGTGGTAATCCTTTTGCGATATATACATATGTTTGTGTGTGTGTGTGTGTGTACATATATATATATATATATATATATATATTTTTTTTTAAAGGGCTGCACTCGAAGCATATGGAAGTTCCTAGGCTAGGGGTTGAATCAGAGCTGCAGCTGCCAGCCTACACCACAGCTACAGCTTATGGCAACATCAGATACTTAACCTACTGAGCAAGGCCAGAGATCAAACCCACATCCTTATAGCTACTAGGCTGGCTCATTACCACTGAGCCACAACAGACACTCCCTAATGTTGTATATTTTAAAAAACTATTATGTCACTTATATCTCAAAATTGGAAAAAAACAGGCAGTATACCTTACAAATAGAAAAAAAAGGCCCAGATTCTTTTTCTTTCTTTCTTTCTTTTTTTTTTTTCCAGCATGTGGAAGTTCCTGAGCCAGGGATCAAATTCAGGCCACCGCAGTAAGAATGTCAGATCCTTAACCTGCTGAGCCACCAGGGAATTCCTGATTTTTTTCATTTAAATATTTTTTATGCAAAAGGCATCAGTAATTGCACACGATTCCACTGTGTGGATGTAGCCAGTCCTTTAGCCTTTACTACTTAAATGATTTCCATTTTTTCTTTGCTATAAAGAATGTGATAAATATAAACTCTGTGGGGAGCTGGCCTCCCTCTGTGTAGCTTGAAGATGACATTTCAAGGAAAGTGACTTTGTATTCAAGAAAACATGAAAGAAGTTAGATCTTCTTAATTTATTCCACTCCACGGAAACGAGCGAAGCCTGTGATTCAGGAGAGTCTGTTCCCACAGGCTTCCAAATCTGTCATCATCCTGCCCACACCTCTTGTGCCGGGTGCTGAGGGCACCTTGGTTCATGAAAGGGGAAGATTTGAGCCTCTGTGGGGCTTTCAGTGTCTTGATGGGGAGGGAGGGCAGATGCTAAGTGCCTGTAGAACTGAGGACAAGTGCAGTGAAGCAAAGATTAGGGTTTGAGGCTGACTTTAAAAGTATGACCAGAGGAGTTCCCGCCGTGGCACAGTGGGTTAAGAACCTGACTTGCGGCGGCGGCTCGGGTCGCTGCGGAAGCGCAGGTTTGATCCCCTGCTGGCACAGTGGGTTAAAGGATCCTGTGTGGCCGCAGCCGCAGCTCGGATTCATTCCTTATGCCTTGGATGAGGCCACTAAAAAAAAAAAAGTATGACCAGAACCTGACCACTCACCCCACCAGCCCTGCCATCCTGATGAAAGCTGCCCTCAGAGCCTCTGGATTTCTGCTGCCATGGCTTCCATCCAGAGTCTGTCCTCACAGCAGTCAAAGTGATGTTTTTAAAAATGAGAATCACGCCCATTGTGGCGCAACTGAAACAAATCCACCTAGTAACCATGAGGCTGCAGGTTCGATCCCTGGCCTTGCTCTGTGGGTTAAGGATCTGGCATTGCCGTGAGCTGTGGTATAGGTCGAAGACACCACTCAGATCCTGTGTTACTGTGGCTGAGGTGTAGGCCAGCAGCTGTAGCTCGCATTTGACCCCTCGCCTGGGAACCTCCATATGCCGTGGGTGTGGCCCTAAAAAAGCAAAAAAAAAAAAAAAAACTGTAGTGATAATAAAATCAAATAATAAAAATGAGAATCAGGAGTTCCCGTCGTGGCGCAGTGGTTAACGAATCCGACTAGGAACCATGAGGTTGAGGGTTCGGTCCCTGCCCTTGCTCAGTGGGTTAACGATCCGGCGTTGCCGTGAGCTGTGGTGTAGATTGCAGACACGGTTCGGATCCCGCGTTGCTGTGGCTCTGGCGTAGGCCTGTGGCTACAGCTCCGATTCAACCCCTAGCCTGGGAACCTCCATATGCCACAGGAGCGGCCCAAGAAATAGCAACAACAACAACAACAAAAGACAAAAAAAAAAAAATGAGAATCACATCACTGCTGGAGAAGGTAGAGTCCTTACTGGGACTGGCCTGGCCTGGCCCCACCCCTGCACAACTGCAGCTTCACTTGGCTGCATTTCCCTTGCTCTTCCTCCAATAATCAAGGACCCTCCAGCCTCAGGGCCTTTGCACTGGTAGTCCCTCTGCCTGAAAGCCTTTCTTCCTAGATAGCTACAAAGAAGTGTCTGTCTCTCTCTCTCTGCAGTTTCTTCCTCTGGAGAACAGGAGTGTTACTATCTCTCCTCAAGAAGGTGTAGTGAGGATTCAGTTACACAGAAGACGGAGAAGATGATTATAGAGTTACCTGCAGCTGTGCCTTTCCTTACTCTTCCCTCCCTGTCCATCTGGGCTGTCAATGCCTGTGATGCTTTTTTTTTTTTTTTCCTCTTTTTGCCTTTTCTTGGGCTTCTCCCTTGGCATATGGAGGTTCCCAGGCTAGGGATTGAATTGGAGCTGTAGCTGCCAGCCTACACCAGAGCCACAGCAACGCCAGATCCAAGCCGTGTCTGCAACCTACACCACAGCTCACGGCAACACCCCCTGGGATCCTTAACCCACTGAACAAGGCCAGGGATTGAACGCAAAACCTCATGGTTTCTAGTCAGATTCATTAACCACTGAGCCACGACAGGAACTCCCTCTTCTTCTTCTTCTTCTTTTTTTTTTTTTTGGTCTTTTTGTCTTTTTAGGGCCTCTCCAGCGGCATTTCCCAGGCTAGGGGTCAAATCAGAGCTGTAGCCACCCATCTAAAACACAGCCACAGCAACTCGGGATCCAAGCTGCGTCTGCGACCTACACCACAGCTCACGGCAACGCTGGATCCTTACCCCACTGAGCGAGGCCAGGGATTGAACCCGTGACCTCATGGATGCTCGTTGGGTTCGCTAACTGCTGAGCCACGATAGGAACTCCCTGAACCTCTTCTCCCAGACGCACTCTGTGCCTATAACATGTCTTAATGATACAAGAGGGATGATTTGGCCTCGACTTATTTTTAATATAAGTTAATCAAACAGGCCTGTTAGGCTACTTGTAAGCAAGTATCTGAGTGAGCTTCATCCCTGGAGATTTTTTTAAGGGCTGCACCCATGGCATATGGAAGTTCCCAGGCTAGGGGTTGAATCGGTGCTTCAGTAGCAACACCGGATCCCTGACCCACCAAGCAAGGCCAGGGATCGAACCTGCATCCTCGTGGATACTAACTGGGTTCATTATCACTGAACCACGATAGGAACTCCACCTGGAGACCTTTTAAAAAATATTGCTACCTTGGAGTTCCCATCGTGGCGCAGTGGTTAACGAATCCCACTAGGAACCATGAGGTTTCAGGTTCGATCCCTGGCCTTGCTCAGTGGGTTGAGGATCCGGCATTGCCGTGAGCTGTGGTGTAGGTTGCAGACGAGGCTCAGGTCCCACGTAGCGTAGGCCAGCGGCTACAGCTCCGATTCGACCCCTAGCCTGGGAACCTCCACATGCCACAGGTGCAGCCCTAGAAAAGGCAAAAAGACAAAAGAAAAAAAAAATGCTGCCCAAACAGCAATACCGGTCCCACAGGTGATTCTTATGCATAGCCTGGCTTGGAAACCACTGCGCAGAAGTATGGGACAGTGGGAGGTGAGAGCCCTTCAGGCTCACCAGCCTTGCAAGAGCCTCCACCTGAATGCGAGGTCCGCTCACGTTGTGCCAGCAGAGGGCACACAGAGCCAATGCATCATTCCAGGCCTTTATTCCTGGCCACAGAGCACAGCCTTCCATGTGTCGAGGGAAAGTGCCTCGCTCTGGCTTTGGGACAGCTCTGGGCAGCTGTCCCCAATCCCCAAATCAGCAACAGCAGAAACAAGGAAACTCGCCTGTACTCAGCCCCCCCCCTCCCCAGCTGGGTATCTGTGTTTTTATGCTTCCCAGGTAATTCCCAGGTGCCTCAGGTTTTGAGAATTCTTGTGTGCGACTGACCTTCCCCAGAGCCTCTCTGATGGTAAAGCAGCTTCTCTGAAAAGGGAGTGGTCTTTGGACTTGGGGGTGGGTATAGTGTCCATTCCTCCCCTTTGGAAACAATTTCAAAATCAGCAACCGAGAAATCCCAAGCTTATGGAGATGGATGTTCACAGAATGATTCTAATAGTGAAGCCAACACACAACAACAACAGAAAATAAACTAAGTTTCCATTAGCAGGCAACACAGTTTAATAAGCTATGGAATATTATGCCCTTAAAACGAGGGCAGCTGGATCACGTCTGCTGATGTGAAAAGGTAACCAAGCAGTAGCATTAAACGGAAAAGCAAATCACAGAACCTTATAGCTCTATAGGATCCTATACGTGCCTTTTGTTTTTGTTTTGAAAGATGCGTGTTGCAAATTGCTCACAGTGGTTACCTCTGGGGAGAGGATGAGGGTGGCTGAGATTAAGGGAGATCTTCCACTTTCAACTTTAGAACCTTCTAGCATTATTTAAAAATTTCAGAATGAGAGTGTTATCTATCTTAAGAAAAACGCTGCCATAAACCCAACCTCTTCTGCCATCCTTTCCCTGCCCTGCCAGCCTTCTAGGTAAAGAGATAAGTTTCTCCGCATGAATTTCCATTCTGGACGTGGAAGGAGGGTGGACAGGGGGAAGCGTCCAGTCACTGGGCATATCGGTGAGGTAACCGGTTAGCGTTTTGCAGACTGGTTTTCCTTCCCAAGTCTGCTACAAACAGTCTGGATTGTGGGCCCCTCCCTGTCCAGAGACTGTTTTTATTTCTTTCTCTGCGTATAGTTGATTTACGATGTTGTGCCAATTTCTGCTGTACAGGAAAGTGACTCAGCCATATGTATATATACACATACACACATACTTTCTCATAGTATCTCATAGGTACTTTCTCATAGTATCTTCTCTCATGTTCCATCACAAGGGATTACATGCAGTTCCCTGTGCTGTACAACAGGACCTCATAGCTTATCCCTTCTAAATGGACGAGTTTGCATCTGCTAACCCCAAACTCCCCGTCCATCCCCCTCCCTCTCCCTCCCCCTTGGCAACCACAAGTCTTTTCTCCATGTCTCTGAGTCTGTTTCCGTTCTGTACGCAGGTTCATTTGTGCCATATTTTAGAGTCCACACCTGAGTGATATATGGTATTTGTCTGACTTACTTTACTTCGTATGAGACTCTCTAGTTGCATCCATGTTGCAACAAATGACATTATTTCATTCTTGTTTATGGCCGAGTGATATTCTGTTATATATATGTATCACACTGTCTTTATCCAGTCATCTGTCAGTGGACATTTAGGCTGTTTCCATGTCTTGGCTGTTGTGAATAGTGCTGCAGTGAACATGCGGGTGCGTGTGTTTCTTTCAAGGAAAGTTTTGTCCGGATATATGCCCAAGAGTGGGACTGCTGGGTCACATGGTAGTTCTATAGTTAGTTTTCTGAGGACCCTCCGTACTGTTTTCCATAGTGACTACACCAATTTCCATTCCCACCAACAGTGGAGGAGGGTCCTTTTTCTCCACGCCCCCTCCAGCATCAGTTATTTGTAGACTTACTCATGATGGCCATTCTGATCGGTGTGAAGGGCTGTGATAATTCAGATGCAGGAAATGGGGTGACCTGTAGCATGTCCATTTTCATAAGGTGGTTCCTTGTGTCACCTCCTGAAATTCCTATGTTGAAACCACACCCCAGTGTGATGGTGTTTGGAGGTGGGGGGCCTTTGGGAGATGATCAGGGTTGGAGGAGGTCATGAGGGTGGGGCCCTCACGATGGAATCAGTGCCGTGCAAGGGCACAGGCAGGTAGAGGCCCTCACCAAGGACCCAACCATGCTCTTCAGGCCCCCAGAACCATGCAAAATAAATGCCATTTATGCTGCTTGGCCTGATATTCTCTCAGAGCAGCCAGGGCTGAGGTGCTGGTCCCCCAGACTGTGGTGAGAGTTGGCAGTGTATCCAGCTGGGGCACTGGTTACCTTCCTACGCTGGTTACCAAATACGAGACTTAGCTTGTCACAGGGCAAGCCCCTCATAAATAACCATGCTTGAAGCACTCCCCAGGGCAAAGGTGATGGCCTTCGCTGCTTGCAGGGGGCAGCCTGGGGTGCATTAGCCAAATAATTAGGAGCGTGCCCTTGGCTGCTTGAGGACTTGTGAGTCCCCCAAATGGAAAGCCACAGGGTCTCTGTGAAACCCGGGCAGAGTCCAACTTTTATGGCCCTGTTTTGATCCGGCAGCATTCAGCTATAAAATCTTGCCTCATTAGAGTTAATCAGGCAGGGCTGATACCATCTGGCCCTGTTTGTGCCAGTTCTAGTGACAAAACATCCTTTCACTGATTAACAGTTGTAATAGACGGCGGGAACTGGTGGGGCGGGTCCCTGTCCTGGGAAGTAGAGTTTATGTTCAGAACTGCGTGTGAGCCGAGAGATCAGTGACAAAGGAACCACTGTGTATTAAGCACACGCTCCATGTCAGGTGGTAATGATGTGATTTCCTGTTGGGGGTGGGCCAGAGAGAGGGCACAGGTGGAGGGTAAAGCACGAGGCCTGGAAGCAAGACTTCTCGCCTGCTGGAATCCCAGCCCTCCTGCTCCCCAGCGGTGACCTTGGGCCAGTCCTATAACCTCTCTCTGTGCCTTGGTTTCTTCATCTGCGCTTCGATGATAAAGGCACCTACTTAGGGTAGTTGAAGCGGCTACCTTACTACATGAAAAGCACTTAAAACAGCGTTTGGGGGAGTTCCTGTTGTGGTGCAGTGGAAACGAATCCAACTAGGAGCCATGAGGTTGCGGGATCAATCCCTGGCCTCACTCAGTGGGTTAAGGATCTGGTGTTGCTGTGAGCTGTGGTGTAGGTCTCAGAAGAGGATCAGATGTGGTGTTGCTGTGGCTGTGGAGTAGGCCGGCAGCTGTAGCTCTGATTTGACGGCCCTAACCTGGGAATCTCTATATGCTATGGGTGCGGCCCTAAAAAGAAATAAGAAAAACAAACAAAAAAACCCCAGCACTTGGGATGTGGAGAAAAAGGAACCCTCTTGCACTCTTGGTGGGAATGCAAACTGATACAGCCACTATGAAGAACAGTACAGAGGTTCCTCAAAAAACTAAAAATAGAGTTACCGTATGGTCCAGAGATCTCACTCCTGGGCATATATCTGGAGAAAACTCTTAATTTGAAAAAACATATGCTCCCCGATGTTCACTGCAGCACTATTCACAATAGCCAAGACATGGAAGCAACCTAAATGTCCATCAACAGGTGAATGGATAAAAAGATGTGGTGCATATCCACAGTGGAATACTACTGAGCCATAAAAAAGGATGAACTAATGCCACTTTCAGCAACACGGATGCAACTAGAAATTATCATACTAAGTGAAGTCAGACAAAGACAAATGTATGATATGACATATATGGAATCTAAAAAAATGATACAAATGAACATATTTACAAAACAGAAATAGACTCACAGACAGAAAACAAACTTACGGTTACCAAAAGGGAAGGAGCAGGGGTAAACTAGGAGTTTGGGATTTACTTAAATACATTACTGTATGTAAAACAGACAAACAACTGTACAGCACAGGGTACTAATGTCTTATAATAATCTATAAGGGAAAAGGATCTAAAAAAGAATATATAACTATATACGTACCATAAAAGGTATACATAACTGAATCACTGTGCTCTACGCCTGAAACTAACACAACCCTGCAAATCAACTATACTTCAATTTTTTTTTTAAAGTTAATGAATTGTAAAAAACAAAAACAAAACCAAGAACAAAACAGCATGTGGTCCAGAGAAGCCCTTGCTAAGTATTAGCTGCATGCCTGTTACCAGCCTGACTCTGCAGATGATGCTCAGAGATGTGAAGTGATTTGCTCAAAGTCACCCACCTAGAAAGCAGCAGAGCTGGGCCATTCTAGTGCCTCGCCCTGCCTCCCCGGGGGCAGGGAAGAAGGGCAGAAAATAGAAAGAGTCACTAGTTTTTGTTTTTGATTTACACAGTCTTCTCTGATTCCTCATACCACTGCTGTGAGCTCAGTACAATCTGCATTTTAGGAGTTGCCGCCGTGGTGCAGTGGTTAACAAATCCGACTAGGAATCATGAGGTTGCGGGTTCAATCCCTGGCCTTGCTCAGTGGGTTAAGGATCCGGCGTTGCTGTGAGCTGTGGAAAGTCGCAGACATGGCTCGGATCTTGCGTTGCTGTGGCTGTGGTGTAGGCTGGTGGCTACAGCTTCGATTCAGCCCCTAGCCTGGGAACCTCCATGTGCCGCAGGAGCAGCCCTAGATAAGGCAAAAAGACCAAAAAAAAAAAAAAATGCATTTTATAGGTGAGGTAAGTAAAGCACAGAGAAGGTAGGAAACTTGCTCACAGGTACACAGCAAGTTTAACGATAAATGAGGGTTCTTATTCAGGCCTACAGGATGCAGCTCCTGAGGAGGCTCGGCGACAGTGCCTGGAAATCCCCAAACTCAGAGCATAAAGTGGCCGAAAACAAGCTTCAAGCAGTCAACAAACCCAGACAAGTAATAGAAACTGTGCACACTGTCCAATTTCCCCACTTTTAGAAGGAAATGCTAGAATTTAAAAATATAGTGCATTCAAAACTGACAACACGGAATGCTGGTGAGACTGTAGAACAGGAACTCTGTCCGCGGCTGCTGGGAAGGGGAAGGGGTGCAGCTGCTCTGGTGGACAATGTTGCAGACTGTGTGTCCCCAAAGTGCTACAGCCTGAATTGTGTCCCCCCCCAAATTCCTACGTTGAACCCTAACCTGGTGTGATGGATGGGATGTGGAGGTGGGGCCTTTGGGAGGTGACGGGGATCAGGGACCTTACAGGAGACGCCGGGGTGCAGCCTCGCCCCTCCCGCTGGGTGTGGACAGAGAGAGGACAGGCGTCTGTGAAAGAGGGAGCAGCACCTTGACCTTGGGCTTCCCAGCCCCCACAAGTGTGAAGATTCCTGATGCGTTTCAGCTGCAGCCTGTGGTGCGGGTGACAGCCGTCAGAATGGGCTGAGGAGTTCCCGTTGTGGCGCAGTGGTTAACGAATCCGACTAGGAACCATGAGGTTGCGGGTTCGGTCCCTGCCCTTGCTCAGTGGGTTAACGATCCGGCGTTGCTGTGAGCTGTGGTGTAGGTTGCAGACAAGGCTCGGATCCCGCGCTGCTGTGGCTCTGGCGTAGGCCGGTGGCTACAGTTCCGATTCGACCCCTAGCCTGGGAACCTCCATATGCCGCGGGAGCGGCCCAAGAAATAGCAACAACAACAACAACAACAACAAAAGACAAAAAAAAAAAAAAAGAATGGGCTGAGACACACAGTCTGGCAGGTTCTTACGAGGCCAGACACAGGCTGACCAGACAACCACCAATTGTGCTCCTGGGCGTTTATGCAGTAACTGTGCGTCCACACAAAACCTGCCCAGGAATGTTTGCAGCAGCCTTGCTAATAATGAGGAAATGCCGAAAATGGGAATCGAACCTGTGTCCTTCAATAAGTGAATCGGTAAACAGACTCTGGTGCATCCACACAGCGGAGGAGGATGAGTCAGGAGAAAGAGAAACAAGTGCTCAGGCTACAGAACTACAGGGATGAACCTTCACTGCACATTGCTGAGCATAAGAAGCCGGTCTGAAAAGGCTCCATAGGTGTGATTCCAACCACATGACATTCTGGAAAAGTGAAACTATGGAGACGCACAAAGATCAGTGGTGGCCTGGGGTTAGGGGGAGGGCAGGACGAACTGGGGGAGCTCGGAGGATTTTTAGGGAAACAAAAGTATTCTTTATATTTTAATGGTGAACACATGATATGATGAGGCCTTTGTAACACGCACTGAACTGCACACAGCACAAAGCCTGGCCGTACCATAAATGATGGGCTTTACTTAATAAGACTGTATCGGTGCTGGCTCATCAATTTCTTTTTTTTTTTTTTTTTGTCTTTTTAGGGCTGCACTCGCAGCATATGGAGGTTCCCAGGCTAAGGGTCTAATCGGAGCTACAGCTGCCGGTCTACACCACAGCCACAGCAACGCCAGGTCTGAGCCACGTCTGCAACCTACACCACAACTCACGGCAAGGCTGGATCCTTAACCCACTGAGTGAGGCCAGGGATCGAACCGAAACCTCATTGTTCTTAGTCATATTTGTTTCCGATGCACCATGACCGAACTCCGTGGCTCATCAATTTCAACAAATGTAGCATAACAAGGCAAGTCAATAATAGGGGAAACTGAGGGAGGCCTATAATGAGAACTCCCCAAATTCTTTTTTCCTAGGAATCTAGCTGTCTAAAATATATATATATATATTATATATATATATATTTTTTGCTTTTTAGGGCCACACTTGAAGCACATGGAAGTTCCTAGGCCAGGGGTTGAACTGGAGCTGCAGCTGCCAGCCTATGCCACAACCACACCAGATCCAAACTCTGTCTGCGACCTATACCACAGCTCACGGCAACGCCGGGTCCTTAACCTGCTGAGCAAGGCCAGGGATCAAACCTGTGTCCTTATGGATGCTAGTCAGGTTCATTACTGCTGAGCCACAATGGGAACTCTTTTTTGTTTGTTTTTTTTTTAAATGGTCACACCTGCAGCATATGGAAGTTCTCAGGATTGAATTCGAGCCATAGCTGTGACCCACATCACAGCCTCGGCGAAGATCCTGACCCCCTTCTCCCCTGCCCTTGATACTCACGATCTAAGGAAAACTGAAGGCTGGGTAAGAAGCAGAGAGCAGCAACCCAACACTCGATGCAAACACAACAAAACGTCATTCTATACTAAAAACAAAGACTGAACCAGGAGGTTGTTCCCTCACAGGGTCCCACTAAAAGCTACAAGGCCCAAGTTTAGTTTGGGCCTGGAAGTCTTTGTTTTTCTTTTTGATTGTGCCCAGGGCATGTGGAAGTTCCCGGATCAGGGATTGAATCCATACCACAATAGCAACTTGAGCTGCTTCAGTGACAACACCAGATCCTTAACCCACTGAGCCACAAGAGAACTCCTGGAAGTCTTTTATTTTTTTTTCTTTTTAGGGCCACACCTGTGGCATATGGCAGTTGCCAGGCTAGGGGTCCAATCGGAGCTACAGCTGCTGGCCTATGCCAGCGCCACAGCAATGCAGGATCTGAGCCATGTCTGTGACCTACACCACAGCTCACGGCAATGCCAGATTCTTAACCCATTGAGTGAGGCCAGGGATCGAGCCCCCATCCTCATGGATCCTAGCTGGCTTTGTTAACCGCTGAACCACGAAGGGAACTCCTTGGAAGTCTTCTTAATCTTGATTTTGGTTTCAACAAGAAATTCTGAAAGTGTTTCAGAATCCCCAAGTGAAGGAAGAAGGGCAGGCATCACTGCCCCCATCTGTGAGGAATGGACCTTATTAAGCTTAGGGCTATAAGCAAAAAGAGGGCTTTGAGAGGCCCCAGTGCTTAGAAAGTTAGAAAACACTAATAGGGAGTTATCTGGCGGTTCAGCGGGTTAAGGATCTCGAGTTGTCACTGCTGTGACTCGGGTCACTGGTGACATGGGTTCGATCCCTGGCCCTGGAAATTCTACATGCTGTTGGCTTGGCCAAAAATTTTAAAAAGTAACCCTTTTTTTTTTTTTTTTTTTTTTGCTATTTCTTGGGCCGCTCCCACGGCATATGGAGGTTCCCAGGCTAGGGTTCGAATTGGAGCCACAGCAACGCGGGATCCGAGCCGCGTCTGCAACCTACACCACAGCTCACGGCAACGCCGGATCGTTAACCCACTGAGCAAGGGCAGAGACCGAACCCACAACCTCATGGTTCCTAGTCGGATTCATTAACCACTGAGCCACGACGGGAACTCCAACCCTACAACCTCACTCCTCCCCGAGCAAAACTCTCTGATATACTTTTTTTTTTTTTTTTTGGTCTTCTTAGGGCTGCACCCATGGCATATGGAGGTTCCCAGGCTAGGAGTCGAATTGGAGCTGTAGCTTGCCGGCCTATGCCACAGCAACGCCAAATCCCAGCTGCTTTTGCGACCTACACCACAGCTCAGGTCAGTGTGGGATCCTTAACCCACTGAGCCAGGTCAGGGACCGAACCTGTATCCTCATGGATACTAGTCAGATTCCTTTTTGCTGAGCCACGATGGGAAGTCTCCTACACTTTTGAGAGTTATACATCGAGTGCTGTCCATTATATCCGAACGGCACAAGAACCTAAGTTGTTTCAGAATTCGGTTGTTTCTACCGACGGTTCCAACATCACCCAAGGAATATTCCTGCGTAAATCTCCCACTTCCAGCTCCCACATGCTTTCATGGAGAAGATCACGGAAAAATCAGCCCGCTTCATGGCCTGAGGCCCGGCCCAGGGCTGCAGCCCTGAACCGCTCCCATCACCATCACATCCTTTCCCAGGATGAGGCAGGCCCGCCGGCACCACACCCGCTCCAGGCCGAGCACCCAGCGGGCCGCGCTCCCGCCGCCGCCACCCATGACCTCACCGCGCCCTGTCCCCACACTGCCACCGGTGACAGCCGCCACGCGCCCTGCACCCACACGGCCACCCCCTTTGTCGCGCCGCGGCTGCTCCACCAGCACCTGGAGGGAGCATCCTGGACCGCCGCTGCCTTCCTGCCAACTTGGATGGCGGCAGTGACTGTTTTAACAAAGGCCCTGGCACCTTCCACCCCACCTGCCTTAGGAACTCACTGCAGTGCTGACCGCTTTAAGTCCACTTTCCCAGGCGGGTGGCCAGGCTGGCAGTGAGAAGGGTCCGGAGCGGTGGGTCCGCCACCAACCCCACGCTGACTGCGCCTGCGCCTGCGCGCTCCCACTCACCGGGGCGGGTCAGCCTTGGCTTCCAGCTTGTGGGATGCTGGGTGGGTTGCCCAACCTCTCTGAGCGTCAGGCTCCTCGTCTTACAAGCAGGCAGACACAGCCCTAGCTTATAGGCATGGTGTGAACATTACCAAGGCCCCGCAGAATGTGCTTGCGCATAGCAGATGCTCATCGTGTGATAAATACGATCACTACACGCAATCATTCTTAAAAACACATTTAATGGTAGGTACTGCTTTCCGAGTCAATTATTTCATAGACAGGTGTCCGAGCTGAAAGGAACCTTAGAAATCACGTGGTCCACCATCCATGTTCCAGGTGAGCAATATAAGGACCACGGAGACAGCTGGGTGCCCTCAGGCTCCCACGACCCCCGGTTCTGGGTCAGGACACCAGGAGGACCAAAGAGCCAACTCATTCTCGCAGGTGCTGACTCAGCATCTCCCCCGCACGATCCCAGGCTGCACCTGCCTCTCAGGTGACTCCAGTCAGTCCATTTACCACCTCAATCCATGATGGAGAGACTCTGACTTAATTGGTTTGGGGTGGGGCCCCAGCCTTAGGATTTTTTTACAAAGGTCTTGAGGGTGACGCCGGAGTGCATCTGATGTTGAATGTCACTGTCCTGGATGTTTTGGATTCTGTGCTTTTCCTTCTTTCTCCATCCAACCCATTATTGTCCTGGTCAGGCCACGCAGGTTATTTTGACGGCCACAGTTTTCTGACTGGTCACTGGCCCCCCGTTCTTCACAGCGGACACTCAGGACAATCTTTCTAGAATGCATGTCCGATTACCCTCCCTGCTCTAAACCTTTGGTGACTCCATCAGTGCATGGAAGACCCAGTCTGGCACAAAAGGCCCTCTGGATCTGAGCCCTGCCTTTCTTTAGCCTGGTCCCCAGGCTCTTCTGGTCTCCCTGTCTCTGTGATGGAGTGATGCTGAACACCATGGAAATGCCTGCCTCGCTTGCCCTCGTGCTTTCAGCTAGCTATTCTCCTGGTCTGGAAAACCTTCCCTCTCTCATCTGAGTCACTGGAGCAGAGTTCCTGCCCGGCCCTAAAGATAAAACTCAGAAGCCTAACTTCCATCCTGACTTGGGGTGTATACTTTGCTCCCATACAGCATCCTGTATCCTGGTCCTTATGCCGGGCTGCTGTGACCTTTGCCCCACGAGAAGGTGAGCTGAGGATAAGGATGCACTCTGATGAGATAAATGGCCTCACCATGCAGACAGGGCAGGTAGAGAATTCCCTTGAGACATCCCTAAGACCTCTGTAACAGGTGCTTCACAGGAACCTGTCGAATAACTCTGTACTCAAACCACGTCCAACCAGAAAGGCCACATTTCCTCTGCTGTTTCCATTATAAATATTTTGCTTTTAATTTAAGAACACAGGAGACAATAGATTGAGTTCATGGAATTGTACATACGGTCATCAGTTACACTGTGTTAATGTGACATGTTAATTTCTTTATCATGTATTGGCACTGTCAACAGAATACTGTAAACAAGATCACTTGGTACGCGTAAGTCGGCGAGACTTCCTAGCTATGGTTTTCTACCATGAGCTGATATACAGATAGAGATAGTATAGATACATAGATGTATTAATGCACACAGTTCTGCATGGTTTCTGAGTGTCGGTAAAAATTATTAAAAAAAACACCCATTTATAATAAACGTGATGTGCTAAGATTTGCTATTACTGGACTTTGTTTTCTGTAACAGTGATGAGACACTGACTAAACTCTATGGCACTCATGTATGATGGATTCATTTCCAGACCCTCGGCCGCAGAAGCGCCTCTGCATGGGCTCCGCCCGAGCCAGCAGCCTGTTCCCCTGGGCTCCCGGTGTTTTCAACAACCTCTCACACATTTCCTGACCAACGCCGAGAATTTTTTCCCTTGAAATTCTTCCAGCTACACTCCAACCTCCAAAAGACGAGGATGTTTCAGGAACTCATTATGCCCTGAGTCAACGAGGACCTGCTGATAAATGGCTTAAAAAGTTTTACGAGAAATAACTTCCCTTGGTACAGAGTGAGTAAGTCTGGAAATGACTTTCCAGATAAAAAAGATTTCATTTTTCTGTCAGTGCCCTGTGGGGAGAGAACAAAATATTGGAGCCACTTTATCCACCAAAGAGAGCCAAGTTTCTGGTTGTGCCCTGGCTTAAAAACATCTTGGACTCCAGGAACCTCATTGTATATTTGCATCCAATGGTCAAGTTCTCAGGAGAAAGCATACATATGCAAATACATGACTTATGGTTTGGTTTGCATTTTGCTTGTTTGTTTAATAAGGCCTTGAATCTTGGGATATTGCCTGTGGAATACAGGTCCCCAGTGAAAGATCTGAGATCGTGAATCGAAATGTCTTTGCATATGCTGTTCCCTTTCTGCAACACTCTTCCTTGCCTTGTCTGCTTGGTGAACTCTTATTCATCCTGCAAAGCCCCGCTCAAATGTCACTTTCTCCTGGAACCTCCTTGGACCCTTAGGTGGACTGGGGCACTCCCTCTGATTTCCTGATGTTCCTACATATACTGCTGTCATGGCACCTGCCATGCTGCTTTAGTTGTTGGTTTAAAAGTCTTTTGTCCCCAGTGGGATGTGAATCCCTCCCAGGGACGAGGTTTTATTTCACTTCAGATTTCTAATGCTCAGCACTGGGCTTGGGACAGAGCAGGTATTTAATGCAAGTGTCATGAATGAATGATGAGATAAATAAATGAATATACAAATGAATAAGCAAATGAGTGCAGGGAGAGGGAGGCTCTCTTTCGTGGGCAGCACAAATGCTCTGGGACACAGCAGAGCTCCTTAGTTCATGGATCCGTCCATGTCTACTAAACATGTTAGTGCATTTCATTCTTGGCAAACACAGGTTGATGACCAAATCTGCTGAAGAGAAGAAGTGGAAAAAACCAAACCACTTTGAGATCTTTGGGTGATTAGTTATTAGAAGAAAAAAGTGCTGAATCGAGAACCTTGATCTGCCCAGTCTCCCCCAACAGTCAACCAAGGCACCAGGAGGTGAAGTGGCTTCCGTTTGGACAGAGGGTACAGGCCAGGCTTCCTTCGTCTCCCCGCTAACCAATCCCTCACTCCTGTGGGACCACCGAATGCTCTTTTCAGGAGCATCTGAAGTCAAATCAGCTCCAAAATTGTCTCGCCTGTAGCAGAGACCCCCTTAGCCTCAGCCATGGTCCAGTGACGCCCCTGAGCATCCCCTGCCCGGTAACCTCACACCCATTCACTCAGGAAGATCTCTGACTCCGAGGAGGCGCAAGGACAAGGAAACCACTTCGCGCCAACAGGCTGTTTCCCTGCTGGTGCCTTTAATTTATGACGCTTCCCTTGGGAAGAAACGTAGTCTAGTCACTGATTTCCTCTTATGGAACAGCACAGCCGTGCCCAGGGCTGCTCAGAAGTGGGGCAGAGGGGGATGAGCAGAAGCTAGAAAGGGTCTGCCTGGCCAGAGGTCCAAAGTCAGACCCTGGATGCTGTGGGGACAGGAGCGTAAGCCCCAGGCCCAGGGCTCACGCTCCCTATGCTTCCGACCCCATGGCTCGTGTATGTGCACCCCTGCGGGTGATCGGGTCGCAGCTTTCCTTCCATAGAGGTCTGGGCTGACATTTAACAGGAGGGAGGGAATTTGGGGACCAGAGGGTGGGGGCAAGACCCATGGGTGATGCCACCCAGAGTTCCTCCCAGGAGAGACCCCATCAAGGAGAGAATTCACAGTTTAGGGGGGAACCCTCTGGAGGCCAGAGAACCCCTTCCCACACCTCTGAGCTCCATCCTAATGTCCCTACTGGCCTGCCTTCAGAGGCTCTGTCCTGCCCTCACTGGACCATGGGACGTGAGCTGCAGGGCCGGGGGAGAGGGTGAAGCATGCTTGTTTGCACAGGGCGAGGGGAGCCGCCTCCCCTCATAGGATGTGCCACTTGAAAGGGACGGAACCCAGGAGTCCCAGCCACCAGTCCCAGGAGCAGGTGCCATTCCCTTGACTGGCTTGCAAAGATATTGTTGGGGTTCAGGGCGGAGGATATATGGCCAGGACCCGCAGGGCCCATCCTAAGACTATGTCTAGGGCTCAAGCAGAATTTCTGGGCTTAAACCAAGGCGCGCCATCAGCTCTGCAGGGAGGGAGACCCAAACTGGCTCCCTTCCCCTGCCCCACCAGCCACCAAAAACCCCCTCTTCCCACAAAGAACCCTCCCGTTTGTGCATCACCTCTGATATTTTGAGTGAAAACATGAATTAGGCAAACTAATCACTTGGACGATTGTTGAGATCGGGGCTTCCTCGGGGCGTGGAGGAAATGGCTTTTTACTTGAAGTCGGCTAAGATGTCGCTGAAAATATTGAGGAACAGGTGTGCGTGGTGATCCCTGAAGACCAGAGTGGGACGGAAGCGGATGGATTTGTCGCCGCAGCCCCCCAGCATCACACCTGGAAGGAGAGGCGGCGGGGAGGTTAGGCGCCTGGGCTCAGAGGCAGAGCCCTGAGGACCGGGAGGGGCTGTCCTTCCGCTCCCGTCCTGCCCCCTCCTCCCGCCGCCTCCCTCCCTCCCAGCTCTGCTGCCCTTGAACTAGGTCTGGTGATGGAGAAACCCTGAGAGAAACTCCTGGCCTTCCAGAAACTCATGGTGTGGTGGGGAAAGAAAATAAGCAAAGAAATACATTACAGGAGTTCCTGTCGTGGCACAGAGGTTAATCAATCCGACGAGGAACCCTGAGGTGGTGGGTTCGATCCCTGGCCTTGCTCAGTGGGTTAAGGACCCCGCATTGCCGTGAGCTGTGGTGTAGGTCGAAGACATGGCTTGGACCCCGCATTGCTGTGGCTGTGGTGTAGGCTGGCGGCTACAGCTCCAATTCGACCCCTAGCCTGGGAACCTCCATGTGCCGAGGGAGCAGCCCTAGAAAAGGCAAAAAGACAAAAAAAAAATTACAAAAGTGTGGGCAGGTCAGAAGCACGTATGTGGGATAGAATGTGCTTATTTTATTTTATTTTTTCAATTAGCAATAATCACGCTTTGGATAACCTCATTGGCTACGATGCTGCCACCGCGCAAAGCTTATTTTACTTTTTGTTTTTGGCCACCCTGAGGCATATGGAGTTCCTGGGCCAATGATCAGATCTGAGCCATAGTTGCAACCTAAGCCGCAGCTGTGGCAGCCCTGGATTCGTAACTCACTGTAAGGGCCAGGAATTGAACTTGTGTCCTGGTGCTACAGAGACACCGCCGATCCTGTTGTGCCACAGCGGCAGCTCCAGGAACCTGCTCATTTTAAAGGGCGACTTCACCTTTGACTAGATGGGGGTCCTTGTCTGGGTTGTGTGGCATCTCTGAGGTTCAGTGTTGGCACTCCCCCTGCCTTTCAGGGCTGCAGGGATTCTGTAAGATGCGACCCCTGAATGATGCCATGCTCGCCCCGCAGCAGGCTCTCGCTCTGATTCCCCACTTAATGCTCTTCCACGGCTCCCATAGCTATTAGGCCCACGTGAGGAGGGCCTGGCAGCCCTCCCCCCGCCTTGCTCCCTCTGCCTGCCTGGCCCTCATCAGACCCTACCCCTTCCATTTCTCCCACTGTAAGCCGCACCCTGCCCAGCTAAAGGCGCACCGCCCTGCCTCTGCCCAGAATACTCCTTCTCACCCTCTTCATCTGGCCAACCCTGACTCATCCAACAGGACATAAGGTGAAAGGCCACCTCCTCAAGGAAGCCTCCCCTGATTTCCTGGATACCTGCCCCAGCTATTAACTCTCTAGCTCCTTTTCCTCTGTCCTAGGACGTATAACTGCAATAGACCTTAATGAACTATTGTCTTTGTTTTTTTTTGTTTGTTTGGTTTTTTTTTTTTTTTTGCCTTTTCTAGGGCCACTCCCATGGCATATGGAGGTTCCCAGGCTAGGGGTCGAATTGGAGCTGTAGCTGCCGGCCTACACCACAGCCACAGCAATGCGGGATCTGAGCTGAGTTTGTGACCTACACCACAGCTCATGGCAACGCCAGATCCTTAACCCACTGAGCAAGGCCAGGGATCGAACATGCAACCCCATGGTTCCTAGTCGGATTCGTTAACCACTGAGCCACGACAGGAACTCCAATGAACGATTGTCTTCCATGTCACCCCTTCCAGTTAGACTGTAAGCTCCTTGAAGGAAGGGCCCCTGACTCCCGGGAACTTCTCTCCAGTGCTGGCCTTGCTGTCGAATATTGTCGAATGAATAAACGGATAAGGAACGTTCCCTGGTGACTTTCTCTTCTACTTCTTTTTTTTCCCCGGCCATGCTGGTGGCATGCAGAAGTTCCCCAGGCAGGGATTGAACCCATGCCACGGCTGCAACCTGAGCCACAGCAGTGACAAGTTGGATGCCCAACTCGCTGAGCCACCAGGGAACTCAGAATTTCTCTTGAGAAAGGAGATTCAGATTATTTTTAGTCCCCTGAACCACCTGCCCCCCCCCCCCGAAATGTGGGCACCCCTGGCTGCTTTACCTTTGTTTCTGGCGATGGAAATGAGTTTATTCCGTATGGATTCGTCTGGGGTGTCGAAGGAACAAAAGGTGCCTCGTCCTCTCACTCTGCTGATGAACTGGGGGTACCGGGCCTGGAGTGGGAGAGACGGGGCCGACATCAAAGCCTGTCACCTGGGTAGCAGCTGTGGTGCCTCAAACCCCCCTGAGGGCCCGGAGGGACTGGCAGGGCCACTCTGGGGTCACAGCTGGCTCCTGGGACATCAGTCCTGGGGCTAAACCCTAGCTCTGCCTCCTTCACAGGAGCATCCTTGGGCGAGTCACTTACGCGGCCCAGGCCCCCGTCTCATCTTCTGTAAACTGAAGGGTGTCAGTGCCACTGACTCCAAGGGGCCATGGTGAGAGCTTAGTGAGATGGGGTTCTTAGGTCAAGTCTTACGCCCGGAGCCTGGCACAGAGCAGGTGCTTTACGGTGCCAGTCACTGCTGTTTCATAGCTCTTCTTGTACAAAGTGGAGATCCTTCTAGAGAAAACAGCTTGTCCTCACGCAAGGCTTTGAGGATGGGGGTTGCATGGAGTAGTGACTCCCTCCCCAAGTTTATGTCCACCTGGAACCTGGGGATGTGACCTTGTTTGCAAATGGTGTTTGTGGATGAGCTAAGTTAGGTTAGGATGAGGTCTCAGTGGATTCAGTGAGCCCTCAATCTGAGCACTGGGGTCCGTGTAAGAAGGAAATGTGGGCACAGAGACACAAACACAAGGGGGAGGCCATGTGACAAGGGCACCAGAGGCTGCAGTGACGCAGCTACAGCCAAAGTTGGGAAGGGCGTGGGATGGGCTTTCCCTGGAAAGAGCCTCCAGAAACAAGCAGTGCTGGAGTTTCCATTGTGGCACAGCGGGTTAGGAATCTGTGAGGATATGGGTTCAATCCCTGGCCTCACTTAGTGAGTTAAGGATCCGGCACTGCTGAGAGCTGTGATGTAGGTCACAGACATGGCTCGGATCCCGCATGGCTGTGGCGTTGGTCGGCAGCTACAGTTCTGATTTGACCCCCAGCCTGGGAACTTCCATATGCTGCAGGTGCAGCCTTAAAAAAAACAAAACAAAAACAAACAAAGAATCAGCACTGCTCATACCTCGATTTTAGACTTCTGACCTCCAGGATGGGCGGAGAACATATTTCTGTTTTATTTTTGTTTTTCTTTTTTGACTGACCCCGGGGCATGTGGAGTTCCTGGGCCAGGTATTAGATCTGGGCTACAGTTGGGACCTAAGCCACAGCTGCGGCAACCCTGGATCCTTAACCCACTGTGCCAGGCCTGGGATCAAACCTGTGTCCTGGTGTAGCAGAGACACGGCCGATCCTGTTGTGTGGCCGCTCCTATAGTCCTGTGGTTTGAAGCCACCTGGCTATGGCAGTTCGTTACAGCAGCCCAAGGAAGCTAATGCAGCCCTCCGGCTCAGAGGATCTTGGGTCCCCCACCAGCCCCACACACTGACCACAGGATGGACAGCAAACGAGGGCTTGGCCAGCCCTGGATAAGGCCAGGGTCCTAGGGGCAGAGGCGGGGGCAAGTGTCACCTCATTACAGCCCCTTGGGAGAGGCTGGATATGGAGTCAGACTCTGGTGATGAAAAGTCCCCGGCTACAGGCCAGGCGCCATGCTGGGCACATCCTCGCATGGCCTCGTCCCCACGGGGTAGGAAGCCAAAACTCAGGGGTCAGCCAGGATTCACCCCACCCCTCCCTGCACCTGACGCTGGGCAGGAGCCCTCCTGCCACCAGAGTGTGGTCTCCGGGGAGGCCGGGAACTGGGTCTCGTCCATTCTGACGTCTTGGTGGCTGTGGACCTCATTAACGCTGGACGTGGGACCCCACCCCCTTCTCACTGGAGCTTCCGACGCTGCCTCCAGGCTTGTGCGTCACGATCCTTCTGTTTCTCCCCTTTGTGTAGCTCATTGTTTTAGGCTGTTTCTGTTATCTTTTTTTTTTTTTTTGTCTTTTTAGGGCCACACCCCTGGCATATGGAAGTTCCCAGGTAGGGGTCCAACTGGAGCATCCACTGCTGGCCTCCACCACAGCCACAGCCACAGCCACGCCAGATTTGAGCCATGTCTAGGACCTGCACCACAGCTCACGGCAACACCGGATCCTTAACCCACTGAGTGAGGCCGGGGATCAAACCTACATCCTCAGGGATACTAGGGGGATTCTTAACCCACTGAGCCACAACCGGAACTCCTTAGCTCCTTCTTGCCTATAGCTTTTTAAGGCCCTGATGGGGACCCCTAAGCCCTTCTATCCCTTCAAATGAGCCAGGCCGGGGCTCCCAAAAGCCAGGTGCTTATCTCAGTTCTGGGAGCTCTTTCTCATAAAACCCTTTTCTGTGACACGCCCCTCACACAGAAGCCACCCTGGGAAACACTGCCCTCCACACCAAGTCTCAGAGCCAGATGCCTCGGTCAGCCACCTGCAGGCCTCCAGGACCTGCCCTCGTAACCAAGGCTGGGCGACATCATTTAAGAGACACACAAAGAGAGCATCTCTGGTGCTCCCACGGCGCTGGGCCTTGCTTGTCTGGGGTGACGTTGCTTGCAGAGTCTGAGCGCCCGTTTCTGCTTTTTGCTTCTAAGCCACCGGGCTATCTCACTATCTGACTGTGACGCGGGGGGCATCTCAGACCATCTGGATGCTACTGCTTCTCTTTTGTCCCAGCATCTTCCATCCCATCCGTGCCCTGTGCCAGCCTGTGAGCTCTGCCTGTGGCTCTGTGTCCAGAGCCTGGCATGATGCCCACCCATGAGGAAGGCAGCCACCAGTCCACATGGACCTCACGGCCACTCAGGTCAGGGTAGGGAGCAGCCTGCCCTGGTGGCAGCCTCAACAAGGTCCCCGCCGACCTGGCCCTGGCGCGTCCTGCACCCTGGCACCGACAACTGAAAGCGGGGTCAAGCTGTCTTTCCCCTCACCCCCCAACCCCCAAGGACCTAAGTGCGTGCCTGACATTTCTCTTCCTGAGCTGGCAACAGGGCAGCACTGCAGCTGGAGGGAGGGACCTGACCCTTTCACCTTCGACCCCAATCCTTTCACCTTTGACCCTACAACCCTTGGCCTTTCCTAGCACCTGACCCTGCCTCAGTCGAAATGCAAATCCAGCCCCAAAAAAGAAAAACTCCACCAAGAGCTGCGCGGCACTGGCAACACTGGAGGCTCACCAACTTCACAGCCTCTCTTAACCCCTTCAGAGTCTTTGCAATCAGGCAGATCTGGGTTTAAAAGCTCCCTGTTCTCATCCAGAAAACGAGGGTAATTATATTTTCCTAATTTCAAGTTGCTCTGAATTAGGGTTGAAGACACCTAGTTACATTTCAGATAAGCAACCTAAAAATTTTTTTTAGTAGTACATTCCAAACGTTGCATAGGATATACTTATGCTAAAAAAAAAAAAATTCATTGCTGTTTTTTAAATTTCACCAGGAGTCCGGTATTGTAGCTGCAGTTTGCTACATCTGAGGGTCCTGCTCCTCCCCCCCCAGATTAAATGAGGATTAAGTGAGATAAGGTACTTAACACAATGTCTGGCCCAGAGCACGTTCTCACGTAATGGAAATAATAATCATGCTAATAAAAATGATACATAATGAAATGATTCTCAGACCCTTGATCATGTTAGAGAGGTAACGACTGGCAAAGAACTTGGATTGTGAAGGGTACTAGAGTCAGGGTCAAACCCCAGGGGAAGCTGTGTCACTCTGGACAAGTCACTAACCCTCCACACCTCAGTTTCCTCATCTGTAAAATGGGGATGCGTGTGGTGTCGACGCCCACAGCATTACCGCTGGACTTCAGCGTTTAGGGTGTGTGAGACCCGCTGGTACAGGACGTGGCAGGGCAGCTTGTCAATAAAGGGAAGCTCTGGTGACTCCTGTCCCTTCTCCCTTCATCAGCGTCACCATCCCCACCGTCACCGTCATCACCCCTCGGGGGTTCTGCTCAGCTCCCCGGTGACTGGGTGCTTTGTGCTCCTGGAGGAAGGGCTCTTTGTGCCCAGTCTTCTGGGGAGGGTCATCCCCTCCTAACTCCTAGAGTGGACTGGCCCATCCTGGAAACACTGGGGTTCCTCCCACCAGCACCTCCAAACCCCAAATCCAGGAGAGTGTTCCGGGCAGGGAGTAGGGAGAAAAAAGACAAATCATTATAATAAAGAGCTCTACTGTCCAGGGAGGTGGCCACCTGTGGCTGCAGATGTGAGTCCAAACTGAGTTGTGCTGTTGGAGTGAAATATACACCAGGGTTCAAAGATCATCATGAGAAAAAGGATGTGAATGTGGGGAAAAGACACTCTCTTCGGCAAGTGGTGCTGGGAAAACCAGACAGCTGTACGTAAATCAGTGAAACTAGAATACACCCTTGCACCATGCACAAAAATAAACTTCAAATGGTATAAAGACTTAAACATAAGACACAGTGCCATAAAACTCCTAGAAGAGAAGACAGGCAAAACATTCTCTGACATAAATTGTACCAGTGCTTTCGTAGGTCAGTCTCACAAGGCAATAGAAATAAGAAGCAAAAATGGGATCTAATAAAACCAAAAAAAAAAAAGGGGGGGGGGATCTAATCAAACTTACAAGCTTTTGTACCACAAAGGAAACCATACACAAAATGAAAAGAAAACCTATGGAATGGGAGAAATAGTTGCAAATGATGCAACTGACAAGGGCTTAATCTCCAAAATATATAAACAACTCATACAAGTCAACCACAAAAAAACCAACAACCCAATCGAAAAATGAGCAAAAGACCTAGAGAGACATTTCTCTAAAGAAGACATAGGGATGGCCAGTAGGCACATGAAAAAATGCTCAACCTCATTAATTATGAGAGAAATGCAAATCAAAATTACAATGAGATACCACCTTACACTGGTCAGAGTGGCCATCATGAGTAAGTCTACAAATAAATGCTGGAGAGGGTGTGGTGAAAAAGGAAGCCTGCTACACTGTTGGTGGGAACGTAAATTGGTACAACCACTGTGGAAAACAGTATGGAGGTTCCTCAGAAAGCTAAATATAGAGCTACCCTATGACCCAGCAATCCCACTCCTGGGCATCTATCCAGACAAAACTGTAATTCAAAAAGACACATGCACCCCTATGTTCACTGCAGCACTATTCACAATAGCCAAGACATGGAAACAAGCCAAATGTTCACCGATAGATGAATGGATTAAGAAGATGTGGTACAAGCCACTATGGAGAACAGTTTGGAGATACCTTAGAAATCTATACATAGAACTTCCATATGACCCCGCAATCCCACTCTTGGGCATCTATCCGGACAAAACTCTACTTAAAAGAGGCTCGGATCCCGTGTTGCTGTGGCT
The DNA here is from genome assembly GCF_016906955.1 of Phacochoerus africanus. NCBI lineage: Eukaryota > Metazoa > Chordata > Mammalia > Artiodactyla > Suidae > Phacochoerus > Phacochoerus africanus. The sequence continues at coordinate 38,897,016 of NC_062548.1, forward strand.
CTGGCGTAGGCCAGCAGCTACAGCTCCAACTGGACCCCTAGCCTGGGAACCTCCATATGCCTTTGTTGCTGTGGCTGTGGTATAGGCCGGCAGCTGTAGCTCCGATTTGACCCCCAGCCTGGGAACCTCCATGTGGCACAGGTGTGGCCCTAAAAAAAAAAAAAGAAAGAAAGAGAATGTGTATATATGTAAGACAGGGTCACTTTGCTGTACAGCAGAATTGGCACAACACTAGAAATCAACTATATTCTAATACGAAATTTTTTTAAAAAGTAACTGAAAAAAATTAAAAAAAGAAGGTGAAATATATTATTTTCTATATTGGTGGCATGTTGAAATAATAGTATTTTGGATATGCTGTGATTGTTAAGTAAAATATGTTATTCGAATGAATTTCACCTCCCTCTTTTTCGCTTTTAGTGTGGTTACTAGGACCTTTGAAGTTATGTGTGTAGCTTGCAATACGAGCCCCTGGAGAGCACGATCAGGGTGTAAATAGAGTCCAGAGGAGGGAATGGGGGACACAGGGGTGGGAGTGAGAAGGAGGGGGCTTTGGGAGGTTTCTCAAAGGAGGGAGGCCTGAACCTGGTATCAGAAGAAAACGAGGGAGTTCCCACTGTGGCTCAGCGGGTTACAAATCCAACTAGTACCTATGAGAATGTGGGTTCAAGCCCTGGCCTCAATCAGTGGATTAAGGATCTGGCATTGCTGTGAGCTGTGGTGCAGGTCGAAGATGTGGCTTGGATCTGATGTTACTGTGGCTGTGGTGTAGGATGGCAGGGGATGCTCCAATTGGACCCCTAGCCTTAGAACTTCCATATGCCATGCATGGGGGAGGAAGAAGCAGAAGCAGAAAAGAAGCAGCAGCAGAAGAAGCAGCAGAAGCAGAAGCAGAAGAAGCAGCAGAAGCGGAAGAAGAAGCACAAGCAGAAGAAGCAGCAGCAGAAGCAGAAGCAGAAGAAGCAGCAGCAGAAGCAGAAGAAGCAGAAACAGCAGCAGCCGAAGAAGCAGAAGCAGAAGCAGAAGAAGAAGAAGAAAAAGAAGACCAGGAGTTCAGGAACCAGGAACAGGGCCGGAACGGAGCTGTGGGAAAGCAACCCCTGCAGCAACCCCTGCGAGTCGCTGGAGCAGCAGGTTCGGGCCGGGGGCAGCCAGGGACAGGGGGTCCTGGGAGGGCTGGGGCGGGGCCGGTCGGGGTACCTGGAGGTCCAGCAGCCCCGTGAGCAGGACCTTCCCGGCGTGGGCTGCGTTGCTCAGCAGGTCCTCCCGCTTGATGATGTTGATGACCTCGGCCAGCAGCAGGTTCTTGGAAGGGTCCCCCAGCCACGTGTTGAAGATCCGGTAGGGCTGGAAGGAGGCACGTGGCGGGAGATGGGTTCCAGGCACGCCTCGCCTCGGACACACCTCTCCCCCTTTGAGAGGAGGGAGACTAACCCCGTGAGCATCTACTAAGGGCTGGGAGGATGACACACATGGTCTCACCGAGTCCTCTCCATAACTACCACCCTCCAGGCAGGTACTACTCTTAGGGACACCAACTCGGCCGGGCCCTGGGGGACGCGAGACAGTTGGCCCCTAACTACTACAATCCTTTTTTTTTTTTTTTTTTTTTTAGGGCCATACCTGTGGCATATGGAAGTTCCCAGGCCAGGGATCCAATCGGAGCTGCAGCTGCCAGCCTACACCACAGCCACAGCAACGCGGGATCCAAGCCGAGTCTGCGACCTACACCAACAGCTCACGGCAACGCTGGATCCTTGACCCACTTAGCAGGGCCAGGGATCAAACCCGCATCCTCAAGGATACTAGTTGGGTTCATGACCCACTGAACCACAAGGGCAACTCCCACAATCCTCATTTTACTAAGGAGGGAGCTGAGGTTGTGAGAGGTTAAGTGATTTGTCTGAGAAAATACAGTTTTAGGCAGTGGAGTCGCGAGTGGACTGAGGGCAGCTTGACCCTCAAAGAGCATGTGATTTACTCTTCCGTGAATTATTCAGGGTGTCAATGCAGCCAACTAAAACATACTTCCTAGCCTTTCTTAAAATTAGGAGGAGCCGTATCTGAGTCAAAAGTGGCAGAAATAGAAGTATTCTGGGATTTCTGGGAAGGCTGCTTAAAGATAAGAAGAGGGCCACTTTGTCCTCCCCTTCTTTTTTCTTCCTACTGCCTTGAATTGAGATGTGATGGCTGGAGCTCCAGAAGCTACTTTGGATCATGAGGTGACCTTGAGAGTGAAAACTACCTGCAGGAATGATGGAAGGAAGGATCCCAGGCCCGTGTGTATATGTAAGAGAGAGACAGAGAGAGAATCTGTATGTACATGTGGCAGTATAGCACTGTGGTTAAGGGCACGGACTCTGGAGTTCTCTTGTGGTGCAGCGGGTTAAGGATCTAGTATTGTCAACAGAGGCGGCTTGGGCCAGTGCTGTGGTGTGGGTTCGATCCCTGGCCCAGGAACTTCCACATGCTGTGGGCATGACCAAAAACATAAAAGAGAGAGAGAGAGAGAGAGAGAGAGAGAGCGTGAGCAAGCGAGCATGGGCTGTGGGTTTGAATCCTAACTTTGTCACTTAACAACTTAAGTGTGATCTTAGACAACTTAATTAACCTCTCTATGCCTGATTCCTCATTAGCAAAGTGGGAAAGAGAAACAACACTTGGTTAGACTGTTGCAAGGTTTAAACGCATGAGGAGTCGTGAGAACTGGGCCAGGCGCAGAGCAAATGCTCCAACAGCGGCAGGAACTACTAACAGTATCACTGCAGGAGCACAGAGACAGGTTAGCAGCCTGATGACAGAGGGCGGTGCAGTCAGCCTTTCAGAGAGAGCCGGGGCCACGGTAACCACGGGCTTTAAGTTAGACCGATGAGGACGGAGCCTCAGGAACCCCCTGTGATCCTGCCCTGGAAAGAGGGAAGGGCGGGCGGGGTCCCCACTCACAGCGTTGGGTCTGAACTCCTCCTTGTGGAAGAAGCCCCCGGTCATCATCTTCTTGCTGAAGGTCATCACGTCGGCTGGGTCATCCAAGCCCCAGTGCTCGTGGGCCCAGAACTTGCCGGTGGAGCCTCCTCCTGTCTGGACCTCATCCACCAAGAAGGCACAGCCGTGCTGGCCGGGGCGGGAGAGAGAGGACGGAGGCGTAAACACCCAGCACGGCTCGCGCCCTCGGACCCCGAGTCCAGCCAGAGAGCCGATGCCGTCTCAACTGCAAACGGAGCCCATGCTCTTGGGCTGGGCCAAGCCAAAGGCTTCAGAAGGGCGGTTCCAGCAGCGCTGGAATGAAACCAGAACACAAGTGCTCGCTGACCGGAAGCCTGGTCACAGTGCATCGGCTTTGGTCCCTGAGCAAGTTGCCGTGCTCAGGAGGCAGTGCGTCCCAGCTGTAAGGCAGCCCCGTGTCCCAAACTTCTGGTGTCGTCTGCCAGCTCTGTTCATTGGCCAGACTCTTATTTACTGGGTTCTTGTGTTTAAATCATGTTATGCCGCCTTTATCTGGGAATTGACTGGTTGCACAGGCCAGCTATACATGCAACACATTTAAATAAACATGCTTCTTCTTCTTCTTCTTTTTTTTTTTAGGGCCACTCCCGTGGCATGTGGAGGTTCCCAGGCTAGGGGTCGAATCAGAGCTACAGCTGCTGGCCTAAACTGCAGCCACGGCAACACCAGATCCAAGCTGCGTCTGCGACCTACACCACAGCTCACAGCAACACCGGATCCTCAACCCACTGAGCGAGGCCAGGGATCAAACCTGCAACCTCATGGCTCCTAGTCGGATTTGTTTCCACTGTGCCAGGACAGGAACTCCTATAAATGTGACATTAACACAAAGTTGTTCATTTGACATCTGCTGAGAGTGGACCCCAATGGGCTGAAAGATGAGGTGGGGTCCCTAGAAAGAAAACGGAGGACGTGGAGGTCTCTCCCCGGCAGTCTCTAGGTTGGGAATGTCCTGGACTAAGACGGCAGGTGGGAGGCTGGTTTGGGAATAAGATTTTAGGGAAGAATTCCCTGTCCTGCCTTCACCCCTAACGTCTCTCCCCATGAGGCCAGCAGGCAGCCTCTGAACATCTGGAAGTTTGTAAGGATCCCAGGCTCTGGTAAGCCAACTGCCCGTCCAGCCCCGGGCCCCCGTGTGCTGACCTTCCTGGAGATGTCCCGCAGCTTCCGGAAGAAGTCGTCGGACGCATGGTTGTCCCCGCCCTCAGACTGGATGGGCTCCACGATGATGCCGGCCACCGTCTTCTTCTTCTTCCGGTATTTCACGATCAGGTCCTCCACCTGGATTCCCAAGGGGACGGGACGAGGGCTCGCGGGGGCTCTCTGGAGCAGCCCCTCCGCCCCCCACCCCCGCGGATGGGCAAGTGGGGATCTGCGGACCCCCGGAAGCGCTGCGGACCCCGGAAGCGCTGCGGACCCCGGAAGCGCTGCGGACCCCGGAAGTGCTGCGGAAGATGTGTTTGCGTTGTGCTTCCACTCAGATCCGCCTGCACATGAGGGTGGGAGTGTGTCCTGCCTGGGGCTGGAGGATCACGGGGATAGAAGCTAAGAACGTGGGGCAGATATTTAACCTCCTGAAGCCTCACCTTGCTGATCCGTACTGTGGGCATCCGGATAGAATCTACCTAACGGGGTCGTGGGGAGGACTGAGATCACACAGCACAGTGTCCGACATACAGAAGGCCGCAGCTGTTACCGCCCTCACCCTGCATCATTACGGTTGTTATTGTTATTGGTAGAAGAGACGTTTCTGGGCAGAATCGAGATGTCTAAAAAACTGTTGTGAAACTCAGATGGTGCCAGAAATCCAACCGGTGGTTGCATGGAGTTGGGGAAGATTGGGGGTAATGAACTGACTTCTTAGACTGACCTGGGGAAATTTTCTGGGGTAATAATTCACCCTTGATTGGAAGGATAGTTACATGAGTTATTTATTTCTTAAAATGTGCTGAACTAGGAGTTTCTGCCACGAAGTAGTGGGTTAAGAATCTGACTGCAGTGGCTTGGGTTGCTGTGGAGGCAAGGGTTCAATCCCCAGCCTGATGTGGTGGGTTAAAGGATCCGGCGTTGCTGCAGCTACGGCTTGAATTCAGTCCTTGGCCTAGGAACTTCCATATGCTGTGGGTGTGCCCATAAAAAAAAGTGTTGAAGTAGATAACTTAAAAGAGTACATTTTATGGTATGTAAATTATATATTAATAAAATTAATTTTAAAAACTTTAAAAAAATTTAAAAATTCAAGGAATTAATTTACAATGTTGTGTTAGTTTCAGATGTAGAGCACAGTGACTCAGTCACACACACACGTGTATATATGTGTGTGCCTATTCTAATACTTATATGTATTTATAGATATGTAAGAATATATATGTATAATGTATATATTCTTTTTCAGGTTCTTCTTCATGATAGGGCATTACAAGAAAAAAAAAAAATTCTGGAGGTCCCATCATGGCGCAGTGGTTAATGACTCCATCTAGGAACCATGGAGTTGTGGGTTCGATCCCTGGCCTTGCTCAGTGGGTTAAGGATCTGGCGTTGCCGTGAGCTGTGATGTAGGTGGCAGACACGGCTGGGATCCCACATTGCTGTGGCTCTGGCGTAGGCCAGTGGCTATAGCTCCGATTCGACCCCTAACCTGGGAACCTCCATATGCCGCAGGAGCAGCCCAAGAAATGGCAAAAAGACAAAAAAAAAAAAAAGAAAGAAAGAAAAAAAGAAAAAGAAAAAAGAAAGAAAAAATTCTTTTTTTTTCTCTTTATATGGCCAAACCTGCAGCACATGGAAGTTCTCCGGCTCCGGGGTTTGAATGAGAGATGCAGCTGCAGTCTATACCACAGCCACAGCAACACTGGATCCCAGCTGCATATGCAACCTACACTGCAGCTTGTGATGACACGGGATCCTTAACACCTGTGAGAGGCCAGGGATCAAACCCACACCCTCAAAGAGACACAACATCAGGTCCTTAACCCAGTGAACCACCACGGGAACTCCAGAAAAAAAGCTTTAAGTTAGCAGTGATGGAGCAATGAGAAAAGCATCAGATTTTCCCCAAGTGGTTATATTTCTTGAACTCTTGTTCTAAAATGGGCATCATCTTGTCGATCAAGAATAGTAATTGTGATATGTTATTAATAATTTAATAATTATGTACAATTTAAAAAACCCAAACCACACACCTAGATACAGTAACAAGTGCAATGTGTTATGCAGAATTAAGGAAGAACCTTCTATTTGGATGTGATTTTGACCTCGGCCTCACCAATTGCCCTAAGCAAGTTCTAAAATGCTTTTCTTTGCTTTCAGAGGGTCATTTGCAATTTGTCAGTGCACGCCTGTTTTCTTGTTTATCTATCCAGCACTGTGGTTCTGACTAGCCTGCTCTCTAGGAGACAAGCCTGGTTCCTGAGCACTGGGAACGGAGCTGGTCCCATTGAGCAGGGCACTGAGTATAATACACACAGGGGTTCAAAAAGGTTTAACATGAAAAAAAATTGCATCAATAGTCTTTAAATATTAATGACATGTTGGCACAATAATATTTTGGATACACTGGGTTCAATAAAATGGAATGATAATTACTTTCACTCAATTCTTTTCATTTTCTCAAACTGTGGTTACTAGAGGAGTTCCCTCTGTGGCTCAGCAGTAATGAACCTGACTAGTCTCCATGAGGATGTGGGTTCCATCCTTGGCCCCGCTCAGTAAGTTAAGGATGCAGTGTTTCTGTGAGTTGCGGTGTGGGTGGCAGACGCAGCTTGGATCTGGTGGTGCTGTGGCTGTGGTGGAGGCCAGTTCGACCCCTAGCCTGGGAACTTCCATGTGCCACAGGTGCCCCCCTAAAAACAGAAAAACAAAAACTATGGTTACTGGAAAAGCTGTAATGAAATGCGGCTTGCCTTATGTTTCATTTAGACTCTTTTATTTACCACTAAACACCCAGCACCTAGCACCCTGCTTCACACCTAGAAGGTGTTAACGATTAATTAAAAAGAATGATGTGCCTAAGGGAAGGCAGTCTCAAACCAGGCTTCCTGGAGATCAAAGCCACATCTGAAGAGGGGCAGCCATTCCCCATCCCACCCCCCACTGCCCCCCAGCAACAGAATCTTTCCAGCATCTTACACATGGAACAAATCAAAGGGGGTTGTTCTGGCTGAAGCGGAGGTGAGGTGATGGGGGTTGCCTGGCCTTAGTCCCTCCCCCACTTCGACCCCCAAGGCTCCCCCAGAGCCCCAGGACTCAGGGGAGGACCAAAGCAGAGGGACCTGAGAGGCCCAGGGAACCACTGTTCCCGTGAGCTGCTCTTACTCTTTCTATTAATCCACTTTCCTTTACTCTAGCAGCAGGGACGCCTGTCCCCAGAGAAACTTAACTGACAGAGAGAATGGTACTGGAAGTGGGGTGATGAAGGCTGGGCAGCAAATTCAATGTCCGCTGCCTTCCCTTACAGGGAACATGGGAGCACAGAGCCCCTCTGTCCCACGGAGGGAGCGCCACGTGCACCCCCGGGTAGACTCTGTGTGCTCGGCTTCTCTGGGGCTACGTCTTGGGGTGATGGGTAAGGAGCGCGGGAGAGGGGAGGGCGTGGAAGGTCCGGCTGTTACCTCTTCCAGACAGCGGGCCTCTTCTTGTTGGTTCTCTTTCACAAACTCCTCCAGAGGATACTTCAGCCTCGGAAATGGTGCGATGGGCCAGTCGAAGGAAGGGATGTCGATCTTGTGAATGGCTTTGGAGTGCGTGGTCGCTAAGCAACCTGAGCCCAGCACAAGAGAAGAGCAGGGGTCGGCTCAGAGGAGGAGGAAGGACTGTTTCTGAGAAGATGGGGCAGCCTGGGGAGGCCCAGTGCCTGCCAAACCCCAGTTCTTATAACATCCTGAAGCTGAAGTGTGTCTGTGTGTGCGCGTGAGCACGCGAGCTTTCTGATTTGTCACAGACTAAGCACAGACTTCGAAGGCAGAGAGACAAGGGTTCAAACCCTAGCTCTGCCACTGAATGGTCTGGGGATGTTCCTTCCTTTGCCGAGCCTTGATTTCCACATCTGCAAAGTGGGAACAGCCATCCCCGCCCCCTGTCCGTGGGGAGTGGTGTGGAATCAATGAAACAAGAGGCAGAAGCCTCCAGCGCGGGACCAGAGGCAGCCACCACTATTGCTGTTGCTGTTATTATTACTCTACCTGCCATCTCGGGACCGCGGGGCCCTCCTTACCCATGGTCCTCCCGTGGAAGGCACCCATGAAGGAGAGGATGCTGTAGTCGGGGCACCCGGGGGCCTAGAACCAAGAAATGCCATCAGTCAGGGTGGTGAGCTGGGGACCTATGTGGCTGACCCCCTACCCCCCAAATCTAGAGGAGCACAAGTGTCTCAGAAAAGCCAGGGATCCCCTCTCAGGCAGAAGTCACTAACTGGACCCCTGACCTCTATATCCAGCCCATGGATTTTTTTTTTTCCATCAAGAGATTTCATGAGGAGTTCCAGCTGTGGCTCAGTGGGGGTCACGAGGTCATGAGGTCGGGGCCCTAAGATGGGATTAGTGCCCTTATAAGAATGGACACCAGACAGCCTGCTCCCTCTCCCTGAGGACACAGTGAGAAGGTGGCCATCCCCAAGCCAGGAAGGGAGCCCGGCTGGGGAAACTGGGCTGGCTGGCACCTGGACCTTGGACTTCCAGCCTCCAGAACTGTGAGAAAATACACACCACACGTGTGTGGCTTAGGCCACCCCATTGGGGGTGCTTGCTATGCAGCCCGAGCTGACCAGCTGGAGGAGGACCGGGCCCACACACCAGGCGGAAGGGCTGCCGGCTCACCTGGTTGATCATGCACGTCTCCAGCTCCTCTTTGGAGAAAGCCGACTGGCCCCTTTCCTTGCTCTGACAAAAGGAACAGAACAAACTGTCAGAGACGCCCTGGGCCAGGAAGGCTCCCACTTTCCACCCCAGTCAACACGTGGTCCTGACAACCAGGGGGCTTTCTCAAGAGCTGATCGCGTATGTTCAATATCATGTATGTACCCAAACAAGGGACTGTTCGTTGTGCCTCCGGAGGAGTAAATACACGGATGCATAAGGCGGGGTGCTATTCATTGGGCAAGAATGACGACCTGTGAGGTGGTGTGTGTTATTATTCCAGGGAAAAGAGTGTAATTATTTGGTGTAATCACCACACCCCATGGATGTTTGGAAAGCTCTGACCAAGCAGTGGCCCTCCCGGGATTTCTTTCTTTTTCTCTTTTTTTTGTCTTTTTGCCTTTTCTAGGGCCGCACTTGCGGCATATGGAGGTTCCCAGGCTAGGGGTCGAATCAGAGCCGTAGCCACCGACCTATGCCAGAGCCACAGCAACGCGGGATCCGAGCCACGTCTGCGACCTACACCACAGCTCACGGCAATGCCGGATCCTTAACCCACTGAGCAAGGCCTGGGATCAAACCCGCAACCTCATGGTTCCTAGTCAGATTTGTTAGCCACCGCGCCATGATGGGAACTTCCCCTGCCGGGATTTCGACACGGACACTGATGTCCAATACTCTGGCCATCAAAGGTCAAGTGTATGGCTAGGAGCTGGGGAGCCTGTGTGTGTGTGCGCGCGTGCGTGTGCATCCACACCACAAACCTCACCCGGTACCACATAAAGATGGTCTTGAAGGCATTTTCATTGGAACAGGAGCCGCAGGCCATTGTGATGAGCTGGGACATCCCTTTGGGAGCCACCTGCAGGGAGGGAAACAGCTGTGGGCTCCCCACTCCCCCAGCTGGGGCTGGGCCTCTGCAGGGGCCACGTGCTGGGCCCTGGAAGCTGCGGGAGGCTGGGAGGGAACCAGGGATGCAGTCCCAGAAGCAGAGGGGAGGAAGGATGAGACGCCCAGGTGGCCCCTTAGGCCGAAGGCCAGAGAAGAAAATGGGTGAAGAAAAGCCAAGAGGTGCCCTTCTTGGCACAAGCCCTGCCCAGAGACACCCGCATTTTACGAGGGGGAGTCATTGTAGCAAATGAAACCCCAAGTCGGGGAGGGTTGAAGGACGGAGGCAAAGCTCCTGTAGTGAGACCAATATTCATTTCCCCCAGTTCCCTTTCTTCCACACACAAGGGAGGCCAGCTTTTCCTGCAAAGGAAAGTTAAAAAGACCCTTCATGAAAGAAACAGCACGCAGAGCAAGCCTGACGGAGAAACACCCCAGCCTTCATCATTACGGATTTTGGTCCTTGCTTCCCCTGCTGGTCCGGCCTTCCTGAGATCAGAGCTGGGGACCAGCGGGGCGGAGTGGGAGGTGGGTCCTCACAGTGCTGGCCATCCCCAAGGACTCACCGAGAGCAGGGACTCCCGCAGCTTCTCCACGAAGTTCTCCGGAGGAAGGATTCCGAGGGCAGGTCTGTTAATGAATGTACTCTGTAAAAAAGCCAGGAGAAGCCAACAATGCGTTAATAAAAAGGAGACCGTAGAGGAGTTCCTGTTGTGGCTCAGTGGGTTAAGAACCCGAGGAGCATCCACGAGGATGTGGGTTCGACACCTGGCCTCGCTCTGTGGGTTAAGGATCCCGCATGGCCGTGAGCTGTGGTGTAGGTTGCAGATGCAGCTTGGATCCTGTGTTGCTGAGGCTGTGGTGTAGGCCAGCAGCTGGAGCTCTGACTGGACCCCTAGCCTGGGAACCTCCATATGCTGCAGGTGCAGCGGTAAAAAGAAAGAAAAAATACATTAAAAAAAACCACCAGTAGACCAGCAGTGACGTCTCTGCCCGACCTAAGTCCCACCCACCAGTGAGGCTTTTCAGGGCAGAGGTGTTCAAACAGGCTATACAGTGTTCCACGCTGTGGGAAATGACAGACTTCCTGCCCTTTTCGAGAACTCCACTAGAACTGCTCTGGATTTTTTTAAAAAAAGGTCTCCATTTCTGGTTGAGATATTGCACTATTGCTATATCAGAGGCTACCACTCGGGGAAACTGCATGGAAAATACACAAGACCTCTTTGCCCTTTTTTTGCAGCTCTCTCTGAATCTGATCTTAAACCCCATGAGAATTACGGAAAAACAACACATGGGCAATAACGATCCCTGTCGAGAACTTAGAACTCTCATGCACGGCTCATGGGGGTGCAACGGGGTGGAGCCGCTTTGCAAAATAGGTTGGCGTTTTCCTACGAGGTTAAACAGACACACACCCCGGGACCCAACAATTCGATCAGAGGGATTTACCTAGAGGAAAAATGAGAGTTCTTGTCAGGCAAAGATATGGATGAACGTGAAGGTTTGCAGTGGTTTTTAGCTTCAGGCACGAGCCCAAATGTCCTTCCAGTGGGGAAGCGATGAATAAATAAGCACACGCACACCATGGACCTCTGCTCAGAGACAGAGAGGAACCATCTATTGACAAACGTAACAACGTGAGAGAGCCTCTAAGTCAGGCCGCCGAGAGAAAGAAGCTGGAATCAAAGGGTCACCCGCGGCGTGGCTCCAGGTAAAGCTGTAGGGACAGAAAGCAGCCCAGGGCTGTCGGGGGCTGGGGTGGGGCTGCCTACAAAGGGCTCAGGGGACAGTTTGGGGAGATAAACTGTCTGCATCTGAATTTTTTTTTTTTTTTTTTTGCTTTTTAGGGCCACACCCGCAGCATATAGAAGCTCCCAGGTTAGGGGTCTAATTGGAGCTACAGCTGCCAGTCTCCACCACAGCCACAGCAAAGCAGGATCTGAGCCTCATCTGTGACCCACACCACAGCCCACAGCAATCCTTAACCCACTGAGTGAGGCCAGGGATCACACTCGCATCCTCACAGATACTAGTCTGGTTCATTACCACTGAACCACGACGGGAACTCCCTCTTTATTTTTTTCCTTTTTTTTTTTTTTAGGGCTACACCCATGGCATATGGAAGCTCCTGCTTTCCTTTTTAAGGCTGAATAATATTCCACTGCCTGGACGTGCCACATTCCCTTTATCCATTCCTTTGTTGATGGCAGACTTAGGTTGCTTCCACGTTTTGGCTACTGTGTGTGTACAAACATTTGGGTTTTGACAGTGACTGTAAGATTATCCACTTGCTGAAACCCACAGACCTGTACATTACAAAGCATGGATCTTACTGGAAGTGAATCATACTTTAATTTTTGAAAAAACATTGGGGGGAAAGGTATTAGGAGGATTCAGTAGCTCTGCAATTTCTAAATAGAATGAAGCTTAGGAGAACAATTTTTGGGGGGCCGCACCTGCAACATGCAGAAGCTTCTGGGTCAGGGATCAAACCCATGCCACAGCAGTAACCTGAGCACAGCAGTGACAACGCTGAGTCCTTAACTGCAAAGCCGCCAGGGAACTCCTTAGGAGAGCAACCTGATGAAGGAGCTAGCTGTTGTAGTGAATGAGCTGAATGTGAGAAAAGCAATGTTAGAAAAATTACTTGATATCCCCCCCCCATAATTTTGATACATGTGGGTCCAGAGGATTTCCCTCTGCAAGGAAATCAACAGGGCGAACCTGATGCTCAACAGACATGTGCTTCTGATACCTACGAAACAACAAAGCATTATTCACAACCAAATTAGAGCCAGTCTAAATTTTCACAGAACTCGAACAAAATATTTTAAAGTTTGTTTGGAAGCACAAAAGACCCAGAATAGCCAAAGACATCCTGAAAAAGAAAAATGGAGCTGGAGGAATCAGGCTCCCTGACTTCAGAGTATACTACAAAGAAAGCATCAAAACCATATGGTACTGGCACAAAGACAGAAATATAGATCAGTGGCACAGGATATAAAGCCCAGAATTAAACCCACGCACCTACAGCCAACTAATCTATGACGAAGGAGGCAAGAATATACAATGGAGAAAGGACAGCTTGTTCAATAAGTGGTGCTGGGAAAACTGGACAGCCACATGCAAAAGAATGAAATCTGAATACTCCCTAACGGCATACACAAAAATAAACTCCAAATGGATTAAAGACCTAGATATAAGACCAGACACTATAAAACTCCTAGAGAAAAACATAGGCCAAACACTCTCTGACATAAACGACAGCCACATCTTCTCAGATCCACCTCCCAGAGTATTGACAACAAAAAGAAAAATAAACAAATGGGACCTAATCAAATTTCAGAGTTTCTGCACAGCAAAGGAAACCCTAAACAAAACAAAAAGACAACCCACAGAATGGGAGAAAACCTTTGCTAATGAATCAACTGACAAGGGATTAATCTCCAAAATTTATTAACACCTTCTGCAGCTCCATACCAAAAAAACAAACAACCCCATCCAAAAATGGGCAGAAGATCTAAACAGACAACTCTCCAAAGAAGACATACGGATGGCCAAAAAACACATGAAAAGATGTTCAACATCAGTCATTATTAGAGAACCACAAATCAAAACCACTGTGAGGTACCACCTTACACCAGCCAGAATGGCCATCATCCAAAAGTCTCCAAACAATAAGTGCTGGAGTGGGTGTGGAGAAAAAGGAACCCTAGTACACTGTTGGTGGGATTGTAAATTGGTGCAACCACTGTGGAAAACAGTATGGAGATTCCTCAGAAAACTAAACATAGAACTACCATTTGACCCAGCAATCCTGCTCCTGGGCATCTATCCAGAGAAAACCACAACTCGAAAAGACACATATACTCCGATGTTCATTGCAGCACTATTTACAATAGCCAAGACTTGGAGACAACTTAAATGTCCATCAACAGAGGAGTGGAACAAGAAGATGTGGTACATATACACAATGGAATATGACTCAGCCATTAAAAGGAATGAAATTTTGGCATTTTTAGCAACATGGATGGACCTAGAAACTATCATGCTAAGTGAAGTCAGTCAGACAATGAGACACCAACATCAAATGCTTTCACTGACATGTGGAATCTGAAAAAAGGACAGAAGGGAACTTCTTTGCAGAACAGATACTGACTCACAGAGTTTGAAAAACTTAATGGTTTCCAAAGGAGACAGTTTGGGGGGTGGGGGGATGCGTTGGGTGTGTGGGATGGAAATCCTATAAAATTCGATTGCGATGATCCTTGTACAACTATAAATGTAATAAATTCATTAAGAAAAAAATTAAAAAAAATGTCAGTATCAGGTTGAGTAAATGAAAGCACAGTTAACCGAAGGCGATGTTACACGGCTGGTAAAATGTTGTGGGAAAGGTTACAATTTTACATCAGGATTGACTCTCAGTGTTGTACCTTCTATGGATTTTTTTTCTTTTTTTTTTTTTTAAGGGCCGCTTATGAAGGTCCCCAGGCTAGGGGTTGAGTCGGGGCTCCAGCTGCTGGCCTACAGCACAGCCACAGCAACACCAGGTCCGAGCTGCATCTTCGACCTACACCACAGCTCACGGCGACGCTGGATCCTTCACCCACTGAGGGAGGCCAGGGATGGAATCTGTCTCCTCATGGTTCCTAGTCCGATTTGTTTCTGCTGTGCCACGATGGGAACTCCCCTTTTATGGGTTTTGATAAATGTGTAATGACACGTGCCCACCATTATAGAAAAAACACAAATGGGAATGCATGTGGGGATAAGAATAAAGCCGTCCGTCCCTCAGGGTCCAGCCGGTGCCCCCTGGCAGGATGGGGAAGAGTCTGTGCAATGGACAAGCAATGAGGTCACCAGGAAGCGGGTTTGGGTTAGAACATGGGATTGTACTAAATGGAATGTGGCATCCCAGATTGTGTCCTGGGGACCAAAGCGTGGACACCAGTCTCAAAAAAAGTCTGAATAAAGTCTGCAGTTCATAAAGCACCATTACTTTTTTTATTTTTGCACCATGGCATGCAGTGGCCTGATATGGGATCTCAGTTCCCAGACCAGGGATTGAACCTGGGCCACAGCGGTGAAAGTGCCAAGTCCTAACCACCAGGGAACTCCTCGTAATACACCTGTGTTAACTTCTTAGGTTTGTTTGTTTGTTTTTTTTTTTTTTTTTGGTCTTTTTAGAGCTGCACCCGTGGAATGTGGAGGTTCCCAGGCTAGGGGTCCAATCGGAGCTGTAGCTGTCAGTCTACGCCACAGCCACAGCAACGCAGGATCCAAGCCGATCTGCAACCTACACCACAGCTCACAGCAATGCCGGATCCATAACCCACTGGGCGAGGCCAGGGATTGAAGCTGCAACCTACACCACAGCTCACAGCAATGCCGGATCCATAACCCACTGGGCGAGGCCAGGGATTGAACCTGCAACCTCATGGTTCCTAGTTGGATTGGTTTCTGCTGCACCATGACGGGAACTCCACTTCTTAGCTTTAATAAGGGTACTATGAGGGGAGAGGTGTTAACCCTGGGGAAACTGGGGGAAAGGTAGATGGGAATGATCTTTACAACTTGGAAATCTGAAACTGGTCTAAAAGAAAACACAGGGAGTTCCCGTCGTGGCGCAGTGGTTAACGAATCCGACTAGGAACCATGAGGTTGCGGGTTCGGTCCCTGCCCTTGCTCAGTGGGTTAACGATCCGGCATTGCTGTGAGCTGTGGTGTAGGTTGCAGATGCGGCTCAGATCCTGCGTTGCTGTGGCTCTGGTGTAGGCCAGTGGCTACAGCTCCGATTGGACCCCTAGCCTGGGAGCCTACACATGCCGAGGAAGCGGCCCTAGAAATGCCAAAAAGACAAAAAAAAAAAAGAAAAAAAAGAAAGAAAGAAAACACAAACACTGATTTAAAACGTAGAGGAGGGAGTTCCCGTCATGGCGCAGTGGTTAAGGAATCTGACTAGGAATCACAAGGTTTCGGGTTTGATCCCTGGCCTTGCTCAGTGAGTTAAGGATCCGGCGTTGGCGTGAGCTGTGGTGTAGGTCGCAGATGTGGCTTGGATCCCGAGTTGCTGTGGCTCTGGTGTAGGCCGGTGGCTACGGCTCCAATTCGACCCCTAGCCTGGGAACCTCCATATGCCGAGGGAAGCGGCCATAGAAAAGGCAAAAAGACGAAAAAAAAAAATAAAAATAAAAAATAAAATGTAGAGGAGGATTGGCGTTCCCGCTGTGGCTGCTCAGTGGAAATGAACCCAATTAGTATTCATGAGGATGCGGGTTCGATCCCTGGCCTCGCTCAGAAGGTTAAGGATCCGGCGTTGCTGCAAGGTAAGGTGTAGGTTGCAGACGCAGTTCGGATCTGGCGTTGCTGTGACTGTGGTGTAGGCCAGCAGCTGCAGCTCCCATTGAACCCCTAGTCTGGGAACTTTCATATGCTGCAGGTGTAGCCCTTAAAAAAAAAAAATAGAAGTGTATGAATGGAGCCTGGGATCTGGGAACTTCTCAGGCACCCCCTCCTCTGCAGACTCACATGTGTAATGAACTCAGGGCAAATCCAAGCAGCGGCATCGCCAGTAGGAGGAAAGCCCAGGACAGGGAGGCCCCAGCACTCATCCTCCTGGGGGCTCTGGGATCTGGTTTGGATCGCCAGGCAGCAGGGCAGGTTTATACCTTTGTTGCTGTTTCTGTTTCAGGGCCAGGCATGTGGGTCTAGGATTAACAGTGGGGGGGAGTTCACACTTTTCACTATAGATCTTGGGAAACTGAGGACCAGAGAGGTCGAGCAACCTCCCCCAAGCCACACAGACAGAAAGAAACAGAACCATGACTCAAACCCAGGTTTGCAGACTTCAGATTCCATCCTTTGCCAGACCCTGCAGGTGGCCTCCACCCGAAAATGTGACTGCTGGACATGAGTGTGCTTGGCACAGCCTGGAGACCTTGGATGGCCTGTGGGGGCCATGAGGGGCCTCCTGTTTTGCCTTCAAGCTGTTAATGTGACTCTGAAGAAATCAAGCCCATCATGAGATCAGAGTGGAGGCAAACTGCCATCCTAGGTAGCGGGGGAAGCAGCTTACGGAGGGGATGGCCAGGCTGGCAACGTGACTGCCTATCGGGGCCTGGGAAGAGGTGGGGGTGGTGTTCCTGTTTGGCAAAGTGTGACATTGAGAACAGAAGCTATTTGGGACACTGGGTAGCAGAATTAATTGGGGACAGGTTTCTCGAGTCCTCACCATCAGACTCAGCATCTGTAAAGTGCATCAGGAAGAGAACGGGCTTTGGTTTTAAGGGGCTGTGCAAGCTGAGGGAAGTCATCTAACCTCTCTGGTCTTCAGGGTCCTTATCTTTGAAAATGAGGATCCCTTCCTGAGTGCTCGTAAGGAGCCAGGGACAGCATACAGAGGAGGCAGGAGCTCAGTCTTAAAGGACAATCCTGCAGGAGGTCACACTGATGCCAGACGGCGCTCATCATTCACTGCAATGACCGTGCGAATCCAACACGCCATAACTGTTGTATAACCTGTGGGCAATGTGATGAGGTGGCCCTGGTGACACAGGTTCTCACTGGAACCCAGATACTGGATCCGGGTGACACGGCACAGGGATGATGTGGTTGGGCTACAAAAGGGCTGATAAAACCCTCTCAGGACTTCGATGATTGGCAGAAGCCTGCCCAGCACAGGTAAAATACCACAACCACCATCTGAGAGCATCTCCTGCCGAGAGTCTGGAAGGCCCAAGACGTCAACCAATGGCTGTCCTGTCGGATCCCCCAGCTGTACCCTGCCTAGCTCGTGGCAGTCAACCGTCACTCTCTCAGGCTGTGTCAGTCACCTTGCCCACACCTAGCCCTCTGCAGAACAACATCAGTGCAGACGGCCATCTGGAACTTGATCCAGACTGTGGTCTAGACAGTGACCTAGATGGTCTAGTCTGTGGTGCAGACTGTGGTCTAGACGGCTCTAGACGGTAATCTAGACTGTGACGGTGCCACAAAACCCAGCACCAAGGACCACGCCCAGTACACAGCAGGGGTTCCATCAACCAGGAAGCAAACAAAAGCCAAAAAGATGAGACTGAAGAAGCAGGAGCCAGGTCACAAAGGGCTTTGCACCTGAAGTGGAGGAGCCGGGATGCATCGTGAGGGCAGCAGGTACCGGGAGAGGGTTCCAGGCACTGTGCAGTTTGGGGGACGGTTTGGAGGTGAGAATGGACGTGGTGGTGGGAGGGGGTGATGAACAGGGGCTGTTGGGAGAAATTCACACGGAAGAGGTGGGAGGGGGGAGCTAGGACTGGTCCCCGCTAGTAGGGGGAAGGGAAGAGGTGGTGTGGCGTCCAGGTTCCTGGCAGGGACCGTGGGGACAGACCGGCCCCCGGAAACCAGAATCCCAGGGCCTGGAAGTCACGTGCTGTTGGGGCGACTCTGCCTCCGCAGGCAGCTGACACCGCAAATGTGTCTGGCGTGTTTGTTGACACAGTTTTTCAGCACCAACTGCCGAGGCATCTGGGATCTGCACAACGTTTCGAAACAAAGCCCAGCTCTGATTGTAAACACACGTGCAGAGCCACCAACGGGCCTCGCCAGACACTCTCCGGAGGACGTGGCTTCCACGAGAGCAGCCCCCGAAGTGCCACCTGATCAGAGGTGAGAGGCATCCCCAGGCCCCTCCCGGGCAGACACACCCGCAGGGAAAGCGCACCCCCGTTCTCTCCTAATGTGTGGACACCATGTCCAGCTCTAAGAAAAATGAAAGCCCCTAAAGACACGTGGCGCCTGGGAGGCTGTGGGGCGGCGGGAGCTCTCGCACTGCTGCGGGAGTGGAGATCCGATGCCTGGTGTGGGAAACCGTCTGGTGGGTTCTGACTGCGTGCGCTCATTCTGGCCAGAGAGGCCGCTCCAGCCTAATACCCCAGAGGGATGTGAGAATGTGTCACCGAAAGACACGTTGGAAGGTTCACAGCAATGGTCTTCGTCGGACGCGACCCAGCTGCCCATCAGCGGCAGGTAGAGCATTAACTGCCGTGTGTCCACACCCTGGGATGCTTAAGGCCATGAGGAGGGATGGTCTGGGGCTACACACACCAACAACCAATCTCCGGGTGGGTCTGGAGTGAAATGAGCCAGCTGTGATCAAGAGGATACACTGTGATTCTACTGATGTCCTGCAGAAGTCAGGGAGTGGTCACCTCATTTGGTCTCGGGGGGAAGAGGAGCTGGGTGGGGGCACACTGTGGGGACCAGTGGAGGTCAGGGAGGGTGAGAAGCATCTTACGCTGGTAGTGCAGAAATCGCAGCCGTCTCTCCAGCACAGGTTGTCGGGGTATACACCACATCATAGACACACATACTATGGGTCGCAGGTTGTTGAGGCACAATTACGGCTCCCTCACCCCATCCCCGGGCCTGTGAATATGGAACACGTCGAAGGAGACTTTGCCCATGTACTTAGGGTTAGGGTTAGGGTTAGGTTCCTATTCAGTTGAGAAAGGAGACTGTTCTGGATGTTCCGAGGGGGCCTAGTGCAGCCCCATGAGCTCTTTGCTAAGGGTTCAGGCAGAGGAGGAAGACAGGGAGAGGGACGGGACCAGCCACTCCTTGATGATGGAGGGACCGTGTGAAACGAACCCTGACCTGAACGAGCCCCAAAGCAGCTCCTCTCCTAGAGCCTCCGGCTAAGAGCTGACCTGAGCCTTGTGAGCCCCGAGGCAGAGCACTTGCCTGACTCCTGACCCACAACAATGTGACGCCATAAACGGGTGTGGTTTGAAACCCCTACGCTGGAGGCGGTTTGTGACGGCAGCAACAGGAAACTCACACAGGGTGGTATTAAAATTTTCAGAGGGGCAAGAACAATTAGGAAAGCCATGTTTCAAAAGGCTCCTTGGAGTTCCTGTTGTTCCTGTTGGGGCTCAGCAGAAGCGAATCTGAGTAGGATCCATGAGGGTGCAGGTTCGATCCCTGGTGGGTTAAGGATTTGGCGTTGCCGTGAGCTGTGCTGTAGGTGGCAGGCACAGCTCAGATCCTGCGTGGCTGTGGCTGTGGTGTAGGCCAGTGGCTGCAGCTCCAATTCGACCCCTAGCCTGGGAACTTCCATATGCCATGGGCGTGGCCATAAAAAGACTGAAAAAGGAGTTTCCGTCGTGGCGCAGTGGTTGACGAATCCAACTAGGAACCATGAGGTTGCGGGTTCGGTCCCTGCCCTTGCTCAGTGGGTTAACGATCCGGCGTTGCTGTGAGCTGTGGTGTAGGTTGCAGACGCGGCTCGGATCCCGTGTTGGTGTGGCTCTGGCGTAGGCCGGTGGCTACAGCTCCAATTCGACCCCTAGCCTGGGAACCTCCATATGCCGCAGGAGCGGCCTAAGAAATAGCAAAAAGACCAAAAAAAAAAAAAAAGACTAAAAAAAAAAAGCTCCTTAAGGGAGTGATAAAGGGGAAACATTGAGAATCACAGGGTCATATGCAGTGGACTCAGTATGTATGCATGGCTCTGCATGTGTGTTATAGCCAGTGTCGTCACTCCAGCCCCTCCTCGGGCCCTTTCTGGGTCTCTGCTCTGGCTGCCCTGTCCTCTTCTGCTCCTCAGTCCTGCTGCCCCTCTCACTCCCACTCTCCTCTCCCCACCGGGTCCACCCCTCCCTGGCCTGTCCCCTTTAACCCCTCCTCCTTCAGATCTCAGCTCAGAAATCGCTCTTCCCTGACCCTCGGCCCCTGCATCCCCGAGAAGTCCAGTCCCTGTGGGCTCTTTCCAGCACTGCCTCTGGCTGTGTGATGTTGGACAAATACATAGCCTCTCTGTGCCTCTGTTCCCTCATCTGTAAAACAGGGATGACAACAGCAGCTGCCTCGTAGACTTGGCAATATCTGATCTGTGATGTGCTGGGTACAGTGTTTATACATGCTATGCTTCTAAATTTCATTCACTATTTTTTTTTTGTCTTTTTGCCATTTTCTTGGGCTGCTCCCGTGGCATATGGAGGTTCCCAGGCTAGGGGTCTTATCGGAGCTGTAGCTGCCAGCCTACGCCAGAGCCACAGCAATGCAGGATCCGAGCCGTGTCTGAGACCCACACCCCAGCTCATGGCAACACAGGCTCCTTAACCCACTGAGCAAGGCCAGGGATTGAACCCGAAACCTCATGGTTCCTAGTCGGATTCGTTAACCACTGTGCCACGACAGGAACTCCTCATTCACTATTATTATCGTTATCATTGTTTTATGCCCACGCAGCGCTGCCTGCCTCGCTCTGCAGCACTTAATATGGTTGCAATTCTCTACCTACGTGTATGGTTAATTGACTGCCTCCGTGGGAGCAGGACGTTGTGTTTTCGCTTGTCCAGGCAATCCAGGTGCCCAGTGCATAGTATGTGCTCAGTAAATATTTAGAGGATGGATGGATGGATGGACTATTTCCTCTGAATCCCCACAAACCCTCTGCATAACCCAAGGACTCACCACATTCTGAGGCTGTTGGACGAGTTTCACGAGAGCAGGATGGCTGTAACCTGGGGAGAGGAAGACACGGTTAGAGATCAGCCTTGTATCTGGGGCGAGGCGGGGGGTCCCTGCTCCTCACCCCAATGATCGTGCCCTCCCTTCCCTTCCACCCTTGTGACTCTCTTCACACACAAAGACCCACGCCTGGGAACCGTGCCAGATGCCCTGACTCTGAATCTCTCAGGGCAGGACCCCGAAATCATCCAAAAATTCTCCGGGTGATTCCGATGTTCAGGTTTGAGACCCAAGGCATCAGACAGATGGTGAATGGAGGTTAAAGCAAACCCCAGACCAGGGCCAGAGGGATTCACCAGGCTGGTGTGACATGTGGCAAACGTGGCCTTTGCCTTCCCATCCGGTGCCCACCGTTTGAGTCAAATCTCAACAAGCGTTAGGTCAGGGAGTGAAGGATGGGAACTCTGACCGACCAGCCCGGTCAAGGCTGCCTGCAAATGTGGGCTCGTTCCAAGTTCCGCCTTGTTTACTGTCCAGCCTGGGCCTGTCGTCTTGAGACAAGGCTTTGGAGGCCCTTTGATTCCACAATTGCTCTTCCATGAATTTACCCAGCATGTTGTAAAGACCTGTGTCCACCATCGCCAGGCTTGAAAGCAACCCCAAAGCTCATCAATACCAGATCGGTTGTTGCCAGGATCAGCAATGATGAACACAAAGTCCCTTGCACGCAGCAGATGCTTGATAAACGGGAGCGTTTATCATTAATGGGGAGGAGTGAGACAGACCTGCACGGCCCAGGAGCCAGAATCCTGGGAGCAGAGCCTTTACTGCCATTTGCTGAGCATCTGTTGTGTGCAGGGGGCTCTCTCTTCCTTATTGCCAATCCTGGCAACAGCTCCCACAGGAAGGCCACGTTTGTTGGAGTCAGGAGACCAGACGTAAGACCCTCAAAGGCAGGGGCCAAGTGTTCATCCAAACAGGTGTAAGTTGCATGAGTGACCAAGTGAAGATTCAGGGAGTTCCTGCTGTGGCTCAGTGGTAATGAGCCCGACTAGTATCCACAAGGACACAGGTTCAATCCCCGGCCTCACTCAGTGGGTTAAGGATCTGGCATTGATGTGTCGAAGATGCGGTTCGGATCCTGCCTTGCTATGGCTGAGGTGTTGGCTGGCAGCTGTAGCTCTGACTTGACCCCTAGCCTGGGAACCTCCATATGCCACGGTTGTAGCCCTAAAAAGCAAAAAAAAAAAAAAAGAAAAAAAAGAAAAGAAAAGAAAAGAAAGAAAGAAAGAAAGAAAAAGTGAAGATCCAGGGACACTGGCTAGAACCAAAGATGAGAAAAAGACTAATCAGTGACTCTTGGAGCAAGAAGTAGCCTTTGGAGAAAAACTCTCAGTCTTCAAGTATAAAGCCTTTTTAAAATTATACATACCTTGTACCTATTTTCTTTAAGTAAATTCACTTTTTCTCCCCTCTTTTCCCTGCCCTGAGGCATACGGAGTTCCTGAGCCAGGATCAGATCCGAGCCGCAGTTGTGACCTAACCCACTGTGCTGGGCCGGGGATCTGCATCACAGCACTCCCAAGATGCCACCGATTCTGTTGTACCACATTGGGAACTCCTCAAATCACTCTTTTTTTTTTTTTGTCTTTTTAGGACCACACCGGCAGCATATGGAGCTTCCCAGGCTAGAGGTTGAGTCAGAGCTACAGCTGCCAGCCTACACCACAGCCACAGCAACGCCAGATCCGAGCTGCGTCTGCAACCTACACCACAGCTCACGGCCATGCCACATCCTCAACCCACTGAGCGAGGCCAGGGATCAAACCCGCGTCCTCATGGATCCTAGTCAGATTTATTTCTGCTGAGCCATGACGGGAACGCCCCAATTCGCTTTTTAATTTAAAGAGATTTACCTGGAATGGACACTTGGCTATGGCTAGAGTGAGAAGCCTGCCCAAGTCTCTGAACCTGGGGCCTGATCTCCATAAGAAGGGATAAGCAAGTGTAGACACGGGTTCAAGACCCAGTGTCACCCAGGGGAGACTCTCCTTGATGGAATCAAAGAGTGAACAGACTTGAAAAGCCTTGTGGTTGCACTGTGCCTGCTGCAGGGAGCCCGGGCTGGGGCAGTGATGTGGGGGTGGGGTGGGGGAAAGTGGTTCGTGTTCTTCCTCTGCCCCCCTCCACCCTGCGCCGGCCCCCACCCCACTCCCAGATGTGCTGGGACCAAGGCTGGGAAGCACCCCTTACTCAGGGAAGGAACACTCTTGGGGTTCTTCCAAATGACCTTTGCCAGAGGTCTTTCAGCTCAGACTCTATCACACCGCCTGGGTGTTTATGACTTTTCTGCCTCAGTAGATAAGGCAGTTTCAGCGAAATCTTCTTAAGCCACAGCTGCAGCTTTTCTTACTGGCTTCAGGAGAGATGCAAGCAGAGCTGGCTTCTCTGATCTGGGAACACTCCGCCTGGGCCTTTGAAGCCTGGGCCCCCCATGCTGCCAGGCACAGGCAGCTGTCTGGAGGCTGCTGTTCTAGAAGTAAGCTTAGGGGGCAGAGTCACTCGTTCAAATCCCTGGGCTCCCTGGACAGCTGGGCAAACCCTGCAACTTCGTGAAACCCGGCTCTCCCTTGGTAAACCGGAAGGGATATTAAAAGATCTGATGTTACAGGACTGTTGTGGGGATCGAGTGAAATAACATCTAAGGCACTTAGCAACATATATGCTAGACGTGTAGTAAATTCTCCATAATTTCTTGTTTAAAAAAATCACCCTGGGGAGTTCCCGTCATGGCGCAGTGGTTAACGAATCCGACTAGGAACCATGAGGTTGCAGGTTTGATCCCTGGCCTTACTCAGTGGGTTAAGGATCTGGTGTTGCTGTGAGCTGTGGTGTAGGCTGCAGATGCAGCTCGGATCTGGCGTTGCTGTGGCTCTGGTGTAGGCCGGTGGCTACAGCTCCAATTAGACCCCTAACCTGGGAACCTTCATATGCTGTGGGAGCAGCCCAAGAAATAGCAAAAAAAAAAAAAGGACAAAAACAAAAACAAAACAAACAAACAAACAAACAAAAAAACACCCTGGGAGTTCTTACTGTGGCTCAGCAGGTAGGTTAAGAACCTGACATAGTGTCTGTGAGGATACGGGTTCGATCCCTGGCCTCAATCAGTGGGTTAAGGATCCAGCATTGCTATAAGCTGCAGGATAGGTTTGAGACTTGGCTTGGATCCCAAGTTGCTGTGGCTGAGGTGTAGGCTGGTGGCTGCAGCTCTGATTTGACCCCTAGGCTGGGAACCTCCATATGCTGCAGGTGTGGCCCTAAAAAAAAAAAAATCATCTCAAAGACTACAGATAAGGGAGAAAAGCTGGCCAGAGAGAGAACTTCTTAGAACGTTTGCTTTTTATTTTTTATTTTTTTATTTTATTTTATTTTTTTGTCTTTTCTAGGACCACATCTGCGGCATATGGAGGTTCCCAGGCTACGGGTCCAATCAGAGCTACAGCTGCTGGCCACAGCTACAGCCGCTGGCCACAGCCACAGCCACAGCAACATGGGATCTGAGCCACGTCTGTGACCCATACCACAGCTCACGGCAACATCGGATCCTTAACCCACTGAGCAAGGCCAGGGATCGAACCTGCAACCTCATGGTTCCTAGTCGGAGTTGTTAACCACTGAGCCACGATGGGAACTCCAGAACATCTGCTTTTTTAACAGCTGCTTTTGACCTCTTCTCCCCTTCCTACTACTCCCCCGATATATGTACTGGCAGCAGGGGATGTGACCTGAGGGGGCTCTGAGCTGCTGGGGGGACAGTGTGGGAGTTAGCCTGGAAGGGACTGTCTATAGGATGCTGCCAGGATTTGAGTCCCGGATAACTTATCCCTTTCACTCCAACATGAAAAAGAGACAGGGGTTTGTAAATCTTGGATCCTAAATGCCTTCAGAGGCCAAGGCATCTCTGAATGATGAACTGCCCCCCCAAAATGAGTCATCTGCCTAGCTTCGGGCCTCATCTTAATGAGAAATAAACAGGTTTGAGGCACTGGGCAGAGGGACAGCAGAGGAGGCGGGGAGACCTACTGGGGGAGTCTCGAGGGAAAGGCCCCAGGCAGCTGACTGTAGTGGTGCGGGGGTGGGGAGCTATTGGTGGGAAGCAGAGGCTGCTCTGGCATCGCCCATGAAGGAAGGGACAGGCTTCATCAGATGCTCAGCCTACAGACCAGTGGATGCAGTGGGGACTCCACCGACCAAGGAAACATGGACCATCCAAGCTACAAACAGCAGCCACCTGCACATGCAAATCAGTCCTGTCTGACATCTGCCGAGCCCTCCTAGAGCTGCAAGTCTCGCTCTGGACGGCCAGGAGGTGAGCCTGGGGAGGTGGATGCGGTTGGTGCCCCTCCATCCAGGTCACCTTTCCAGAGTAAGCTGCCCCCTCTCCCAGCTGCTCTGGGTTTGTTGTGGTGGGGGGGCACTGACGGTGGGGGGCACGTGGTGAAGCTGCCTCCTTCATGTGGGGAAGCCTCGTTGCCCAAGAGATGGCACGTGTAATTCCCTCTGGCAGTCGATGGGCAATGGCTGACCAGCTCAGGTACCCAAAGGCCAGCCCCTCTGTCTCATTTGGCACCGACTCTGGGGTGCAATGCATACTGCAGAGCCCCCTGTGGAAGCAAGCTGTGGCCGGTCTCAAGTTGAGACCTGGACCTTCTTAACCACCCCCCCTGCTGCTTCCCTCCTGCTCCTTCTCCCAAGAGCTCTCCTCCCATCACCTCCTTGCACTGCATCCCCACCTGGGGATCCTCTCCTGGGACTCCTAAGGCTGCTAACGCTGACGCTGGGTTCACACCTTACCCACGCTTCCTCTCCAAGCTCTGCTTATCTACCTATGCAGCAGGGACATCTACCCAGACCTGGGGGAGGAGGAAGTGGGAGAAGACAGGCGAAGTCCTTAATCACGCACCCTCTGTGAGGTACCTGTTCCTCTTCCCTGCCCTTGAGGGAAGCGCCGGGTCACACGCAAGGACCTGCCTCTCAGAAGGAGCGGTGAAAGTCAACGACCCACACAGAGAGAGCACTCACCCTCCAGGACTGATTCTCCAGCTCTTACCTATGGGGATGGAGGAGATCTGGGAGTAAAGATCCAACA
Source organism: Phacochoerus africanus (assembly GCF_016906955.1). Classification (NCBI taxonomy): domain Eukaryota; kingdom Metazoa; phylum Chordata; class Mammalia; order Artiodactyla; family Suidae; genus Phacochoerus; species Phacochoerus africanus. The sequence continues at coordinate 38,923,362 of NC_062548.1, forward strand.
TCCGGTTGCCGTCCACGTCCACCAGGTAATTGCCTCGGCTCTCTTCATAATTGCAGAAAAAGTGCACAGCCTCTGCGTTCTTGGGGAAGGAAGAGACCGCGTCAGGCTTGCTGTGGTTCCCTAGCTCCTCAGTCTTTGAGGATTAACCTTGAATTGCTGAAATAAACCATGTCCTGCCCATTTATGGAGACGTGGAAGGTACACCTGGGTGCTGGCAATGCTCTATTTTTTTTGCCCGGGGGTGGGAACCATTACATGATTTGCTGTATAATAGTTTATTGGGCTATAAATTTGTATTTTACCATTTTTTTCTGTATGTGTTTTAGATATCACAACCACAAAGATTGAGAGAGAAATCTGAAGGCGATTCTGAAAAGTTAAGATGTATGTGGTAAGTGTTAGGGCCCGAGGAAATAAAAAATATAGAGTGATTGTGAAAGAAATAAAAATGTTACACTAGAAGATAGCCACGTTAAGTTTTAAAAAAGTCGTAAGAAAGGAATAGAGGGACAAAAAAGATGTAAGATAGAACACAAATGGAAAATGTAAATACAACTACCTCAATCATAACACTAACTGCACATGGATTAAACAACTCAATCAAAAATCAGAAGCTGGGCATGCCAGTGGTTAATGAACCTGACTACTATCCATGAGGACTCAGGTTCGATCCCTGGCCTTGCTCAGTGGGTTAAGGATCTGGTGTTGCCATGAGCTGTGATATAGGGTGCAGATGCAGCTTGGATCCTGTGTTGCTGTGGCTGTGGTGTAGGCCAGCAGCTACAGCTCCAATCGGACCCCTAGCCTGGGACCCATATGCTGTGGGTATGGCCCTAAACAGACAAAAACAGAAAAAAAATCAGAAACCATCAGACTAGACAAAAATGTTCAAGTATATGATGTCTTCTTGAGACCTACTTTTTTTTTGGCTGCACCAGTGGTATACAGAAATTCCCAGGCCAGGGATTGAACCAGTGCCACATCAGTGTCCTGAGCCACAGTGGTAACAATGCTGGATCCTTAACCCATTAGACCACCAGGGAACTCCCTTCTTCTTCCTCCTTTTTTTTTTTTTTGGAGACCTACTTTAGATTCAAGAATACAAACTGGGTTGAAAGTAAAAAGATGGAAAAAGATATATGATTCTCCCAGTAATCATAAGAAAGCTGGAACAGTTTTTACTAATATCAGACAAAATTGACTGTTAAGCAAACAAAATGTTCCTAGAGGTAAAGAGAGGTATTTTATGAGGACAGATGGAGCTGTCCACTATGACGACTATAAACATATAAGCACCTGACAACACAGCCCCAAAATACACAAAGCAAAACGTGACAGAATTGAGAGGAAAAATACAATTCTGCAATAATAGTTGGAAACTTCAGTACCTTGATTTAGACAGTGGACAGAACAATTAGACAGACAATTAACAAGGACACTTGTTAATTAACACTAAATCAACAGATCTCACAAACGTGTGTGGAACACCCCTCCCACAACAACAGTAAGGTACAAATCCCTCTCAAGTGCATAGGGGACATTTTCCAGGATGGACCATACATCAGAACAGAAAAAAGGCTCAATACATTTAAAAGGATTGAAATCACTCAAAATCAGTTTTCCAACCACAACAGGATGAGATTAGAAATCAGTAACAGAAAAAAGTGTGGGAAGTTCAAGGAAATGTGAAAATGACGTTAACGCATAAGTAACCAGTAAGTCAAAGAGGATGTGCAAGTTAGAAAAAAAAGGTTTAGAATAAAAGTCAGCTGCATTAAAAAAAAAAAAAAGTACAGATTAAGTATCTGTATCCTTCATCTACACTGTAAGAAGCAGTCATGGAAAGATGGCTGTTTAACCCCTACTCACCTGAATTATATTCAGCTGTTTCATTAACTCCTGCAGAAGAGAAGAGAAAATTATCACAGCAAGGATACATCTTTCACATCTTCCCAAGTGTTGGGGCTTTTCCCCATTCATTCCAATAACCATAATTAGTCAACAACATCATATATATATTTTTAATTTTAAGGCTGTACTCTTAAAATGGTAGTTTTTGTGGAAACTTTGTGGAAGTTGCTGGGCCAGGGATTGAATCTGAGCCACAGCTTTGACCTGTGTTACAGCTATAGCTGCAGCAATGCTGGATCCTTAACCCCCTGCACCAGGCTAGGGTTTGAACCCACACCTCTGCAGTGACCTGAGCCATTGCAGTCAGATTCCTAGCCCACTGCACCACAGTGGGACTTCCACAAATGTTTTTAAATTGCTTAATATAAATAATTGGCATGAAATGATTCCTGTCAGTTAAGTTACTAGAACAACAGACTGGAGATTTAGACACTTCAAAGATAATAATAAAGTAAACTAAAAATTTTTTTTTTTTCCCGTACCCACGGCATGTGGAAGTTCCTGGGCCAGGGATTGAATTTAGGCTACAGCAGTGACCCAAGCTGCTCCAGTGACAATGCTGGATCCTTTACCCACTGCACCACAGGAGAACTCCTAAACTATTTTTTTTTTTTTTAATTTAAGCTGAAGGCATTTATCTAATGTCCAGAAAGGCATGGATTCTCTTTTATTCAGGGGGAAAAAAAAAGGCGGCTTTAACAACACTCCATTGGGAAAATAAAATTAACTGAAAAAAAATAGAAATTTGCACACCAAGAACCATTTATAATTATAATCTGAACATTCCATAAACTACCTGTGCAATTCTACATACAAACTAGGAATTAGGAGTTCTTCTTATGGCTCAGCCGGTTAAGAACCTGACTAGTATCCATGAGGATGTGGGTTTGATCCCTGGCCTCACTCAGTGGGTTAAGGATCTAGTGTTGCCATGAGCTGTGGTGTAGGTGGCAGATGCAGCTTGGATCCTGAGTTGCTGAGGCTTTGGCGTAGGCGGGCAGCTGCAGCTCTGGTTCGACCCCAGCCCTGGAACCCTTCCATATGCCGAAAGTACAGCATTAAAAAAAAAAAGAGGAGTTCCCATCATGGCGAAGTGGTTAACGAATCCGACTAGGAACCATGAGGTTGAGGGTTCGGTCCCTGCCCTTGCTCAGTGGGTTAACGATCCGGCGTTGCCGTGAGCTGTGGTGTAGGTTGCAGACGCGGCTTGGATCCCGAGTTGCTGTGGCTCTGGCGTAGGCCGGTGGCTACAGCTCCGATTAGACCCCTAGCCTGGGAACCTCCATATGCCGCAGAAGCAGCCCAAAGAAATAGCAAAAAGACAAAAAAAAAAAAAAAGAAAGAAAGAAAAAAGAAACTGGGAATTACTAACTAGTGGCTTTACTATTACCAGAATTTCGCCCAAAAAACAAATCAACAAAAACTTTACCAATTAGTGTCATAAAATTATGTATTTCCACAAAAAACACAATTGTATTAATGACATGAGTATAAAAAACTATTCCAAGTATTTTACTATTAAATTAAAATTTACCCCTCCTCAATAGAACTATGCATGAAAAAGTCTTTTTGCAAAACACTGTGCAAAATAATTACAATCATTTACATCAGTACAACAATTTCTGGATTTAAAATAGTTACATGGAGTTCCCATTGTGGCTCAGTGGTTAATAAATCTGAGTAGGAACAATGAGATTGCAGGTTTGATCTCTGGCCTCGATCAGTGGGTTAAAGATCCGGTGTTGCCGTGAGCTGTGGTGTGGGTTGCAGATGAGGCTTGGATCCTGTGTTGCTGTGGCTGTGGTGTAGGCTGGTGGCTATAGCTCTGATTAGACCCCTAGCCTGGGAACCTCCATATGCCGCAGGTGTGGCCCTAGAAAAGACAAAAAGACCAAAAAAAAAAAAGTTACAATGACAAAAGAGATATCTTTGTTAAAAAAATGACACGATAGGGAGTTCCCGTCGTGGCGCAGTGGTTAACGAGTCCGACTAGGAACCATGAGGTTGCGGGTTCGGTCCCTGCCCTTGCTCAGTGGGTTGACGATCCGGCGTTGCCGTGAGCTGTGGTGTAGGTTGCAGACGCGGCTCGGATCCTGCGTTGCTGTGGCTCTGGCGTGGGCCGGTGGCTACAGTTCCGATTCGACCCCTAGCCTGGGAACCTCCATATGCCACGGGAGCGGCCCAAGAAATAGCAACAACAATAACAAAAAGACAAAAGAAAAAAAAAAAAGACACGATAAAACCTGCAAAATATGCAAAGAGAAAAATCAATTTGTATTAAAAAGGTTTACAGTGTTTTTTTTTAGATGCAAAAGTCAGAAACAGGGAGTTATTTTTTAGATGCAAAGACTAGAAGCAGGGAGTTCCCACTGTGGCTCAGCAGAAATAAATCTGACTAGCATCCATGAGGACGCAGCTTTGATCCCTGGCCTCACTCAGAGCGTTAAGGATCTGGTGTTGCCGTGAGCTGTGGTGTAGGTCGCAGACATGGCTTGGATGGATCCTCCGTTGCTGTGGCTGTGGTGTGGGCTGGCAGCTGCAGCTCTAATTCGACCCCTAGCCTGGGAAACTCCATATGCTGCGGGTGTGGCCCTAAAAAGAAAAAAAATTAAAAAAAAAAAGACATAGTCTTGCACATCAGAGCACAGAGTCAAGGTTAACCAGCCCTCCAAAGTGAGTTGTATGCAGGCTTTGCAGCTTCTCTGAAAAGCCCTGCCCCCCATCAGACTCACCTTGCGTCCCTTCCGTCCCACAGGCTAATATCTACCCTAGGATCCAGAGCTGCCCACTATCTCTCATACTCCATGTACTTCCGCCCCAGGGGCCTCTCCATACACCATTCCCCTCACCTAGAACAGAATGCACATCTCTGGCCAATTCCTCCTTGTGGCCCTGCAAGTTCCAGCTCGGCGGGGGGGGGGGGGGGGGGGGTGGGGGTGGGGTGGTATCTGCTACACACGCCCTGTGCCAGGTCACACTGTCATGTTCTTTCACTGTTGGTGGGATGTTCTACCCCAGCTCCTGACTCTGGCTTCAGAACTAGCCATGTGACTTGCTTCTGCCAACAGAATGAGGTGCATGATGGAACCTAGACATGGAGAGACCTATAGCAAGCGCTCCTCTTCCATCACCCTGGGAACAGGCCCAGTCTGGCTCGCTGGAGCATGAGACACATGAAGCAGAGCCAAGTCACCAGGGGCCCAAGACAAGCCTGGCCTAAATCAGTGGGTGGCCAGCTGTCCCCCAGGCATATAGATGAGCCCAACAGAACTGCCCACCTAACCTCCAGCTAACCCTGGATGCATGAGCAGCTTGTACGCTGCTGCTGCTGGGGTTCTAGGAGTGCTATGCAGCATTACTGCAGCAATAGATAGCAGATACATTTCCTCGGAGAAGACTTAATGCTTTATAGCTGAACGGCCCGGTTTAGGCTTCTAGATCTCTCGTGGTGACCCCTTGGAAAGCAGCTAAGAAAACAGGGCCCTCAGCTTGGCTGCATTCTTGCCTCAGGGACCCCTTGGCTCTTTTCTGAAACATGCCACCCAGGTATGCTCAACTCACCCGAGATCTGGGCCCTGGGACTTCCGTCTTCATCAAAGGCCCGTCATAATCAAATTCAACGTCCACTTTGGCTGCGGCCTGACTGATGTGTCTCCATCCTGCGGTAAACACAGATGATGAGAACTCCTGGGCACAGCAGATTTGAGAATCCTGCCCTTACAATAGCCGGTGTCCCCAACACAGGCAGTGCCAGGACCTCGGCCCCACCCCAGCCAGACAGCCCCAGAACTCTGAGTCTGGCCAGACCCGGGCAGCACAAGAACTCTGAAGATGAAAGGAAATGGGAAAGCCTGGGGTCAGTGACGCTGCAGGCAAGCAGGCATGCTCCCCGCCCGCTGCTGTGAGGATAAGCTGATGCCGGCTTCCTGGTCCTTCCGACTGAGCGAGCTCAGGTGTTAGAACGCATCCCAAGAAAATAACGGAAGGGTGCTTGAGGAGGTAGGTTAAAAACTGTGATCCTATTGTTTCTAACAACAGCAATGAGGAAACAACCTCGATGTCCAATGGGGGGTAATTACATAGAATATGCCCTTTCCTACCACTGTTTGGACAGTGGAATATTACGTGCATCCATGATAAAAATTATCCGAATTTTGTAAAAACGTAACCTACATCCGTATGTATACATAGACCTGACTTTCTCCGCCTTGGGACTCTTGTCATTGTGGGCTGGATGACTCTTTGCTGTGGGGACTGTCCTGTGCCCTGAAGGATATTTAGTTGCATCCCTGGCCTCCAGCCACTAGATGCCAGAAAACTTTTCCCTGCAGTCGTGCCCCCAGTTGTGTCAATCAAAAATCATCCCGGGAGTTCCCGTCATGGCGCAGTGGTTAACGAATCCGACTAAGAACAATGAGGTTGCGGGTTCGGTCCCTGCCCTTGCTCAGTGGGTTGACGATCCGGCGTTGCCGTGAGCTGTGGTGTAGGTTGCAGACGCAGCTTGGATCCCGCGTTGCTGTGGCTCTGGCGTAGGCTGGTGGCTACAGCTCCGATTAGACCCCTAGCCTGGGAACCTCCATATGCCGCGGGAGCGGCCCAAGAAATAGCAACAACAACAACAACAACAACAACAACAAATCATCCCGGAGGAGTTCCTGTTGCGGCTCAGTGGATTGAGAACCTGACATAGTGTTGGTGGGGATGCAGGTTCACTTCCAGGCTTTGCTCAGTGGGTTAAGGATCCAGCGTTGTTGCAAGCTGTGGCATAGGTCACAGAGGCAGCTTGGAGCCAGTGTCGGCCACAGCTGCAGCTCTGACTGGACCCCAGCCCAGGAATTTCACAGAGTGTGGCCACTAAAAACAAAAAACAAAACAAAACAAAATTACCCTGGAGAGGAGTTCCTTCCGTGGTGCAGTGGTTCAGAATCTGACTGCAGTGGCTCAGGTCACTATGGAGGCATGGGTTTGAAGCCTGGTGTTGCCACAGCTGCTGCAGCTTGGGAACTTCCGTATGCTGTGGGTGCAGCCACACACACAAAAATCATCCGGGAGAGAATAATCAAATGTCTAAATTCAGGTGGTCCCAACTTACAGGTTTTGTTGTTGTTAAAATATATCTGGGGCACAAATTATTCCTTGCAACTGATTTCACGTTTTGCTTAGTAATACACTTGTTGAGGCTTAAATAAACTTGAGGTCCCAGGCTAACCCCAAGGGGCTTTCTAGCTCAGCATGTTGCTGAAATGAAGGGAAGTTTCAACCCAAGTATCACTGATGCCTGAACAAGAGACTGCTGTGCTGAATCTAAGGTGTGTAGTGATTTAGAATCTTATCTAACCCCTAGAAATCCCTTCAATGTCTCTGTTCATCTTTTCTTTTCTTTTCTTTTCTTTTTGTCTTTTTGTTTTTTCAGGGCTGCATCCATATGGAGGTTCCCAGGCTAGAGGTCCAATCGGAGCTACAGCTGCTGGCCTACACCACAGCCACGGCAACGCAGGATCCGAGCCACGTCTGAGACCTACACCACAGCTCATGGCAACACCAGATCCTTAACCCACTGACTAAGGCCGGGAATCAAACCCACAACCTCATTTGGATTTGTTTCTGCTGCGCCAAGACGGGAACTGCTCCCTGTTCATCTTTTATCTTTCTGGCACATATTTGTGGTTGGGAACTGTCAGTTCCTTGTACAAAGGATGCCACAGATGCATCAAACTCGGGAATCCCTAGATGCTTCATATACATCATATACATGATCTTATTTTATCTTTACACAACCCTGACGAATAGATGTTATGTTTGTATTACGTAGGAGTAGAAACTAAACATGTCAGCCTCTCTCTCTCTCACACACACACAACTTGCCAAACTATACAGAGCCATGATATTAGAAAACATATTTAAATTTACCCTTAATTTTTCATAATTGCTCTGGATATCAAAGAAGGTTTCTGAATTAATTACAATCAAGAGTAGCCCTTCGAACATAAAATCCAGTAAAAATGCAACACTACCTTTATTTTGAGGCATAAATACCAGCTTTGAGGAAGATACCAGCTTTTATCATCCTCCACTTGATCTTACAATGAAAAGGGAATTCATACGGAGTTTATTTTCCATTAGCAGACAGTTCAAGGTCATAGAACATACTGGTGATTTTTTTTTAAACACTAAATTGTTTCTTTCTTGCTTGGCCAGAACTCAGGGTTACTGGTCAAGACTGTTTGCAACTAGATCTGCATTCAACAGGGAAGCATGTTTGGATCAAAATAGCTCTTAACCAGTGCTGGTCTTGCTTTGTTTCCAGCAAAAGGGGGAAAGTGAAGAATTTGAAATTAGCAAGCTCTCCCCTCCTGAGGACACACATGTCCTTGCTTCCTTTCTCCAGAAAAGGTCATTTTTTTTTTCCAAAAAATATCTTGGTGTGCATCGCAGCAATCAGATTTCTTGGGGGGTGGAAAGTGAGAGCACCAGTGGGGCAGTTAGCAGGGGGAGCTGCAGCTAAAAGGGTCCTGAGAGAGACGCTGGGAGGGTGCTGGGTCACGTGGAGCTGTGGTCGTGAGGTTGCCAAGACCAGGAGTGAACAGGACTGGGGTGGGGGAGGGGAGGGAACTGGGAGAATTGGTGCCGGGCAGAGGGGGATGGGGCATGAGACGGGGTGCCAGGGCCAGGTGCAAGGCGGATGAGTCTGTGTCAAGAACTGCACCGGGAGTTCCCATCGTGGCGCAGTGGTTAACGAATCCGACTAGAAACCATAAGGTTGCGGGTTCCGTCCCTGCCCTTGCTCAGTGGGTTAACGATCCGGCGTTGCCGTGAGCTGTGGTGTAGGTCGCAGACGTGGCTCGGATCCCGAGTTGCTGTGGCTCTGGTGTAGGCCGGTGGCTACAGCTCCGATTGGACCCCTAGCCTGGGAACCTCCATATGCCGCAGGAGCGGCCCAAGAAATAGCAAAAAGACAAAAAAAAAAAAAAAAAGAACTGCACCGGTTCCTACCACGTGCAAGTCTTTGTGGGTATGGATGGGAGAAGGCCAAAACCGCTGGGCAGAAATCCTGAAAATCAGCGTCTAATAAGTTTTTTGGCAACTGTGCAATCTGAAAAAAGATAGGGAAGCTAACACGTATTCAGTTCCTACTTTGTGCCAGGCAGGCCCTACCTAGGCCAACTCTCACCTGTTGTTTTAATGAATCCACAACCTTCTTGTGAGATGATATTACTGTCCCCATTTTACAGATGAGGATCAGAGAGGTTATGCAACTTTCCCAAGGTCACACAGCTAATGAGTTGCAAAGCCAGAACTTTGAATCCAGAATACTTTTGCTTTTCCTACTAAATCTCCATTTTGACTTTTTGTAGAGGAAAATAATAAATATCAATACAACAAATTTTCTCTTAATGAAGCTAAATAATATGATAACCCACAAGAGAAAAAGAACAAGGATTGAATGGTTAAGGAAGACTTTTCTGGGGTCCCTTGTAGCAAGTTGCATGAGCAAATGCCCACTTATTGAGCACGGATGGTGAACGTACTGGGCATTATTCTGAGCAATTTACATAGATTACCTCATGTAATCCTTCCAACTCCCTAGAAGGTAAATGTTATTATCATTCTCATGTTAGCGAAGACACTAAGGCTCAGGAAGGTCAATTAAGTTGCCCAAAGTCACACAGCTGGTAAGTAGCTAAGCTGGAAAGTTGTTTGCCAGACCTCTCCTTTGCTAAATATTGTGAATGTAGGAGTTCCCGTCGTGGCACAGTGGTTAACGAATCCGACTAGGAACCATGAGGTTGTGGGTTCGATCCCTGGCCTTGCTCAGTGGGTTGAGGATCTGGCGTTGACGTGAGCTGTGGTGTGGGTCTCAGACACGGCTCGGATCCTGCGTTGCTGTGGCTCTGGCATAGGCTGGTGGCTACAGCTCCGATTCGACCCCTAGCCTGGGAACTTCCATATGCCTCGGGATCGGCCCTAGAAAAGGCAAAAAGACAAAAATATGTATATGTATAGTGAATGTACCTTCCACCTCATCCAGTGTGGGTCCTTGTTTTTTGTTTTCGTTTTTTTTTTTTGGTTTGCTTTTTAGGGCCGTACCCTAAATCATATATATACACACACACACACACTCTTTTTCTCACATTATCCTCCATCATGTTCCATCACAAGTGACTGGATATGGCTCCCTGTGCTTATACAGCAGGATCTCATTGCTTATCCACTCCAAATGCAAGAGTTTGCATCTATTATAGAGTTGTGTCAGTTTCTACTGTACAGCAAAGTGACCCAGTCATATATATGTATATATATATATTCTTTTTCTCACATTATCCTCCATCATGTTCCAGCACAAGTGACTGGATATAGTTCCCTGTGCGATACATCAGGATCTCAATGCTTATCCAGAGTCGGTTTTTAACTCCAGTTGTAAAAGCAGCCATCCAGGGTTTTAACATCCTCTTGATCTTCTGAGAGTAATAAATGAATGACATTTTCCCAAATGACAAGGGCTCTGTATGTGAGCCTGGCCAAAGTCGAGGTGAAGTTCAACTGGAGGTGTTTGCTCTGCTTTTGTGTAAAAACAAAATACCTAATCCTCCGCTCAACTGTCCAGCCCACTTATTCTTATCAAGGAAGATATCAATAGGCAGCAATGAAAAAACAAACACGTCTAATTTCACAACCCAGAGAGAACCACTCTGCCGTCTGATCTCCTGGTCTGTCCTCTGTTTGTTGATGTAAGTTGGGAACATGGTCTCAGGTCATGAACTATCAGCATGTTCACCAGCTTCGCAGGGATCTGATGGGTGGAGGCACCACACGGAAGCACCTGAACCCAGTTGGGGGTGGTGGTGGCAGGCTGTGCTCCCCGCCCCTACCCCGTGGGCACCCCCTTCTTCCCCTCACTCTGAGGAAGCAGCTGCCGTGTTGGGATCTGCTCCATGGATAGATCTGGACAGATCACTCGGCACGGAATCCAGCCACAGCCACAGCCACATGAGGGAGCGTGGGAGCAGATCCCTGGCTCCCCTGTGAGGCTGCATGTGAGACCGCAGCCCTGGGGAACCAGCTCAGCGCACCCAGGAGAAACCTGGAGCCGGAAGGTCCTGCTGAGCCACCCTGGATTCCTAACTACAAAAACTGTAAGATAATAAACATGCATTATCTTTGCCTGCTGAATGTGTAGTATTTGCTATATGGCAATAGGTCATTAATACAGTGGTTAAGGGTGTGTGTGGGTCACGGGGTATCTGGGTTTGGCTTAAAGCCTGGCTCAGTGGCTTGCAGGCTCCGAGGCTCTGGGAAAGTTACATAACCTCTCTGAGTCTCATTTTCCTCATCTAATGGAATCGGGCTGAGGACTAAATGGGTCAAAACTAAGCCATCTCTTTTTTTTTGGTCTTTTTAGGGCCGCACCCATGGCACATGGAAGTTCCCAGGCTAGGGGTAGAATTGGAGCTGTAGCTGCCGGCCTACGCTACAGCCCCAGCAACGCCAGATCCAAGATGCATCTGTGAACCACACCACAGCTCAGGCAATGCTGGATCCTTAACCCACTGAGCGAGACCAGGGATCGAACCTGCGTCCTCCTGGATGCTAGTCAGATTCGTTAACTGCTGAGCCACAATGGGAACTCCTAAGCCATCATTCTAAAACCATTCCCCTATTGCTACTTGCAGTGTATGAAAGAGTTCTTGTATTTGTGTATCTTTGCCAGCACTGAGGTTTAGTGTTTTAAAAGCACATCGATCAACCTGTCATGCTAGATATGCCCAATTGATAGACCAAGAGAATTTAAAAAACTTCACTGTATGGTTCTGGAAATCTGGCACAAGTGTGCCAACAAAGACTTAACTCTGGCCAGGAAAATAGGGAGCTGAGTATCTCTGATTTAGCCATTTCAGTTCCTTTTTCTTTTTTTTTTTTTTTTTTCCTTGTGCCTCCATATCCATGCTCACAAAATGGAAGGTGAGGTCCTTCCCCACTTCCCCCCACCCCTCTTTTTAGGGCTGCACCTGCGGCATGTGGAGGTTCCCAGGCTAGGGGTGAAATCAGAGCTACAGCTGATGGCCAGCAGCACAGCCACAGCAACGCAGGATATGAGCCATGCCTGCGATCTACACCACAGCTCACAGCAACGCCGGATCCTTAACCCACTGAGAGAGGCCAGGGGTCAAACCCGCGTCCTCATGGATACTAGCTGGGTTCTTAACCTGCAGAGCCACAATGGGAGCTTCCTTCCCACTTATTGTAAATATAAATGGAGTGTGTTCACACAGATGATATTTTGAAACAAGAAACTTGTGAAGCAGGGAGGGTGCTATTAGTCTCCCCACTTTCCTGAAGAGCAAACTGAGGCTTGAAGACGTTCTAACCAATCGGTTAGGCGCACCTGGCTGACACGTGGTGACTGAAGCCAGCAGCCCCATCTTAATTAGAGTCTTAATCTACTGGTCTTTCCCTGTCGTCTCTCTGGGAAGGCTCAGAGGTCCTTGAGAATGGCCTTCAGAGGCCGAGCCATGAGCGTCACGGGCTAGAGCCCCACAGGAGTTAGGTTCTTTCTATAAAACCTAGTGGGTGCTCAACTGCAATGGTTCCTTCCAGTGCAATGACTCCCGCTTCTACTGGGTACACAGCACAACTGCATCATCTAGGGTTTAGTTTCCCCGGAATTATGGGTAAGCCTTAATAGGCTGCTCCTAGAATTCTAAGAGAATAAAACAAAAGCAAACCTCAAAACCTATGGATAACTCCTCAAGGCCGTCAAGGTCTCCGGGTGAGACGCCAAGGTCGGTTCCCCGGCTGTGACAACTGCATCCTGGTGACCTAAGATGCCAACACTAGGGAACACTGGGTGAGGCCTGGGTCTCTTTGTGCTCTCTTTGTAATTTCCCTGTGTATCTAAAATATTCCAAAAGTAGGAGTTCCCGCCATGGCGCAGTGGTTAACGAATCCGACTAGGAACCATGAGGTTTCGGGTTCGGTCCCTGCCCTTGCTCATTGGGTTAAGGATCCGGCATTGCCGTGAGCTGTGGTGTAGGTTGCAGACGCGGCTTGGATCCCGTGTTGCTGTGGCTCTGGTGTAGGCCGGTGGCTACAGCTCCGATTGGACCCCTAGCCTGGGAACCTCCATATGCCACGGGAGCGGCCCAAGAAATAGCTAAAAAGACAAAAATAAAAAATAAAATAAAATAAAATATTCCAAAAGTAAATGTGTATTTAAAAAATAAAACTTGTGGGAGGAGGGAACATTCCCGCTTCTTAGCCCGCCCAGGATATAAACACCTGCAACGTTCACCTTGCAAACCAGGGCCTCGGCAGACAATTTGTCTTCAGAAGGCAGATGGGACCAACAATTAGGAGGACATGTGGTGACAACATGCACGGGGCTCAGGAAAGTGGGGACAGCCTGGGGGCAAAGGAGTCTAAAGGAGGCTACAGGGAGCCTCCCTCCCCAGAGCCTCCCTCCCCCAGAGCGGCTCAGAGGTAGGCTGGGAGGCATGCAGAGGAGAGAAGATGATAACACAGTGTCTGGAGCCCCATTCAGAGAAGCAGAGTCATACAAGGGGCTTCGTGACTCTGCTTCTCTGAGCCTCAGTTTTTTCAGCTGTCAAGTGGGATTCACTCAAGCCCTCCTCGTGCGACCCTAGGGAGGGAGGCCTCCTGAGATCTCGCGGGCAGGGCGCTCACTTGGCCGAGCTGCCTGAACCAGAGGCAGAGAGAGAGGGAAGCATCCGAGAGACGGCGCTGTGGACAGAATGAGCCGGAGCTGCTGGCCGGTGGCTGGGGGTAAGTGGAGGTGAGCAGCGGGCAGTGCCGGGTGGGACCTTCACGGGATGGGGCCTCCTGCCCAGTGCCCTTGAAGATCAAGTTGAACTACAAGGACTTTCGTCGTGTTCTCATTTCTTGGCAGTAAACCCAGCTCTGTTTCCCGCAACAGTCCCTGCCGGGGATGGCCTGGGCCCTTCTGGCTCCCGGGGCCACCAGCTCCGTGCAACCAGAGTGGCTCCAGGAGGCATCAGCTCCCTGCCCAGTGCAGAGCTGTCCCCCTGGGGACAGGAGCACAACATGGAGATGGGAGGGGTGGCTATGGGGACAGTTTTTATGGGGGCGGGTGGGACAGCGGCACTGGCTGGCGGGTCCCTTTATCCCTAGGGACTCTTCTGGACGCCAAATCCCCAGTCTGGACGGTGTCTCCCACTAGGACAGTTCTTGCCAAGACACCCTCCGCCCCGTCCCCCAGGCTTACCGGGCACCAGCAGGCAGTGCTTGTGGCGGAAGCTGCAGGCCAGCCTCCGGGTGAGCAACACGGAAGCCATGGTCTCCTCTGTCGCCAGCAGAGCCCCTCCTCACACGCTGCTGCCCTGAGAGAAACCGGAAACGCAGAGTCAGGCCAACAAAGACCATGCCCCTGATGGGCAAGTCTCCACGCCCCACCACTTCCCCACAAAGTGGGGGGTTTTCTAACATCAAATCCTCCGGAGTTCCCGTTGTGGCTCAGAGGTAATGAACCTGACTAGTGTCCATGAGGACGCAGGTTCAACGCCTGGGTTCCCTCAGTGGATTAAGGATCCGGCATTGCCGTGGGCTGTGGTGTAGGTCGTGGCTTGGATCTGGCATGGCTGTGGCTATGGTGTAGACCGGCAGCTGCAACTCCCATTTGACCCCTAGCCTGGGAACCTCCATATGCCACAGGTGCAGCTCTAAAACCAAAAAAAATTAAAAAAATAATAACATCAAATTATTTTGCTTTCACACAGAATATAGACTTTAAATGAAAGCCTGTGCACACGTGTTTTCATTCGACCTTGCAGCCAGGTAGGAATGTTATGCCCATTTTCTAGATGGAACAACAGAGATGGGAGTTGGCTTTGAGGCGAGCTGCAGGTAAGCTGACAGGCTCAGGGCATTGTCCACCTGGGACGAGCAAGGCAGGCCTGTGCTCTGCGGACGGAGGAAACCTCAGAGTGGACGTCATGGGGAAGCCGGGAGCTCCCTCAGCCCTGATCCCATTTGGAATATTGGCGGTTGGGCTTCTGGGAATCCTGCAGACCCAGAGGAGTGGCCCATTTTGTGGGGTGTACTTCTCCAGCCCCTCCAACCACCCTGGGTTTGGACTGAAAAGATTCCGGGGGCAGGCCCACTGTGCTCAGCAGATTAAGAATCTGACTAGTAGTACCCCTGGCCTTGCTCAGTGGGTTAAGAATCCAACTGTAGTGGCTCAGGTCATTGTGGAGTCGCCGCTTTGATCCCCTGGCCCAGAACTTCCATATACTGCAGGTGCAGCCATTAAAAAAAAAGAAAAAAGAAAAACCTACAACAATGCTATGTGGCCCCCATTTTGTGTGTGCGCGTGTGCTTTTTAGGGCCGCACCTGAGGCATATGGAATTTTCCAGGCTAGGGGTTGAACTGGAGCTGTAGCTGCTGGCCTACACCTCAGCCACACTAATGCGGGATCCAAACCATGTCTGTGGCCTACACCACAGCCTACGGCTATGCTGGGTCCCCAACCCGCTGAGAGAGGCCAGGGATCAAAACCGCATCCTCATGGATACTAGTCAGATTTTGTTTCTGCCGAGCCAGAACAGGAACTCCCTGTTAAATTTATTTTTTTTTGGCTGTGCTTACGAAGGTTCCAAGGCCAGGGGTTGAACCTGTGCCACAGCAACCAGAGCCACAGCAGTGACAGTGGCATATATCCTTCACCTGCTAAGCCACCAGAGAACTCCCTGTGGTCCCCCTTTGACAGATAAGAAAAGAGGCACAGAGAGGCTAATGGTGATATGAAAACAGAACTCAGCTGTCTGACGCCAGAGTCAGCAAACATCACCATCCACCATTCTCAGAAACTGCCCCCTCTGTCTACAGGGGTGCAGACCCAGCAGTTGTGTCTATTCCGAGTGACCCAGCCCCATCGGCCACAGATGACTGGACCTGCTGGGCCAGAGTCCTGGGAGTTGTGAGGCCTGTCACTTTCTATCTTGTGAGGGGAGCCAGCATTCAAACAGGGTCTTTTGATGGAGAGGAATGTGGCCTATGCACCAGACAGAAGCAGCCAGAGGAGAGAGACAGGGTTGGGGGGTGGTGGTCCTGGATTGGGGGTCCTCCCTGGCTCCATCTCAAGCCTGCAGCTCAGCTTGGCCGTGAGTGTAGCACTCACTGCTGAGCCTGCTGGGGGCGGTGGGATTTGGGGGAGGGAATCAGAACCCTCCCTGGGGGGAGGGGAGTGAGTGGGTGGGGGCAGGGCAGAGCTGGGAGTGTGAGGCTCAGAGAGGTCCCTTCACAGTATTAGGATGAGGAGGGAAGGGTTTCCATTCTAATGGCGCCTTGGTAAGAACGTCCAGAAATCTCCCCGCTCCCCCCTTTTTTTGGCTTGCTTGCATTACTCGGAGTGGGTTTCTGTTGCTTGCAAACAGAATCCTAGCGAATAGCACGATTCAAGCCTCAGAGCCCCACGTCTTGGGAGTGCCCTGGGAGTGCCAGTGCCTCTTGTATCCAGCACTGTAGGTGCAGCAAGGCCCCAATGGGGAGCAAGGGTAAAGGCTTCTGGGCCAGCAAACCTTCTCTCCCCACGGGGGAGGGGGGTTCCTCCAGGGTGGGAGGCACTGTTCTGAAGGGTATTTTGCCCTTCAATCCGCTCAACCCCCCATCGCGTAGGGGCTCTCCCCCTTTCAGAGACAGGAGATAGAAGCTCGGGGTGGCAGGGGCAGGTATGGTATTGGGCCTTGGTCATAGGATTGCCTGGGACTGCTTGGTCCCAAACCCTCACTTCTTCTCATGACAACATCGATGAATTCCGTGGATGACAAAACACCCAACTGTAGAAGCAACCGGGCTTGATGAATACAAATGATCTACTCAGAGAGGAAAGTTCGTGGCTTTTCACCAGAGAAAATATCATGGAGCAAAGCCTGCGCTTGTAAAGTGTGACCATAAATTAACCAAGAAACCATATCCTTTCCTTGATAACTCAGTGGCTTTTTTGATCTGTTCCAGAAGAGCCAACTCAATGTGAGCCTTTTAATTTAGCAGCACCTTTAACTAGTTAGTGAGAACGGTTGCTGTCTCTCATTTAAAACCATTTGTCTCAAACAGGAGCACTTAAGACTCCACGCAATTCAATTTCCATGAGACATGTTTTTGAAAAGGCGAGAATCTCAAAGAGCGCCAATATTACCATTTGAATGCTCTGCAAGAGTACAAGTCACACCCGCACACTTTCAATTGTAAAATGTCACATTGGGAAATATAGCTCGTGGTGACATTTCAGTGGCCTGCAGTGGAAACTGACCTTATAACGAACCTTGATCTCCAGAGACATTAATTCTTAGCACCATATATGTCCAACAATCAGAAGAGGGAGTGTCATGCATTCACTTTCTCTGGCCCACGAATTCCATCAACAAAATGAATTAGGCACCTGTTTCAGGCCAGGCACTGCATTCTTTAGACAGAGGAGAAAACAGAGATGGATAACAGCTTCTTTCTGAAGCTCGTTAGTGTCGGAAGAATGAAGGGGGGAAAATGGGAGAATTTAATGTAGTAGCTGCTTTACCCATCATGTCAATAAATTCTGAAAATAACCTGGCAAGACATGTACGTGGAAATCTTTCTAATTTACTGTCAATGACTAATTCTGTATAAAGACAGAATGGGATCCTGTCTTTTGCTGGCAGAAGCAAGGTGCCAGGGGAAGAGATAAATTAATTCGGGGGTGGGGGTTGTGACGTCATTGGGGGGCGTCACCCGAGCTGCACCTTGAAAGGCTGCGAGATTTTCAGAAGCCACAGGGGAGGTAAGGCCTGAGCAAATGCTGGGAGTGTGAAAGGATGTGGAATGGCCAGGGATTCGGGCATGAACTCAGAGCAGCGGAAGGGACGATGAGGGGCAGGATCGACTGATCATGAGAGCGAACCCTCTGGAGACCCTCCCAAGGAGGGAGGAGGGTGCCAGCTGCTCTAATCTGATCCACAAGGATCCTGTTCAGCCAAGTCCCAGAGGGCAGGGAGGGACCAGATACTTGGCTGGGGTCATTGCTGAGCTGGGGAGGGGGGCTTCCTAGGGTGAGCTGAGAGGAGGGCACCAACGACGGGCATCAACGGTGGGAGTTGATGCGGAGGAAAAAGCTAGGGACCAGCTCCTAACGCCCCAGCTTTAGAGCTAGTGTGGCCTTGAAGAACTATGGGCTCCTTCGCAGGGATGGACCTAGAAACTCTGATACTAAGTGAAGTTAGTCAGTGAAAGACAAACATCACATGGTATCACTAATACAGAGAATCTAAAAAAAAAGGATACAAATGAACTTATTTGCAGAACAGAAACAGAATCACAGACTGTGAAAACCTTCTGGTTACCAAAGGGGACAGGTGGGGGGTGTTGGGAGGGATGGACTGGGGGTTTGGGACTGGCACATGCACATGGAGGTCTATGGAACGACTGGCCAATGTGGACCTGCTGTAGAGCACAGGGAACTCTATGCAATATTCTGTGATAATCTCTGTGGGAAAAGAATCTGAAAGAGAATGGATGTGTGTATACATATTAAACGAATCGCTTTGTCGTACAGTAGCTTCATCACAACCTTGTAAACCAACTATAGGTCAATAAAACTTGATTGTGTGTGCCTGTTTAAAAAAAAAAAGAAAAGATTTACGGGCTCCTCAAACGGTGAAATACAGAATTACCATTTGGCCAGAGCATTTCTGCTAAGTATATACCCAAGAAACTTGAAAACAGGAACAAATACATGAAGACGCATATTCACAGCCGCACAACTCACAATCACCAAAAAGTAGAAGCCCCCGCAACGTCCATGGATGGAGGAGCATATGAACACACTGGGGTCTGTTCCTCCACCGGAGCATTATTCAAATATTAGAAAAAGGAAAGAAGCACAGACACATGTTGCAACGTGGATGAGCCTCGAAAACATTATGGTAAGTGCAAGGATCCAGACATAAAAGGACATGATTGGAAGAGTCTGTTGATACATGAAACTTCAGATAAGTAAACCCAAAGACAAAGAAAACAGAGCAGGGCTGACCACAGGGTGGGACGAGACCATTAAGGGATGCGGGTTTCCATGGGGGGGCGGGAAGTTCTGGAACCAGACAGTGGTGATGGTTGCCCAATGTGGTCTGTGCATGAAAAGGCACTGAAGTGTTCACTTAAAACGGCTGACAGTTACCTTTGTTACATGAATTTGACCTCGGTAAAAAAGAGAACTGTCCAGTGACCTCTCCTCTTTGACAGAGGAGAGAAAGGGCAAGCGAAGGGTTAGAGAAGAATGACCCACTCTGATCACAGAGGCCGCGTCTGAATTCCTGCCGCTACGGGCTGTGTGAGCCCAAGTTTTCGTTTGACCTTGGGGTTGAAACTGGCTGCTTCATTCATTCACTCAGGAAATGTCCCCATGCCCCCGTGATACTCCAGGCACCGCGTGTAGGCACTCTGATGAAATGCTGAACAAGACTCAGATGAAAAAGAGCCGTGTAACTTGGTCCCCATGCTGTACAGCGGGAAATAAATTAAAAAAAAAAAAAAAAAAAAGCCGTGATTGGAGTTCCTGTGGTGGCTCAGTGCTAACGAACCCAACTAGTATCCAGGAGGATGAAGGTTCAATCCCTGGCCTTGCTCAGTGGGTTAAGGGTCCAGCGTTGCCATGCGCTGTTAGGTCACAGACACAGCTGGCATCCCAGATCCTGCATTGCTGTGGCTGTGGTGTAGGCCAGCAGCTGCAGCTCCCATTCCACCCCTAGCCTGGGAACTTCCATATGCCTTGAGTGCAGCCCTAAACACACACACACACACACACACACACACACACACCCAAAAGATATGCACCCTAACAGACAGTACAGATATGCATGCTGTGCACGGAGCTGGCATCCAGCCTGGGCTTCAGGCTATAAAGCTTGGGTCAAAACCATCACCCTGTCTCTCTTAGGGAATTTTCTCACAGTGGGGTCAACGAAAACTCTCTGAGCCTCAGTTCTCTTATTTGTGAAAAGGGGAGCGTGCTGTCCGTCCAGGGAATTAGATTATGGCAATCACTGGCTGTCAGACTTTGGAGTGACTCTGCTCCCGAACTGCTCCTCTCGTTCACATTCTCTGCTGCTGATGCAGCCATGGATTCCAGACCTCTGCTGTCTGAGATTCCTGGAAGTTTCTGGGGTCACTGAGGAGAGGGGCCAGGAGACAGGCAGACTCTCCCTGTGGACTTGCTCTGGGGCTCCTCTGGGGCAAGCTGGCCACAAAGGAGGCTCCCTTCCCCTGCAGAGGGCTGGGTGCCCAGGGGTCTTGCTGGGGGCCAGTCCTAAAGGGCTCTGGTGCAAGCTGCCCCGCCTTTGGCCTGGAGGAGCAAAGGCATCCTGGGGTGGGGGTTTCAAGGCTCTCTCTCTCTCTCTCTCTCTCTCTGGCTCTCCTTCTATCTGTCTTCTAATTGGTCTCTGATTTTTTTTTTTTTTTTTGGTCTTTTTAAGGCCTCACTTGCAGCATGTGGAAGTTCCTAGGCTGGGGTGGAATCACTGGCCTACACCACAGCCACAGCAACATCAGGTCCAAGCCCATCTGCGACATACACCACAGCTCATGGCAATGCCAGATCCTTAACCCAAGGCCAGGGATCATGCTCATGTCCTCATGGATACTAGTTGGGTTCATTACCGCTGGCCGAGCCACACTGGGAACTCAGGTCTCTGATTTTTTAAAAGGATAACTCATCTCACATCACTGTTCTGCCTAAAACCCTCTGGTCACACGTAGAAAGATGCCAACCCTGAGAGGGTGGGGATTGAGTTTTCCCTGTTCACCAGGTACTCAAAGCTCTCAGCATAGCTCCTGCACTCAACGCATCTCAGCTGTGACAGGGGGACAGTCACCTGCTCCTTTTAAGGTAGATCTGAGGACTCATAGTTAAAATTAGTGAGCAGGTCTGAAGTTTGCATTAAAACAACAATTTGCCAATACCCCCCTCCTCTCAATCTGAAGTCCCCGTGTCACTAGCTGTCCAGCATAGCCAGGACAAGGAACCAAAGCCACATCCCGCTCCTGCCTCAATTTCCTCAACTGTAAAATGTGGGTGTTGGACGGCATTGTTTCCAAGGCCCCTTCTGACCCTGAGAAGCATCTGTCGAGCAGTTTACTGAGAAGCCCCTGCAGCACAGCTTCCCACCCCCAGTCCTACCCCAGCAGTGGGACCCGCATCGCCCTGCCAAGCTCTCTGCAACCTGCAGCGCATCTGGAAAAAGGAGCGGTGGCTTGAGAGATGCTGGGTCGGAGGGGGAGCTTTCGGAGCACTGGTACACGCGAGGCTTGGGGCCAAGAAGAAATCCCAGACTCATGGAACCCGGGCTGGCTGCTGGCGCCCCGCCCCGGTCCCTGAAATCCCGTGTGCCCCTGCGTTTTCCAAACCTCTTCACAGCACAGTACTTCTTGCTCACATTCATCATCTCCTATAACATGTAATCACTTACTGTACTGCTTCTCTTTGTCTTTTGCTTTTTTAGGGCTGCACCTGTGGCATATGGAGGTTCCCAGGCTAGGGGTTAAGTTGGAGCTGCAGCTGCTGGCCTACATCACAGCCACAGCAACGCCAGATCCAAGCCACATCCGCGACCTATGCTGCACCTTGTGGCAACGCTGGATCCTTAACTCACTAAGGAAGGCCAGGGATCAAACCCACATCCTCATAGACACTAGTTGGGTTCTTAACCTGCTGAGCCCCAGTGGGAACTCCTTAATGTATTTCTTGAAATCACCTTGCTCTTTAACATTTATGAAATTCTTTTCCTGCAGCCCTTACGAGTCACGCCCCAACCCCTGTCCCTGAAAGTTTCATTTGCTGCAAACAAAGGTGACCGGGGAAAGCAGGTAGTAAAACCAAGGCAGGCTGTTCCTTTAAAAGCTGGATAAGGTTGGGGCTGGCGTCTGGCAGCTATTAAACAGGTGTTAAAGGCGGGCCAGCCATCAGACAGGAAATTTTCTCCTTGATGAGATCAGAACCAAAAGAGAAATTTCAATCACTCAATCAATGAAATAGAATAGGAACCATCGGGGTACACGGCCGAGGGGGATGGTCTTTGTTTCAGACACGGAGCACCTATCACGAATGCTGTTTCTTATTGTGTGGTTCAGTGGAAACAAGCTGAAACCCTGGTCTCTCCAGATATGGGAGCCCGAGTTCCACCGGCCACTCCCTAGCCCCTTTCCTTTAATTAAAATGCTAATTAGTTCTCTCAGCTCCCTCTTATCTGCCGGGTGCATTTGGAGGGTGGGTTGGGCTGGGTGAAGGGAATGTTTAAATCAATACAGTGGAAGGAATTCAGGGGAAAGGGCAAAAAAAAAAAAAAATCTTCCTATTTGCTCTGGAGGGAGAATAAACGTCAAAGAGCTGGCTGTTCACCGCTCACCTGCTCTGGATGGACCTTCTGTATCACTTCAGGATCTGCCTTGGATGACAGGCTCGGAGGTCAAGGTCTAGAGCGCTCCACCTGCACGGATGTGACCTGGGCCTTGGTGAAGTTCCCCAGGCAGGGTTAGAACCACCTTCCTACAGGTTGGATGGTGGACCCTGTTCTGGATCCAGGTCTGCGGAGCCCCCTGATCCGTGGGAATGCTTTCCCATGTTGAAAGTTAAACATCCCAGGAGTTCTCCTGTGGCAGAGCGGGTTAAGGATCGGCATTGTCACTGCAGAGGCTTGGGTCACTGCCAGGGTGCGGGTTCGATCCCTCGCCCAGGAACTTCTCTACATGCTGTGGGCGTGGGCAACCAAACCGAACCAAACCCAAACCACCCAAACAGCCCAGAAATGAAAAAGAAGGGAAAGAGAAGACTGGGGTGGGGCCTTAGGGAGGTGGTGTGCAGGGCAGCCTCTTCTGCCTACTGTGTGACCTTGGGCAATGTAAGGAATCTCTCTGTGCCTCAGCTTCCCCCTCTGTACAGTGGGGCAATACCAACTGCACCTAACTCATGGACTAGCAGAGGGCGAACGTGGGACAGTCCCTGCTGTACCCCCTGCCCCAGAGCAATCACCGAATAAACAGTAAATACTCTGTGAATGCCCTGCCCTATCAAGGTGGGCTCATATCTCCACTGTGCTGCCTCCCAGGCCCCGTGAACACAAAGGCTTTGCATGTGTCACTGGCTAGAGCTGGATCCCGTGGGCCTCCCTGGGGCCCCAAAGATGCTCTTTCTCATTCTCCTATATGCTCTTGAGTCTGAGACAAAAGTGCTGGCAGAGGCTGGGGACATTCCTTTCCTGTCTGCACCCCTAGCCGGTGGCTTTTCTGTAGGCTCAGTGGGACACAATGACACCCTCAGCTAAGTGGGCTTCCATTGTCAAGGCTGGGGGTCGCCATGGCAACCAATGAAGCCAGAGCCCTGGCCGTTGCAGATGGTTAACAGGGCCTCATTCACGGGCTATGATGGTGGCCTTGGGACAGAAGGTTTTATCTCAGAGCTGGCTCTCCTCCTCCACCCCCAGCTCTGCAGCCTCCCCCCTGCCACCACCCCACCCCCACCCCTCCACTTTATTTGCAAAAACGAACCTTGGCCCCCCCTCCCTCCTCGAATTCATGATTTCCTAACCTGCCTCATGGAGTGTCACACAGTCGTCAGGGGCTTGTACAAGGAGAGAGGAATACTGTTTTTGGAAGCAGACAAGTGTCGACGCCTAAGATGGACTGATGGTGCATTTGAGAAAGTAACACAAGCCAGAATTTGGGTCCAAATGTGCTGTCTATCGGCTTGACGCCTCTGGGAAATGGCTCAGCTCCCCAAGGCTCAGTTTCCTTGTCTGAAAAATGGGGAGAATAAAACCTACCCATGTGGTTGAGAGGCATAGAATTTGGTTCTGGCCGCCTGAAGCCTGCGCGAGGCTGTGGACGGGGACACTCCTCCCAGGCCATGTGTGTTCTCAGTTTCCAAAGAACCCTCGACCTTCGAGGGAAGGCATTTCTTGTACAGCCTCAAGTGCTGTGAGCTTGAGGCTGAAGGTCCCACTTCCAGGAGACAGAAGCTGGTCTGCCCCAGCCTCTCCCATCCTCAGGCTTCTGCCTCCAGGTTCACCTGCCTGCCAGGCTCCACTAGGAAGGATGCGGTGAACGTAAGCCTCACACGCAGGGGGCAAGAACACCGTGTCTCCGGAACAGAGCAAAGGGAGAAAAGAACAGATATGCCTCAAATCCAAGCCCTCCGAACGGAAGAGACGGAGGCTCTGTGCTGGGGGCAGGAAATGTGTAGAAAGATGCAAAGGGCTGGGCTAGCTTGGATTTCCCACCCTACAAGGGAGCAGGAGCGAGAGAACAGAACCTGCGTTGGGAAGGGTGCTTGTACCAGAGCTGCAGAAGCTGACCCAGGCCCACGCACAGGTGTCTGTTGGCTCAGCCTCGCCAGTGTTAACGGGGCGCCTGTACTGAGTCTGCCTGCAGGTCCCTGCAGAGCAGGCACATGCCCTGCTCTGTCCTCGGGACCCAGCGGTCCCACATGGGGGGGCAGCCACAAACAGATAAGGTCACCCTGATGGGAGGACACATGCTTCAAAGAAACCACATCATTGTAAGGACTCCTGGAAGTGGGAAGTGTGAAGTATGCGAATACCACAGTGGTTAACAAACCAGGCCATTGATTTGCTTCCAAGTCAGCACCTTGGGCAACTTGGAAACACTTTTTTTTTTCTTTTTAGGGCCACAGGTGTGGCATATGGACATTCCCAGGCTAGGGGTCCAATTGGAGCTACAGCTGCCGGCCCACACCACAGCCACAGCAATTCGGGATCCTCAGCCCACCGAGCGAGGCCAGGGATCGAACCCACATCTTCATGGATACGAGTCAGGTTTGTTTCCTCTGAGCCATGACAAGAACTCCTGGGAACACTTTTTTGGTGATGTGAGTTCCGGTGTGTGCCTGACGGCATTCCAACAGTCCCTTGGAGATAACGGCTCAGTAACTCAAAGGATCTTGCATTTAAGTGCAATGCGGGCTCTGCTACGATTCCGAGAATGAACGCTTACTGTGCCACATGTCACCCGCACCATCTCACCTACTCCTGGAAGGCCAATACTCCTCTTCCCATCTTCCAGGTGAGGGAATAGGCACAGAGAGGTTCTGCCACTTGCACAAGGACACACAGCTGGAGCCGGGTTAGAACCAGGGCCAAGATCTGGGCACGAAGCCTGGTTGGTGGTTGCGGTCCTTACCCAGAAGCCTCATCCGTAACTGAGACCAATACACACCTCCTTTACGGGGACAAAACAACTCCACACCAACAGCTATCACTGTCTGCCGCCCTCCTGAAGGCCTGCATCTTGGCCACATACTCACTCCTAACCTCAGCCCACACCTGGCACTTTCCCTACACCCCAACTCCTTTTTTTATGTTTTCTTTTAAAAAAATTATTTATTTATCTAATGGCCTCACCAGCAGCATATGGAAGTTCCCAGGCCAGGGACTGAATCCGAGCCACAGGTGCAGCTGCAGCAACACTGGATCCTTAACCCGCTGCGCCAGGCCAGGGATCAAACCTGCACTTCTGCAGTGACCCTGCAGTCGGATTCTTAACGCACTGCACCACAGGGGGAACCGCTACACCCCAACTCTAGTCCCACAGTCTCTTCCGAGGTGCAGAGGCTCAAATTCCACGAGGAGCCCTATCCCGCCCTATGGCATGTGAGGTCCTTGCGGTTGGAGAAGTGGCATCTTTACAACTCCACGGAACTCAGGACAGCTCCAGGTAACAGAATGCTTACTGGATGTTTTATACAGCAATGTGTGACACAGAATTTGCCTACCTTTTCTTTCTTCTCTTTTTGCTTTGTAGGGTTTCATCCACAGAATATAGAGGTTCCCAGGCTAGGGGTCCAATGGGAGCCAATCCAGCCTACACCACAGCCACAGCAATGCAGGATCCAAGCCATGTCTGAGACCTACACCATAGCTCACAGCAACGCCGGATCCTTAACCCACTGAGCGAGGCCAGGGACGGAACCTGCAGCCTCATGGTTCCCAGATGGATTCGTTTCTGCTGTGCCATGACGGGAACTCCCGTTGCCTACCTTTTCCTGCTTCCTAATTCTTCCAGCCAACTCTTTAAACATTTTGGTGCAGGACAGACATCGAAGGGGAGAGGGAGGTCCAAGAACAGAGTAAAGAAAAGGCCCTCAACTCATTGCCTTCGGAACCAATCAATCAAGCAGGCTCTCCCCTTGCTGCTGATGTAGCACCATGGCTGTCAATCCCATGATGGCCCTTCTGGGTGGGCCAGATCCTCAGGGCAGCTTTATTCCCTGCTCGCCCCCCACCTGGCGGGTGTCTGAGACATTTGATGAAATCTGTCCGTTTAGGGAGTCTTCCCCCGGGACCGTGGAGGGCACACGGCTGAAGCCCCTGACCCTACGGCTCCCAACTCCTGGTTTGGCTTCTTTATAGATAGGAGTGGGGACCCAAGGACAAAACTTGGCACGAAAGAAAGAGCTGGAACATGAACTGGGGAGGAGGGCTGATCACAGATGCTGAGGATTATCGACGTGCAAGGCTGGAAAGCGTGTCACTTGAGTGCGAAACATGAACCGCTCCCCCGGGGCTTTGTCCACACACAGAATCACACATTCGGACTCAGTAACACTGGGAGGGAATGTAACCCCGGCCACATCCTCCAGCCCACCCAGGGGTCCCCACACCCCCCTCTCATCAGTAGCTGTTCTCCAACTTCCCTCCAGAAAAGGCCTCCATTTTATGGCTCTTTGATACTTTTAGGGAAACAAATTCCCTAAGGAACAAACACACATCTCTAAAAGGATACCTCGTGAGACACAAAACCCCCAGCCAACCTCCAGGCAAAAAGACAGGGTTGCGGGAACAGTTTGAAGGCTTTAAATGGAAACCATCTTATTTTTCCACCTGGAACGGCTGACTCAGAGGCTCTCTCACTTGAATAGGCCTTGGCCCCCCCGCTCCTCCCAGGATAAAGCCCAGCTGCTTGGCTGGGCACCTGTCCCCCAGGCCCCGTATGACACTGACCTGCACACACTCTGTTCTTTCCTGCCTCCAGGTCGTCACCCACAAGGTCATGTCTGTTGGAATGGCCTCTCTGCCCCCGACCCTCTGTGGATATTCCCTTAACTCTTGTCCACCTGCTCAGAGTGGCCATCTCCGGCCATCTACCCCAAGAAACCTTCCTGACTCTTGATTCAGGGTTAGATGCTACTTACCTCTATTTCTTCAGCAGTCATTCCTCTTTTTTTTCTTTTCTTTTCTTTTTTTTTTTTTTTTTTGACTTTTCAAGGCCACACTCACAGTATATGGAAGTTACCAGGCTAGGGGTCCAATCGGAGCTGTAGCCGCCAGCCTACACCACAGCCACAGCAACGCAAGATCCGAACCACATTTGCGACCTACACCACAGCTCATGGCAACACTGAATCCTTAACCCACTGGATGAGGCCAGGGATCAAACCCATGTCCTCATGGATACTAATTACGTTTGTTACTGCTGAGCCACAACGGAACTGCCGCCTCCTGCCCCCCTTTTTATTTTATTTTTATTTTTATTTTTTTTTGCTATTTCTTGGGCCGCTCCCGCGGCATATGGAGGTTCCCAGGCTAGGGGTTGAATCGGAGCTGTAGCCACTGGCCTACACCACGGCAACACAGGATCAGAGCCGCGTCTGCGACCCACACCACAGCTCACGTCAACGCCAGATCCTCAACCCACTGAGCAAGGCCAGGGACTGAACCCACAACCTCATGGTTCCTAGTCGGATTTGTTAACCACTGCGCCACGACGGGAACTCCTCCCCCCTTTTAAATATAAACTTTCAAACACACAAGACAAACGGCTATACCTACCACCTAGTTCCAACAGTCAACACTCTCATGTTTAGACAAGTCAGATTTTTTTTTTGTCTTTTTAGGGCCACACCTGTGACATATGGAGGTTCCCAGGCTAGGGGTCAAATCAGAGCCACAGCTGCCGGCCTACACCACAGTCACGGCCACGCCAGACCCGAGCCGCGTCTGCGATCTACACCACAGCTCTCGGCAACGCTGGATCCTTAACCCACTGATCGAGGCCAGGGATCCAACCCCTCATGGTTCCTAGTTGGGTTCCTTTAACCACTGAGCCGTGACGGGAACGCCTTTTTTTTTTTTTTCCTTTTTTTGGCTGTGGCAAGCAGCAGCTTGAAGTGGGATCTCAGTTCCCAGACCAGGGATATTTTTTTCAAGTAGAGTTGATTTCCAGTGTTGTGCCAATGTCTGCTGTACAGCACAGTGAGCCAGTCATACATACACATACACTCCTCTTATATTTTCTTCCATCATGTTCTATCCCAAGTGATTGGACAGAGCTCCCTGGGCTGTACAGCAGGACCTCATTGCTTATCCACTCTAAATGGAATAGTTTGCATCTACTGACGCCCACCTCCCAGTCCATCCCACTCCCCCCCGACCCCGGCAACCACAAGTCTGTTTCTTTTCTGTAGACAGGTTCATTTGTGCCACATTTTAGATTCCACATATAAGTGATATCATATGGTATCCGTCTTTCTTGTCCTGACTTGCTCCAGACCAGGGATTGAACCCAGGCTGCAGCAGTGAAAGAGCCACGTCTTAACCACTAGGCCACCAGGGAACTCCCTAGAATTATACACATACTCTTTTCCTGTTCACCTATAATGTGACAATCTGTTCACATCTCTGACTCTGCATTTGGCTTGTGAAATTCATGTTTTCATTCATTCATTCATGGGTCCGGCGTCAGGCGCTGCTATTTCCTGATCGCTACCCCCTGAAGACTCAACACTAAGGATCCAGGTGGCAGTGGTGGGACCAGAAGAAGAGATGGGCAATGAGTAACCAAACAGGATCAGGTCACATTGTGATGAGGGCCATCGGCATAACCTGACAGCCAGCGACCCCCAGCATGTCCCGAAGCATCGACACCACATCACATGCAGAGACAGCTCAGCAAACTGTGCACGACGGGAGCTGCTCCAGGCACAGGGTCCTGCCGAGGCAGCCTGGGTTCTGTGGTCACTACGGTGATGTCCTTCCTTCCTGTCCACCTCCTTGGAAGGGGGATGAAGGAAGGGAACCGGCATGACTGAGGAGCCCCCCCACCCTGCTCAGGACTGAGATGACCCCCACCAGGCCCTGACCCCCCCCAGTCTGCTCTCAGGATGACTTTTCAAGTGTGCAGGACATCTGGTTCACAAGACCAAAGAGCCAGGAATGAACACTCCCCATCTGGGTTCTTTCTTGGATCACTCTGAGGAGTCACCCCTATAATATTAAGGTGGGGAAGCAACACAAAACAAACTTTGGAGGCTCTGGTGAGCGCGCGGGCTTATGGGCTCTGCCTGAACAGGTGTATGCTTCCTCAAAGGGCTTTACAGGGCACCTGAGTCACTGGTTTGCAGGCAAGTCATGGAGGGCAGTTCTGCTGGGAAGAGGTGGGATAAGCAGGCACGCCCTGACCCCCACCCCGCCAAGACCTCGGAGTACTCACGAGGGGCCACCTGCCCAAGAGGGCAGCTCTAGAAAGCAAGCCAACACTGAGTGCGGAAGAAGAAAACCCTCTGGTTTATCCATCACTAGCTGAGGCAGGGGTGCTGAGATTAAAAGAACAAAAATAACAGCAAGAGCAGCAACAAATATTCAGCAGTCACTTACTCTGGGCCAAACCCTGTTTTAAGCTTTTACATATAGCAGTGCCTTTAGCTTTTATTTTTACATTGAAATGTAGTTGATTTACAGTTGTTGTGTTAGTTTCTGGTGTCCAGCAAAGTGATTCAGATATATATACATATATGTGTGTGTGTGTGTATAAAATAACATGTATGTATTATATATATATATTTCCATTTTATTACAGTATATTGAATATAGTTCTCTGTGCTATATAGTAGGACTTTGTTGTTTGTGCCTTTCATTTTAATTAATTGATTAATTTATTTTTGGCTGTGCTCAAAATAAATTCCTGGGCCAGGGATCAAACTTGAGCCACAGCAGTGACAACGCTGGATCCTTAACCAGCTGAGCCACCAGGGAATGCCTAACTTTTAGAACAATCCTCTGAAGTAGTAACAATTATTATCCTCTCCTACCAACAAAATTAAAATAAGGAGTTCCCGCTGTGGTGCAATGGGAGCAGCAGCGTCTCTGGAGTGCTGGGACGCAGGTTCGATCCCCGGCCTGGCACAGTAGGTTAAGGATCTGGTGTTGCCATAGGTCACAGCTGTAGCTGGGATCTGAGCCCTGGCCTGGGAACTCCAAATACTGCGAAGTAGCCAAAAAGATTTTAAAAAATTGTTTTTAATTTAAAAAATAAAAATAAAACGGGAGGAGGTGGGAAATGGAAGCACAGAGAGGTTAAGTCACTTGCCCAACAACACACAGCCACTACGTAGGTGAACCAGGATACAAACCCAGGCTGGCTCTAGATCCAGTGCTTGTAACCTCTGCCCCACAGTAAAGAGGTGAGGTCGCTCACACTGGGACTGGCAATGTGCAAGACTGCTGAGTTATCCTTAGGAATGTCACAAGAAGGGTGGCAGTGGAAGAGGGGCATCACGTGGGTTTTGGCTGGGGCTTGAATCTGGCTCTACCTCTGTTTTCTCAACTGGAAAATGGGTATGATAGAGCCCGCCCACCCTGAGGCTGCTCTGATGATGAAAAGAGGCAATCCACGTACAGAGCTAGGCGGCATGCCCAGCACGTGGTGGGCCCTCCAACTTTTTCAAACCTGCGGAAAAGTTGCAAGCATGGCTCAAGAGCCACCTGTGATCCTGGAACCACCAACTGTGAATCCTTGGCCACAGGGTACCCATCCCATCTGCCCATCAATCTATGCGTGTTTTATCGATCTTGGGAGATCTCTGAGAGATGGTTGCAGACACGGTGATAAGTCATCTCCTAATCCTTCAGCCTGTGTCTCCTAAGAGCATAGATCTTCTCTACTGAACCTCAGCACACATGTTCTGAGGCACGCGACACTTCCCCTTCAGGAAACTGATCACTGATATAACAGTATTATCCAGTATAATCGATACTCAAATTCCCCTGTGCATCCCCCAAAATGTCTTTGGTGGCTGTTTCTGTTTTCCACCCCAGGATTACTCATCAGGGCTCTTGTGGGCAAGGCTCTTTCGTCTCTTTTCAACCTGGAACCACTGCTCAGCCATTTTGCCTTTCACGCCACTGATGCTCTAAGAGTTCAGGCCAGTTGCTTTGAGTGCATTTCGTCTTAATTGATTTCTCTTTAAGTCCTTGAAACCTAAACTGTAGGTCATGGGCACATGGAGAAAGAGCTCCAGAGGGGACTCGATGCCAAAGGTACAGGGGGCTTGGGGGCGGGCAGAGGAGGGCATTTAGCATCGGCTCCACCTGGGTGTAAGCTAGAGGTTTCCTGGAAGCAGTGACAGAGGATGTTTAAAGGTGACTCAAGCTTTGGCAGGTGGACCAAGGTGGCAAGGCCACTGCAGACAGAGGCTGCGGCGAAGGGAATGAGGGTGGTATCTTGAAATTACAAGTGGCAGCGCTGCCCCTGAGGGCAAGGGCACTGCACTGAATGAGCAGGGTCTGTGCCTCTGTGGACTGGAACCTTCCTGAGGCCAGTCCTTGTCTCTGGGTCTGTCCTCTGCTCCAAGAGGCCAATGGTACTGCCCAGACCAGAGTCAGCGTTCAACCAGAGCTGCCGAGCCTCCCAGACACTCGGGGACGGGGCACAAAGGATTCCCCTCCAGGGGTGACGAGGCTGCCGCTCTCATGCCCTAAGATGCAGCAGATCTTAAGTGGCAGGCTGCCAGGATTCCCACATCTCATCCTACAAAGGAAATCTCCCTTTGTAAACTGCCACCCTCCTGCTGCCCTCTGGGGCCCAGGCTGCTTCGGTCCAAAAATTCAAAACAAAGACGTAAGAGACATGAGGGGGTCACCATGCAAACTTTCCTCACATCTCTCTGGACATAAGCCTTCCAGGCTGTCAAGCAAACTCCTTCTGTCTTGAGGAGAAAGAAAGCAAAATGCCCCCCCAACCACGCCCCCCTGAGCCTTCTATTCTCCTGGGTTTCAAAGAGAAAGGGGTGTGTGTGTGTGTGTCTGTCTGTCTGTCTGTCTGTGGTTTTAACACTTAGGACAGAAAGGAAGGATCTCTTTCGGGGAGTCTGATCAAAAATGCCCTTGCAAGGTGACCGCCACTTCATTTCCTGGGGCCAGAAGGCAGATGCATGTCGAAAGTGGTTCTGCAAACCTACCGATGAATGCAAACTCCTTAGCTATCGTTTTAACATCCATCTTTGTATATTTTGTTCCCACTTTAAAGGAGCTCATCCACATTTCAAACAAGTCGACTCTACCTCAATAAAAAATTAAATTAAAAAAAGGGAGGAGAAATCTGTCCTATAGGTCTGTGTGTCCTTCAGAAAGAAAGCCACACACAGGTGCACCTGCACCCGTGCACAGGGATACACCTGCACGCCACACACTTGCACACCCAACACCACAAATAACCAGGTCACTGATACACCTCTACATGTCAGCACATACGTGCAAACACATGGACAGACAGACAGAGAGACACGCGTCTGCACTCACAGAGTCTGGTCGTCAGGGTCCTGCAGCAAGCCCAGCTCCTGCCTGCTTTAAATGCCTCCTCTATGCCATGCTGCAGAGTCCCAGGGCCTTGGCCTCTGGTTCATCCTAAGCCGTGCCGCCGGGTACCAGCTCCCCCTCGGGAGGCTGCTCCAGCTTCCCAAGCCGTCCCCAGAACATGAGCTCAGATGCAGGAGAGAGAAAACGGGTCCTCGGGAGCAAAGCAGATTTGGAAAAGGATGCGCTCGGCTGGTTCTCAGCAAGTGCTTAGAGGGAGAGGGATGGGGAGAAGGTGGGGAGGAGGGAAGGGAGAGCGAGAGAGGGGTTCAGAGGGAAAGACTTTCCAGACCGAAGCAGAAAGGAAAAGAGCCACACGAAGCACCTGCTCTGGCACTTTCTGAAACAGGCTGTTTTTCTCCCCTTTATCCTTCTGGGGGCCTCACCCTAGATTTTTCTCTAACAGGCTCAGGAATCCCTGAAGCTACAAAGCAGACTCCAGCTTCCTAAATGGCTTCCCCAGGACTCGGTGGTGGCAGCTGCAGTAGATACAGCCTGTGATGTGGTCACAGCCCTGAGGGGCTCTGAGGGGCGCCAGGTCATCTCCAAGACCTCCTGGGGCTGAGGGGCTGCCCTGGCTCTTAAAGTCCATTGGACCCCCCTCTCTGGGAGGGGTCTGGGGGGTTACTCTAGCCTCCCCATTACAGCCCGAGCTGGGGTCAACGCCTGTCCACAGGGGGCCCAGTGGAAGAAGTGAGAATGTTCAAAAAATAAGGAGGGAGACTGGAGGGTGGGGGGACGCAGAGCTTTTGGTCACATGCTGCTCATCAGTTGCCATGACGACAGCAAGGGGGGGGCACCCAGACCGGAGGCTGCAAGAGAGAGATGAGTTGGTTCTAAATGGTTCTAAATCACCGTGACAGCGCTTGAGTCAAGCTATTTCGCCGTTGCTGTGGCAACCGATGGGATCAAATCGCAGAGGAAATCTATAATTATTACAAGCCAGATACTGGCGAACTCGGTGGGGTAATCAGCACGTTGGGACCATTCGACCTGAACTCTGGGGGTGGTGTGGGGGACAGTGATCCCCCAGTCCCCAACTCTGGGAAAAATAAGGCCAAAGGAGTCTTAGCAAGGCAGATGTGGTGATCCCACAGAGAGGAAATTGGGAAGGATCTTTTGGCCAAATAAGGAGTAGACATTAGGTGAAAGCACATGAAAAATGTCAACATCTGACTATTGAAAAACATTTCCCCTGAATTTATTATGGCAACTTCCAACACACAGCAAAGTTCAATCTAACACCGAATACCTGTCCACCCACACACCCATCCCTCTCTCCACCCAGTGACGCGCCCTGTTTGAGGCCTTCCAAAGTAAGCTGCAGATGTTAGTAAATTCCCCCTGAAATACTTCAGCATGCTTTTATTAAAGTATCTGATCATTTTAAACAACAAAAACAGCAATTTCATCCAATTCAGTCTCAGTAGAATAAAATCTAGATTTCTATCATCTAGCTGTTCATCCATCTATCCATCCACCTGTCCATCCATTTACCCATCTATCTTCTCTTCCATCTATACACCTACCCAGGCTCTGAATCAGCCATCCATCCATCCACCCACCCACCCATCTATCCATCCATCCATCTGCGCATCCATGCACCCATCCACCTACCCACCCATCTATCCATCCAAACATCCACCTATCCACCCACCCATGTATCTATCCATCCACCCATCTATCCATCCATCCATCTGCCCATCCACGCACCCATCCACCTACCCACCCATCTATCCATCCAAACATCTACCTATCCACCCACCCATGTATCTATCCATCCATCCATCCACCTATCCACCCACCCATGTATCTATCCATCCATCCATCCACCTATCCACCCACCCACCCATCTATCTATCCATCCATCCATCCAACTCTCCATCCATCCACCTATCCATCTATCTACTTATCCATCCATCCATCCATCCATCCATCCATCCATCCATCCATCCATCCATCCACCTATTCATCCATGCATCCCTGGGAGATCTCAGGTTTCCATGAATGATTCACCATCCCTGAATCTTCTTCCCTGTTCCAAGAGGGGCTTTTGTACATTAAGCTCCACATGTTCTCCGCCAAAAATCATAGTTTTCCCCTTCCCCCCACCTATTCCCTTTCCTGTGCTCAGCATCACAGTACACAGAACCACTGTCAACCCATTTATTCAAGCCAGAAACCCGAGACACACCCTGGGTTCCTCTCTTCTGCCACCTTCACGCCATACCACACCCTTGGATTTTACTTCCACACTAGCTCTTGTCTCCATGCTCTCCTTTCTCCCATCCCAGTTCTGGCACCCATCATTTCTTAGGTGGAAAGCTGACTGGTCTCCTGGCTGCCCCATCACTGTCCCTCTGCTTTCTCCACGCTGACTTATCATCACGAAATAATGTGGTCACACTGGTGGGGGCACAAATGCATACAAATACCTTGGAGAGCAACTTATCAAAATTTAAGTCAAGGAAGTGGCAAAGGCTCATGAATGAGCAATGTCTCCGGAGTCCCCAGCAGCCCCTATGCTTGGGTCTACACCCAAGACTTCTGTGAGCCCGTGTGTCTGGGGAACAGGGCTTTAGGGGCTGCCTCTTCTCTGTCACAAGTGTCAACATCAGCTCTTCCCAAGAAATACCTTTCCTGCCTTTTGATACTCCCAGACAACTCCTGCCTTTTGATACTCCCTTTTGAGAGTCCCAGCTGCGTAAGGTCAGCCCTGCAGTGGTCAGCTGTGCTGGGCAAAGGTCTTCTCCTGTGTTGGGGAGGACTGCGGAAGCTACCTAACCAGAGGGTGAAGCAAAGATTCGAACACACGCTGAGGCTTGGCAGGTTTCGAGGGAGCAGGACGGGGTTGACGCTCGGTTCTAGGTCCCACTCAGACCTTGCAGGGGGTGTGTGTCTGCCTCTCTGGTTCTATAAGGGGCTGACCACACCTCTCAGGGTGGTTCCGAAGATCAAAGGTGGCGATGGAGGTGAGAACAGCATGATGACATCATCGCGCTACACCGGTGACAGTTACTGTTACCAGTTTATCTTTAGGTGTCCTCAGTCCACTTCTGAACACTAACCACTCCCAGCACATGGAGCACAAGCTACCTGTCGTTGCTGTCGGAGTGTCTATTTTGTGCTTAGGACCAAGCTAAGCACTGTACCTGTACCATCTCATTTAAGTCTCAAGGCAACTCTTTTCTAGCAGGGAGTTTTGCTTCTATTTTGCAGATGACAAAGAGGCACAGAGAGTAATCCCCTAATAACATACAGAGAGTGGTGCTGCCCAGATACCCCCAGATCCTTCTGACTGAAAAGTCTATGCTCTTTCCATTTCTCATTCTCCTTTTTATTTTTTATTTTTAGTTTTTTTTTGCCTTTTAGGGCTGCACCCAAGGCATATGGAGGTTCCCAGGCTAGGGGTCAAATCGGAGCTACAGTTGCAGGCCACAGCCACAGCCACAGCAACTCAGGGTCTGAGATGCATCTGTGACCCACAGCATAGCTCAGGGCAACGTTAGATCCTCAACCCACCGAGCGAGGTCAGGGATTAAACCTGTGTCCTCATGGATACTAGTCAGATTTGTTTCCGCTGAGCCACGACGGGAACTCCAAACCCTAGTTTTTGTATTCCACACACTGTGATCTCTAATTCAACACAAAATTTCCCCCACACTTAAAGATCTGTAACATGGAAAGAGAAGTACTAGGTTTACTGAAAACAATCCCTCAGAGAGCTGAGGGTATGAAAGAAAAGAAACTTCTGCAAATGACACAACTATATTACAAAAAACCACTCCATTCGGAATGGATAAGCAATGAGATCCTACTGTACAGCACAGGGAATCATATCCAATCGCTTGGAGTAGAACATGATGGAAGATAGAATGAGAAAAAGAATGTCTGTATACATATGACCAGGTCGCTATGTTATACAGCAGAAATTGACACAACACCATAAAACAACTATAAATAAAAAAATAAAATACTGACATCGATCATATCATGTCACTTACCTGTGAAATCTAAAGTATGATACAAAACAGAAACATACGCACAGGAGTTCCCGTTGTAGTGCAGCGGAAACGAATCTGACTAGCATCCAAGAGGACGCAGGTTCGATCCCTGGCCTCGCTCAGTAGGTTAACGATCTGGTGTTGCCATGAGCTGTGGTGTAGGTTGCAGACATGGCTCGGATCCTGTGTTGCTGTGGCTTTGGTGTAGGCTGGCAGCTATAGCTCCGATTCAACCCCTAGCCTGGGAACCTCCATATGCCGCAGGTGAGGCCTTGAAAAGACCAAAAAAAAAAAAAAAGAAAGAGAGAAAAAAAGAAACATACTCCCAGATATAGAAAAAAAGCTTATGGTTACCAAAGGGGGAAGGAACAGGGAGGGATAAATTAGGAGTTGAGGATTGGCAGAGACACACGACCACACATGAAACAGATACTGCGGTCCTACTCTATAACACAGGGAACGATATTCAGTATCTTGTAACAAACGATAATGGAAAGAAATTGTCAACATCCTCTTGTGTGCAGAGTCCGAACCCACAGGGTCTAGACGGGTGTCCTCCTAAGACATGGGGCCGGTTCGCTAGCACATAGCTATACTCTAGAAATTGCACCGCTTGCCCCCAGCACTGGGAGGCCTGCCTTCTTTCTCTTCAAGGTTTTTCGAAATTGAGGGTGTGTGGGGTCCATTTCCTCTCTTTGAAATGAGACCCAGAAGGTAAAACCAGCCAACTAACCAACCAACCCATCAACCATCTGGGAGTTAGGCTATTTGCATTTCTGATCTCAGGTCTGAGGGTCAGAACATTAACCTTTGCTCTTTCTCCAAACAGACCCTGATGGACAGCACTGGGGTCCAATCCTTTTGGAAAACAAGGGAGCCTCAAGGAATCAAGAGATATTAAACATCCCAACCCCAGATAATGCCATCTCCAGAGATGTAACTAATGCAATTGATCCTAAATAAAGGATTAGTTCTGTGCTCAGCGTTGTTCACAGCAGTGGGATTTAGAAGAAGGACCCCTGAAAACAATGTGAACGACCAACAGTAGAGGACTGCTCAAATAAGTTGTGATCACAACTTAATCATTTACTGAAAACCACGTAAAAAGGCAGGGGAATGATTTTTGAAGCAGATGTAATGAGAGAGAAAAGACCATAAAATTTTTTTTTGTCTTTTGTCTTTTTTGCTATTTCTTGGGCCGCTCCCGAGGCATATGGAGGTTCCCAGGCTAGGGGTCCAATCGGAGCTGTAGCTACCGGCCTACACCAGAGCCACAGCAACTCGGGATCCGAGCCGCGTCTGAGACCTACACCACAGCTCACAGCAACGCCGGATCGTTAACCCACTGAGCAAGGGCAGGGACCGAACCTGCAACCTCATGGTTCCTAGTCGGATTCGTTAACCACTGCGCCACGACAGGAACTCCAGACCATAAAATTTTATATGCAGTCTGGCCATAATTTTGTAGAGGTGCAAAAACAAACCATAAGCCCATACCCAAGAAAGGAAGGCTGGAAAGAAATGCATTTTTCTGTTCAACACTGTTTTGCCTTGGCTAGGGGGCTATGGAGGGGAAGCCTCCTTTTTCCCCATGTTTTTGTATTTTCTGAATCACCGCTAATAACCTGAAAGCAGCCTCTCCTGCTGTCTCTAACAATATACCAACAAACGATATCAGGAAGCGAGGGCCACCTCAGCTGATGGCAGCCGAATGTGTCTAGACATTTAATTACAACCAGGAAAACAAGTATTAAATAACTTGACACTGGGTATGAACAGAGAGCCTCAGGCACTCTAACTTTGATCTGTGTTTGGTCTGGTTCCTGGACGTGGCGGGTGGTGGGGGGGAGGTGAGCTTCCAGATGGACTCTAAAAAGGACGTTCGGACAGTTTGGGGGGCGGGGGGATGTGCTTGGGCTGCGGGATGGAAATCCTGTGAATTTGGATTGTTACGATCATTATACAACTACAGATGTGATAAATTCATTTGAGTAATAAAATAAAATTAAATTAAATTAAATTTAAAAAAAGGACGTTCGTTTTTCTGGCCTTGAACCAGGTCAGACTGGATTCCCATCCCCCTTGCAAATGTGTGAAAGTTGAAAGTAGGTCAGCAGCGCCCGGGGGGTTCAGGGCACATGTGGGTGACACAGAGTGCAACTTCTCTAGTCCTCCCAAGACACAGAGGAAAGGGAAGCTCAGAGTTAAAGTTAATTCCTGGAGGGCCAGGAAGGAGGATGTCCTGAGGTTTGGCTGCCCGGGAACTCCAATTCTCAGCGATGGGTCTGCAGGCTGCAGCCGGCCGGCTGGCTGATTTTGCAAATGCAGGTCTATCTACCTCCATTTGTTTATTTCTGGCCCCGGAAGCCGCCCTTAAGTGTTACAACAGCAGCTGAGTAGCTGCGACAGAAATCACATGGCCTCATGTCCAAACATATGGACCATGAGCCCTTTAAGGAAAAAGTTTGCTGAACACTGATCTAGGCTTTGTGAGCCTGGAAACTACAGGTCCGTCCTATCTTCCTAATGACGTGCTGGTGACCCACGTCTGTCCATATTCAGAGTTCAGTCTTTGCAGGAGGCGCCCACCCGCTGCTTGAGTGGAACCACTTCCACCTCAGACACTATCTCTTTCTCCTGCTACCACAGGAGGAACGTATTTCTCCAGAGCCAGCATCTGCTGTGCTCCACCTTGTTTTTCTGCATTACCAACATTTATGACGTTTTTTTCCCCCTTGAAGTTATCTTGACAATTTTTTTTTCCCCTTTTTTGGCCACCTGCAGCATATGGAGCTCCTTGCATCAGGGATCAGATCTGAGCCGCAGTTGCGACCTAAGCCACAGCTGCAGCGACGCTGGATCCTTGACCCACTGTGCCCGGCTGGGGATTGAATCTGCGTTCTGGTGCTCCCAAGATGCCACGGATCCCGTTGCACCACAGCAGGAACTCCCATTTTGATTTTTTTTTAACAGAAATTTTTTTTTGTCTTTTTGCCTTTTCTAGGGCCGCTTCCCGTGGCATATGGAGGTTGCCAGGCTAGGGGTCTAATCAGAGCTGTAGCCGGCAGCCTATGCCAGAGCCACGGCAATGTGGGATCTGAGCCGCGTCTGCGACCTACACCACAGCTCACAGCAACGCCGGGTCCTTAACCCACTGAGTAAGGCCAGGGATCAAACCTGCAACCTCATGGTTCCTAGTCAGATTCGTTAACCACTGCACCATGACAGGACCTCCAACAGAAAAAAATTTAAGTGAGGACTTCTTGCTGTGGTGCAATGGAATTGGCAGCATCTCTGCCACGCAGGATGCAGGTATGATCCCAGCCCAGCACAGGGGGTTAAGGATCTGGCACCACTGTAGCTGCAGCATAGACTGCAAGTGTGGCTTAGATCTGACCCAGGAACTCCATATGCCACGGGGAAGCCAAAAAGGAAAAAAAAAAAACAACTTAAGTGAAAACTTGTATATCACTTTTATGTCTGGAAAGCAGTATCACATGGTCTACACAGAGGGTCCCTGTAAAAACAGCACAATGACAACAGAGCCGCATTCATCAACTCCACCTGAATTTCAGTGCCTGCAACGGGGCTCTAAGCCACTCCACGCTTCCAAGTGCCCTCAAATTCAAAAAGATACAAGCTCCCACACGTTCACAGCAGCATTATTTACAAGAGCCAAGGCATGGAAGCAACCCAAGCAACAGACAATTGGCTTAAGATATCACACACACACACACACACACACACACACACACACACAGGAATATTACACAGCTATGAAAAAGAACAAAATCTTGCCATTTGCAGAAACATGGATGGACCTAGAGAATATTATACTTAGTGAAGTGAGTCAGATGGAGAAAGAAAAATGCTATATGATGCCACTTATATATGGAATATAGAAAATATGTCTGAAAAAAGGACAGACGGAACTTCTTTGCAGAACAGATGCTGACTCGCAGACATTGAAAAACTTATGGTCTC
The DNA here is from genome assembly GCF_016906955.1 of Phacochoerus africanus. NCBI lineage: Eukaryota > Metazoa > Chordata > Mammalia > Artiodactyla > Suidae > Phacochoerus > Phacochoerus africanus. Next base: position 38,963,900 of record NC_062548.1, read on the forward strand.
CGGAGGAGACAGTTTGGGGGGTAGGGGGAAGTGCTTGGGCTGTGGGATGGAAATCCTGTGAAATCAGATTCTTATGATCATTATACAACTACAGATGTGATAAATTCATTTGAGTAATAAAAAAAAAAGAAAATAATATGAACGAACCTATATGCAAAACAGAAGCAGACTCACAGACATGGTTACCAAAGGGGAGAAGGAGGAAGGAGGGTAGAGGGAGATATTAGGAGCATGGGGTTAGCAGATACAAACTACCACACATAAAATCGATAAGCAACAAAAGATTTACTGTACAGCACAGGGAATTATACCCAATATCTTATAACAACCTATAATGGAATATAATCTGCAAAACCCCCAAACCATTATGCTGGACACCTGAAACTAACACAATATTGTAACTCAACTAGACTTCAGTTAAAGAAACAAAATTAAAAAAAAAAAAGAAACAAAGTTGTCTTCTGTACACCCTTGAAGGACTCAGCTGTAAAAGCAGAGCTTCCTGTCTGCTTCTGTCTATTTTTAATGCTGAAATCTGTGAAATTATCAGGCAACTGTCATTATTCCAATTGTACAAAAAGGGAAACCAAAGCACAGAGAGACTGAAGAAACCTGCCCTGGAGTTCCCGTCGTGGCACAGCAGAAACGAATCCAACTAGGAACCATGAAGTTGCCATGAAGTTGAGGGTTCAATCCCTGGCCTCGCTCAGTGGGCTGAGGATCCGGCGTTGCTGTGAGCTGTGGTGTAGGCCGGCAGCTGTGGCTCTGATTGGACCCCTGGCCTGGGAACCTCCATATGCCATGAGTGTGGCCCTAAAAAGACAAAAAAATAAAAAATAAAAATAAAGAAACCGGCCCAGAGTCACGCCCGCAGGTAAACGGCAGAGGTGCGGTGCAACCCCACAGGGGATGGTCCCAGAGCCTGTGGCCTTCTGCCCATGAGTCCATCATCCCCATGATAATCTGAGGCAGGGCCTGGCCCATGATAAGTGTTTGATAAGGGCGCGCTCCTCTGTTACTCACACTGGGACAGTCCTCCCTGGACTTGGCTCTTTTCTTTTGTTCCCCAGTGTTTAAAAACAGCTTTACTGAGGTACAAGTGACAAATAATAAACTGCCATATTTAAGGTGTATATAATTAGATATGCTATAAACCCACGAAATCACCACTGCACCCTAAATAATGAATATATACCCGTGACCCCCAAAGTTTCCTCTTCTTGCTCTTTTGTAATTCCTCTGTCCAAGCGTCCACACCTCTCCATCCCTAGGCAACCAGCAATCCAACAGCTGTCACAACAGACTAGTTTGAATTATCTAGAATATATGTACATCTATATATAAAATATACAAAATACAGTACGTACTTTTTTTTATTTTTAGGGCCGTACCTGCAGCATATGGAGGTTCCCAGGTAAGGGGTTTAATCGGAGCTGCAGCTGCCAGCCCACACCACAGTCACAGTAATGCAGGATCCAAGCCGGGTCTGCGACCTACACCACAGCTCATGGCAACGCCAGATCCTTAACCCCCTGAGCGAGGCTAGGGATTGAATCTGTGTCCTCATGGATGCTAGTCAGATTCATTTCTGCTGAGCCGTGACTGGAACTGCCAGTATATACATTCTCTCTCTCTCTCTCTTTTTTTTTTTTTGGTCTTTTTGCCATTTCTTGGGCCGCTCCCGCAGCATATGGAGGTTCCCAGGCTAGGGGTCCAATAGGAGCTAGAGTTGCCGGCCTGTGCCAGAGCCACAGCAACTCGGGATCCGAGCTGCGTCTGCAACCTACACCACAGCTCACGGCAACGCCGGGTCCTTAACCCACTGAGCAAGGCCAGGGATTGAACATGCAAACCCATGGTTCCTAGTCAGATTCGTTAACCACCGCACCACGACGGGATATGTACATTCTGTACATATGTATGTACATTCTGCGTGTCTTGTTTCACTCACCCTGGACTTGGTTGTCTCACTCAGCTCTGTACTCATAGCCTTCCTGTCCCTTCACAGCCCCGCTGCAGCCTCTAACCACAGCCTTAATTGTGGGGTGTTGCCAGCAGGGTGCAGGGAGATGTCTGACACCAAAGGGTCGGGGTTGATCATAGGAAGTTCAAAAACAGACACAGCTAGTCTCTGGGGGTTATTAACTGGGAAGGGGCCTGAGGGACGTCCTGGGGCTGGGAATGGTCTGGCTTGTGATCCGGTGCTGGACCCGTGGGTGTTTCCATCGGTGAAAACTTGGGGAGCAGTACGTTAAGTTTAGCGCAGTTTGCCATATGAAGCCATCCCTCAGAGTTCCCTGGTGGCCAAAGGATCTGGCGTCACTGCTGTGGCAGGGGTTTGATTCCCTGGCCTGGGAATTTTCACATGCCCTGGACATGTTCCCTCCTCAAAAGCTAGCCATCAATTTTATTGATTAATTGACTGATTGATTGGTCTTTTTGTCTTTCTAGGGCCGCGCCCGCAGCATATGGAGGTTCCCAGGTTAGGGGCTGAATTGGAGCTGCAGCTGCCAGCCTACACCACAGCCATAGCAACGCCAGATCCAGGCTGTGTCTGCGACCTACACCACAGCTCAAGACGACACCTACACCACAGCTCAAGACAACACCCACTGAGCGAGGCCAGGGATCAAACCTGCTTCCTCCTGGATGCTAGTCGGGTTCACTATCCGCTGAGCTATAATGGGAACTCCTATTTTATTTATTTACTTATTTGCTTTTTTAAGTTTTTAGGGCCGCACCTGCAGCATATGGAAGTTCCCAGGTTACAGGTCAAATCAAAACTGCAGCTCCTGGCCTACACCCAGCCAGAGGAACAATAACATGGGATCCTAGCTGCATCTGTGACCTACACCACAGCTCATGGCAATGCCAGATTCTTAACCCACCGAGTGAGGCCAGGAATCGAACCTGAGTCCTCACGGATGCTAGTTGGGTTCATTACCACTGAGCCACAAGGGGAACTTCCTCCATCTATTTATTATTTTTTACTTTTTAAATTAATTTATTTTTTTTCGTCTTTTCTAGGATCGCACCCACGGCATATGGAGGTTCCCAGGCTAGGAGTTGAATCAGAGCTGTAGCCGCTGGCCTACACCAGAGCCACAGCAACTCAGGCTCCCAGCTGCGTCTGCACCTACACCACAGCTCACAGCAACGCCGGATCCTTAACCCACTGAGCAAGGCCAGGGATTGAACCTGCAACCTCATGGTTCCTAGTCAGATTCGTTAACCACTGAGGCATGACGGGAACTCCTATTAATTTTTAAATTAGAGTTGATTTACAATGTTCTGTCAATTTCTGCTGTATGCAAAGTGATACAGTCCATATATATATATATATGTACATGCACACACACATTCTTTTTCTCACGTTACTCTCCATCATGTTCCATCAAAAGTGATTGGATATAGTTCCCTGAGCTATACAGCAGCTTTCATCAATTTAAAATAAGGTAAAAGGAAGAACAAAAGGAATATCTAGAAAACTCAGCTCCCTTCCTCCAAAATTAATTGCCTAATTTTAAGTTCAGGACTCTCTCCAAGTAACTGAGCTCTGAGATGGCAGGAACCACATGTTGGATGTTCTTGGCTGTATTCCCGTCCTGGTGCCGCCCTGGCAGAGCCGGATGCGTCAATAAATACTCACTGAAGGTAAGAGTGAACTAACCAGTGGGCGTTTGTTTCCAAGGTGCCACAGCCATACCTCCCCACCTGCAGATCCTGTCCGTGACCTTGCTCCCCCATCCAGAGCTGGGGGTCTATCTCTCTACCTTGTTCAATCTGGAAAAGCCCTGTGGCTACTCTGACCCATCAGTATGGCACACTGTGGAGAACAGTTTGGCCATTTCTTTCTCTTTTTTTGTCTTTTTAGGGCGGCACCCATGGCATATGAAAGTTTCCAGGCTAGGGGTCCAATCGGAGCTGCAGCCGCTGGCCTACGCCACAGCCAAAGCAACTCAGGATCCGAGCCACGTCTCTGACCTACACCACAACTCACAGCAACGCCGGATCCTTAAGCCACTGAGCAAGGCCAGGGATTGAACCCGCAACCTCATGGTTCCTAGTTGGATTCGTTTCTGCTGGGTCACAACGGGAACTCCAGCTGCTGGGTTTTTTTTTTTTTTTTTAATTTTTATTTATTTATTTATTTTTTGTCTTTTGTCTTTTTTTGTTGTTGTTGTTGCTATTTCTTGGGCCGCTCCCGCGGCATATGGAGGTTCCCAGGCTAGGGGTCCAATCGGGGCTGTAGCCGCCAGTCTACGCCAGAGCCACAGCAACTCGGGATCCGAGCCGCGTCTGCAACCTACACCACAGCTCACGGCAACGCCGGATCATCAACCCACTGAGCAAGGGCAGGGACCGAACCCGCAACCTCATGGTTCCTAGTCGGATTCGTTAACCACTGCGCCACGACGGGAACTCCCCCAGCTGCTGTTTTAAGTCACTACGTTTGAGAGGCTCGCCCCCCCCCCGTCTCGGCCCTTCGGGAGCTGGTGTCATGGGAGGAAAGCCCTCGCCAGGAAGCAAAGTACACAAACCCTAGGTCATGTTCCAGTTCAAACAGTGGCTCTTCTGGTTCCTATCTGTTGGCTCCACCTCTTTCAACCCAGCTTCCTTAAAACGAGGGCTGTACCTGCTTTCTCAGGTGGTTGTCGGGGGCGAGGACACCTCCAGGACACTAGCCCGTCTTGTCCATCTCTTGGCTCACCTCTCTGAGACTGTGATGGGGCCTTTAGGGGCCTGGGGCTGGGGGTCGGGGGGATGGAAGCTGCTCCATCCCCTCTCTGGCAGCAGGAACGTTCAGGCCAACGGAGCAGGAAGCCCTGCAGACTTCTTGATTTTGGACTTCTCGCCTCCCACCCTGTGAGGGAATATGTTTATTGTTTCAAGTGGTGCTTTGTTACCGCAGCATTATCTCCATGAGTGTTTTCTAACAGTCACGACAGTCGGGCACTGTTCGCATCACCTCCAATTTACACACTGTTGGCACTCCATCTTAGCACTCTCACACGAGGAAAGAAAGGCCCAAGCTCGTACACCCATCACTGGGCTGTGATCTGAGCCCAGGCACCGCCGACGCCACTCCCTCAGGTCCTGACTTCATTCCAGGCATTTCTGGGACATTCCCCACCCCCCTGGTCTCCACCTGAATCCAAGCCACCTCTGCCTGTAGTTGCAGCAGCCACCTCATGCCCGGTTCAATCCACATTCCATGGGGCTGCCGGAGGGGCTGCTTTAAAGGGAAACAGATCATGTCACTCCCTGGTTAATAACCTACCAATGGTGTCTGATTGCAAAGAAGATAAAACCCCACCTTCTCATGGTAACCTCAAAGTCCGGGGCAGGGTCCTGCCTGTACCTGCTGGGCAGAATCCTACTCCAATCTGGAGAGGTGCCTCCCTGTCTCTGCCTGGCCAGCGCTTCGGCTTCCACAGCCCAGAAATCACCCCTGCAGAGAGGCCTTCCTTGACTCCCATGACTTCAAGTCACCAATTTTTATTTTCACCCGTCACTGTTTCCCATTTGTGCAGGGACGCATCTGGCCCCCGCCCCAGCCTGCAAGCTCCTCTTCACCTGTATTTCATTGTGGACGCCAAATATAACTTATGGGTGGAATGTTGCTAAGTCTTTGGGAGGCGGACACTTCTGTCTGCATGGTGGGGGATGGGGCAGGGGGCTGACTTTGTAAGAGGAAAAACTAAAAGCGACCAATGGGCACTCACCTTGGGTAGCTTTCTCCTGGGGAAGTACGCAGCCATGGGCCAGCTGGGACAGGCCTGTCCAAGACCAGTGCCCTTAGGCCTGCCCCAGAGGGAAGCTGGCTGCTGGAAACATGGCCCTGCCTCCCCTGCAATCCTCCCACTGGGTGGTCAGCATCTGCGGACGAGAAGGGCTGATGGGGACTCAGGGACACAGTCAGAATCTGATTCCCCAGACTCCAGAGAGTTCTCCAAGAAGAGAGAACAGCTTCTTCCCAGGAGTTGCCCTGCGTGGTCACAGTGGGTCTGCTGTGTGCCCAGAGTCCTGAGCAGAACGGAAGGCAGCAATAGGACCCCGAACAACACAGGGGGCCATGGGTGTGAGTTGATCACTGAGACCTGGGTTCAAGGCCCAGCGGTACCTTGTGCTATGGCTGTGACCTTGGATAAGTCACAAAAAGGAATAACCAGGAATTCCCATTGTGAATCAGCATGCTAAGAACCCAGCTAGGATCCAAGAGGATGTAGGTTTGATCCCTGGCCTCGATCAAGAATCTGGCGTTGCCATGAGCTGTGGTGTAGGTTGGATCCCACTTTGCTGTGGCTGTGATGTAGGCGGGGAGCTGTAGCTGTGATTTGACCCCTCACCTGGGAACTTCTATGTGCTGCAGGTGCAGCCCTTAGAAAGAAAGAAGGAAGGAAGGAAAGAAGGAAGGAAGGAAAGAAGGAAGGAAGGAGGAAAGAAAGAATCAGAACAGGCAGATTTAGGCTCAATGACTAAAGAAGCTCCTTGTGTTGCTGGGGTGGGTTCAACTCCTGAGACTGGGCGTGTTCTCATCTAGGAGGCAGGAGAGGGGCTTTAAGCATCAGTTGGACTCCACCAGCTTAGAGGTTCCTCCTGGTCCCAGGTTCTGAGATCCTGTGCCCTGTGTGATTGTCTGCTCCCCTGGGGCCACTGCTCTGCCCCAAGGAACGATGGGTGTCCTGGGGGCCAGCTGCTTTGGTTGGTTATCACCAGGGACTGCTCCGTGTGGCTCTGCTCATCATGAGGGCTATTTGCTTTGAAATAAAACATTGCTCCATCACAGGGAAGACATCTTCCCACTGACTGGATGAGGAAACCAAGGCAAAGAGAGCTGAAGGGCCCTTTGGGGGTCAGACATCTTGTGCCATCATGGCAGAGCCATCATGCAGATGGGGAAACTGAGACACGCAGAAGGTTAAGGAAAACTCACTCCCATTCTTGAATCAAATAAGTGACCATTGAGATTTGATCCCCTGTCTATCTGGCTGCCTAGCTTTTCTGCAGAAGCATGAGCACGATGCTATGGGGGTGATTCTACATACGCAGAGAAGCGCAATCTTTACAATCACTTGGCTCCTGCAGCAAATGGGAAGAACATCAAGTCACCGGCCTCTTATTGCAGCCGAAACAAACCATCTGCTTCTCAGACCGGTGGTTTAAGAGACATCTCGGAGGAGTTCTCCGGTCTCTCCCCCTGTGCCAACTCAAGTGCAGAGCTATCTTGTAGACTCAGCAACTTTCTCCCCAAACCACGCGGTCTCGACATGCCACTTTCCTTTTCAAAGGACGTCCCCAGGCGGACCTGGGCTCCTCCTTGCACAGACTCAGAGAGAGGCGGGGAAAACGTTCTCAGAGACAAGGGCTCCGGCCGGACAAGGGCGGATGCCCATGTCCTTGGACCTGCTCAGCTCTCAGGCTGTGCATCTGTAAAACGAGTCTGAAACCACTCACAGGGTTGTTATGGCTTTGAGAGAGGGTAACTGCACCCAGCACACAGCCATGCACAGAGCAGGTGCTCGGCAGACAGCAGTGAACCAACACGAGAGCGTGGTTTGCACAGGGAGGGGCCAACAGGAATCTGAAGCCTGCTGCCCCCCCCAACAGATCCCACCATGGAGGGGAGAGCCCTCCTTGTTCCAAAACTACATCGTCTCTCCAGACTCTGAAACCTCCCTGAAAGCTCCTGGCTTCTTTGTTCTCTCGCCAGCAAATTCTTGCCTTGAAAGCCCACAAGGAACACCAGACTCATGAAAACACCATCAATCTTGTTGGCTCTGCCTGGATCTCCTGTCCTGAAAGAGGGGACAGACCCATATAATGAGCTTTTAAGTGCTGGTGTAGCTAGATCTCCCCCTCCGGCACCCCACCCCCACCCCGATTCTGTAAAAACCAGGCAGACACACATCTTGACATGTTAAAACCTTCTCAATTATTCTGCCCAGTGCTGAAAGAACCCAAACCCCATGCTGGCTACCAAATTAAAAAATTAAAATTAAATTTAAAAAGCAGGGCCAAGGGCAGCATGAAGGGTCTCAGGCTTCGGTAATCGTCAGTGCAGCTCAGGGCCCAGATTTGGGAACATTTTAGACTCAAAACGGGGCCAGGGGGGGAACTATGCAAGGGAAATTCCTGAAGAGCCTAAAACTCAATTTTGAAAAGGAAAAAAGTACCGTGCAAGTTTAGAAAATAAAATCTGTGGAGAGGAGTTCCCGTCGTGGCGCAATGGTTAACGAATCCGACTAGGAACCATGAGGTTGCGGGTTCAGTCCCTGCCCTTGCACAGGGGGTTAAGGATCCAGCGTTGCCGTGAGCTGGGGTGTAGGTTGCAGACGCGGCTCGGATCCCGCGTTGCTGTGGCTCTGGCGTAGACTGGCGGCTACAGCTCGGATTCGACCCCTAGCCTGGGAACCTCCATATGCCACGGGATCGGCCCAAAGAAATAGCAAAAAGACCAAAAAAAAAAAAAAAAAATCTGTGGAGAGCTGGAAACGGTCATGTTTGTCCCTTGGAAGTTGTGGGCTCTTGGGCAAGTGACTTGCGCTCTCTGAGATGCTATTCCCTCATCTGTGGGGTGAGGAGTGAAGACGATGAATGAAGAGAAGCAGCTCGAGGGCATGGCCTGGGGCCCGGCACCAGGCCTGTCCCACAAACGTGAAGCAGGCAGGACACACTCACCAGGCTGGGGAGGGAAGGGTTTCGGGCCTGATGAGGAGCCGGGCAGGTGCCGACCGTGAGGAGACCCTGTCGCCTCTGCCACCGGTGCAACCCAGACGCTCAGGGCTGGAGGCTGCGGGATGAGGGTACTCAGATGGTGGGGTCACTGCAGAGGTCGCTGCACAGATTGCCCCACCCGTACTGAGAACGTGCTTGAACCGCCCTTAATCTGGAATATTCTTACTCCTTTCTTAGGTGGTTGTTCTGGGGATACACACCAGCTCTCAAATGAGGTTCGGAGCCTTGAGGTCGGATCCCTGACCTTCTCCATCATCACGCATCCCCTCCCCTTTCTCTCTCTGGGTTCTGCCACGTGGATTGAGGCTCCGTCCTGCATGGGTTTCTATGCAAGAGCCTCTGCAGATGCTTTCCTGCTGCCTTGAATGCTCTCCCCTTGTGTCCGATGTCTTAATTCCTGCAGACCCTCTGTTTCAATTCATGATGCACCTCCTCTGGGAAGCCTTTCTGGATCTCCCGCCCACCAGGTCAAACACCCCTGCACCCTGGGCACACTTAGCCCCACACACCTCCCCTTCTGTGGCACCATGTTGACATGGCATCTCTGTTGTATAATTATGTGTCTTGTCCCTTAAAAGACTGGAAACCTCTTTAAGCTGCGTGGATGCTTAACATGGCAGCCCCATCCTTACACCGTCTGGCATCACATCAGGCCCTCAATCCATATTCGTTCAGTTGTTAGTCAAAGGGTTGATTTGTTCAGTCTATTTATGTGTTTTGTTTTGTTTTTCTTTTTATGGCTGCACCTGTGGCACAGGGAAGTTTCCGGGCTAGAAGTCGAACTGGAGCTGCAGCTGCAGGCCTACACCACAACCATGGCACCGCAGGATCTGAGCCTGCATCTGCGACCTACACTGCACCTTCCTGCAATGCTGGATCCTTAACCCACTGAGCGAGGCCAGGGATCGAACCCACGTCCTCATAGAGACAACACTGGATCCTTAACCTATTGAGCCACAATGCCTCTTTAGAGGCAACCTGGAATGTTCTATCATATTCTAAGGCTACAATAGTTAAGACCTTGTGGCATGGGGGCAAAGAAACATACTTACCAACGAAGCAGAAAATAGAAAAACAGTGGTTTTTTTTTTTTTTTTGGTCTTTTTGCCATTTCTTGGGCTGCTCCCGCAGCATATGGAGGTTCCCAGACTAGGGGTCGAATCGGAGCTGTAGCTGACAGCCTACGCCAGAGCCACAGCTCTGCAACCTACACCACAGCTCATGGCAACGCCGGATCCTTAACCCACTGAGCAAGGCCAGGGATCGAACCCGCAACCTCATGGTTCCTAGTCGTATTTGTTAACCACTGCACCACTACAGGAACTCCTATTAAAACAGTTCTATGCTTATCTGAACTCTTGATTTTTCCACAAAGAGCCAGTGATATTGGGTCAATGGGATTATCTATACAGAAAAAGGCAAATTTATCATGATCCTACCTCACCCAAGTCCTAAAAATCAGATTCTAGAGATAAACGTGAAAAGCAAAATACAAAAGCTTCTAGAAGATAATAGAGCGGGCACAAGATGAATGACCTTCAATTTCTGAAACAGAACACAAAAAAGCATGAACTGTGGGAAAAAGACGAATATGAACTATGTAAAAAATAAAAATTCCAATAATCAGAAGTGACCATTTTTGGTGAAGAATTAGATATGTAACTTATAACTAGCAAAGGGATCATTATCCAGCATGATTACAAACAACTCCTACAAAGCTATAAGAAAAAAAAAATAGATAGATCCAAAGAAAAATGGACAAGAAATCTGAACAGGCACTTCATAAAACAGGAAATCCAGGAGTCCCTGTCGTGGCGCATAGGATTCCTACTAGGAACCATGAGGTTGCAGGTTCGATCCCTGGCCTCACCCAGTGGGTTAAGGATCTGGCATTGCCATGAGCTGTGGTGTAGGTCACAGATGTGGCTTGGATCCAGCGTTGCTGTGGCTGTGATGTAGGCTGGCAGCTGCAGCTCCGATTAGACCCCTAGCCTGGAAACCTCCATATGCTGTGGGTGCAGCCCTAAAAAACAAAAAAAACAAAAAGCAAAAAACAAAAAAACAGCAAAATCCAAATGGTCAATAAACATATAGAAAAGATGATCAAATTCAGTTAGAGAAATTTTTTTTTTTTGGTGAATTTTTTTTAAAATTATTTATTATTATTTTTTTCCCACTGTACAGCAAAGGGGTCAGGTTATCCTTATATGTATACATTACAATTACATTTTTCCCCCAGCCTTTCTTCTGTTGTAACATGAGTATCTAGACAAAGTTCTCAATGCTATTCAGCAGGATCTTCTTGTAAATCTATTCTAAGTTGTGTCTGATAAACCCAAGCTCCCGATCTCTCCCACTCCCTCCCCCTCCCATCAGGCAGCCACAAGTCTCTTCTCCAAGTCCATGATTTTCTTTTCTGAGGAGATGTTCATTTGTGCTGGATATTAGATTCCAGTTATAAGTGATATCATATGGTATTTGTCTTTGTCTTTCTGGCTCATTTCACTCAGTATGAGGTTCTCTAGCTCCATCCATGTTGCTGCAAATGGCATTATGTCATTCTTTTTTATGGCTGAGTAGTATTCCATTGTGTATGAGAAATTTTTTTTTATGTATGTATGTCTTTTGAGGGCTGCACCTGAGGCCTATGGAAGTTCCCAGGCTAGGGGTCGAATAGGAGCTGCAGCTGCCGGCCTACACCACAGGCACGGCAATGCCAGATCTGAGCTGTGTCTGTGGCCTACACCACAGCTCATGGCAACACCAGATCTTAACCCAGTGATCAAGGCCAGGGAGCGAACCTGTGTCCTCATGGATGCTGGTCAGATTTGTTTCCTCTGAGTCACAGTGGGAACTCTCAGTTAGAGAAATTTTAAAAACTACACACCCACCAGAATGGCTGAATTGACAAAACACAATTGCAAGTCAAGTTGCTGGAGCTAGACGTGGGGGAACTGGGTCTCCCATTCCCCCGACTGGTGGAGTCTAAGTGGGATGACCACTTTGTCCTAGAATGCTCACGGTGACACTATTCATAGCAGTCTTGCCATGGACTGAATTATGGTTCACACGTCCAGTTTCTGGCCCTTCCTACCCGTGACCTTGACCAAGAAACTTAAAACTCTCCGATTCTGTGTCCTCATCCACAAAAAAAGAGGTTTCCCACCTGGATTGCTTAGAGCTTTCAGTGAGATAATCCAAACAGAGCCTAGTGCCTGGCAGGTAGAAGGCATCTGACCACGGTCATGTGTATCATGCAATTTAATCCCCACCCATACGCTGTTGCGGAGGGCAGTACTGCTGCCATTTTACAGATGAGGAAATGGAGGCCCTGAAGTCACAGCCTCGAGGGCACTTGGGCGGAGGTGGGGGGGGGGGGCGTGTAGCAACAAGCTGCTTTTCAAATACAGGACTTCTTCCTTGACCCCAAAGAAGCATCTAAGAAACACACCCCAACCCAAGCCCAGCAGGTGTTGTGCAGGGCTTGCACAGAGCTGCAACTGATCAGTTACCACAATGATCAGAGCCATGGGGAGGCTGTGGCCACTGGAAGGGCCTTGGACTTTCTCCTGCTTTATTCAGTGTGTTTGACTTTCGAACCTGCCTTCTTATCGGCCGTGGCAGCCAGTCCTCCCAAACTCGGCTGCAATCGGCAAGGGACAAGACCTTATCATCCCCACTGACTGGTGAGTAAACTGAGGCCAGTGGGAGCAGTGGGCACACCTGGAGACCTCTGTGCAGCTTAGGAGTGGATGGCAGGGGTCTGGGTTTCTCCCCAGACTTGATGCTTTTACTCTAAGAGCCTGGGCGAGTGTGTCTTCCATTCTGAGGCTCCATTTCCCACCTCCATTTCCTCCTTAGGCTTCTGTGAGCAATGAGACAAGCAACATACACATAAAACCCTTAGGACGGTCCTAGCACCCACTGGAAGCTCAGCAAATAGGGGCTGCCACTGTTTAAGGGTTATTACTAAGGGTTATTGCATTAGGATGGGCAAGGCCTGGCTTGAAACTCCGTTCAGAGTCCTAGGAATGTTTCCTCTTGTCCCTCTAGCTTGTCATTACCCTGACAGCCCAGCCCTGAATCCCTCCACACCGCCCCACTCGACCCTGTCCCCAGGTCAGAACATCCATCCTCTTCTCTGAGTCCTGCTTTCCACCCCTGGGAGGACTGTGCACTTAGGGCTGGGGCAGGATGCCAGGCATGCAAATCCGCATGCAGGCAGTAATTTGCACAAATGCTCCTTGGTGTGCTCATTTCCAGCCTGTCCCCAGAACGGCGCTCAGCTTGCAAAGCCAGCAGAGAGCTATTTACAGCTCTGATCTCGCATGGGAACAGCCCTGCCGAGGTGGTGGCTTGCTCTTTTGGCTGCTTTCAGAAGCTGTTCGGCCAGTCTTGCCCTGAAGGCGCTCCGACGAAGGCGCTCCGACTTCCTAAAAGCTTTTGCTGGAAGGGGTGTGATCCACTCCAGGGACTGTCTGGTTCCCTCAGGGATCCCACATTCAAAGGCAGGGGAGCAGTGTCCCTGGGCTCCCACCAATAGCTACCAAAGGACCAGACATCTAGAGGAAGAGACACAGGAGGCCTGTCAAAACCATGGACAGCTCTAGCCTCTCTGACACTGCTCTAGATCAGGGGTGACACTGTGGTTGGGAGGAGGGGGACATCTGGTCCCCCATCTTGTTTTTGTAAATAAAGTTTTATTAGCACACAGTCCATTCATTTGCATTTCATGGTATAGTTGAGTAGTTGGGATGTAATTGTGTGGCCATAAAGCCTCAAATATTTACCATGCGCCACTTTATAGAAAGTATTTGCCAAGCTCTACTCTACCTAAAGCCCTCACCAGCTTATCTTTTCACAGGCTTCTTTGTCAGCACCTTGCGCCTCCTACAGCCAGTCCACTCTCCACGCAGCTTCCAGAAGGATATTCCTCAAGGGCTAATCAAATGGGGTCACTTCCTGGCAAACCCTTCCAGGTTCCCCAGTGGTCTCTGGGTCAAGTCCAAACTCATTATCAAGGCTCACCAGGCCGTCATGGTCTGGTCCTCCTGCAGCTTCCCTTCTCCTCACCCATCCACCCCGTGCTCTGCAAAATGGCTCCCCCATTCTCTGCACATTGGTTTTAGAGAGAAAAAAATTGCATCTTGATGGAAAATTAAGTGTTGTTTATATGCAACACAAACTTTTAAGATACCTGATTCTGGGGAGTTCCCTGGTGGCTCAGTGGGTTAAGGATCCAGCATTGTCACTGCTGTGGCTTGGGCTGTTGCTTCGGCATGGGTATAGTCCCTGAACTTCTGCGTGCCACAAGTGTGGCCAAGAAAAAGAAAAAAAAAGATATCTGATCTAACCCTATTCATTATCTTCGAGCTGTTTCTTTTGCCAACTCTTTGTAAGTTGTAGGAATCTGAAAGAGAAGCCAATTCTGTCTTGTTGTCTTTTGCCTCCATTTGCAATTTATTTCAACATTCCTTTACTCCATGGACAATTGTGCTTTATTTGACTTTTCCTTTGAATCATTTCTAACATCTGCCTGGTTCTCTCACTGAATGAGCTGAATAAAATCATTGACAAATATTTGTTTTTGTATCTGTATGGGAGCCATAGTTGTATTCCTTTTTTTTCCTGAAGATTTTCTTTTAATAGTTTTCCACAATGTCTCTGAGCCCCTGTGGGTGTTCTGTCTGTTGAGAAGCATCTTTCTTGCTCTTTCCTCCTGAAATTTGTTTCCCAGCATCTCCAGGTATAGGGATGGGGAACCTCTTCCTTCTCTGAGTTCTGATCGACCCAGTCCTACCCACCTGGCACTCATCTTGCTGGATGGTTGTTTATGGGCCTGTCGCCCAGGAGCTAGCCTAGAAGATTCCCTGGTGTCATCTTCCCCTAAACACACACACACACACACACACACACACACACACAGATACAGACACACACACCACTAGTACCATATAAGATACGTGGAAGTTGTACAAAGGGAGGACTCATGTGGGAAGGAAGGAATGAATGCCCATCTAGACAGAAGCCCCTAAGAGGAAGACCTTGTTTTCCTTGCTAATATCAGACACAAGACGCTGATGTCTGGCATCCACGAAGTACGCAATCAATACTTGTTGAATAAATGAAAAAACACCATTTCAGTTCCTGTTCCTGGCCCGAATTTAAATTACCGCCCAGCTTTCCACATTTGAAGAGCAAATGTAGGAGCTGCAGCATGCCACCCTCCCACCCTGCATTTCCATGGGTCTCCACGGTGGCCTCTCGACGGCTCCCCTTTAGGGAATGGGTGGCCATGACGCTGTTCTGCGCCATGGTCATCGTGTGACCTTGAGCGAGATGCCGCCCCTCTGGTTTTCCCAAGGGTAAAGCAGCGTCCGTTCAGGCATTCCAAGACATAAAGCACATCAGGCAAAAATAGGACCCAGTGACGCCCTAATGATGATCCCAGGTACTATTTACGCTGTTAACAGGTGCTGTCAATGTAACTCATCAGGGAAGGTACAAGGGGTGAGCTCTGGGCTGTTAGTATTAGAGGCATCCTAGGTCAGGCTTTCCAAACTCCTGAAATGTACATACGAACCCCCTTCCCACCAGGATACTGTTAGAATGCAAATAGCATTCTGTAGGCCTGAGACAGGGCCCCGGGGTCTGCACTTTTTTTTTTTTTTTTTTTTTTGCTTTTTAGGGCCGCACTTTTGGCATATGGAGGTTCCCAGGCTGGGGGTCGAATTGGAGCTGTATCCACAGGTCTACCCCACAGTCATAGCAATGCAGGATCCGAACTGCATCTGCAACCCACACCACAGCTCATGCCAACGCTGGGTCCTTAACCCACTGAGCGAGGCCAGGGATCAAACCCACAACCTCATGGTTCCTAGTTCATAGTTTGTTTCTCTGCGCCACGAGGGGCACTCTGAGAGTCTGCATTTCTAACCAGCTTCCAGATGATGTCGTGTTGCTGGGCGCTGGACCCCACTTGGAATGGCAAGGTGTTGGGATGAAGTGGGTCCCAGCTTTGGAGGAATTCTCAGTGCAGTGGCTGAAGGGCAGGTTTCCAGCATGTTGCCCATAGTCCAAGGCCACAAATGATAGCACCCCAGTGGGAGATGTTGGCGGGTGAGACTATGAAACCTCTGAAAACGAACAGTTGGCGAGGTGGGGAGGCCTGGTGCAAAACTCCCAAAGGACATGGAAACGGGGTGGGGGGCGATCTGCAAGGCTGGTGATTCTGCGGAATCAAATCTGGTGCTGGGACCCATCAACCACTGTTTTAACACACCCTCCAGGGGATTCTAATGCTCAAGTCGGGCGGGGGGGCGGGGACCATGGCCCTAGATAGAAAGGGACAGAATATTTCCATTAGAAGAAGAATATTTTGACTCACAGGGTAGAGCTTCAGGCACATGTCCAGACCCTGTAAATGACGTTAGTTCACCCATCCACCCAGCCATCCACCATCCAACAAATACATCCTGAATGCTCCCTACATACCTTCCTGTTTAGGAACAGGAGATGGGATGGAAATTAAAGATGCACACCTGTCTGAGCCTCCAAACCAGTTATTCTCAACCAGGGGTCACTTGGCAATGTCTGGAGACATTTTTGGTGTCACAACTTGGGGGGAAGTGTTCTACTGGCAGTGAGCGGGGTAAAAGAGCCTAGAAATGCTGCTAAACATCCTACAAGGCACAGGACAGCCTCCCCACCCCACCCCAGCAATGTCAGTAGTGCTGTCAAGAAACTTTGCTCTCGGGGTTCTCATTGTGGCTCAGCGGTTTAAGAACCAGACTAGTATCCATAAGGATGCAGGTTCGATCCCTGACCTCACTCAGTGGGTTAAAGGATCCAGCAGTGCCGTGAGCTGCGGACGTGGCTCGGATCTGGTGTTGCTGTGGCTGTGGTGTAGGCTGGCAGCTGCAGATCCAATTCCACCCCAGCCTGGGAACTTCCATGTGCGGCAAGAACTGCCATTAAAAAGAAGAAAGAGGGAGTTCCCATCGTGGCGCAGTGGTTAGCGAATCCAACTAGGAACCATGAGGTTGCAGGTTCCATCCCTGGCCTTGCTCAGTGGGTTAAGGATCCGGCATTGCCGTGAGCTGTGGTGTAGGTCGAAGACGTGGCTCGGATCCCGCGTTGCTGTGGCTGTGGCGCAGGCAGGCAGCTGCAGCTCCGATTTAGCCCCTAGCCTGGGAACCTCCATATGCCACGGGAGCAGTCCTAGAAAAGGCAAAAAGACAAAAAAGAAAGAAAGAAAGAAAGAAAGAGAGAGAGAGAGAGAGAGAGAGAGAGAAAGAAAGAAAGAAAAGAAGTGTTGATAAAAATGTGGGAAAGTTGGAACCTTCACACATTGCTGGTGGGGATGTAAAAAGGTGTCTGGTCTGTTAAGCCAAGAATGACCCGCCACACGAGCCAGCAGCTCCACTCCCCAAAGACCTGAAAACAGATCTTTACACCAAAACTTGTACTCATGTTCACGGCTGCATCATTCGCAATCGCCAAAAGTTGGAAACCCCAATGTCCATCGACTGACGAATGGATAAACTGTGGCACATCCATGCACTAGAATATTATTCAGCCATAAAAAGGAATGAGGTACTGATGCTGCTACAATGTGGAGAAGCCATACCCAACAGACCGTGTACTGGATGATGCCACTTACATGAAACATTCAGAACAGGCGAATCGACCGAATCAGAAAGCGGAATAGTGCTTGCCAGGAGCTGGAGGAGGGGGAGTGATGGTTTCATGGGGGCAAGGTTTCCTTATAGGTGGTGGGGTTCTGGAACTAGACAGCGGTGAGGGGTGTGCAACTTTGGGAATGTACTTTTTGTTTGTTTGTTTGTTTTTTAGGGCTGCAGGTGCAGCATAGGCTAGGGGTCAAATCAGAGCTACAGCTGCCAGCCTACCCCACAGCCACAGCATCGAGGGATCTGTGCCTCGTCTGCAACCTACAACACAGCTCACGGCAATGCCAGATCCTTAACCCATTGAGTGAGGCCAGGGATGAGTGTGGCTAAGCCACGATGGGAACTCCCTGCGAATGTACTTAACGTCACAGAAGTGTACACTTGAAAATTGAGAGTGTTATATACCATGCAGTCAATGCGCTTGAATCTCTACTGTGTGCCAGGGAACGGCGCTCTGCATTCTGGACACAGGAGCAAAGGAGACCTGGAGCTCACCCTCTGGGGATACCGGAGGGACGAACCCAGCAAAAAGACTCACGGAGGCCTGGGATGTGAGTGCCGGGAGTTCAGAGGGGAACTGGATCCCCAGGCTGGGGGCGGAGAGGGGCAGGGAGATAGCTTTCAAAGAAGGACAGAAATCTGTCCTTAGGGAATTGACCCCATTATTGATGGAAGGAATGTGTGACTGTGAGGCTATCCCATTCCTGGGAGGGTAAAGCCAGTTTAATGCCTGGAGCATCTAGAAAAGAGAGGATGGTCAGATACAGGGGAGAAGGGCGGAGAGCAGATACCGCTCCCTGGACTCTCTGGGGGGGGGGATGCTTTGGAGGAAGGGGGTTGACCATTCAGCAGACTGGGCACTCTGGAAGCCCTTAAGCCTCCCAGCTATCATGAGGCTTTGTTCCTGCCTCCGGGCAAGGGGGCAGGAAGCAGAAAGATGGGGGAGAACCAGGGCTCGCATTACTTAAGCAGGACTAGGTACCAGGTGTTCGAACACGGGTTCAGCTAATCCTGATGGTAACCCTGAGCTGGGTTCTGCTATTAACCCTCCTGCCTTCTTTGCCTTTTTTTTTTTTTCCCTTTTAACTATCATTGCCCTTTCTTTTCTTTTCTTTTTTTTTTTTTTGGTTTTTAGGGCCGCACCTGTAGCATATGGAAGTTCCCAGGCTAGGGGTTGAACTGTAGCTACAGCTGTCAGCCTAACCACAGCCGCAGCAACTCGGGATCTGAGCTGTGTCTGAGACCTACACCACAGCTCACGGCAACGCTGGATCCTTAACCTGCTGAGGGAGGCCGGGATCAAACCTGCATCCTCATCGATTCAAGTCAGGTTCCTTAACTGCTGGGCAATAAAGGGAACTCCCACCCTTCCTTTTAAAGATGGGGAAGTGTGACTCTGAGAGGTAAAATGGCCGTGGCTTGAGGCCATCATGCTGGTGGAAGCCCAGCTTAGCTCTGGTCAGTGTGACCTCAACGCCCACCAGGATGCTGGTTGAGACAATCCCCAGGATGCCAGGAAAGAGGCTCGGCCTGGGGACATGAGGCCTCAGATTCCTGTCTCCAGAACTCTAAGGAAGCTCAAAGGGCTGAGTATCTTCCACAGGCAGCTTCTGGCATAACCCCAGGAGAGAGGGACCAGGGTGTGCAGGAATGTGCAGTCCTCAGATCCCTCTCCCCAGCCACGCTGACCTGGGGGGGCTGGGCAGCTGAAAAAGCCCCAGCCTGGGGTGAGAGCGTGGGCTGGCAACCCCCACCGTCTCTCCTGGCTAAGGGGCTCTGAGCCAGGCTCAACCTCCAGGGGCTGTGCTTGGTTCATCCATAAGGCGCGAGAACCTGGCTAGAGGATTCTTTCTCATCTCCTTCCCCCAAGGATAGACTCATATATTCATGAACATTTACATGGGCATGCGCACACACGCATGCACACACATGTGACTTTGGTGCTCCTCCCTTCCCCGTGTGCATTTACACATAATTAATCAACTACTGATATGTTGATCCCGTGACTTTATCATTTTCACTAATTTCTTGGAGATCTTTCCAGGTCAGGAATGTAGCTCTGCCCCATTCTTCTAAGACAGCTCCGTTGCTCATGTAATGTAACCCCTTCCCATCCTGGATGGCCAAGCCCTTTGGCAAGCCTTCTGGTGTTCGCCTATTGTATGCATGTGTGAGCATTTCTGTGGGAGATTCTTGGAAGTGGGATGGCTGGGGCCCAAGGGCATGCAGTTTAAATGCTGTAGGAGACTGCCAAGTGATCTGAGAAGGCTCCAGAACTAGGTTATTTCTAAAACTGTTTCTGGCACGGAGGTGTCTTTGACCTTTAAGCAGGGAAGAGGGTGATGCCTTGAGAATCGTCCTTTAATCTTTGTGAGCTGCCCACCTGTAAAATGGGAAACCTACAGTAACACATGGGAAGATGCTTCAAAGGCATAAAGCCCCGTTTTAATGGGAAGGACTCGTACCGCCCTTACCATCGGGGGGTGGGGTGGGTGGGTGGGGGTGTCCAGTAGGTGGACACCAGCCCCTCTGTGACGCACAAAGCAGAACAAGAAGCCTGAGTAAGACAGATGCTCTCATGTCAATCATCAACTATCACGAGCACCTGCATCATTGGGCCAGCAGTTCTCAATGGGGGCAGGGGGACTCTGCCCCCCAGGAGACATCTGGCAATGCTTGAAGACAGTTTTAGTTGTCATCCCGAGAAGCAGGTGCAACTGGCTTAAACGGGTAGAGGCTAAATATCCCACAATGCACAGGACAGCCCCCGAGACACAGAACACCCCAGCCCCCACATGGCAACACTGCTGCGGATAAGAAGCCCTGGCCCAGACCTCGCATTTATCTGATGCCTACTCCCCCATATACCCAATTCAAAGATGAGAAAACTGAGGCTCAGAGAGGTGGCTGACCTGCACAAGGCTCCCCAGCTAGCAATCGAGGGAGCAAACTCCCAGCTCCATCTGACTGCAGGGCCTGTCGTGCCTCCCCCATGCTGTATGGTCCCTCTGCAAAGACACGAGCCTTGTCTCTAAGCAGGGGCTGACTGTTCGCTGCCTTTGCCCCTGACAGATTATCTGCTCTGCAGATTATAAATTTTGCTTATAAGCACAACCTCCCTATCCAGTGTCAGAGGTTTTCTCTCTTGCAATCATAAGCACTGCTTCCAACACCAGCTGTGTGCTAGGCACTTTACAGAGATTAACTCACTTCACCCTGATAAGGACATGGAAGGAACTGAGTCACAAAGAGGTTAATAATTCCTCCAAGACACACTCTAGGTGGCAGATTTGGGCCCTTGACGCTTGCTCCATGGTTCCCCGTCACACACGAACTTTCACCTTGGCGCCTGCTCTACGGTGGAACGTGACAACTACCTTCTTACCCGGAAGAAGGGCAAGCTGCCGCCTCACAACCCTCCTGTTTGTAGGGACCTGGTCCCTGCTGCCCTGCTGGGCGTCCAGTGCCTCAGGAAGGAAGCCGGCTCTGAGCTCGGACGGGAGTTTGTTGCAGGGAACTAGGGGCCAGAGTGAATGTTCGGGGCGGGAGGGGTGGGGGCAAGGGCAAAGCGCCTGGAGCAAGCCTGGCCTGCAACTGCAATTCCTGCAGCAGGGCTGGGGGCACGCTCTGTTCCAGCCCTGCCCCCTTCTTGGGTCACAGAGAAGCTGTGACCAGCTTTGCCACCCATTGGCTGGGTGACCTTGAGTAAGTCCCTTCCCCTCTCTGTGCCTTCTCTTTGCTCCAAGTCAAATGAAGGAGCAAGATCTTTGATCCTGAGCCCCTGGTCGGTCTCAGGACTCCAGAATGGGCCATTTCTCTCCCCCCAGAGTTGACCTCTTTGGCGCCCAGCACACACACTTCTCCTTATTCCACGTCTCGGGTGCAGCTCTGAAGAGCAGAGCAAAGCTCCTCGACTTTCTCTCCCTGCCACCTGCCCCCCACCTGGCCCATCAGATTAGAGGGGCTCCTAGCCCCTCAGGTCACCAACAGCCTGTCCCTCAGTCTAGCTTCATAGAAGCCGGCCCAGTGGATGAGTCCTGCAGCATCCATCTTCCTTGGCCAAGGGCCTAGGGAATTCCACGGGGCAATGCCCATAGGAGCCAGGGGAGGGGCAGCCCCAGAGAGCAAGCTGGGCACTTCTCTCTGCAATGACACCCTCTTCTTCAGGAGAGGGTTTGGACCGCCTCAGGGGGATATTTGTAACACCGTCCTTTGTGTGTGTGTGTGTAGGTGTCTGTACGTGTGTATGTGTGTGTGTGTGTGTGTGGGGGGGTGTCTCTACTGGTCCTGCTGCCTCAGAGGCCATCTCTGCTGGCAGTTTGGAGGCTCCTAGAGCCATCCCCAGGCTCAGGGTGCCAGCTCTAAGGTTTTCAGCCTTACTGAACTGTCTCAGTCAGCCTCATCCTCTGGTCTGGTCTCTGGCCAGGGTGGATGAGGAGAGGTGAGATGGGATTCTGTGAGTGGCAAGGTGGGAAGGATGGGGCCAGAGAGGGTGTGGGGGTGTTAGTGGGATGGGATTTGTGTGAAAGGGTTACAGAGGGGTGGAGTGAGGCAGGGGATGGGATCCCTGCCCTGTTTCTGAGTATGGAAACCCGTTCTCTTACATCTTTACTGGAGAAAGAGGGGAAACCCCCAAATGCCTTTAGTGTGGAGGGTCTGAGGTGACCAAACACTGGTGGGGGGAGCACGGGGGAGGGAATCCTCCACTTCTAAAGTGAGTCGCAGGGTCCCATTTCTGGGGTGGGGGGTGTAGGAAGGTCTGTACTGGGTGTGAGGGTGACAACTGTCTGTAAGGGGGGTGGGGTGGGGGGTGTAGCCTTGTCTTAGGGAGGGGCTTACTGACCCTCCAGGGGGCTTTCACTTTCCCTGGAGGAGACATACCCCGCTATCTATGATCCGGAGAAAGGAGGGTAGAGAGAAGAAATCCAAACTTAGCTTTTTAGGGAGGGGGAAGGGATATGGGTCTCCAAAGAGAAGAGGGGGCCCTAGACACCTGGGGAGGCTGGAAACCACTTGGGGGGGGGCACGTTCCATTCCGGGGGGGGGGGGTAAACTAGGAAGGGGAGTGTTTCTCTAGAGCCTGAGGCCAGGAAGGAAGGACCCATTTCTGAAGGGAAAAGGAGTCTATTTTCCTCTCTGGAAGGTGGGAGACCCTCTCTTTTGAGGGGAGGGGATCTTCGTCTCAGGAACAAGAGGGCTCAGTTTCTGTGAGAAGATGCCCCGTTTTTGCTCCCTGGGGGCAGGGCTGAAGGATTCCATCTCAGCTCCCGCGGACGGGTCCGCCCCACATGACTTGGCGCCAGGTCCTTACCTCTAGACCCCGGCTCCGACGTGCGGACTCCGACCTGCCTGCCGGGCTCAGACTTGAGGGATCCGCGCCTTCGTTCTGGCTGCGCCGGGTCTCTGCCCCGGTTCCCCCAGCGACTCGCCGGGCTCCTTGGCTCCGCTGAGCCGCGATGGCCAATCAGCGTTGCCGGTCCCGACCCTCGCTCGCTCCGCCGCCAATCAGCGCGCCCGCCACGGGCCACCGCCCCCGGGAGGGAGGGGAAGGCGAGGCGGGGGCAGAGTCCGGCCTCCGGGGGCGGAGGAGCCGGGGGCCTGCAGGAGGGACCGCGAGGGCCGGGAGCTAGGATTGGGGCTGTGGCAGAGGCGGCGAGCAGCCCCTTCAAGCTGGAGGAGAGCCTATCTGGTGGGGGGTGGGGTGGGGAGCCCGTCTCTCTATAAAAGGGGGCGGCTCCATAGGTTGATATAGGATGATTTAACCTAGACCTTAGTTATCCCCTGCCTCTTTTCTCCACCCTCGCGGGGTGCAGGCGACTGTAAGTGCCCCAACTGCACCCCGCGCCCCGGAGCCCTAGATTCAGTAATGCAAGGTTCCGAATGAAAGGGAAAGGAAAGAGAATCGTGCCCTCCCCCGCCCCCATCCCCCAGCAGGTTGTTCAGGGCCTTCTTGCTCAGCCCTCCCTGCTGCCATTCACTTAACACCTCCTAGCCCATCAGCTCCAGAATAGCTACTGCATCCTGGGGGCAATGCAAAGAGCACTGGACTAGGAATCGATGGTTCCTTCTGCACGATCTGGGGCAGGTCACTCACCTCCCCATCCTCAGTTTCCCCAGTAGTAAATGGAGGCAGTAGTGATAGTACCTCCTTCATGGCCATAGGTGAGAAGGTAGATGTGATGAAGGTGCTTCTATAAAAATTAAAACGCTGTATGAAAACTAGTTAATACTGAAGTGGGACTGACCAGCAGCTTTCTAAAGGTATTTGCAACTAACAAGGACCTACTGCATAGCACAGAGAACTACGCTCAATATTTTGTCATAACCTTTAAGGGAAGGGAATCTGAAAAAGTTACCTACATAACCCAATAGCTGTGCTATACACCTGAAATTAACACGATATTGTAAATCAACTACACTTCAATTTTAAAAAAGACTAAATACATACATCCAAGTGAAATCAGCATGTAACTATAATCATAATCCGTTGTTTGGATTAAAGTGCAAATGAGAGCAAAAAATAAATAAGGGCATTTGGAAAGAGGATGAATTCATTCAGTGGTAAAATCGAAGGCACAAAAAACTACCCATCAAAAGACAAATGCCATATGATATCGCTAATATGTGGAATCTAAAATACGACACAAATGAAAACATATCTGCAAAACAGAAACAGACTCACAGGTAGAATAGAGGCATGGTTGCCAAGGGGAAAGGAGTGGGGGAGAGAAGGATTGGGAGTTTGGGACTAGCAGATGCAAACTATCTTATATAGAATGGATAAACAATAAGATCCTACTGCATAGCACAGGGAACTATATTCAATATCCTGTGATAAACCATAATGGAAAGGAATATGAAAAAGAATATATATATTTACATATATACATATATAACTGAATCACTTTGCAGTAGAGCAGAAATTGACACAACATTGTAAATCAACTATACTTCAGTAAAATTAAAAAAAAATATGTGAAAAGACTATTTGAGATTACGAAGAGCTCATAATGAATAGATAAATGGAGATTCCAGAATTTCTTTCCTTTTTTTTTTTTTAAACGGCCACACTTGTGGCATATGGAAGTTCCCAGGCTAGGGGTCGAATCAGAGCTATAGTTGCTGGCCTCTGCCACAGCCACAGCCACAATGAATCAAAGCTACATCTGTGACCTACACCACAGCTTGCAGCCACACCAGATCCTTAACCCACTGAATGAGGCCAGGGATCCCGTGTTCTTAACGCGCTGAGCCACAACAGGCACTCCAGAGATTCCAGAATTTCAAAGACCAAGAAAGAATACAGCTTGGTTTTCCCTACCCATGCTTATCAAGTAACTATTTCCTTAGTCTGCTGGCATCTTGCAAAACCCTGAGGTCCTTCTTTCCTGCCTTCCATGATTCCAGGCTGCCCTATCTCTCATTAGGGGACTAGGACTATAGTCCGAGGAATTGAGATAAACACAAAGCAAACAAACAAACGTAAAAACTGCCTAAAACCCCCCACCTGCACCCTAGTGTGGTCTGTGACTGGGGGGACCAGAAGAAGTAGTAAATAAGAATACCACAAAGAAACAGACAGAAAATATAATTGATCCATAGTTCTGCAGAAACGGAGAACTGAGCCAGACAGGAGTGACATACCTGTGAAAGTTCACCATGGAGAACTTTATGAGGGCCAGGTTATATATAAATTGAGCAATTTTTCCATGCAGATAATCCCTTTTACTGCCCAAGACGCACCCAAAGAAATAAAATGGTCAGTAAATATGGCAGGAAACGAAGTTCGTCAAAGCAAGTCAACTTAGGAGTTCCCCTTGTGGTACAGCGGAAACCAATCTAACCAGTATCCGTGAGGACGCCCCAATCAGTGGGTCAGGGATCCGGCACGGCTGTGAGCTGTGGTGTAGGTTCCAGATGTGGCTCGGATCCCGCGTTGCTGTGGCTGTGGTGTAGGCCGGCGGCTGGAGCTCCGATTCGACCCCTAGCCTGGGAACCTCCATATGCTGCAGGTGCAGTCCTAAAAAGCAAAAAAAAAAAAGTCAACTTTAAGAGATGGAAAATTTCATCTACAAAAACGGCCTCGTTTTTATTATAATTTCTGTCATTTGTGGAGGTTTCAAGGAAATGGACACTTTCATGAAATGCCATTGGGAGTATAAGTGATCAAAACCTTTCTGGAAAGAAACTGGGTATTCCTATTTTTAAAAAAAAAAAATCTTGGAGTTCCCGTCGTGGCGCAGTGGTTAACGAATCCGACTAGGAACATGAGGTTGCGGGTTCGGTCCCTGCCCTTGCTCAGTGGGTTAACGATCCGGCGTTGCCATGAGCTGTGGTGTAGGTTGCAGACGTGGCTCGGATCCCGCGTTGCTGTGGCTCTGGCCTAGGCCGGTGGCTACAGCTCCGATTCCACCCCTAACCTGGGAACCTCCATATGCCGCGGGAGCGGCCCAAGAAATAGCAACAACAACAACAACAACAATAACAACAACAAAAGACAAAAAAAAAAATCTTAAAAATGAGCTTACCCTTTGACCTTGCAATGAAACCTTTATGAAATTATCCTAAAACAATCTGTACACAAGTTCAGTGATAAGG
The DNA here is from genome assembly GCF_016906955.1 of Phacochoerus africanus. NCBI lineage: Eukaryota > Metazoa > Chordata > Mammalia > Artiodactyla > Suidae > Phacochoerus > Phacochoerus africanus. The sequence goes on from NC_062548.1 coordinate 38,989,927, forward strand.
CGATTTACTGTCATTGTGTTTCCTGTGGCAAAAACCTGGAAACAGCTTAAACGTACAACAACAGGAACTGGAAAGGACATCTGTTGCATGAAACGGAATGTCTCCAATAAAGCATAGGTATAGAAGACTGAATAGCTGATTAAGTGAATACAAGATATTCACCAGAAAAAGTGTGCTTGGTGGTGTTCTATTTTTGCTACATCTATATAATTGGTTATAGCTAAGTCAGTGCCGCCCAGCGGAACTTTCCGTAACCGTGGAAATGCTGTCTCTGGGTTGTCAGATATGGGAGCCACCGGCCGCAGCAAACAGGTATGGAACACCTGATGTGTCACTAGTTGACTGAGAAAGTGAATTATTATTATTATTATTATGCTGTGCGTGTGGAATTTCCCAGGCCAGGGATCAAACCTGCACCACAGCAGCAGCCCGAGCCATTGCAGTGACGACACTGGGTCCTTAACCCACTGTGCCACAAGGAAACTCCTGAATTTTTAAATATTATCTAACTTGATTTTTTTTTTTAAAGGAACATCCCTGTTTTATTATTTTATTTACTTATTTTGGCTGTGGCGTGCAGCAGCTTGATGTAGGATCTCAGTTCCCAGACCAGGGACTGAGCCTGGGCTGTAGCGGTGAAAGCACCAAATCTAAACTTCTAGACCATGAAGGAACTCCATATTTAATCGTACTGTTTGTTTTTGTTTTTGTTCTTGGCCGCACCCGCAGCATGTGGAAATTCCTGGGCCAGGGACTGAACCCATGCGACCGTGTAACCAGAGCCACAGCAGTGACACCATCAGATCCCTAACTTGCTGAGCCATGAGGGAACTCCTAATTTTAGTTTTAAGTTAAATAGTCACATGTGGCCAGTGGCTATCACACTGGATATCACCAATATAGATGATAAACAGACAGACTGAAAAAAATAAATGCTCTTTAGTAGAAGTAGTTATCTCTGCATGTTGAAATTATGGATGATTCTAATTTTACTTTATCTCCATGTCACTAATTTCTTATTATTCTACAGGGGATATACATTGCTTGTGTACTAAGAAAAAATATTTAGAATGAAAACCAAAATCAAAAATCCAAGTCAAGGGGAGTTCCCGTCGTGGCTCGGTGGTTAGCGAATCCAACTAGGAACCATGAGGTTTCAGGTTCGATCCCTGGCCTCGCTCAGTGGGTTAAGGATCCGGCATTGCCATGAGCTGTGGTGTAGGTCACAGACTCGGCTCGGATTCCACATTGCTGTGGCTGTAGTGTAGGCCAGCAGCTGTAGCTCCAATTAGACCCCTAGCCTGGGAACCTCCATATGCTGCGGGTGTAGCCCTAGGAAAGACAAAGAAAAAAAAAATCCAAGTCAAATGCAACCCACCTTCTATCTGTATGACCTGTGAGCTATGATATAAAATGGGCTTTACATTTTATTTTTTATTTATTTTTTGTCGTTTTAAGGTTGCACGTGTGGCATATGGAAGTTCCCAGGCTAGGGGTTGAGTTGGAACTGTAGCTGCCGGCCTACACCACAGCCACAGCAATGCCAGATCCTTAACCCACTAAGCGAGGCCAGGGATCGAACCCATATCCTCATGGACGCTAGTCAGGCTTGTTACCACTGAGCCACAACGGAAACTCCCAGGTTCTACATTTTAAATGGTAGGAAAAAAATCTAAAGCAGAATAATACTTTGTATCACGAGAACATCATATAAAATTCAAATGTCGTTGTGCATAAAGCTGTACTGGCCCCTGGCCCTACCCACGCACTCATGCAGGTCTGTGCTGCCTTTGGCTACCACCACAGGCTTAAGGAGTAGTTGGGACAGAGACCATATCGCCCGCAATGCCAAAAAATATTTCCCATCTGACATTTTTAGAAAACGTTTGCCAAGCCCCGGTCTAAGGCAAACAGGAGAGACAAAGTGTGTGGAATTATCTCCATTCATCTGTTCCTTCACTCAGGCGTCTACGTATGAGTGTCCACTGTGGGTTAGGCTCTGGCGCTGGGTGTTCAGGGGGAGCTGCATTATTTCTGGTGCTGGAAGGGCATGAGAGGGATATTTAGAGCCAGGTGCTTTGCAAGATGCTTCTCAAATAGCTTCGTTGTGACACTTGTGAAGGAAACTGTGAGCAGGTGGAGAAAGCCCTTCTCACACTGGCTTTGCTTGTGTTTTCCACAGTGCCGCAGGCTCCCCGTGGGGCTGCAGGTGTCTTCCAGGGGAGGCTGAGAATGTTTTTCAGAGGCTGGCTGACACCCTGGATGGGCGCTCCTGCCAGAAAAGTAGCTCTGGTTGGGAGGGCTCCTGCTCACATCCTGAGAGGAGAAATGAGGGCAATGGAGTCTGAGGCTCCTGGGCACCAGCAGTCTGAGAAGGAAAGACCCTCAGTAGTCAGCAACCCATTGTACAGAAGCAGAAACTGAGACCCAGAGATGAGGACGGACTTGCCCAGAGCCAGATTAGAATGTGTGCTTCCTCCTTCCTTCCTTTCATGTTTGCTTTTTAGGGCCACATGCATGGCATTTGGAAATTCCCCATCCAGGGTTCTAATTGGAGCTCCAGCCGCCAGCCTACACCACAGCCACAGCAATGCGGGATCTGAGCTGAGTTTGCGACCTACACCACAGCTCAGGGCAATGCTGGATCCTAAACCCACTGAGTAAGGCCAGGGATCAAACCTGCATCCGCATGGTTTCTAGTCAGACTCATTATAGTTGAGCCACCATGGGAACTCCCTGTGCTTATTTCTTAGGTCTGTGCTTTCCACACTCTCTCCTGATAAGATAAAAAAAGGATGTCAGGAGTTCCAGCTGTGCCCAGTGGGTTAAGGATTTGCCATTATCTGTAGTGACTTGAGTTGTTCCTAAGGTGTGAGTTTGATCCCTAGCCCAGAGCAGTGGGTTAAGGATTTGGTGTTGCCACAGCTGAGCTGTAGGCTGCAGCTGCACCTTGAATTCAGTCCCTGGCCTGGGATCTTCCATATGCTGCAGGTGCAAGGAAAAAAACAGGGCTGTCATAGAGGGCCTTTGGGTATGAGGGAAAGAGGACCAGCTTGGGACCCAATATTGAATTCTGGTTTCACCTCCCAATGGGCGTGTGATACTGAGCAAGTCATTTACCCTTGGTCAACCTCCATGTCTTCATCTGCAACCTGGATAATTAAAGTGTCTACCACAATATTCACATGGAAAAGGATGAAGCTGGACCTTTACCTCATGCCATATATGAAAATTAACTCGTAATGGAGCAAAGACCTGAATATCAGTCTTAAACCCATAAAACTCATTTTTTTTTTTTCTTTTTAGGGATGCACCTGTGGCATATGGAAGTTCTTGGGCTAGGAGTCGAATTGGAGCTGCAATTGTAGGCCTACACCACAGCCACAGCAACTCCAGATCCAAGCTGTGTGTGCGACCTACGCTGAAGCTTGTGGCAACAGTGGATCCTTAACCCACTGATCGAAGAGGCCAGGGATCGAACCCACATCCTCATGGTTACTACTGCTTGCTGAGCCACGATGAGAACTCCAAAACTATAAAACTCTTAGAAGAAAAGAGAGGAGTAAATCTTCATGACCTTGGATTTGGCAATGATATATTTTTCTTTTTTTTGGCCCACACCCATGGTATGTGGAAGTTCCCAGGCCAGGGATCAAACCCATGTCACAGGAGTGGCCAGAGCCACAGCAATGACAATGCTAGAACCTTAATCTGCTGTGTCACCAGGGAACTCTATGGCAATGGCTTCTTAGATAAGACACCCAAAGCATAAGGAACAAAAGAAAAAAAAAAAAAGAAATTCCTTGGTGGAAAAAAATAAAGTGACATTCGTCAAAATTAAAAACTTTTGTGAGGAGTTCCTGTCGCGGCGCAGTGGTTAACGAATCCGACTAGGAACCATGAGGCTGAGGGTTCGATCCCTGGCCTTGCTCAGTGGGTTAAGGATCCGGCGTTGCCGTGAGCTGTGGTGTAGGTTGCAGACACAGCTCAGATCACGCATTGCTGTGGCTCTGGCGTAGGCTGGGGGCTACAGCTCCGATTCGATCCCTAGCCTGGGAACCTCCATATGCCGTGGGAGCGGCCCAAGAAATGGCAAACACACATACAAATAAAATAAAATAAAATAAATTAAAAAGGTAAAGGTTAAAAAAAAAAAACTTTTGTGAATCAAAGGACATTATAAAGAGAGTGAAAAGACAGCCCACGGCATGGGAGAAAATAGTTGCGAATCATATATCAGAAAAGAACCTAAGAGTTCCCATCATGGCACAGTGGAAATGAATCCAACTAGGAAAGATGAGGTTTCGAGTTCGATTCCTGACCTCGCTCAGTGGTTTAAGGATATACCATTGCTGTGAGCTGTGGTGTAGGTCACAGATGTGGCTTGGATCTGCCATTGCTGTGGGTCTGGCATAGGCCAGCAGCTGTAGCTCCAATTAGACCCTAGCCTGGGAAACTCTGTACAGCACAGTGTGGCCCTAAAAAGACAAAAGCCAAAAAAAAAAAAAGAGACAAAACAAAAAACAAAGACATATGGAGGGCCAACAGTCACATGAAAAAATGCTCAACATCACTAATTATTAGAAAAATGCAAATCAAAACTACAATGAGGTACCACCTCGCACCAGTATGACCATCATGAGTAAGTCTACAAATAACAAATGCTGGAGAGGGTGTGGGGAAAAGGGAACCGTCCTACACTGTTGGTGGGAATGTAAATTGGTATAATCACTGTGGAAAACAATATGGAGGTTCCTCAGAAAACTAAAGAGAGAACTACCATGTGATCCGGCAATCCCGCTCCTGGGCTTATATCTGAACAAAACTTTCATCCAAAAAAAATACATGCACCCCTGTGCTCACAGCCACACTATTCACAAGAGCCAAGACATGGAAACAATCTAAATGCCCACTGACAGGTGAATGGATAAAGAAGGTGTGGTACATATACAGAATGGAATACTACTCAGCCATAAAAAAGGACAAAATAATGCCATTTGTAGCAACATGGATGCAGAGATTGTCATACTAAGTGAAGTCAGAAAGAGAAAAACAAATACCATATGATATCACTCCTTATATGTGGAATCTAAAATATGGCACAGATGAACCTATCTACAGGTCAGAAATAGTCCCACAAACATAGAGAACAGACTCGTGGTTGCCAAGGGGGAGGGGGATGGAGTGGGATGGATGGGAGTTTGGGAGTTAGCAGATGCTAACTATTACATTTTTTTTTGTCTTTTTGCCTTTTCTAGGGCCGCTCCCGCGGCATGTGGAGTTCCCAGGCTAAGGGTCTAATAGGAGCTGTAGCCACTGGCCTACGCCAGAGCCACAGCAACGCAGGATCCGAGCCACGTCTGCGACCTACACCACAACTCATGGCAACATCGGATCATTAACCGACTGAGCGAGGCCAGGGATGGAACCCGAAACCTCATGGTTCCTAGTCGGATTCATTAACCACTGCACCACAACGGGAACTCCGCTATTACATTTAGCATGGATAAGCAATGAGGTTCTGCTGTACAGCACAGGGAACTATATCCAATCAATTGCGACAGACCATGACAGAATATGAGAAAAAGAATGTGTATATATGCATGACTAGGTCACCTTGCTGCACAGCAGGTATTGACAGAACAATGTAAATCAACGATAATTAAAAAAAAAACTTTAAAAAAGGAGAGGAGTTCCCGTCGTGGAGCAGTGGTTAACGAATCCGACTAGGAACCATGAGGTTGCGGGTTCGGTCCCTGCCCTTGCTCAGTGGGTTAACGATCCGGCATTGCCGTGAGCTGTGGTGTAGGTCGCAGATGCGGCTCGGATCCCGCGTTGCTGTGGCTCTGGCGTAGGCCGGTGGCTACAGCTCCGATTCAACCCCTAGCCTGGGAACCTCCATATGCCGTGGGATCGGCCCAAGAAATAGCAACAACAACAAAAGACAAAAAAAAAAAAAAACAAAAAAAACAACAAAAAAACCCCAAATAAATACAGCAACGCTATGTACAACAGCCTGAAGTGGAAACAATCCAAATCTACCAACTGATGGGTGGTATGTCCACACACTGGAATATTAGTCAGTCATAAAAAGGGATGAAATACTGATAGATGCCACAACATGGTTGAATCCTGAAAACAGAAGACCACATACTGTACGGTTACACTTACATGATGTATCGAGAGCAGGTAAACCCATCGAGTCCAGAAGCAGATAGGTGGTTTCCAGGGACGGACGTGGGGGGAATGGGGAGTGTATACTCTATGGGTACTGGGTCTCCTTTTGGGATGACAGAAAAATTCTGGAACTAGACAGTGGGGATGGCTGCACAAGATTGTGAACGTGCTCAAAGCTACTAAACTGTACACATTAAAGTGGTTGAGATGGAAAACGTTGTTGTGTTGCATGTATTTTATAACAGTAAGAAAGTGGAGTTCCCATCGTGGTGCAGTGGAAACAGATCTGACTAGGAACCATGAGGTTGCGGGTTCCATCCCTGGCCTTGCTCAGTGGGTTAAGGATCCGGCATTGCCGTGAGCTGTGGTGTAGGTTGAAGAGGTGGCTTGCATCTGGTGTTACTGTGGCTGTAGCTGTAGCTGGTAGGCTGATAGCTGTGGCTCCGATTAGACTCCTAGCCTGGGAACCTCCACATGCCATGGGTACAGCCTTAAAAAAAGAAGAAGAAGAAAGTAACTACCACAGTGGGTGGTCCCTTGGGGTGAAGGGGAGGGGTTCACTCCTAGTCCCTGGTCCGTGGCCTTACATTGGCAGCTGTTATTACTTGTTTCACTTAGGTACGACCTGGCTGTGAGAGGGTGGCCAGAGCTCCTTCATTCACTCAGTAACGTATCTGTTCATTCATCCATTCTGTCAACAAATATGCACTTAGCACCTGCTCTGTGCCAGCTGCTGAGCCCGGGGATTTGAGGTCCCCCCCCATGGAGCTTCCATTCTGGCGTTGGGAGACAGCCCATAAAGAAAGGCGAAGGTGTAAACAAGGGAGCTAATTTCTGACAATAAGCACTTTGAGAGAAATGGCAAAAACGATCAAGTTCCCAGGGTGGGAGCAGGTACATCAGCCATGATGGCCAGAGGGTCGCCTGGAAGGCTGGGATGCTTAAACTGAGGCCTGAATGCTCGGAGGAAGCCTAGATGGGATTTCCTTGTGCTGGTTCCCAGGCATCTGTCCCCTGCCCTGGGCTCCCAGACGACCTGGGGCTGCCTCTATCTTCTCTTGCCTGAGGGACAGGTGAAATGGGGACGGTGATGGTAGGTGTGCACACCCAGCAGAAGCGGCTGCTGCATCTGTCACGTCTCAGACACATCACGACTATATTCTGCTGTCCTTGTGACGACCAGGCCCTTCAGAGTTGCCAGTCCTAAGGAGACATGACAGCGCAGTTGCCCTGGTAGCTGATGACACACAGAAACGTCAGGGGGACTGTGTCATCCCCAAGTGCCAGCCCCGTGCCCTGCACGGCTTCCTTGAGGCAGAAAACACACAAAGCAGCCCCTGGCAACAAACACTCATTCTGCTCAAAATGTCAGCAGTGCTGAGGCTGAGAAACCCTGTCTGGACGTTGATGTGGTTCCGACAACAGGGAAGGAACTTAATGCATCCGAGGTCCTGTCCTCCTGGCTGGAGACGCCCTCACATTCACCCCATTTCTTCTTGCTGATGTACACAAGGGCCTGTCAGGGTTCAGATGGCGGGGTGTGCTCCCCCTTTTATCTCCACCGCTGGAGAAAAGAGCTAAGCATTTAGGTCTTTCCTGAGATCTTTGAGGACAGTACTTGATATGCAGCAGGTGCTCTATTTTTTTAAGTTTTTATTATTTATTGATTTGCTTTTTGTCTTTTTAGGGCTGCACCACAGCATATGGAGGTTCCCGGGCTAAGGATTCAATCGGGGCTGTAGCTGCCGGCCTACATACACTACATACATACACTACATACACTACATATACAATGCCAGATCCGAGCCGCATCTGCAACCTACACCACAGCTTGCAACAACGCTGTATCCTTAACCCACTGAGCAAGGCCAGGGATTGAACCTGCATCCTCATGGATGCTAGTCAGATCTGTTTCCGTTGAGCCATGATGGGAACTTTTTTTTTTTTTTTAATGGCCACACCTGTGGCAGATGGAAGTTCCTGGGTCAGGGGTTGAGTCCAAGTCACAGTTGTGATCTACATGGTAGCTGGGGAATGCTGGACCCTTTAACCCATTGCACTCGGCCAGGGATTGAACCTGTGCCTCCTCGGCAACCTGAGCTGCTGCGGTCGGATTCTGAACCCCTGCACCACAGTGGGAACTCTGCAAGTGCCCTATAAATACTTGGCCTTCAAGCTCCCTGGTGGCCTAGAGGGAACTTCCACATGCTGTGGGCACAGCTGAAAAAAACAAAACCCTTGGCCCTGACAACTCCCGGCTGAAACTTCACAGGGGAGGAGAAAACCCCAACTGAGACCACACCTCCCGCCACCAGCGGATCCGCAGTTCTTTCTCCTCCTTCAGCCTCTCCTCTCCTCTCCTCCCTGGAAGCTCCACCCCCAACCCCTGGGTTATGGAGATCCTGGCTCTCGGGGCCTGGCTGTGACAGTTGAGCCCCCCAGCCTCAGATCCACAGTGAAATGGGGGGTTGGTTACAGTGTCTGATGCCTGCACGACTGGGGTCTGGCGAGTGCTCAGCTGGGGAAACCAAGCGGGGAGGGGGACATTCCCCACCATAGCAGCTGTCATCAGAACAGCGCTAAGTCATCATGTCACAGGGCAGCCTCCTCCAGACACAGACCCTGGAACAAGGGCTTGAGTGTTTACCTGGGACGTGACCCCAGGAGACCCAGGTCGCCACTGCCCTGGGGAATGCGGAGCTAGCCTGGGACGCTCCCCTCAGAGTCATCCCCCGCCCCCGACCCCAAGGGGCAATGGCGTTGCCCACCTGGGGTGGCAACTCCTTCTCCCTCTGGCTTGTCTCTTCATGGTTGAGCCGGCTGAGGGGGGCCGCTGAGAGCCCTCAGGCTGACTCAATACCATTAGAAGGCGGGTGAGCACACAGAGAAGGAGGAAATGCTGGGCAGCAGCAGAAACGACGGGAATGTACAGCGATTCTCATGTACCTCCTGCCTCCGCACACACGTGACCTGCCTCTGCATCGACACCCTGCACAGAGCGGTATGCATGTTACCATCGATGAACCCGCGTTAATACATCATGATCGCCCCAAGTCCACCGTGTCCAGCAGGGTCCACTCCTGGTGTTCTCCATGCTGTGCGTTTGGACAAATGCATAAGGATGTGTCCAACGTCATGGGATCACCCAGAGTGTTTTCACGGCCCTAAAACCCTCTGTGTTCCACCTGTTCAGCCCTACCTCCCCCGTAACCCCTGGCAACCACCAATCTTTCCCATCTCCATAGTTTTGCCGTTTTGCAGAACGTCACATTGTTGGAATCACATAGTCTGTAGTCTTTTCAGACGGGCTTCTTTCACTGAGTAATATACACGGAGGTTTCTTCCATGTCTTTTTATGGCTTGATAGTTTATTATCAGCAATGGATGAATATTGCATTGTCTGGAGGTACCAGAGTTTGTTTATCCATTCATCTTTGGAAGGACATCTTGGTTGCTTCCAAGTTTTGGCAGTTATGAATGAAGCTGCTCTAAGTGTGTGTGTGCGCAGGTTTTGGGGTGCATACAAGTTTCCAGCTCCTCTGGGGAAACACCAAGGAGCTGGACTGTATCGCAAGAGTATGTTTAGTTTTGTACGAAACTGCCAAACTATCTCCTAAAGCGGCTGTCCCTTGATGGACACTCACGAGCAATGGATGAGAGTTCCTGTGTGCTCCACATTCAGTATTTAGTGTTATCAGTGTTCCAGATTTAAAAAAAAAATTTTCCTTCTTCTTCTCCTCCTCCATCACCATCATCATCATCATATCACCATCACCAACTTGGATCACTGAGAAGGTTTGAATGCCACTCCACCAGGCTCTCCTCGTCTGCTCACCTCCTTCCTAGCCCTTATCAACTTCGCTAATTCGGTCATCCCATCATGAATTCACTAGCTGATGCAAGTCCTCATGTATTCATCTGTTGACACATTCACAACCACCTACTATGTGTCAGGCACTAGGGTGCTTATTCCAGGGTCTCCTCTGGCCAGGGAGGCCCTTGGGGACAGGCCCTGGGCCCGACGCATCATCCTATGAAGCGTCCAGGCCTAGAGAGGGCTCGGTGAGCATCTAAGGGAATGGAAACAAATTAGAGCAAACAGTCTCCTTTGTATTTATTTTTCTTCCTGAAACTGAACAGGCCGTAAAGACCCAGGCTTTCTGGGAAGTGGAGGCTCACTTAATCACAGGAAGGGTCTTTGTTAAAACGAAGCTGGGGCGTCCCTGGGAGCTTTGGGACATGAAGTGCACGCAAATGCACATCCTCCTGCTGTATTCAGAGGCAGCAGTGGGAGAAGCCTTGCCTGGAAGTTATCAGACTGCATGCTGGCCCCTGGGAGCCGCTCCTCTGCTAGATTCACCAGGGTTCCAGACCCAAGTCAGCCGTGACTCCCCAGCTGTGTGACTTTGAGCTCGTCTTGGGCTCTCTCTGGGCCTCAGCTTTCTCAGTGAGGATGGTGGTTTGTCCCCGCTGGTTGCTGAGGATGGAATGGGGTAGCCTGTGCACACAGCTTGGGAAATCAATGCCTGCTCCCATCCGACTATGAGGCCACCGCACCAAAGCTACTCAGCCTCTGCTCTCCTCTGTAACCCCAGGCCGGTGAGAGTCCTCCCCCGCACACCATGGTCCTGTGTGTCACCAAGGACCTGCTGTCTGCCACACAGTGTCCTGAGCCAGGTGCCCACGACTCCAGGCGGTCTCAGGCCACCCTCAGGTCTGTGACACAGCACGGTAAGCTGCGCTGGGGGGGGGGCGTGTTGAACAGATGTGACCTTTGGGACCTGGAGTCCTTAGAGATCATGGTGGCAACCACTCACTGGGTACCCACCGAGCCCTGCAGCTCTTATGCGCCAGGACCCCTGGGGGCCCCTCCTCCTCTCTGACCCTCCATTTCTTTGTGCAGAAAAAGAGGTGACCCCAATGGGAAGGAGGTCAGAAGGCTGAGTCTCTCCCTGATTTCCCAGGGCCCTACCTTGACTCAGGTACTGGGCCCGTCCCAGGGACTCAGCATCCTCAACATTAAGGACCCCAGAGTCACGTGATCACACGTGATCCCCTGAGACAGGTCCTGTGAAAGAGCTTTATACATGCAGCAGCCGTACAAGCCTAAGGAACGACTATTAGTCTAGTGCAGGGGTGCCCACCTGGCCACATCTGTGGATGGTTTGGGTTGTTAAGACCAGGGGAGGAGGGGCTGCTCCTGGCACCTCGTGGGTGGAGGCCAGAGAGGCTGCTAAACATCAACAGTGCATAGGGCAGCTCCCAACAAAGAATTATTTGGCCCCGAATGTCAATGGCGCTGAGGCTGAGAAACTCGGCTCTAGTGTAATTGCTCTAGTTCCACAAGGCTGACCCTGGGTAAGTTTTAACCTCTCTGGGTCTCAGTTGCTTCATCTGAAAAATGGGGGTAAGAATAACAGTACTTTCCCCGTAGGCTTGTGGGGAGGCTCAAAGAGAAATACATACATATATACATAAAAAGCCCCGGACCCAGCTGAAAAGCAGGAGGAGAGGCGGGCGCCCTCCCCGTTTCTGGATTTTAGTCCTGACTCTTCCTGCAGACGCTGCCCTCCCCCGGAGCATCCAGGTGCGCGTTGTCGTGGAAACCTTTCAGGGACTGAAAGAGCACGACTGATTTATTTTTCTCCCCCTAATAACCCATCCTGTCAGTCAAATAACACTTAGGCGAAGAGATGAGGCAAGTGAGACTGCTTTACCATCATTAACCACTGAGCAAGGCGGCTGCTTTCCATCCCCCAGTGAGACGGCTGTGAGTAAAATGCAGCAGCGCACATTAATGACCGTGGTGACGACGGGCATGGTGGTGATGCTGGTGGTGATCTGATGACAGGGTGGTGCGGAAGGTGGCGAAGACGATGATCACCAGCTCCTGCCCCTCTGTCCTGAACTAGGTCATGTGCTGTGTGCTCTCCGTGTGTTTTCTTTCTATTTGCTTTTTAGGGTTGCACCCACGGCATATGGATGTTCCCAGGCTAGGAGCTGAATCAGAGCTGTAGCCACTGGCCTACACCACAGCTCACAGCAACACCGGATCCTTAACCCACTGAGCAGGGCCAGGGATCAAACCCGCATCCTCATGGATCCTAGTTGGGTTCATTACCGCTGAGCCACAACAGGAACTCCCTTTGTGCATTTTCAGGTACAACCTTTTTATAGACACAAGTGCTGAGGCTCAGAGAAGTGAGTGATGGGGCTGGCTTGAGCCCAGTGCAGATGCCAGGCTCTAACCACCAAGCCTGACTGCCTTTCGGAAGCCTCCAGCGCAAGAGGGTGTGAGGAGAAGGTGGAGTCCCCTTTCCCTCTGGCCCCAGCATCCAAACCCTCAGCTCCAGGCTCTCTTCTTGGCAAGATGGAAGCTGGAAACACCACGACTGTGCCTGGACCCCATCATGACCTTGACTTGGTCCAGACACTCCTGCCCCCAAGAAATGCTCCTGTATGACTCCAGTGTCCACTGTTTCCTGAAGCCTAAAGCAGAATCATGTCTCAGTCCTGGCATGTCAAACCCTCGGGCAAGCCCAGCACAAGGGCACAGCGTACTCTCAGATCCACAGGGCCCCTGCGTGCCAAGTTTGAACAGCCCGCACCCCTGGGCAAGGGGTAACTGTAAGGATGCTGACTGCAGCCATGTAGACCTGGATTCAGACCTACCCAGATCACCCTCAGACAGCCTACGTGTGCTCTTCCAGCCTCAGCCCAGTCACCTCTGAAATGGGTTCAGGGTTGGTGTGCTGACAAATGCAAGCAGAGGCAAGTGTTCTATAAACGTGGGACTCGCTGGGTGCTGGCCGCTTTCGCAACGAATGTGCCATTGGCTAATGCAGAGCAGGGTGAGAGGAAGAGTCCCCCGTCACTCGTGCGGTCCACTTTGGAGCGGCTGCCCGTGGCCAAGGGGACAGATGACTATGCGCTGGATTCCTCGCCTAAGGGCGGGCAGTCGATTCTTGAGGCTGGGGCGCCACCTCGCGGCGAGAGTCGGCCGGGAGCCCGCAGGCGGCGAGGGGACGAGCGCCCGCCGCTCAAGCTCGGGATCCGGGGGACGAGAAAAGGACCTCCAGGCTCTGAGCACTAGCTCCGCCCCCGTCATCACCCGGACTTCTCACTCCGCCGCCCAGACGGCTCCTCGGCCTTCAGGACCCGCCCCCATTTCCTCCCAGCCCGGAGACCGCTTTATTTTTCTTCGTCACACTTATCAACGCCGTCGAAGTTATCATTCTCAAGCTGTTAAAACGTGATTGTCTTCAAGTTAATAGCAGCACGCGGCGGGACCTTGTTTCATTCACTCAGGAGGGACTACGCAGGATGAGCTGGTTCAAAAGGGGATGCGAGGAGCTGGGATTTTTAGAGTAAGCTGGGAAAACTGGTGAGATAAAATGGTCGTATATAGACACAAATGTGGTTAATGTCCTACAGAAGCACTGTACCTCTTCTGAGAGAGCTTGAGACAGAGGCATCCAGTTAAGCCAAGCCCAGACTCCTGACCATAGAGGATAAACGTCCGAGTTTAAGCCTCTGAGTTTTGGCATATTTTGTTGTGCAGGGAATGGATACCTAGTACAATCTCTCAGCCCTCCCAGAGGGCCTCACGTAAGCAGAGCTCTCCAGCCACAGGAGCTCTGAGTCATTCCCTCTGTGGAGGGTGGGTTTATGTCTGCCTTCTGTTTGCCGCTCCCATAAAGTTGGAGTTTTTTTTTTTTTGTCTTTTTTGTCTTTTCAGACACCCGAGGCATATGGAACTTCCCAGGCTAGGGGTCTTATCGGAGCTACAGCTGCCTGCCTCCACCACAGCCACAGACACGCCAGATCTGAGCCACCTCTGCAACCTACACCACAGCTCACAGCAACACCAGATCCTTAACCCACTGAGCGAGGCCAGGGATCGGACTTGCAATGTCATGGCTCCTAGCCGGATTCGTTTCCGCTGCACCACGATGGGAACTCCATAAAGTTGGATTTTAATCATTACAATTTTGCTGCTTAAAATCGTCAAGCCAATTCAAGACCCATTTCCACCAGGCACCTATCAATCAATCGAGTTTGGTTTTTCCACTGATTTGTCCACCGCACCTCACTTAGTTTTTCGTCCCCTGGGTTGGACCACTGCTGGTGGCCTTGTTTCCCCTCCGACCCTTCTGCTCTGGCTCTTTGCAATCAGCCCATAGATATTCTGCTGTCAGCACAGAAATCACACTCAATGGATGCCAGCGCGGTCTGGAGGAGAGAGCCAGTGCTGGGACAGAAATCAGGGCTGCCCCCGAAAGTCCAGGGCACCTTCGTCACCTAACTCCACGGGTCTCTTTTTGGTCTGACTCTGCCCTTTGTGGTTTTAACAGAGGATTAAAATGCACCAAACCATCAGGCTGATTTCTCGGTCTGTTGGTAGAGCAACCCTAACCCACTTACTTGTTCCTGGATTTCAAAACCACCAGCTGGCTGGCCCAGTGTTGCTGGGCAGAATCACTAACCAGTGCTAGATGGCTAGTCCTGGCGGATGTCCGCTCCGGGGCAGGGTACCGACCCGCGAGTGAGGGACAGTAGTCTGGGAGGTCTCCCTGGTTCTAGTCGGGACCAGAGTTGAACCCCTGACTTCCTCCACCATCCACGTTGTCAGCCTGTAGTGCTGGCTGAGTGGCCGAGGTAGGTTCAACCTTGCAGTCACACTCCAGACCCAATATCAGTCACGGAGCTTTCCAGAAGGCTGCGGGGCAGGGAACACACCACGCACAGTGCCCTTATCCCAGTGGGGGACCAGCGTCCAGGCACATGGCTTCTTTGTCCAGGATGCTGCTGCAGCTGGGAACCCAGATGCCAGAGTGTCACCTGGACGAAGGGACACAGCAGCCTAGGGTCTCCTACCGGGACACTTCATCTCAGAGTGAAGGAGGCCCAGGGTCAGCCCCATGCGTGAGTGTCACTGCAGACGGTGACACAACATCTCACTTCTAGCTCCACACTGTATGACACCTGGACTCCAAGATCCATTTCCCAGGCAGCGGTCTTCTCTACCAGAGGTGTGAAGGTGACTTGCCTATTCTTTTTTTTAATTTATTTTATTTATTTATTTATTTTTTGCTCTTTGGGGCCATGTGTGTCGCACATGGAGGTTCCCAGGCTAGGGGTCGAATTGGAGCTGCAGCTGCTGGCCTACGCCACAGCCACAGCAACACCAGAGCCGAGCCGCATCTTTGACCTACACCACAGCTCACGGCAACGCCACAGCTCACGGCAACGCCGGATCCTTAACCCACTGAGAGAGGCCAGGGATTGAATCTGCATCCTCGTGGATACCAGTTGGGCTCGTTACCGCTGAGCCACGAGGGGAACTCGACTTGCCACCCAGGTCCTGCAAAGCAAGCTTTGAATAAAACATGGAACCTGGAATTTAAGGCAGGCCTGTTCAATGTGACTCTTCAAATTCGCTCCCTGCCCAGCTCTTCTGGCAGGATAGGTAATGTGCAGGATCTGCTTTATTTACCCAGCTAGGTAGAGACAGGTCTCCATGATTCCTCTGTCAGGTGACTACGACAATCAAACCTGATAAATCACACAGGCCATGGTGTACAAACCAAAAATGTCCCCAAACCAAGAAACTCTCCCTTAGGACCACACTTTCACTCTACGGCACCCGCTCCCTGCCCCCAGTGCATCCTACTCGGATTATCTAACGCCACCTCCATGGGAAGAGAGAGTCTTACATTTATACATGAGGAAGCTGAGGTTCAGAGAGCTCAGGTGGCTCGTCCAAGGTCATCCGGCTGGTCTGAGCAGGAGCCAGGACTGAACCCTGCTCTGCCCCACCCGAGTTGGTGCCCTTAATTAACCAGCGGTGACACGTCACAGCCTTGCTCTTCACGGACCAGCATCCCCTGGGCGCCTGTTCAACTGCAGGGCTGAGCCTCACCCAAGACCGAGTTAGAATCTGTGCCTGGCAAAACCCTGGCTGATGTGCGTGCACAGCATGTGAGAGGTGCCGGGGCCTCGGCATCACCATTTGTTGGTTTTACCAAATCTTTCCTGGGCAGGCTTGAACCACCAAGTCCACTCCCTGGACCATATATTCTCTGAAAAGGTTCAAATATGTTTAAAAAAAAAAAATTGAGTCCAATAGCCTGGGTTAATTTAGCAGAACACCTCCACAGTGTGTGATTCTGAAATATTGCTGCCAAACAAGCATTTACACGGGCTCAAGCAAAGCCGTAAGACATCGTGATAAGGGTGCATTTTGACGCTGAGAAGCTATCATCTGATGATACCTGGAATTACAGTGAATCAAGATTAATTCAAGGCTCCTCTTAGAGGACGCTTTCAGGCTGAGTGGTGTGGATATAAAAGAACCTGCCCAGGTGAAAGGCATGACACTTCTTTCTTTTGTTGCTAATTAAAAAGCATATTGACGTTCTCAGGCTAGGGGTTTAATGCGAACTGTAGCCACTGACCCACACCACAACCACAGAAACGGCAGATTGGAGCTGCGTCTGTGACCTACACCACAGCTCACAGCAACGCCGGATCCTTAACCCACTGAGCGAGGCCAGGGACTGGCCCTGCATCCTCATGGATGCTACTCAGATTCGTATCCGGGGAGCCACGATGGGGACTTCCCTGAAACACCATTCTAAGCAACAGTTCCTACTAACGGTTCATGCCACAGTATGGGTTTGTTTAAGGGCCTACTCTGGGCCAGGGGCCCATGCCGGGAATATATTGATCTTCACGACAAATGAGGTCCCTGACCTCATACAGATTTTTCTTCTTTGGAGCCTTAGTTTTCTCAACCATGAAATGGGTATAACCAGGCCACTGACTTCCTAGAGTTGTGGAGAAAATGAAATGAGTCAGGACCTGCAAAAGCCTGGCCTGTTAGGATAAGTCAGTGTCTGGGGAGTGTGACGGCCTGGGAACTGGGCCTGGGCTTGGGGAGAAGGGGCATAAGCAGGGGCAGCTGAGCTGGGGCTGGAGGGGCAGCCGAGAAGCGCTGCGAGGGGCCCTGGAGGAGAGCAGGCAGGAGCAGCAACAGGGGAAAGGGGGCTGCAGGGAGGGGAGGCAGGAGAGGAGGGAAGACGGTGGGAGGGCCCAGAGCGGCCAGGTCAAAAGGTCGGAGCCAGCCAGACAGACACAGGCACGCGGGATCTGTGGGTGTGAGGCAGAGGAGGGGAGGAAGAGAAACGCCCACGAGGCAGTCGGCCGTGTGGACCCTGCGCCAGGCTACCCGCAGGACCCAAAGCAGCAGCTCTTAAGTCCCTACAAAAGCACACCCAACTCTGGTTATAAAGGGTTAAAACAGAAAACCAAGGCCACCACAGGTGGGTTCAGTCACTCCAGCTTCTGTGGAGCGCCAGCCTCTTCTTCTTAGGGGCCCCAAGAGCGGGACAGGGCCGGGCACAGGGCGCCTTGAAAGCAAGCAGGCTTCCCTGCCCCCTTCTGCATGGAGCTTGTGTGGCCTCTGTGGAGACGGCATTAGACTCAGTGAGAAGTGCTACACACCACCGGCGCAGACCCGGGACTCCTGCCGCCAAGGGCAGTGGGTGGCTAAGGCAGTCACCTCCGGGCTAGGCTGCTGACGGAGCAGCTCTCAGACGCCCTGGAGCAGGGGGTCCCACCAAAGGGACTCCCAGCCCAGAGGGGCAGAGCAGGAACGCCCTCTGCCGGCTGTTGGGAGGGAGTGACAGACTCCAGAAAACTCTACCGGTTCGCCCTATTATTAAAAAGATAAAAATCTCAAGCACATTACTTTGTGAGCTTTCGATTTTATTAGAAACATCCAAGAACAGTCAAGAAGCCGTACTTGCAGATGCGACGGGTCCCGTTACCGGTTCCACAAAGACCTTCCAGAGCTCCTGCAGCAAACAGAGGTTCCCCAGACGCACAAATGAGACCTCACGGCTTCATAAAGGGATGCCATCAGCAAGAGAAGTGCCACAAGTGAAAAAACGGCCCGTGCGCAAGCTACTCAGCACAGGGAGCTTCCTCTGCCCCTGCTGTGTTGCTCTGGGTGCTTCTGCGGAGGAGCGGCTCAACACTGGGTCCCCACACTGAACCGAGAGGCATCAGGCTGCCAGGCAGTGACAGGGCCCTGAGGATGCAGCAAGTGGAAGCCCTTCCCGTTGTGGGGCCGTTAGCTCTACTGCTGCATTTCAGGAGCTGATTTCTGGCCACGTGATGCTGCTCGTGAGGCAGGTGGAGAAGGTACAAAACCACGTCCCCTTCTTCGTGGCAACCTGGCGTCCTCACCAGCAGGAGGAGCCTGGGAAGCCGCCCAGAGGCGGCCCCGCCACACGGGAACCACACACCCCAACGCAGCCGCGCTTGCTGGTGGAACCAAGCAGGGCGGGCAGGCCCTTCGTCAGCCCTCAGGCCCTGTCTCCACAGACCCAGGAGAAGGGCGGCCACGGACAAGAGGCCAAGAGAATGAAAGACCTCCCACTTCCTGGGGATTTTCAAGGGTACCTTTGACTTTTCAAATTCCCCACAAATGCTGCTTTTAAGACTGTGATAGGAAGTGGCGGCTGTAGGATCGGGCCCAGCCCTGTTTCCTGGCTGGGACTCACCCTGTCTCGGCCCTGAGACAGCAGGTGAGCTGGGCTGGCAGCAGGTGGCACGCGCCATTAGGATGATGGCTCTAGGGCCGTGTGGTGGAATCCCACCTGCCCCGGTCACCTGGGCCGTCGGCCAGGCCACCCCCAGTGAAGACCTTCCCGCCAGCACTGGGGCTCCTGTATCAAGATCTCTGGCCCAAAGCAGAGCCCCCACTGCCGCCCGCTTCCTATCACACCACCCTCGGGGAAGGAAGCGCTCCAAAGCCAGGTACTATTGACCCGGCGGGGCCCTCTCAGGCCTGGAGAGACCCCAGCACCGGCGTCAGCCCCAGAGCAAGCAGCCCTCAGGCCGGCGGCACCTACCAGTTGCTGGATGCGCTCGTAGACCAGGTGCTGCGGGAAGGAGGCGTCCACCGGCTCCACCGAGAAGCGCAGGCGGCCGTCGGCCAGCTTCTCCAGCCTCTGCAGGCAGGAGCGGAAGTGGTCGTAGGCCTCGCACGTGACGTCCAGGTGCCGCAGCGTGAAGTTGAGCCTGCACACAAGCCGGGACACATGCCCCGCCCATCACCACCCGAGGCACTGCTGCTCCCTGGCGGCGGCCCTCCCGCGTCCGTCTGTCTGCCCGTCCGCGCATCCGCAGGAGAGCCTGGGAGTGGGGACGGTTACCGCGGCCACTGTACACGCGTGGGGACTGGGGCTCAGAAAAGGGGCTCACGTGCCTGAGATCACACGCTCTGGGGACAGAGGGCCCCTTGCAGAGCACATATGGGCACAGCAGGCGACAGAGAACCACCCCTGAGGACCGACCTCCCTGCGCCTGGACTGCCCATGACTGTGCGCAGAAAAAGAGGACCAGGAGCCCTGATGGGCGGAGGAGCAGCGGGCAGGCTGCGGTGTGAGAATCCAGGGAGGGCGGCTTCTGAAGGGCAACTTCAGGGGGCTACCCTGGTCCACAATGCAGTTTAACTTGCGGTTCAAGCTCTTTGCCCCGTCCCCTTTTCCACAATCCTATTATGAAAAATTTCAAGCATATAAAAGGAGCGAGGGCAGTATGATGAAATGCCCAGCTCCAACCACTGTCAACTCTTGGCCACTCTGTCAGCTCTGCCCCCACCCCCCAGTTCATTAAGAAGCAAGGCGGGACATCGTAGCATCTCCTCCATAAATGTGTCAGTATGTATCTCGAAAAAGGGCTCTTTTTACCTGAAACAGACTTAATTTTTTTTTTTTTTTGCTATTTCTTTGGGCCGCTCCCGAGGCATATGGAGGTTCCCAGGATAGGGTCTAATCAGAGCTATAGCTGCCGGCCTACGCCAGAGCCACAGCAACGTGGGATCCGAGCCGCGTCTGCAACCTACACCACAGCTCACGGCAACGCCGGATCATTAACCCACTGAGCAAGGGCAGGGACTGAACCTGCAACCTCATGGTTTCTAGTCGGATTCCTTAACCACTGCGCCACGACAGGAACTCCAAAGATAATTCTTTCATTATCAAATACTCAGTGTTGCTTTTCCTCACTGCCTCACTTTTTCCCTTTAAAGCCCATAAAATCCGAACCCGAGTGAAGACATCCACAGGCCGCTGTGGGTCACATGGACCCCAAGGGCATCCTGACATCACTGGTATCAACAGCACTGCAGTGGATGCACCCATCTGGACGACTCTGGGCACGGCCCACAGGGCCTCCCCAGGGCGAGGTCCAGACGCTGAGGTGGGGTCATTCAGTGTTTGGTTTCATGGCTTTTGCTACCCATTCCCAACTGTCTCCAGAAGAGCGTGGGGACGACTGTCAGAATTAGAGGAAACGTGTGTAGCACGCCCAGCACGGCAACTGTCACTCCAACAATAGGAGCCCTGAGGTTTCAGGACGTTCTTCAAGGCTCAGGCGTGGAGAGACACACGGTGTCCTGGAGCGAATGTTCAGGAAGAGCAGGGGCCCTGGGCGGAGTGTGGCGTCCACACGTCTTCGTGTGGTGCTGGCATGTGCAGCCGTGGCCCCGACGGGTCCCTGACTCAGCCCTCCTCTCCTGAGCTATAAAATGGGGGCTGCAGTGCCTACACCTGTGGCTGGCGAGCAGATGAAGTAAGGTCATGCCTGTGAGGGCCCGGCGCGCGCGGCTCACAGCAGTCACCTGCTGAGCGCGTGGTGAGGATGCCCCTGGAAGGTGAGGGTCTGGCTCTCGGGGACGCCAGCTGGGCCACGCGGAGCTCACCTCTTCTCTACGGAGAGGACGGCCGTGCAGGCATTCTTCAGCCTGTGAGCCAGCCGGGAGAGGGTTTTAAACACAGCGTCTGTTAAGTCGTCATCGTAAAACACTGCAGGGAAGAAGACGGGCAAGAGTCAAGGGACTTGATCCCCAGAGGCCGGGGAACAGTCGAGACTGGATCTGTACAGACGGGAAGAGCTAGTCCCCAGGGCGGAGCCGCCAGGCCGATGTGCTGCGACACCCTCACCTTCGGCTGCGAGCAGGACGGTGGTGTGGCCGTACAGGTCGGAGACATCCTCTTCCGACCAGCTGAAGGGGACCTCGGGATCTGTGGAGGCAAAGGACACCTTGGGCTCAGTCTTTTCTCTAAGGGCCCCCAGCTCTCAGGGAGACGGACTGAAAGAAGCTTCAGAAGAAACGGGGCTGGGTAAGCTCAGGGCAGGGGGCTCTACCAGGCGGCCGTGCTGTGGAGAACCTCAGGGCAGAAGTGCCCTTGCTGCCAGAGGCCTGCCTCAGCCCGGGGGCGGGACGACTGGGGCCTGACCTGCAGACTCGGTGGGGAGAACATGATCTGCCCCTCTGCTCGCGGCCCTCCTGCCCCTGGGCACTTGCTGTGTGACCCCGGGAAAGGTGCTTCACCTCTCTGGGTTGCAGTGTTCACACTAGAGTGGAAATAATGCTCCCCTCACACGACCGTCAGGGAGACCCAAGGGCCTCAAGTGTGCCAGGTGCTCACTGCACTCGAGAAGCAGCGATTTCCCTCACCTGCCGTCTGACAGGGAGCGCAGAAGTTCGTGGCAGAGAAAGACCTAGCGTGCAGGCCGGAAACAGCAATCTCCTGCACCCAGCAGGCCCCCAACTCCCTGCCGTGGGCAGAGGCCAGGTGCCAAGTAGGAGGCTGCTCCCTGGCAGGCAAATGGTCTGAGCCCTGGAGTCCCAGACTCCAGCTCCGACCCCGACCTGCCAAGCACCCGTGACCCTGGCAGGCACTGAGCCTCTGTGAGCGTCCGTCTCCCCCGCATTCGGGGACTGACACAGTCTGTACATGATGCCGAGTCTGAACGACAGGGCAGGTGGCACTGAGAATGACAGCTGTCACCCTCGGCCAGCGGGGCAGGGACTCTGCTCATCAGCCAAGGCCACGGGGCCAACAGCCGCGAGGCTTAAGAATCGATGGGACACAGGAGGCGGCCACGCACCCGTGCAGAGGTCATCTTTCAGCCAGTCCAGTTCCTTGACCTTAACCACACCGCCTGCAAGACAAACAAGGGAACTCCCCAGACGCTGAGCACAGCAGGGAAGATGAACTTCCCTCCCCCCGAGACCCACCCAGCCACTGCCTTCCCCGCCGTCTTCCATCCCACGTTTGTGGAGTGCTGGGCAGTGGCCCATCTGCCCAGGGAGTAGGCTCACGAGGCATGACCCTGTCCCAGGGGACTGGCAAGCAGCAGTCGTGCCTGTGAGAGGGCCAGGCCAGGTGCCCCAGAGTAGAGGGACTCCTGTGGAAAATGGGGAGTCAGGGAGGCCTTTGAGAAGGCGCTTTGTGCCCATGCCTTCCTTCCAGGCCTGCTGACAGCCTGCTATGCCCCAGGCTTTCCACAATGAGACACAGGGCATCAACCACAGATGGGGCCCTGCCCTCACGGTGTGTGTGGTCTAGTGGGTGGCAGAAGCCAACCGCTGGTCACACAAAGTGTCGGAAACACAATGGTTCAAGGTGAGAGTTTGTCAGGGGCCTGTGACCCTGCCTGGAGGTCTCAGCATGATTAGGAACCAACAGGAGGACAGGAGACCATTCCAGGTGGTAGAAACAGCAGGGTAGCGGCCCCAAGGAGGGGGCCCTCCAGCAAGGCCGAGGGCTGCTGAAGCCTGTGGGGCCAGAGAAACCTGATCTGATTCTGGAAAAGTGTCCCAGTCTGCTCAGAGGAGGAGGCCTGGACGGGCAGGCCAGTCAGGAGCTGGCAGCCGGCGTCCACACAGCAGCTTAATCCTGCAGGTGGTGCAGGAATCTGCCGGTCAGAGGGCGGGGGCACCCCAGGCAGGGGAGTGAGTCTGCAGCTCGCTGGATGCAGGGCTGGGCAGTGGTGCCATCAGGAGAGGGGCAGGAAAAGCGGGTGGGGCCCGACCAGGAGGTTCAGAGTGGGGGGTGGGGAGCGTGGACTTCACTCCTGGAAGACGTCAGCAGGAATCAAAGGGTCAGGCTGCATCTTAGAAAGGTCACTCTGGATGCCTGGGCCCCTGCAGCCACCAGGGAGGGGAGAGCTGAAGCAGGACGTGCTGTGGGCGTGGAGGAGATGAGGCCAGGACAGAGCCACCTTGGATCCGGAGCAACATGAAACCGTGTCGGCTGCTCCCTCCACTCGGCGGCATGTCCAAGGTGCCCCAGATCTGGGTGTCTGTCCCACCTGCCAAACAGGAAACCCCCGTCCAGGGCAGAACCCTCTGGGCCTCACCTCCAGTGGCAGTCAGGTGGCTGTTGAGGGCAATGTTTCGCTGGCACATGGCCAAGAGATCGGCACCGACGTCTGGAAAAGACAGAAGGGGGCACCGTACAATGCTGGCCAAGACCACGCCTTCGCCCGGAGAGAGCGGGGCTGGACCGCCGACCCCAGAAATGCCCAAAACTGCCACAAAAGTTTCTCTGTGTTTTACACCCAAATGAAATATGTTCAGCCTGACGCTCCTTTTAATGATTCTCCTCCTTCAACAAGAGAAGCTCATCCCGTGGGGACAGACATCTTGAGAGCGTATGAAATGTGCACACTTCCCAGGTCCACTCTTGGCATTTTTTAATGACCCTAAGAGCTGGTGTCATGGTCCCATTTCACAGATGACATGGCTTGGGTAGAGCCAGCGCTGGGATTTGAACCCAGGTGTCTCTGACTCCAGAGGCTTGCTCTCTGACACCCCAGAAAACTGAATAGAGAGAGAAGAGCGTCTGGATGTGACGCGTGGAGACAGAGCAGACTCGAGGGCTGGAAGCCTCGCCCTGGGGCCTGACTCACTGACACGGCCATGGAGCCGTCTGCTGCTCTGATGAGGTGGGCTTCCCGCCACTTCAGCGGAACTGAGTCAGTACAGTGAGCCCTTGATGGTGGGGTGGACAGGGTTTTACCCAAATTAACTTTCTTTCTTTTGGCTGCGCTCATTGTGTGTGGAAGTTCTGGGGCCAGGGGTTGAGCCTGAGCCACAGCAATGACAATGCTAGATCCTTAACCTGCTGCACCATCAGGAAAGCCCCCAAATCAACTTTCAATGGAGAATGTGCATGTGGCAGGCACACACAGTCCTGTTAATGGCATTTGCCTGCCATCGTGGTTGTGGCTGCCCCCACCTGACTGCAGACCCCCAGACCACTGTCTGCATCCCTGCGGGGGTGGGGTGGGGTGGGTTGGGTTGGGGTGTGTGTGTGTGCACGCGCGTGCGCGCTGAGCTCTCTGTTCGTTGAGAGTATGCAGCTGGCCCTTTTCCTGGGCCCCTGAGTAAAGAGCA
This sequence comes from Phacochoerus africanus, assembly GCF_016906955.1. NCBI lineage: Eukaryota > Metazoa > Chordata > Mammalia > Artiodactyla > Suidae > Phacochoerus > Phacochoerus africanus. Next base: position 39,014,363 of record NC_062548.1, read on the forward strand.
TACTGACAACACAGGACTCGGTCAGCAGTTTTTTAAGCTTTTCTGCTATTTTTTGTCACAAGAGATGAGAGAGGAGCTGAGTGGGGGTGGGAGCCCCAGGGCTGCCCTCCATGGGTCTGCCGACCCCCAAGGGACCTCATGAAACTCTGCTCCACAGAAAACAGGCTGAACCCCCCGCCCCCAGAATGAGGCACCAGGCTGTGAGCCAGTGGCTGCATGACCTTGGGCCAGCAACCCCACCTCAGCCTTAGCCTGTCCATTTGGACAGAGGGGACGGTGACAGGCACCCTGGCCACTGCCCAGGGTTGCTGTCAGGTTATACCTGCTGATGTACTCAAAAGCCTTTATTAACTGTCACATGCTGCCAGGATGCAAGCACTCTTCATGCCTGTGACTCTCCCTCGAGGATAAGGTAACTCGATTAGATGCTGCCGTCAGCCACCAGCCCTAGCACAGCCCTCGGGCGTTGCTTTATGGCCTGACTCTGAGAAGCGTTCACTGGTAATTTACGCCAGATTGCTAAGGAGCAGCTAGGAGCATGGCTGCACTGCAGACTCCTGATCAGTGGTTAAGGCAGCGTATCTGAAAAGCACATCCCCAGCTTTCTGTTTCCAAGCTCAGAAGCAAAAGACAAGTGGCCGTGAAAACGGAAACGGAATTGATGAAATGCAAAAGCCTGTCAGCAGAGACCACTTTCTGCAAGGAGATGTAAACACACGCTCATGAGATAGCACTTGCTTATAAACTGGTGTCATCTTCCTACAAGAGCACGTTGGTCAAGCTGGAGCGTAGCTGGCAGCACTGCCCTCTGGCAACGTGACCCCAGCACACTACCATATGCAAGATGCCATCAAGGGGGGCTGGGTGACAGTTACGTGGTACCTTCTATCATATCTGAGCAACTTCTATGTTAATCTCATATTATTTCAAAATATAAAAAATTAAAAAGCAGTCATTTAGCAATAAGTACCAAAAGCTTAAGAAAGATTCGGCTCACTTCTAGGAATCTAGTCCAAGGATTATCAGACAACGGTGCACGGAGAGGTATTTGTTGCAATGCAACTGGTAAATGCAAACAAAACAACAGCTAAAATGCTCAGCAACAGAAACATGGTTAAAAAAGAAAAGGTTGAATTATTACTTGATCATTAAAAAAATCATTTATAAATCATTTTTAATGACAGTGGAAAATGCTCTTTTTGTTTTTCAACATTCTTGGCAGGCTATGGCACTGAAATATACATGGTTTGACTTCAGCTATGGTTGAGAGTATGTACACACAGGGGAAAAGGAAAAGGATCATAGAAATAGATATACAAACAGTTTAAAAAAAAAAAAAAGAAAAAACAGATTCTACAGCTCTCAGCTCCCTGAGGACAGCAACTGAACCTGCTGCACTCACTCCCGGGTCTCCCACAGGTAGACTGTCTGGGTGTGTAGTACGCGAGCAGTGAATTGTTGGATAAATCTGGGGGTTATAAAATTATGAGTCTATTTTATTTGTTCTACAAATTTCCCACAAAGGGTAGGCAAGAGTTCCATACTCAGGAACAAATGATAAGCCTACTTTTAAGCCTTATGAAAGGCATATTCCTCCGGGCTTTCTGCGATGTTCACTCTCCTGAAGGGGTTTGAGCAGGGGTCCTGCCCCTGCTGGGGGCAGCTGGGTCACCCTGGCATCCCTGGGAAAACAACACAGGGCAGAGCGGACCAGTGGAGAGGACGGCAACATCAAAGCAGCCAAGGTCCCATCTCCAGGGTCCCTCCCTCCCTTTTTTCAGTACACGCTTTGTGAAGAGATGAGCCCCATCAGCCTGCGACGGCAGAGCATTACCTGTACAATAAACAGTCCGCGCCACGGTGGCCGCGATGATGCTGGCGAGGCCCGTGCCTGCCCCCAGCTCCAGCACGGTGCGCCCCTGGAAGAGGTCCTGCCGGAACAGGATGTAGTCCGCCAGGAGCAGGGCGCCCCGCCACACCTGGAGGGGGGAGGGACAAGGAACGACAGGTGACGTGAGGCCCCGGAAGAGACCCTTCAGGGCCGCGGGGAGCGGACAGGACCTACCCACCTGCTTGCCAACATCCTCCAGTGGGGTGGCCATGGTGTGCTCTGAACGGGTGGAAACCGAAAGAGAAAGGGCCACCGTGAAAACGGGGATGGACAGAACCCAGACAGACAGGGTGCAGGGGAGGCGGGTGTCCTAAGAGCAGCAGAAACAGGCTGCGCACCAGGAGGGGGTGTGTGAGAGTGACTCAGGCCAGGCACTGCGACTCACTCTCAGGTCACTGGGTCTCTCTGCCCTGCGGCCCCCAGACACGGGTCATAAGAGGACTTGGCCCAACTCAATCAAACACTCATTCCCCACACTGTACTTTTATTCATTTTATTTTTTTCCTTTTTAGGGCCGCACCTGCAGCATATGGAAGTTCCCAGGCTAGAGATCGAATCAGAGCTGCAGCTGCCAGCCTACACCACTGTCACAGCAACACCAGATCCAAGCCGTGCCTATGACCTACACCACAGCCCATGACACCACCAGATCCCTAACCCACTGAGCAGGGTCAGGGATCGAACCTGCATCCTATGGATACCAGTCAGGTTCATTACCGCTGTGCCATGAAAGGAACTCCTTCCACTTTTAAATATCCAATAACTGCATGTTACGATCATGACATATTTATGTTGCTCTGATCAAATGTATGCTAATAATAATCACAACTCATTTCAAAATATTTTCTAACACTCAGAAATACATTAGAAGTTAACCAAATAAGTCTGAATCTTACATCCTTTTTTAGGTGAAAAGAAGTCTGTGAGGACGTATTCTCAAGCACAAAATACGTTAGGATAAAATCTGGTGCTGGTCCGGGGTGGGGAGAACAGAACTATGGGGTCAGGGAGAAAAAGGAATGACCGCAAACATTTTTCTTGTTAAATAAGAGCTGGCTCTTGTGTCTTTCAGCAAGATGATGATGGCTATCACATCAAAGCCCCAGGACCCAGGCATGGCAGGGAGGCTTCACACGCTCTCATCAGACCAGCTCTAATCAAATCAAGGCCGGTTCACATCAAAACAGGACCGGGGAGTGAGGGGAGGGGTGAGGAGAACACCAAGGCTCCAGCCCTGCTCTGGACGCTCAGTGTCAGCTGGCCCCACCGCCCTCCCACGGAGGGGAGGCCCACGGAGCCCTGTCCCCTGGCCCTGCCCCTCATGTGGGTCCTCTCCCGTCTCCCCCACTCCAGCCCGCCTGGACGAGCCTCCTGGCATGCTTGGCACCCTCCCATTGGGATCTTGGTCTTTCCTCCGAGGGGTCTCGTGGACTTAAATTTTGCCTCCAGCTGTATTCAAGGGGTGCCTGGACCGTGGGCTGAGCTCAGAGAGCCCTGCGTGTGAACAAGCTCAGTCACGCTCCAGCTGGTGGTGGGTCACTGAGCTTCTCAGCCCCGCAGCCACAGTTTGCTTCTTTCCAAAGTGCACCTAGAAACTATCATGCTAAGTGAAGTCAGCCATACAATGAGACACCAATATCAAATGCTTTCACTGACATGTGGAATCTGAAAAAAGGACAGACTGAACTTCTTTGCGGAACAGATGCTGACTCATGGACATTGAAAATCTTACGGTCTCCGGAGGAGACAGTTTGGGGGGTGGGGGGATGTGCCTGGGCTGTGGGATGGAAATCCTGTGAAATCAGATTGTTACGATCATTATACAACTACAGATGTGATAAGTTCATTTGAGTTAAAAAAAAAAAAATCAAAGTGCAGAAATAGCATCATCCCCTCCTCCACGGGCTCAAAGACTCCCTAACCAGGCTCAGGGGCGGGGGTCCTGCCCCAGGGGAAAGTCCGTTCATACGTCAGCAACTCCAGAGGCACCATAAAGACCTAAGCGCCCAGTGTGAGGAACGGACCCACGAGACCCCAGGGTTAGCGAAGGGGGTGAGAGTGAGAGAGTCTTGGTACCTGAGCCGTGTCCGCCCTCTCAGGACAGTCTCCAGACCTGCAGGCACCCAGACTCTCCTGCTCAGCCTGTCTTCTCCCCCCACACTCACGTCAGTTCCCAGGAACGAAGCTGCGGGAGCTCACATTCACGAGCACCTACGATGTGCTAGGCACTGTGCCGTCTCTCCCGACTGGAGTTCCTCACGCCTGGAGAGGGTTAAACCCATTTCACAGATGAGGAAACTGAGCTCTGAGGGGTCAAGGGGCTTGTCTAAGTCACAGGCCAACAGGAAAGGCCTGTAACTGGGGACCTGAGAGCCTGAGTCCAGCCCTGCCTCTCCTGAATTCTCGCCGGGGCCCAGGTTCTTTATCTACAAAACTGGAAAAATGATCATGATTTACCTCGAACCTTGGGACTGTGGATTCCCAGCAGGCCCGTGGATTTACTTTACATTTCTTTTTTTTTTTTTTGTCTTTTGTTGTTGTTGCTATTTCTTGGGCCGCTCCCGCGGCATATGGAGGTTCCCAGGCTAGGGGTTGAATCGGAGCTGTAGCCACCGGCCCATGCCAGAGCCACAGCAACACGGGATCCAAGCCGCGTCTGCAACCTACACCACAGCTCATGGCAACGCCGGATCGTTAACCCACTGAGCAAGGGCAGGGACCGAACCCGCAACCTCATGGTTCCTAGTCGGATTCGTTAACCACTGCGCCACGACAGGAACTCCTACTTTACATTTCTGACAATCCCCTGAACGAATCTGGAAAACATTCACCTCCCTCCAAGGAAGTTTTTGAAATGGGCCCATAACCTGGAGGATAACAAGGCTCGGTTCAGGGGTCGGAGGGACAGGGTGGTCAGGACGGGGCATCTCTTAGCACCTGCTCTGGGCCGGGCCCCACAGGAGGCACCTACTGGGCGGTATTTGACCCAGGAGGGCAGCTTCCCCGAGCCCACTGCAGGGGGTCCCCAAACTGAGGCTCTGGGTGGGCAAGACACTCGTCCTGGCTCGTGAGGGGTGGAGGAACGCCACGGGACACTCGCGTCCAGGACCCCGTCCCCTACATCACGTTTTACAGACGTGAACGTAAGCTGTGGATGGGCAAGTCCGGAGTTACTGCTTCAGCTCAGTGTTTAGTTATCATTTCCCTCTCCTCCCTTGGGGCCGTGGGCACCAGCTGACGGTGAGCTGGAAAGGAAGCTGAGCTTCCACACGCTGTGACATGGGGCTTCAAGGGGAGGTGAGAGGGAAGAGGCAGGCGGGGAGCTGGCCCTGCCCCGTGGGCCTCTGTACTTAGCCTGCAGGATGCGAAATCCCAAACCCTTCCTTTTGGCCGCGCCCACGACCTACAGAAGTTCCACAGGACAGGGATCTAACCGACGCCATCACAGTGACAATGCCAGGTCCTTAACCTACTGTGCCACAAGGAAACTCCAAAGGCAAATTCCAGACCTTTAAACTACAAAACTGGAAAAGTGATCATGATTATCAGGCGCTCGCAGGCCAAGAGCTCGCTGTGGAAGAGCCAAGCCTGCTGCCCCCCTGCTCAGGGAGGCCAGTTAAGGGAGCCTTGGGCAAAAGGAGCATTTGTCAACACCTGTGCTCCAGAAGAACAAAACTTCCTGATGTTCTGATCACATAACATGGGTAAGAGGAGCTGTGGCCTCAGATCTAGCTGGGAATGAATCACGGCTCTGCCACTGACTAGCTGTGTGGCTTTGGGCAAGTTCCTTAACCTCTCTGAGCCCCAAGTCCCTTCCCTCCTCTGTGAAACAGGAATACTCATCCCTGGAAAGGCCATGGGGACTGGAGGTCATCCACAGGAAATTCAGAGTAGGGCCCCCACTGGGGTGGTGAGGGACACAGCCCCCCTGGGACCCAGCAGACTGCTGTCTTCTGAGGGGATGAACGGGCAGCTGTCAGAGCTGCTGTGCTGTCTGGGTTTTGGGAGGGCCCAGTGGACTCCACGCCCCCAGCCCGGGCCAGCCCTGGGGGAGGCCTTTTCCTCAGGGACCACCCACGACCCTGGGTCTCAAAGAACTGACTCAAGTTGGACCTTCTCCGCCAGGTGAGCCGTGCTGGGGAGGCCAGAGCCCTGGCCGTGCAGGTGACTGCAGGGATTCAGAACCTTCCCACCGCCACCACACTGCACAGCTCAGCCTGCCACCTCATTTGTCTGACCCTCCGGGGGCGGGGGGGACCAGGCAAGGGGATGGCGGTAGACGGCAAAGCACAGCAGGTGCTCTGCCACTGCAGGCCTCCTCCTGCGCCTCCAGGCTAACTCGGGATCCAACCCTTGCACGCTGCCTTGCTCAGCTCTGCAATCTGCCAGGGCTCCCTAGTGCTGGCCCGGGATGGCCGAGTCCGCCACCCACTCACCCGGACCCACACCCCAGCGCACTGCGTCGGGTCAGGATGCTGACGCGGGAGGTGGCAGCAGCAAGGATTCCGGAGCAGGTGCCAGCCAAGCTGGGACTGGTATGACAATCAGGAGCATGTCAGGAAAGCAGAGGCGGGGGCAGGCCCTCTGGGATGGAGGCGGAGCACGGCAGAGGTGAGAAAGCACACGGAAGGGTGAGAGGGTGGGGGTGGTGGAGCTGAGGGGCAGAGGCGGGCAGAGCCCCTCACGCAGGGCCTCAGAGGCGAGGCTGAGCACTGGGACTGTGTCCTGAGGGCAACGGGAAGCCACTGAAGAGTCTTGAGCTGCACAGGGACCCAACCTCTTGGAAGGCTCCCCTGCTGGGAGCAGCATGGGGCCCCCCATCCCGTGTGCGGTTCTGCTAACCTGTGCTGCCCCTGATGCCCTGGACTGGCCTGAACACAGAGCCAATGCTCAAAGACTCCTGTGCCAGACGCATGCTGCAGCGCTGCCTCAGGGGCAGGTGAGCAGCCCTCTAGTTACCTATTTTGATGACATCACGGGCGCTGCTCTCTCTCGCCTCGTCTCCCAGGACGTCGTCCTCCTCCTGGCTTAGAATCATGGGATGTACCTTGTCTCTCGGAGGCCCCGAGGGCTCGGAGGCAGAGGCGGCCTGAGGTCTCCGCACTACGTCCAAATCCCCATCCTCGTCCAGCTGAGCTCCTACCCCCTCCTGGCAGGTGGCGTCCGCGCCCTCACTGCTGCAGCCACTTCCCGGAGGCGACCCGGTGGGAGAAGTCACCTCCGCTGGATCAGCTCTGTGTGATCTGTGATCACCACCTTCGGCCCCTGAGTCTGCATCACAGTCTTGGTTCCAAAGAAGCTTAAACTGGGACAGGAAAACTGAAAAGCAAGACAAGGCGAGGAACTGAAAGGCAAGACGAAACCCAGGAGAACATTTTCACGCAGTCACCTTTGCCTTCCTCTTTTTTTTTTTTTTTTTTTTTTTAAGGACCACACCCGGAGCATATGGAAGTTCCCAGGCTAGGGGTCGAAAAGGAGCTTCAGCCTCTGGCCTCCACCACATCGACTAGGGATCTGAGCTGAGTCTGCAACCTGCACAACTCACGGCAATGCCAGATCCTTAACCCACTGAGTGAGGGCAAGGATTGAACCTGCATCCTCATGGATACAAGTTGGATTCGTTTCTGCTGCACAATGGGAACTCCTTCCTCCCCCCGCCTTTTTTTTCGGCTGAGCCCGCAGCATGCAGAAGTTCCAGGGCCAGGCATGGAACCTGTGCCACAGCAGTGACAATGCTGGATCCTTAACCTGCTAGGCCACCAGGAAGCTCCAGGATGGCTCCTTTTCTATCTCCCTTCCTTGATCCCCACCTGGCATGTGCTGTAAAGGCCAGGTGGAGACATCACAGTGCCAGGAGCAGAGGTCTCTGTGGCTCCGCTGTGAGTCTGCGGCTCCAGAGCAGCTCCCCCCTTGGCAAGTTCATCCATGGCAGGCACGTGGCTCCCATGGTCTCACCTGGTCCCCACAGTGGCTATGAAGAGAGCAGTGTTGCTCCATTAAACAGAGGCAGAAGCTGAGGCTTAGAGGCTGAGTGAACTGACCACAGCCACGCTGCTGTGGCTGCGGCCGAGGCAGGATTCAAACCCCGTCTACTCGGCCGTATTCTGATGCCCTCCTCATCTTGAGGTCTGGAGGCTGGGACAAGGGTGCCATGTCCCCCATGGGGAGGTTTTGGTAAGAGTCTGGGTGTCAGGAGAGTTGGGCTGGAGGTGGGGAAGGAGGGTGCAAGGACTTGAATGGACAGTCCAGGGCCTGTCCTTCCTGTCCCCAGGCTCTCTAACCCCAGGGCAAGTCCCTTAGCTGCTCTGACCCTCGGTTTCCTGAATCCAGGGATCCAAATTGGAACATGAGGGAAACGGGAGTTACTAATGATGCCAGGACAACAAGCAAATATGAAGAGATCGGAGCTGGGCCAGGGGCAGAATGTTCTGGGCAGAGCAAGGTGCTCAGAGAGGAAGGCAGGTGGCTGCAGCATGTGAGGGACAGAGAGGAGTGGAAAGTGGCCTCGAGACAGTGAGGGACAGAAAGAGAAATGTGGACACAGGGCGGGGCTGGGCCTTGGGCCAAGGTGAGGACCTATCCTAAGAGCGGGAAGTCACTGGAGGGTCTAATCAAGGCAGTGACTGATTTGCATGTTTCAAAACATCCCCTTGGCTGCTGGGGACAGGAGCTAGGGACGATGTGTGGGGAAAAAAACCAGGAAGCCCAAGCAGGGGGAACCAGAGGCAGCCAAGCCCGTGCTGAGGGGGCCGGCCTCGGGCAGGGGCAGTGGAACCTCAGAGCCTATCTCCCCACGAGCCCATGGGCTCCCTGAGGGCAGAGCTCGGCTCATTCCCCCTGCATCTCCAACATCAGGTCTGGGCCTGGAACAGAGCAGGTGTGGGGAAAACAGGCATTTACGCAGTGAAAAGGGGGCACTTGAGAAGCGGTGTAGGAGTTCCCATTGCAGCTCAGCGGTAACGAATCCAGCTAGTATCCAGGAGGATGCAGGTTTTTGATCCCTGGCCTCGCTCAGTGGGTTGAGGATCTAGTATCGCCGCGAGCTGTGGTGTAGGTCGCAGATGCGGCTTGGATCCCGCATTGCTGTGGCTCTGGCGTAGGCCAGTGGCTACAGCTCTGATTGGACCCCTAGCCTGGGAACCTCCATATGCCGCAGGAGTGGCCCTAGAAAAGGCAAAAAGACAAAAAAAAAAAAAGAATCAGCTATACTTCAAAACCTCACAGTGCGAGGCTAAGTCTTCCCCATCTTTCCTGTGACAAAGCAGGAAACACGACCGGCCCGGGGTGTGAGGACCCTACCGGGCTGCCCCATGCCGTTCAGCCGCACCATGAGGTGTCTCTGGTTCGGGGTGTAGAGGTGGACGTCTGACAGCACGGTGTCGCTTTTGAAGGTGATCTCGTCCATGGTGGGGGTGGGAGCCAGTGACCATGGCCCAGGCGCCACATTAACCACGGGGCAGCAGCACCTGAGAGGTGAGAACAAGTCCTGAGTACAGCAGGTCGCAGAGGGGAGCAGTGTTAAGGGGCTCGGCCAGGTGGCAGATAGCTCAGCATCACCCCGGGAGAAAGGCCTCCGTTTTCAATCCTCATTCTTCCTGAAGGAGAAAGTCTCAGAGCCTCGGCAAGGGAATGGAAGCCAGCTAGAGCCGCTGTTCTGGCTTTGCACGGTTTCATTTTCATAGCCATCTTTGATATTTATGGCAAGGATCTAAATTTCCATTTATACTGATAAAGTTTTTCTTTCCTTTTAATTTTTTCCAACTTTTTTATTATGAAAAAATTTGGAGTTTCCATTATGGCTCAGTGGATTAAGAGCCCGAATAGTATCCATTAGAAGAGGGTTCGATGCCTGGCCTCGCTCAATGGGTTGAGGATCTGGCATTGCTGTGAGCTATGATGTAGCCTGCAGACACAGCTCCGATCTGGTGTTGCTGGGGCTGTGATGTAGGCTGGCAGCTGTAGCTCCTATTTGACCTCTATCCTGGGAACTTCCATATGCTCTGGGTGCGGCCTCCCGAAAAAAAGGCCAAGTTGAGGGCACAGTAAACAGCCATGTACCCACTGCTTAGAGTCAATGATCTTTAACACCCAGTCATGTGACCAATCAATCTATGTAAGTTGTTTCTCCCCTAAACTGAGTACCTTCTAGACATCACAACAGTTTAACCCTAAATTATTCTTCAGCATCTAAGAACATGCTTCTACATAACCAAAAGACCATTAGCAGACTTAAAATAATTAATGACGCCTTTATATGACTTAAAACCCAGTTCACGGTCAATGTTCTCCATGCGTCATCCAAATGTCTTTGGCAGCTAGTTTTCCTAAACCAGGATTCAGTCACCATCTATGCTTTGCATTTAGCAGTTGTTTTCCCCTAGAAGTTGACCCCAGCTGCCCATACATCATTTGTAAAACTTTTTAAGTTAAAAAGTGAGAGGATTTAAGGAAAAGCAATTAAGGGAATCATCATGCAGGTGAAATATAGACATGGAAAAGTTATGAGGGTGTCACGACAATAACTAAAATTTGGAAAACCATGCCTGAGGCAAAGCGGTCAAAAACAGGAAGATTTTGCCATTCAAACGTTCCACCTCATCAAAAAGCAGCAAACATCAGCAGCGTGCAGACAGAGCCTTGGGCTGTGATGCTGGGCAGAGCAGGTGTACACCCCCGTCTCCCACCTCCTTGTGATGTGACCTTGGGAAAGTTACTTCACCTCTCTGACCTGTTTCTTCAGCTATATTCTCTCCTTGCATGGTTCTGCGAGTGGGAAGAGTGGAAGGGGGCAGGTGACAAGCTCTGAGCAGTCTTTGGCCCAGCAGTTGTTAATAAACCCCAGAATTTCCCTGTCTTGGAGTTGGTTTCAGGTGTTTGACCCAAACCTGCCCACGATCCCTGACCTCTTACAGGAACCAGTCCTTTCTAGGTCGGTGTGTGCACTAGCTGTGTGCTCCAGGCATGTCATGAAACCTCTCTGGTCTCTCCATTCCTTCAACCGGAAAACGGCATCATCATAACCCACGCGGTCTGTGACCTGCGTCCACATAACTAGTTCCTACATTTAAGTACCTGCCCTGTGGAAGCAAAAGTTGTGCCAACATAAATGTTTTTTTAATTAAAAAAAGCCACTCCCTTGCTCCATTATAAATTAACCTCCATGCTGGCTTTCCTATCCAACACCATAAGGCAGCACAAAGCAAGTGGGTTGTGAAGCGAGGCTGTGAATATGGTGATGGATCCAGGATCTCCTGGTGTTGAGGAAAGCCCTCAAACAGTGAGGACTAGAGACATTAGGATGGGTCCAGGAAGAGGATCCAGTCTACATACACTTTAGTTAGATCGACCACAACCAATTGCTGGAAAGGCAGATTTGGCTGTTCCAGAATTGAAAGATGTCCTGGGGGAAAATATTGCAACTGTGCACCCAGGGTTCTTATGTATAGATGTTGACTAAAAAAAATTCAATGTGAAAGTTGAGAGTTAATTTTATTTGGGGTGACATTAGGACTTAAGCCCAGGAGATGGCATCATCAGGTAGCCCCAAGAAACCGCTCCGAGGAGGCAAGAGGAGGGGAAGCTAGGATACAGGAATTTTTGCAACAAAGGGGAGGCAGGAGGAACAAAAGATTGACAGAAAGGCGTTTCTCTGGGAAGACGGAAAGGTCTGGGTCTGGGCTTACCAGAACAGCTCCTTCGATAAGCTTCCCTGAGTTCCCTCAGGGCTCACTGGCCCACCCTTGGGAGTGGCTGTTCTCTCAGTTGACATCTTTTGTTCTGCCCACTAACTACAGCCCAGGAGGCAGTATTTCAGATAGCCCTGGAATCCTGCCCCAAAGAGGAAACGTGGACTATGGAGATGAAGTCATAAAGGTGTGTGTGTGGGTGGGGAGCCTGCAGCCAAGCACACCTCTTACACAAGTTTGCTGCTGGTCTCGTGAAGGTTACGACTAATCACAAGGAGCAGATCTCATCACTGTGTTTTTCTGGATATGAGGAAATGCAAGAATTAGGCTCATAAAATTTTCTCCTAAAAATATCTGTCTAAAGTCTTATTCTTCTGGTTTTCCCAGAGCACTGACTGAGTGCCTCCCTCCTTGGTCTCCACCCTGAGCTCCAACTCAGGGGCTGCTGCGGATTGGCAGCTGCAGTGGCTTATGTTTTACTCCAAGCAGAGGCTGATGGCAAGTGCCAAACTTCAGCTCACATAAACAAATAAAATAAACTCATTATTTTCTAGCTGAAATTTCTATTTTAAAATTTAACTTGCCCAAGTTTCCCAGGATACACACTCTACCATTGAGTACTTGGTTCAATGGAGTTTTTAAAGGGGGCTTTTCCTAGAACCAGATCTCCGGGAATAGAGAGGCACCTTGTACTGGTTTCCAGGTCTGTGTGAGACTTAAACGAGTGATGACTTTCAGGGATTGGGACGCAGTAAATGCTCAACAAATAACAACAGCAAATCATAGCATTGATAAGAATAACTATTAAAGGGTGTGCTGAAGATGGAAAAAAGGTTAATAGTTTCTTTACTTAGGAATAGCTAACTCAGTCCCTATCTGGGAATGTGGGCCTGCATGGGCTTCAGTCCCCTCGCCTCACTGGAGAGGAAGGAAAGGACATCCCGACTGCAGACGGGATCCCCGCCCCCTCCTCTGAGCTGCAGGTTCACCCCACGGCAGTTAAATGCCCTTAGCTCTTCTAAGGAGCCAGATGCGGACACTGCCATCGGTCATCCTCCTTAGAGATCTCCAGTTAGGGCTGTCCCCTCAAAGCGGTTTTGCTGGGATCTAGGGATTGAAATACTTCTCTGCCTTCCTAGACTTTATCTTTGGGGGTGTCACAAGCTCATCCACAACCAGGACTGGGTGCGGAGTCTGGAATTAAGGCCCGGGTATGTGGACAAAGACTCAGTCAGCGCTGGCAACGGCGTGGAGAGCTGGAGACGGGCTCCAGGGCCCTCCTCCCCTGGGGCTCTTCATTCTGTCTTGCAGCCTCCCTGAACTCCACTCTAGCGGGTTAAGCATGGGCCTCTCAAACTGCAGTCACGGCCCGGGCACCACCCTCCCTCCCTAATCCGAAACCCAGAGGGGCTGTTTGGACTGGGGACTGAAACCCAGGTGACGGCAGGGACTTCTTCCAACACCCTTGCCGAAAAGGGGAAACTGAGGCTAAGTGGGAACTGAGGCTAAGTGGGATTCAGGTCGATGGGAGCTTGCACCTGAGAGCCAGGCTCAGTACCAGGAGGCCCCTCGGACCCCACTCCGTGCCGCCGCCTCTCCCCGGGCCTTACCTGCGGCTGGCCGCAGCCTGAAGTTCCACCCGATCCACTCACCACTGTGCCCAGGCAGCCGCCATGAGGGGCGGCCTGCGCAGGCGCGGCCCCACCCCCCTAAGCGTGCGTCTCTCGAAACGCCCCGTGGCCACGCCTACCTGCCAGGCCGCACATGCGTGCTAGCGTCGCCGGCAGACAGGTGCAGCCCTGTGGAGGCGCCTGTCTAGGTTTGCTCTCACCTGTCCGGCTTTGCCTGCGCGGTTAACCAGCGTGCTAGCTATATATTAATTGTTATCCTTGCTTTTAGTACTCATTAAAAATAGCTGGAACTCATTTCATTCACTCCCGCACTCAGCAAGTCGCCAAAACCAGGCGAATCAAGAATCTCAGTGTTAATTGGCGTCTAACTGGAAATGAAATCTCATGCAACTGTTGCACTTCGAGTAAACTTCTAAGCACAGAGGACCACAGATGTAAAATGTGCACGCACTTACATGCGCATACTGAGGGTCCACATCAGATTCATGGAGCGTTATTAGAGTGACCAAGCAACAGAAGTAAGTGTTTTTAAAGGAAATGGGTTATTTCCTAAACTCCCCAGGACAGTATATGGAGAGCTAACTAGGTATCTTAGGATCCCATGAAGTCTTGGTTGGGTTGTTCCCAGGGGATGTTGGTGTGCTAGGGGGGCGCTGAAGAAGGTAGTGTAGACACCTCTGGGTTTTTGTTTTTGTTTTGTTTTTGTCTAAATACTTGTGAGAATAAAGCAGGCAGAGCTATCTTTTAAAAACAAAAGTCAGGGAGTACCCGTCATGGCTCAGCGGAAACGAATCTGACTAGCATCCATGAGGACGCAGGTTCAATCCTTGGCCTTGCTCAGTGGGTTAAGGATCTGGCATTGCTGTGAGCTGTGATGTAGGTCGCAGATTTGGCTCGGATCCTGCATTGCTGTGGCTGTGGCATAGGCTGGCAACTACAGCTTGGATTCAACCCCTAGCCTGGGAACCTCCATATGCAGCCAGTGTGGCCTTAAAAAGATAAAAAAATAAATAAATAAAAACAAAAGTTAGATCACATCCATCCTCTGTTCAAACCCTTGGAGGCACCCCACCTTGGACAGAAAGAGAAGCCAGGATTCTTACAGTCGCTCCCCCCTCCCCATCTCCTCCCCTCCAACCACCCCAATCAATCATGGCCCTTTCAAGTGCTTTGTACTGACTAGCCTATTCACCAGGGAAGCATCTCCCCAGGACACCCACCTGCTTTGGGCCTGTGCCCAAGCCTCCTTTTCTCAGTGAGCTCTTCCCCGAACATCCTATTCCAAATAACCACCTCTCCCCACCCAGGCACTCCCTGGCACACAGGAGCTGCTCAAAAAGTTCGATTTGTACAATGAACTGCACAGGGTGTGCAGAGAGGGTGGGCAAATACAGACTCAATGTCACCGGCCGTCTCTGGGCTGCTCTAATTCATTAGGGAGCCGGACAGAGAGCTGCTGGGGGTCTGGGCAGCTCCTCCCTGTGATGTTGAGGTAATTCACATCATCACAGGCTTCCTCATCAGGGTCAAGTTCAAACTCTCCCTCTGGATCCTGTTAACCTTTCCTCCCTGAGGCGAAGCCCCTATCTGTTCTCCTCTCCTTTCTTAGTTGTATAATATATTTGCTGGGCACAGGCCTCTCTCACATTAAAAACTATTTCCCAGCCTCCCTTGCAATAATTAAATCATGAGGTTAAACTAATGGGATAAAGCCAATGGGATGTAAGGGGAAGTATCATGGAGCAGTTTCTAGGACCTAGAACCCTTCCTCAAGCGGGAAGCCGAGGAGTCCTTGGTCCCTAATACTTTGTCCTTCCATCATTCACAGGGTCCAAAGCAGATCTGCCATGAGAGCCCTACACTAAGTTATGGCAGAGTAGGAACCCTGCTTGGGGGTCACCTCCTCCAGGAAGCCTTCCCCGATTTTCCCCTCCTTCAGCTCACATGCTGAGTCTCTGGATCCTCTCGGTACTCTCTACCCTCCCCATCAGAGCACCTGTGACTCTGCTTGTTGTGACCTGTTTACCTGTCTCCCCCACCAGGTTGTGAGCACCCCAGGGGCAGAAGCAGCTACTGGTTCCCATTGGCAAACCATGCTGGATTTCTCTGTATCTGCAAGGGAAAAGAGAATAAAACTCGCAAAGCAGTTAGCATCCTCCTTGGCATGTTGTGAGCACTCAAGAAATGGCAACAGGACTTATAAACCAATACAGGTGACCCTTGAACATGAGTTTGAACTGTGCATCATGAGTCAATTCATAGGTTTTTTTCTTTTTTTCCCCCACTATGTAGGCACTACAGTACTACACAATCCATGACTGGCCGAATCTGTAGACTGTAAGGTTATTTTTAGATTTTTGATTGTGCAGGGGGTCAGTGACCCCAACCCCTGTGTTGTTCAGTGGTCCACTGTTATACCAGTCCATTCAGGTGGTAAATATCCCGGATGTGTTGGGGTGGGGGGAATAGCTCAACAGGCCCAGCTGAATCCACTGTTCACTCTCTGGCCAGGCCCGGCAAATGTGAGTGATGGCAAGGTTTTTTTTGTTTGTTTACTTTTTTAGGGCCACGCCTGCAGCACATGGAGGTTCCCAGGCTAGGGGTCCAATTGGAGCTACAGCTACTGGTCTATGCCACAGCCACAGCAACGGGGGATCCCATCTGCCTCTGTAACCTACATCACAGTTGACGGCAATGCCAGATCCTTAACCCACTAAGGGAGGCCAGAGATTGAACCTGCATCTCATGGATCCTAGTGGGTTTTTTTTTTTTTAACCGCTGAGCCATGATGGGAACTCCAATGGAATGGTTTTAAGGTCCTATGGATGCTGTAACTAATGACCACAAATTTGGTGGCTTAAAACAAAGAGAATTTATTTCCTCACAGTCCTGGAGGCCAGAAGTCCAAGATCAAGGTGCCAGGTGGCCGGGTTCTGGCGAGGGATCTCCCCTTGGGTTGCCGATGGCCACCTTCTCACTCTCCTCACATGTCTCTTCTCTGAGTGCCTGAAGAGGAAGAGAGGGAGCAAGCTCTCTGGTGTCTCTTTTTATGTTTTTGGTCTTTTTAGGACTGCACCTGCAGCATATGGAGGTTCCCAGGCTAGGGGTCGAATCAGAGCTGTAGCTCCTGGCCTACGCCACAGCCACAACAGTGTCAGATCCAAGCCGTGTCTGCGACCTACAACACAGCTCACGCAACTCCAGATCATTAACCCCCTGAGCGAGGCCAGGGATCAAACCTGCGTCCTCATGGATGCTAATCAGGTTCGTTTCTGCTGAGCCACAACGGGAACTTCCTCTGGAGTTTCTTCTTAGAGGGCCACTAACCCCATCAGATCAGGACCCTATTCTTATGACCTCATTTAACCTTATTTACTTCGTTAGACACCCCATCCCCAAATATAGCCACAGTAGGGGTTAGGGCTTCCATATATGAATTCGGGGAGGCACGTTCGGCCTGTAATACCTTTCTTGCCTCTCTCCTAGCTTTTGGTGATTCCTGGTGACCCCTGGCTTGTAGATGTGTCATTGCCGTGACACGTGCGGCTCCATCTTCACCTGGCCATCTTCCCTCTGGGTCTCTGTCCAAATTTCTTCTTCTAAGGACATCTGTTTACCCTGCAAAGACCCTATTTTACGATTAAGTTCATATGCACAGGTTTAGGGTTAGGACTTGAACCTATCTTTTTTTTTTGGGAGTGGGGGACACAAGCTGACTCCCAGTGGACAATGTCTTGCCAGGGATGCTCCAGACCCAGTTTTTCAGCCTCTGGCTGTGTGAGTCACCTATGCTACTGGGGTCCTCCTAACTGAGGCTCCAGGACATCATGGAGCAGAGACAAGCCAGGCCTGCTGTGCTTTGCCTGAATTCCTGACCCACAGACTCCATAAACATAACAAGAGTTATTATGGGAGTTCCCATTGTGGCTCAGCAGGTTAAGAACCCGACTAGTATCCATGAGGATGTGGGTTTGATCCCTGGGCTCGCTCAGTAGGTTAAGGAGTCAGCACTGCTGTGAGCTTGGATCCAGCATTGCTGTGGCATAGGCCTGCAGCTGCAGCTCCAGTTCAGTCCCTAGCCTGGGAAAGTTCACATGCCACAGGTTCGGCCCTAAAAAGACCAAAAAAAAAAAAAAAGTGTTACTATGGTCTGTGCTACTAAATTTTAGGGTAGTTTGCAACACAGCCACAGATGATCAGATAAAAGAAAAGTCATCCGTCTCTCTTTTTTTTTTTTTTAATGCACCTGTGGCATATGGGAGTTCCCAGGCGAGGGTTCAAATAGGAGCTGCAGCTGCCAGCTTATGCCACAGCCACACAGGATCCAAGAGCCGCATCTGCAACCTACACCACAGCTCACAGCAATGCCAAGTCCCCCTAGTCCCCTGAGCAAAGCCAGATATTGAACCTGTGTCCTCATGGATACTAGTCAGCTTTGTTACAGCTGAGCCATGATGGGAACTCTGAAAAGCCACCCCGCCTTGCAGAGCTTTGCTGGTTAGGAGGTGAGGGCCCCCCTGCATTTCTGAGTCTCAGTTACATACAGAAGCATCCCTGAGGCTCAGACAGGTGAGGGGCTTTGCTCAAAAGGACCCATCTACTGAGTGGCAGAGCTGGGATTCGGACTCAGGTCTCAGAAACATCTCAGCGCGTCTGGTGAATGGAGCCTTAGAGTGAAAAGCTTTCTAGTATCCCAGGCATGTCTTTTCCTTTGAGACTCTCCCCCAGGCTTGGCAATACAAGGGTTACTGCGCCAACTCCACAGGCCGGGGTGTACACCCCCGCCCCGCCTGGGCTAATGACGCATCATGTATGCAACAGAGGAAGGTGGACAGAGGGCCAGATGTGTGATAAGAAACCAGTGTGTAGGAAATTGACATCAGGTGATTATTATTAGCCTGGGTATTCGGAGCAGCTGCATTTCCAAAGGTCATGTGTTTACCAAACGCTTGAGGCGTTTTTTCCCCAATCAGCCCTAGAAGTTCTTGTCCTCCTGGAGAGAGCTCTTCCCCTGGGTCTGCTGAAAGCAAGTGATGATAATTCTGCCTCCTCAAAGCCCAGCTAGGCCACTGGGTAATCATTTTCACTCACTTGATGTGTGATTGTGGAGAGCTCTCCCCAGGCTAGCTAGTCAGGCAAGTTACTTCACTTCTTTGAGATGATTTTTTTTGTTTTTTTTTTGGCCTTTTTGGGGACGCACCCCAGGCTAGGGGTCAAATTTGAGCTGTAGCTATATGCCTTGCCACAGCAACGCTAGATCCGAGCCACGTCTGCAACCTACACCACAGCTCATGGCAACGCTGGATTCCCCAACCCCCTGAGTGAGGCTGGGGATCGAACCTGTGTCCTCCTGGACACTGGTCAGATTTGTTTTCTGCTGAGCCACGATGGAATGAATGACAGAGAACGCGGCGTCAGGCATGACTTTCCTATACTCCTTGAGGTGATCTGAGAGTATCTCTTGCATTTTTTAAAAATTAAAAAAATTTTTTATTATAATTGATTTATAATGTTCTGTCAATTCCTGCTGTATAGCAAAGTGACCCAGTTTTGTATATATATACACACACTTTTTCTCAGTTATCTTCCATCATGTTCCATCACAAGTGATTAAATACAGTTCCCTGTGCTATGCAGCAGGATCTCATTGCTTATCCACGCCAAATGCTATAGCTTGCATCTACCAAGCACAAACTCCCAGTCCATCCTACTCTTTTCCATTATATCATTATCCCCACCTTTTTTTTTTTGCCTTTTCTAGGGCCGCTCCTGCGGCATATGGAGGTTCCCAGGCTAGGGGTCTAATTGGAGCTGTAGCTGCCAGCCTACACCAGAGCCACAGCAATTTGGGATCCGAGCTGCGTCTGCAACCTACACCACAGCTCACGGCAACGCCGGATCGTTAACCCACTGAGCAAGGCCAGGGATCAAACCCACAACCTCATGGTTCCTAGTCGGATTCGTTAACCACTGTGCCATGACGGGAACTCCCCACCTTTTTTAAAAATGGTTACACCTGTTGCATATGGAAGTTCCTGGGTTAGGGGGTGAATCAGAGCTGCAGCTACTGGCCAATGCCACAGTCTCAGCAACACCAAGATTCGTGCTGTATCTGATCTGTGCTGCAGCTTGTGGCAACGCAGGATCCTTAATCCACTGATCGAATCCAGGTACTGAACGTGCATCCTCACCTACACTGTCTTGGGTTCTTAACTGGCTAAGCCACAGTGGGAATGCCTCTTGTAGTTTAAAGAACTCACCGATTTCACTAATTTTACCAAGTCGTGTTGAAACTGACAGCACTAATGGCCTGAACCTACCTAAAGCCCAGATTGGGACTTGAACCCATGTGCCGGGACTCGAACCCAACCTAAAGCCAGATTGGAACTTAAACCCACGGTTTGAAATTCGAGTTACTCACCCAGTGTCTGGACTCACTGAGGTTCAGGTTCTTCCCGCCTCCGTGCAGAAGGAATTCAGGGAGAGACAAAGTAAACAGCAAGAAACAGATTTATTAGGATAGGATGCTTGTGAGGGATGCGAGCGGGCAGGCACGGAAGCTCTGCCCGCAGATCCGGTGGGCTACAGTTTTATCCTCCAAGGGGAGTGGGGGTTGGAAAAGCCCACCTCTTCTTTCTGGGAGTAGCAGCTCCTTAGTATCAGGTAAGGTGTGAATTCAAATCAGCTGAGGGGTGGTCTTGGCCTTGGTCTGAATCTGAATGCAGACCTCACCCCCCTACCCAATTACCTGAGGCAATTCTCGCACCTCCACTACTTAAGCAGGCCTGCCTGGTTCTGATGGCTTTCTTTATGGTGGTCTCCCACCATCCCCCGGGTTTTCTTTTTTATCTATTATTCCCTATATTATTCCCTTCACAAACCACCTGTGCCTACTCTATCCCTATCAATATTGTTAGATTTTAAAAAAGCAAGTTATAAGAGTTCCCACCATGGCTCAGTGATAATGAACTCAACTAGATCTGTAAGGATGCAGGTTTGATCTCTGGCCTCGTTCAGTGGGTTAAGGATCTGGCATTGCGGTAAGCTGTGGTGTATGTCGAGGACACAGCTGGTCTGTGGCTGTGGTGTAGGCCAGTGGCTACAGCTCTGATTCAACCTAGCCTGGGAACCACCATATGCCGAGGGTATGGCCCTAAAAAGACAACAACAACAACAAAGTTTAAAAATAAAAGTGCAGCAGTTCCTGTCATGGCGCAGCAGAAATGAATCCGACAAGGAAGGATGAGGTTGGGGGTTGGATCCCTGGCCTCCCTCAGTGGGTTAAGGATCCGCCGTTGCCATGAGCTGTGGTGTAGGTCACAGACACGGCTCGGATCTGGCGTTGCTGCAGCAACAGCTCCGATTAGACCCCTAGCCTGGGAACCTCCATATGCTGCAGGTGAGGCCTTAAAAGGATAAAAGACAAAAAAAAAATGCAAAGGGGTTTACACTGGTCAAATGTGAGACAAGGCGAGGCTTTAAATAAACATTGGCACATAACATGTTGAATAAAAGCAATCTATGTAAACAGGTACTCACACAAATGTGCCTTGGTCTGTTCAGACTGCAGTGACAGCATACCATAGAGCGGGAGGCTTCTAAACAACAGAAGTTTATTTCTCACAGTTCTGGAAGCTGGACCTCCAAGATCAGGGTGCCAGGACAGTCAGGTTGTGGTGAAGGCCCTCTTGGGATGATGACAACATTCAGACCATAGCAGAATGCTTGTACATGAGTGTTCAGAAGTCACTACTCCGAACAGCAAAAAGAAACAACCTAGGAGTTCCCTGGTGGCTCAGCAGGTTAGGGACCTGGTATTGTCATTGTTGTGAGAATGTCTTATACCTGGCTTGGGAACTTCTGCATGCCAAGGGCATGGCGAGAGAGAGAGACAGAGAGAGAGAGAGACAGAGAGAGAGAGAGACAGAGAGAGAGAGAGAGAGAGACACAGAGAGAGAGAGAGAGAGAGAAAGACAGAGAGAGAGAGAGAGAGAGAGAGAGACAGAGACAGAGACAGACACAGAGACAGAGAAGCCAGGAGAGAGGCAGTGAACAGACTGTACCTCAGAGTCTCTTGCAAGAACCAATGCTGCCGAAACCCTGATTTCAGACCTCTGCTGTCCAGACTCACGAGAGAATAAACTGCTGTCCTTGAAGCCGCGTAGTTTGTGGCACCCAGTTAGGAAGCTAATGAAGGTGTCAGCTGGTTTGTGCCTCGAGGCTTTGGTGTCCCCTCAGCCCTGAAGGCCGTTGCCCAGCCTGGTTTCTCCATCCAGGACCCGCTCCTCCTGCAGTTCACAGCTGCAATGCTCCCTGCTCCGACAGTTCAGCCCTCCTCTCCCCATCCTGTCATGTGTCACCCCCTATCATCCACGCAAGGATCTCCATCACACACCTGTTTCATTTTCCTCCTAAGCCGGTGGCTTTCTGGAATGACCTCTTATCTAAAGATGCTTATCATCTATCTTTTGAGCTAGAATGAAAAACTCCTGACGGTGGGGCCTCACCTGCCTGGTTCATTGTTATCCTGAGCACCAGAATGAACAAGAGGCTGGATAGCTTTGGGACACCTCTGGAGGCGCTATTGCCCTGGATGTTGGTGGCGGGGAGGGAGGAAGGGACTTCAGAGAAGCTGGTCCTTGACACCCAACCCACTCCCTGTGGGGAGAGGAGGTTTTGGTGATCCACTTAGACCTGGATCAAAATGTTCTCTTTTGAGCTGAGCTTAAGAAGTCACCCTGTTCTTTCTGTGGCTTCAGGAGAATAACGAATATTTCCAAGTGTCACAAGCCTGCTGTGTTTTTCTTCTTCCCAGATCACCCAGGATGCTGGTGGGAAGGCTCTGAATGGCATCTTTCCCCAGCCAGGCTCCGTCCCTCTTTTGATGACGGCAGGCTCCTAGCAAGGTGTCCCATTGCTGCATCTAAGCAATTTTTGCAGGATAGCCGTGGAAGGGCCAGGACCCACGCACCAGGGTATATCCTCAGAATAGTGAGAGCAGTATGATGGGGTGATGGCAGGGGGTGGGGTGGGGGGACGCACCATCTCCCCAGGGAAGGATTAGCTATGTTTCAACAGTCTCTGCCCAACAACCTCTTTGATATCTATTTCATTTATTATTTAAAAAATTTGGGGAGTTCCCGTCGTGGCGCAGTGGTTGGCGAATCCGACTAGGAACCATGAGGTTGCGGGTTCGGTCCCTGCCCTTGCTCAGTGGGTTAACGATCCGGCGTTGCCGTGAGCTGTGGTGTAGGTTGCAGACGCGGCTCGGATCCCGTGTTGCTGTGGCTCTGGCGTAGGCCGGTGGCTACAGCTCCGATTCAACCCCTAGCCTGGGAACCTCCATGTGCCGCAGGAGCGGCCCAAGAAATGGCAACAACAACAACAACAAAAAGACAAAAGACAAAAAAAAAAAAAAACAAAAACTTGGGGGGGTCTTTTTAGGGCCACACCTGCAGCATATGGAAATTCCCAGGCTAGGGGTCAAATTGGAGCTGCAGCTGCCAGCCTACACCACAGCCACAGCCATGAGGGATCCAAGCCATGTCTGCAACCTACACCACAGCTCATGGCAACGCCAGATCCTTAACCCACTCATCGAGGCCAGGGATCAAACCCATGTCCTCATGGATACTGGACAGGATTGTAACCACTGAGCCATGACGGAAACTCCTATTTATTTATTTACTTATTTACTTTGGCCGCATCCACAGCATATAGAAGTTCTCAGGCTAGGGGTCGAATGGGAGCTGCAGCTGCTGGCCTATGCCACAGCCACAGCAACGTGGGATCTGGGCCACATCTGCGACCTACACAACAGCTCAGGCCCATGCTGGATCCTTAACCCACGGAGCGCCGAGGCTAGGGATCGAACCCGCCTCCTCATGGATACTAGTCAGGTTCTTAACCCACTAAGCCACAACAGGAACTCTTCATTTTATTTAACACACATGTTTCCTTCTAGCTCGGGCAGGGATTGATCTTGGCTAGCTGAGTAAGGGGCAGTGACTCGTTAGTAAATGCAGACAAATGGAGGCTGTGCCTGGCATCTCACATGTTTTATTACTTTTAGTCCCCAGAACAACCCTGTGAATGAAGAACTGTTCTCCTTTTATAGATGAGGTCAGAGAGGCCATTGGCCCAACATCTTTCCTTCCCTTTTCTTTCTCCCCTTCATTTCTTAAAACATTAAAAAAAATAGTCAGCATTATTTTTTTTCAGAGCAGTTTTAGGTTCATAGTAAAACTGAATGGAAAGTACAAAGATTTATATCAAATATATCCCCTGCAACCCCCCACTGCCACCAATCCATAGCCCCAGGAACCTCTCCAGCTGAGCTTACGGTTTCTCAGAGTGTCTTGAAGTTCGCTGTGCAGGTGTGTAATCATGGCCTTGACATTCAGGAAAATGGTGACTTGAGGGATGAGCATGGCCCCTCTCATAGAGATGCTATCTTGTTTGTTTCTGAGAGTCCTCCGGGGGCGGGGTAGCGGGATGTCATGGCTATACTGAGTAAGAACTTCCTAGAATACATTGTGTTTTGAAATGCTGGACTTGGAGGACAAGAAACATGCTGGGGGATGGAGAAAAGGATGGACTTGAGGTCAGGAGGGACCCTGGGCCGCTTAAGGGAAGCAGGGGTTGAGTCTGGGGTCTGGACTTGAGAAGACCCGGATTGGCCCCACCTGTGAGACTCTGGGTGCCGGCTCTGAGCATCAGCTTCATTCTGAGTGAATTGGGACAGGCTGATTCAATGCCTACTCCCTGCAATGCACCCCCATCCCATTTCAGGACCACCCCCCTGGAGGACAGCAGTGGGGGCTCTTGTGGGAGAATGCAGATGGCTCCTTTCATTCTGTTCCCAGCTTTTGTGATCTATTTTTTTTTCTCTCCTCAACTCACATTTTCCTCTTTTTTTCTCCACAAGCCTTCAGATCTCCCAAATGTGCTTTGATCATATGGCTCATCATCAGCTCCTTTTATCTTGGGGACATTTGGCAAACCAAGTCTAATCAACGTGGACGGCAGAAGGCTTGTGGAAGGTCCACGTCTTCCAGGGTCTCCTTCAAGGGCACAGCCTCAAGGTGAGGCTGCTTTGCCTGCAAACTCACATCCAGCTGGACATACCCACCCTGGACCCACCCAGCCGTGCAGAACACAGCAGCCCTGGCTCGGGGCCTGCTGCCCACTTACCTACATCATCCGCAATTCTCCAAGCTACCCTGAGAGGGATGTGCCCAGACGGGTCCCATTTTGCAGATCTGCCAACTGAGGCTCAGAGATGTGATGTCACTTGCCTGCAGCTGCTCAGCTCCTAGGGGGCTGGCCTAGGTGGGTCTGACTCTGAAAAGTCGTTCCAGAAAAGTAAAGTGAGTTGTCTAAAACATGCTTCCAACTTTCTGGAATTGGGCAGCCTCAATGCCAAGCCTGGCCCTGGTCCTTATCCCCAATCTGAGGCCAAGTTCTCCCAGAAGCAGACCCAGTGCCAGTGATTTATGCAGGAAGGGTTTCCAGGAGAAACTGGAAAGAAGCGAGACAGGGCAGGGATAGTGAGAAGAGCGGCATGAGAGCCCTCAGGTGGCATTCCAGCCCCAGCCCTACCCCATGGGGAGCTCTGGAGTGTAGGTGACAACAGCCTTTCTCCTGCCTCAGAGGCAAGCAGAGCAGCTTCCTGGGGCTGTTGTAAGAAATGAGCACAGGAGTTCCCGTCGTGGTTCAGTGGTTAACGAATGCGACTAGGAACCATGAGGTTGTGGGTTCAATCCCTGGCCTTGCTCAGTGGGTTGAGGATCTGGTGTTGCTGTGAGCTGTGGTGTAGGTTGCAGACGTGGCTCGGATCCCACGTTGCTGTGGCTCTGGCGTAGGCCGGTGGCTACAGCTCCAATTCAACCCCTAGCTTGGGAACCTCCATATGCCGAGGGAGCAGCCCAAGAAATGGCAAAAGACAAAAAGACAAAAAAAAAAAAAAAGAAATGAGCACAAACTGGGGGGCTTAGAACAACACAAGCGTATTCTTTCACAGTTCACGAGGCTAGAAGTCCAAAATCAAGGTGCCGGCAGGATCATGCTCCCTCTGAAGGCTCTTGGGCAGGATCTGTTCCCTGCTTCTCTTCCACTTGGCAATGCTGGGCCTTCCTTGGCATGCAGACCGAATCACTCCAATCTCTGCCTCCCTCTGTGCATGGCCTTCTCTTCTGCGTCTCCATCTTTTCTTCTTACAGGACATGCCATCAGATTTAGGGCCCTAACAGGTAGTCCAAGATGAGCTTCTAACGACAGGCTCACTCCTCTGATGTCTAATCCATCCTGCACTCTTTCCCAGACTGTGTGATGCTGCACAGTCCTACACCTGTTCAGATATCTTGGTTAGAAGCCCTGAAACCAGCCATGGCTAAAATATGCTAAAAAATCTGACAGTGTGCAGAGGATGGTTGAACAAAATGGATGGAAAAGCTGGGAAAGCCAGGCCATGAAAGGGACGGGATCCAGAGAGCTCCGGAAATTCAAGATGGAAGCAAAGGGACCTTCTTCAAGGTGTAACCTTAGAAACGGGTTAGCCCTTCGCCTTTCCTTCAACCCATTCTCTATTCAGGATGCAAATTCAGAAAAGAGGAGCATCTGATTGGCCTATCTCGGCTGTGAGGGGGCGGGGCAACTTGATTGACAGTCTCGCTGAGACTGCGCCGGGGAGGGGATGGCCCCTTTAAAGAAAAATTAGGGTACTATTGCCAGAAAAAACAGAAGGCATGCTGGGCAACTTCAAAGCCCAGGTGCCCACCGCACAGTCCCTTCTCACTCCTGGTGTGCCAGCCCACACTAGGTCCCGCAGAGACCGTGTACCCAGAGTGCCCTCCCTCGTGACTTGCCCTTTTATGAGTTTCTATACATCTTTCAAGCTCTCCACCCGTCAGCATCTTCCTTCCCTCATCAGGCGGAACTAAGGGAATTCTGGGCTGCCCCAGGAGGCCCTGTGTCTACTTCTGAAACTGACAGCACTAACCACCTGAACCTAGCCAGAACAGATTGGGGCTTGAACCCACCTGCCGGGACTTGAACCCAGCCTAAACCCAGATTGGGACTTGAACCCACAATTGTAAATTAAAATTACTCACCCTGTGCTTGGACTCAGGGTAGTTCTTGGACTTGAGGTTCAGGTTCTTCTTCTTCTTCTTCTTCTTCTTTTTTTTTTTTGCCTTTTTCTAGGGCCGCTCCTGTGGCATATGGAGGTTCTCAGGCTAGGGGTCTAATCAGAGCTGTAGCCGCCAGCTTACGCCAAAGCCACAGCAACGCAGGATCCGAGCCGCATCTGCAAACTACACCACAGCTCACGGCAATGCCGGATCCTTAACCCACTGAGCAAGGCCAGGGATGGAACCTGCAACCTCATGGTTCCTAGTCGGATTTGTTAACCACTGTGCCACGATGGGAACTCCCGAGGTTCAGGTTCTTTATGCCTTGGTGCAGAAGGAATTCAGCAAGAGACAAAGTGATAGGCAAGAAACATTTATTAGAATAGGACACTAGTGAGAGATGCAAGCGGGCAGGCACAGAAGGGCAGCCCAAGGATCTGGTGGGTGACAGTATTATCCTCCAAGGGGAGTGGGGGTTGGAAAGGCCCTCCTCTTCCTTTCTGGGAGTGGTAGCTTCTCCTTAGTATCAGGTAAGGTGTGTATTCAAATCAGCCAAAGGGCAGTCCTCAGACTCTTGCCCTTGGTCCGAACCTGAATGCAGGCCTCATCCCATCCCCCACCTAATGACCTGAGGCGATTCTTGCTCCTCCACTAGTCAAGCAAGCCTGCTTTGTTCTGATGGCTTTCTTGAACTTAGAGTGGTCTCCTAACATCCCCCAGGTTTCCCTCTTTATCGGTGGTCCCCTATTGGGACTCGTACAACCACCTGTGCCTACTCCATCCCTAGCACCTCCCTCAGCATCTTGAGCAGGTGCTGCTGTGTCATTCTCCTCCTCTCTCCAGCCTCTAGCCAGCTTCTGGCCAGAGTGCTCACTCAGCAAATACCCACCTTTGGTGTGGCTTTGGATAGTCTTTCTGTTCTGTGGGGGACTTTCGGCCACAGGTGCAAAGGGTAGCTTTTGCGCAAAACCAAAAATTTCGATTTATTTTTTCCCAGTTGGGAAAATGTGTTGCCCTTAGGGCAGTGCTGAGCTTGGTGGAGAAAAGAGCAAGAGAGCTGAGGGGGGATTTCGGGGAAGAAAGTGGGCTGGCCAGAGGGCAAGCTAGAGGCGCTTCTCAGAAGTTCCCAGCAGTAACGAGCCCCACTAGTACCCATGAGGGTGCAGGTTCGATCTCTGACCTTGCTCAGTGGGCTAAGGATTCAGCATTGCCAGTGAGCTATGGTGTAGGCCGAAGATATGGCTCGGATCCCCCGTTGCTACGGCTGTGGTGTAGGCTGGCAGGTATGGCTCCGATTCGACCCCTAGCCTGGGAACTTCCATATGCTGCAGGTGTGGCCCTAAAAACAACAACAACAACAAAACCCCGAAAAAACCAAGAGGCTCTTTGCTGCTCTGGGACAAAGCTGGATGGGGGGAGAGGCACGCAGGGTATGAGGGACCAGGAATGGATAGCTATGGACGCCAGCAGCCATCCCTGGGGGGGCAGTGTGACGTGAGCCTTGGACTCAAGTCCTGACTCTTGCGAATGAGCTACGTGAATTTGGGCAAGTTATCAATGTCTCAGAGCCTCTGTTTCTTTCTGTAAAATGGGGATAGTAGGGAGTCCCCTGGAGGCCTAGTGGTTAAGGATTCAGCATTGTCACTGCTGTGGCTTGAGTCGCTGCTGTGGCTGGGGTTTGATCCTTGGTCCTGGAACTTCCGCAGGCCATGAGCGCACGGCCAAAAATAAATACCTAAATAAAATGAAATGGGGATAACAGCGCCCCATTTTAGGGAGTTGTTTTAGGGATTAAAGAGAACAGCTCAGCTTGGTTCTTGGTTTATGGTATTTGCTCAAAAGACACACATTCCTCTCTTTAGGGAAATAAGTCTGCATGCAAGCTCACGAAGGGCGGCTGTGGCTATTTCACTCAGCGTTCCCTCCCTGGGGCCTGGCGCATGACCCAGCAAATAGACGCCCAATAAAATTGTGTTAAAGACTTTCCATCCTGGAGTTCCCATTGTGGCTCAGTGGAAACAAATCTGACCAGTATCTATGAGGACCTGGGTTTGATCCCTGGCCTCGCTCAGTGGGTTAAGGATCCGGTGTTGCTGTGGCTGTTGTGTAGGCCGGCAGCTGTAGCTCCAATTCGACCCCTAGCTTGGAAACCTCCATGTGCCACGGGTGTGGCCCTAAAAAGACAAAAAAAAAAAAAAAGAGTGGGACTTTCTGGGGCACATGGCTCTCCTCCTCCCGGGCTCTGAGCGCCTTGCTCCTCTTTGCAGCAGGCACTGGTGCTTAAGAACTTTGGTCCTGGGCAAGTTACATCATGCTCTGTGTGCGTCAGTTTCTCCCTCTGTAAAATGGGAGTGATGACAGCACACTTCTCATAGGCTTGATGGCAGGATGGAGTCAAGGTGGGTCAAGTGTTTAAAACAGGGCCTGGCACACAAGCAGGCACTCAAGAAACATCAGCCAAGATTTGGTTGCTGTCGTTGTCTGGGTGGGGCCACGAAGAAGTCGCCAGCCCCTCCCCCTCCTAGAGTTGCTCTCCAGGGCTCGACGTGCTGCTGAGGACGCTGGCAGCCCTGGAGCCTTTGTGTCCAAGGACCAGGGCGCTCGTCAACCCCGCCCGCGCTGACCTTTGCGTCCAGCTGGCTTTCCTTCACCGAGGCTCTTTTGCGAGCGGCTGCTTTTGGCTGCACGCTGTCGGGCAGCTGACAGTGCGAAGTGTGAAAATGTTAGAGCGGGGACGTGAGAGATGAGGCGTGTGTAATGGAAACGACGTGAGTTTCCGATCAGAGCTGGGCGGGGAGGATCTGATAGTGATCTTCTGTCAGTATCCACGCTGGAGTCGTAATTGCTAACTGGGGGTTGCTGTGCCCATTCTGTGCCCTCCCTGTACTCCTTCCCCAGCCGCTCTGCTGACCCTGGGGCTTCTAGGTGGGAGGGAGTGTCAATCATGACACTCTTGCCCCGGAAGATGGTGACCCAGGAGGGCCAAACATAGAGCCCTCACCTCCTGGTGATGTAATTCTAGGAAGGAGCATGTGACCCAAAGCAGGCCCAAATCAGATTCTTTTTTCATATTAGCCTCTGGATTTGGGGAGAGGGATGTTTTTGCGCTCCCAGGCTTGCTAGGCCAGGAGGAAGGAAATAGGTCTGTCATGAGAACAGAGCCTGAAAAACAAGCAAGCAGAGTGAACAGATTAATAAAGACAAAGTCCTGCGGATAGATATTTTTCCAGCTCCTGGATACAGCCATACCTGGAGCCAGCCATCCATAACGCTCCAATTTTGAAGCTCTTTTTAAGCTTAGACTATTTTGAGTTAGTTGGGTTTCTACAACTTGCAGCTAAATGAGGACAAACACTGTGTGATTTATTGAGCATCTGCCTCATGCCAGACACGGTGCTAAAAATTTGATGGGCGTCGTCTGATTCATTTCTGGTGAGTCACTTCATCTCTTGGAGACTTCATGTGTTGGTGTGAAAAATGGGTGTAATATTATAAGAATAAGATTGTTGGGAGACTGAACTGAAATAAAATGTACCAGGCGCCTGGCATGTCGTAGGTCCTCACAAATTGTTAGATACTTTTCTCCGACCAGGCAACCCGGGGATGGATATCTTTGAATGTACTTTTTGGAGCAATTGCCTCCATTTCTCAAATTGGAATTGCAGAGTCAATGGATGTGCCCTTGTATAATTTTTATTTTTTTAGGGCCATGCCCTCAGCACATGGAGGTTCCCAGGCTAGGGGTCGAATCATAGCTATCACTGCTGGCCTACGCCATAGCCACAGCAACGCCAGATCTGAGCCTCGTCTGCGACCTACACCACAGCTCATGGCAATGCTGGATCCTTAACCCACTGAGCGAGGCCAGGGATTGAACCTGCGTCCTCATGGTTCCTAGTCAGATTTGTTTCCACTGAACCACGACAGGAACTCCGGTGATAAGATCCTCAACACACAGCCCCAGACTGCTGTCTAGAAACATGCCAATTGTTGTAGCTATCTGTTGCTGCGTAACAAACCACCACAAATTGTTGTGGCTTAAAAGAGCACACATCTATTAATTTCACAATTTCTGTGGGTCAGGAACCCAGGAATGGCTTTGTTGGGTCTTCTGCTTCAGTCTTTCATAAGCCTGCAGTCAAGTCAACAGCTGAGGCTGGGGTCTCATTTGAAGGCTTGACTGGGGCTGGATCTGATTCCAGGGTCACTCAGGTTGTTGGCAGAATTCAGTCCTTCCAGAGCTGTTTACTGAGGGTCTCACTTCTTTACTGGCAGTTGGCTAGAGAGCCATGGACAGTTACTGGACACATGGCCTTTCCAACATGAAGTCTGCAAGCTGAGAAGGCAACTGAAGAAAGTGTGCCAGCAAGATGGAAACGAGCTCATATAATGTAATCAGAGACAGAAATGATGTCCCATTGCCTTTGCTGCTTTCTCCTAGTTCAAAGCCAAGCCCAGGTCCCATCCACTCTCACAAAGAGGGGGATTACACAAGGGTGTGATTCTTAGGAGGTGGGGTCATTGGGGACCATTACTTTTTTCTCTTATGAATTGTGCTCTTTGTGCTAAAAAATCTTGCTTAACCCAAGGCCATAAGGATTTCCTCCGATGTTCTCCTTTAGTTTTATAGCTTTTTACACTTGCATCTTTGATCCATTTGGAGTTAATTTTTATATTTGATGTGGGGTACAGATAGATGATTATTTTCACTTTTGCAAATGATGTCCAAGTGATGTAATTATAGTTGAAGAGAAAATTACATGTGATGTTATTACAGTTCTAATAATTAGATCTTACATATGGTGACCACTTACGCGGTGTAAGGCTCTAGCTAAGTGTTGCTTTTCTGTTTTGTTTGTTTGTTTACTTTTGTCTTTTTAGGGCCAAATCCTTGGCATATGGAAGTTCCCAGGCTAGGGGCTGAATTGGAGCTGCTGGCCTATGCCACAGCCACAGCAATGCCAGATCCAAGCCAAGTTCACGGCAATGCCAGATCCTTGACCCACTGAGCGAGGCCAGGGATTGAGCCTGCAACCTCACGGATCCTAGTCAGGTTTGTTCACCGCTGAGCCATGATGGGAACTCCTTCCTTTTGAATTTTAAAACTTGTATATTTCACAACATGTGTTAATATTACCTGCATGAAGAATTGCAATGTTAGAGAAAAAGAAAAAAGCTTCAAAGCCTATGCTTTTCCCCACCATCCTGGCTCTATTTATCATTTTATTGCTTCGTCTCTCTTAGCATCGCTATCCCTCCCTGTTAACTGCGGATGGTGATAGCATCTACCTTGTAGAATTGCCCTGAGGACCGGGGCAAGGCGTGCAAAGCACTCAGAGCCGGGCCTGCACCCAGAGAAAGCTTAATAAATGCTACTATCATGATTTTATTCATAGGGAAAAGTAATGAGAAAGAAATGCACATGACAGGTTAATAGAGCTTTCTCCGGTTCCTGGATAATGAACAACTTTAATTTTTTCCTTTTCTCCCCAAGATAGAAAAGTTACATACCACTTTTATACTAAACATTTCCACTCCTTCCTGGCCCAGCCTGGCCCAAAAATCTCTGTCTGCATGTTCTCTTGGGGATTCTATTCAGACTTTAAGTAATGGCCAGGGTTGGATAAGGCCGGTCTTGTTTGGCCCGTGTCTAGACGCCTTATTTCCCTCGGTTGTCATAGAAAAGAGATACTTGCTGACACTGGAAAGATGTTTCTGAGCAAAACTCCAGGGCCAGGGAGAAGAAGGGTGGGAGCCAGGGAGGGGAGTGAACGTACTTCCTTGAACAGGCATCAATTAACTGCCATCGTTCCGATAGAGAGAAGGATGCTTGTGAAGGTTCGGACATTCCAATGAGCTGGAGACTGGAGGGAAGCGGCCGAGTGGTTGAAGCATCCGGCTCAGCTTTCATTTCTGTCTCAACGATGTGGAACGACAGGAGAAAGTGGCCTGGCCTGTTTGGGGACATCAGGTGTCCGGTTTCCCCCACGTTGCATGTGGAGATGTTGCTCTGGGGGGCAGGGTGCAAAGGGCAGCCAGGTGTTCTGCAGTTCAGCCCCAGAATGTCCTATTTATGCCTCAATTGCAAAGGCAGTCTGGGGAGTTCCCATTGCGGCACAGTGGAAACAAATCCGACTAGGAACCATGAGGTTTCGGGTTCGATCCCTGGCCTCGCTCAGTGGGTTAAGGATCCGGCATTACCATGAGCTGTGGTGTAGGTCTCAGAGGCGGCTCGGATCTGGCGTTGCTGGGGCGGTGGTGTAGGCTGGCAGCTGTGGCTCCAATTTGACCCCTAGCCTGGGAACCTCCAGATGCCATGGGTGCGGCCCTGAAAAGCAAAAAAGCAAAACAAAACAAAGCAAAGGCAGTTTGGCTTGGGAACCCTCTTTCGGGAAGTCTCCCTTCGCTGGCTCTGGACCTCAACCCTCTGTCTTTGTAGCAGAGCAGAGGCCAGACCACGCTCTCAGGAGTCGGGCAAACCCGCTTCAAATCCCTTCCCCTCTTGTGACTTTAGATAAGTGACTTTACCATCCTAAGCCCTGGGTTCCTCGTCTCTAATGTGGGTGATAGTGGGTCCCTACCTTTTAGGGTTTGTGCTGGGCAGAATCAGGATCTCCCAAACTGTCCAGGGTCCGAATCCCCCAAACCTATGACTGTGTTACTTTCTTCAGCAAAGGGGACTTTGCAGACGTGATTAAGGATCTTGAGATGGGGAGGTTTTCCTGAATTACCTGGGTGTGCTCAGCGGGGTCACAGAGAGAAACTGGACAGTCACAGAGGGAAGGGACGAAGGCAAAGGCAGCGGTCAGAGAGGCAAGAAGATGCTCCTACCCTGGCTTCGAAGGTGGAGGGAGGGCTGCAAGGCAAGGAATGTGGGCAGCCTCTGAAAGCTGGGAAAGCCCAGGAAACAGGTCCTCCTGTAGAGCCTCCAGGATGAACACAGCCCTGCCTACCCCTTGAGCTTAGCCCGGGGAAACTGATTTCAGGCTTCTGACCTCCAGAGCCGACAGAAGAAACGGGTGTTGTTTTCAGCCACTCAGTTTGTGGCAATCTGGCACAGTGGCCACTGGAAGCTCACGCAGGGTGGCGTGTAGATGAAACCTCACCAACGTGATGTGTGCAGGAGGGTGAGTGGGTGGAGGCAGGAGTGGAGGGGGCTCCATTCTAAATGTAATAGTTTGCATATCCTGCTATGGGAAGAGCTTTTTTGGGGAGCTGCACCCATGGCATGCAGAAAGTTCTCAGGCCAGGGATCAAACCCTTGTCAGAGCAGTGACTCAGGCCACAGCAGTGTCAACACCAGATCCTTAACCTGTTGCACCGCCAGGGAGCTCCATGGGAAGAACTCTTAAGTCAGCCCTCTGCAAGTGGTAGCTGTCATCAAACAGTATGATTCTGACCTACTTCTGTGACTGCACATGTTCCACTGTGTGGAGTGTATCCCTTTCCTGTTCTACGTCTCCTGGGACGATGTGAGGTCCTCAAAGGAGGAAGGCAAAGTTGTCCTATTTCTAGTGGATCCTTTGTGCCTGGCACAGAGTAGCTGCTCAATAAATGAGAGCTTTGCGGGCTGAACAGAGATGCCCCTTTTGTCTTCTGCGAGGGCTTGGGAACATGCTCCTTCTTTCCTGGCTCCTGCTTTCCTCCGTGAGATGACTGATGCTGTGGTTTTCCCCAGCTCTGCAGTTCTACGCTGCTCCCTGCCCCAGCCCCGGCTGAGCTGCTGTCCAGAGAAGGACCAAATCTGTCTCTCATGGTGGCAGGTCCTGACTGGGGAAAGGGAGCGACAGTGGCCCCAGCAGAGGCAATTTCAAGAGAACATGACCTCAGAAGAGCTCCCACTGTGGTGCAAGGGGATGGGCAGCCTCTTGGGAGCCCTGGAATGTGGGTTCAATCTCTGGCTCAGCACAGTGGGTTAAGGACCTGGCGTTGCCACAGCTGCAGCTTAGTTCAAGGCTGTGGCTCAGATCTGGGATCTGATCCCTGGCCCGGGAGCTCCTTATGCCACTGGGCGGCCCCCAAAAAAGGAACATGCCCTTAGAGATCTGGCTGATTTCAGACCCACCCCCTGTGTTGTTCAGAATCTCTATCAGTGAATTTCTAGCCTGGCCTTTGCTTGCCCCAACAGGGAGCTGGGTAGAGGCTGGCGCTGGGCACCGATGTGGCAATTCTGGCACTAACAATCTGGAGAGATGCTGTCTCCTTGGGAGCTGCAAATGCTTGGTGGGGGCGGGGGGGGATGGGGGGGAGGAGAACGGGGGAAGGTTGGGGCCAGGTGGCTGCATCTGCCATGCTGGGGCCATTGAAGATGTCAAACCTAATTGTTCAGATTCATAGCCGGGTGGTGGCAACAGCCCAGAACTGGGAGCTGAATGCCCAGTCTGTGTCTTATTAGCTATGTGACCTTGCTGGGTCAAACTCTGAACCTCTGTGTGATATTCTGCAGAACCGGGAGCCACGCTAATGGCCTGAGCTAACATTTATACTGGCTGTTGTTGATCGGTTACCTGGGGACTCTGCTCAGAGCTTCACATGCTTCATTCCAGGTTGTGTCCTTGCAATGTCAAGGTCAGGATCATTTTTCTGTCTTCCCTCTGGATGGAGAAACTACAGCTTAGAGAGGCTTTGGAACTTGCTTGTGGTTCCAGGCAAGAAAGGGTGGCAGGTGGGGTTTGATCCTGGGTAGCCTGCCTCCAGAGCTGTGTGCTGCTCGTAACCCGCCAGCCTCTCAAGCCACAACCACCTCCCAGGATCTCGGTGTTAATGAAATGAGACCACGGATGCCACGGTGTCTGACACAGAGCAGAGGCCACTTGCAGGAAGCAGTGCTGCTGTGGTTACTGTCATTCTAAATCCTCCACCATTGTTGCCTCACCACCATTTTCATTATTCCTGAGCTCATCCCTTTCTGTTCCTTTGTTCAGGCCTGGGCAAGTCTGACCTAGGCTTTTACAAATTTGCATGTCTATATCTGTATATACACACACACTATATAGTGTGTGTATATACATATATCTAGTTTTTAGTATACCTACAGAGTTGTGCAACCATCACCACAATCTAGTTGCTGTTTTTTGGTTTCGTTTTATTGTTTGTTTTTTGTTCTTGGTCGTGCCTACTGTGTGTGGAAGTTCCTGGGCCAGGGATCAAACCTGCTATACAGCAGTGACAATGCCAAGTCCTTAACCCGCTGTGCCACACGGGAAAGCCACCATAATCTAGTTTTAGCACATTTGTTTCCCCCCCAAAAGCAACCTCATGCCCATTCACAGTCATTCCTCAACAGCACCCCTCCCCAAAATGGTTAATTTTATGTGTCAACCTGACCAGCCACGAGATGCCCAGATCAAACCCTATTTCTGGGTGTGTCTGTGAGGTGCCCCTGGAGGAGTTTAGCATTTGTTAGGAGGGGTGGTCTCAGGTTAAGTGTTCTTACCACAAAAATAAAAGCAACACAGTAACCACAGCAAAACAACCCAGGGACACAGGGAAACCTTTGGAGGTGGTATGTTTATTACCTTGACTGCAGTGATGGTAGCCCGTGTGTGTACATGTGTCTGAACTCACTGAATTGTATACATTCATTCTGTGCAGTTTTTGGCTACTGATTGTACCAGTTATAAGTCTGGGAGGAAAAAAAAAAGCATATTTCTCTCTTAGGATTGATGTCAAATTTCAGAAAGGAAACCTGATGTGCCTGATACACTGTAACAATGCACCACATAAACTGTCTCGCGAATAGATACCCAAAAGAGTACTTTTATTATCCCTTTATATATATATATATATATATATATATATACATTTTTTTTCTTCTTTTCAGGGCTGCACCTGCAGCATATGGAGGTTCCCAGGCTAGGGGTCAAATCAGAGCTGCTGCTGCTGACCAACGACACAGCCACAGACACACCAGATCTGAACCACCTCTTCGACCTACACCACAGCTCACGGCAACATCACCGAGTGAGGCCAGGGATCAAACCGGCATCCTCTGGATACTAGTCAGATTCTTAACCCACTGAGCCACCATGGGAACTCCTAACCCCTTTTATATATGAGGAAATGGAGGTTCACAGAGGGGAAGCAAACAGTTCAGATATCTCAGCAGCCTAGTGGTGCCGGAACCCAGGCTCGCTGGCTCCTGGTCCTAGCTGATACCCTACCCCACTGCTCCTAGAAGATGCTTTTCTCTGGCTGGGAGATTTTTTTAATTTCAATTTGGGAAGAGGTTCCCTGAAATGGAGAAAGGGTAATTCAGCCTTCATCTCAGCATCACACCAGGCGAGTAATGGGAAAATTAGCCCAGTAGGTTACGAATTCCTTTTCATTCTGAGCTAATTACATCATATAGGATATGAAGAGTGGCAGCCAGCCCCTCTAGAAGTCTCTAATGGGTAGATGGGGATTTTGCATTTTAGTGGGTATACATGGGTCAGGTCCGTGGAGTCTAGTTGGCTAACAGAACATCACGACTTCATGAGACTTAATAAACACAGGCCATTTCTCTCGAGTGCGGTGATCTTAATAACTGCATGGACATACCGGCTCTAGGTCTGAAGCCCTGAATTTGTTCCTTAAGCATCTGCCACACAAAATAAGCTCTGAGCTTGCAAGAAGAGACTTTGGGGAAGACTTTTCATTTATTGAATCGACAAATCTTCATTGCACATCTACTGCGTACCATGTGCTAACCTAAAACCAATGATATGCTCTGGGTCGAACCAACATAATCCGCGTCTGTAGCAGTTCACTTATACCCATCACCCTCACACCCTCGTGCCATCCTCATAGTTCCCTTCTGGAATTGGTAGGTGTAAGTAACCCCAATTTACAGCAGGGGAAACTGAGGCTCAGAGAAGAGAAGCCACTGCTCTGGGCTTACAGAGCCTGTAAGATGCTGATTTAAACCCCATGACCCACGTCTGGAATCCCTGTTCACTGCCATTCTCCATCAGTCTGGTACCCGGCATGGCGACTGGTGTGGATTTAATCCTAAATGCTGGGCTTTATTTGGATTCTGCTTTAGGAGCCTTCAGGGCTTATCCTGCCTCTTTAGCTGGCTGGCTGCGTAATGATAGCCTCTGATGTTTGATGTGCTTCATCACTACCCCCCCCCAGATTCATTGAAAAACATTACTTTCTGTCCGTTTTTTTTTAGAGTGACTGAGCATGATTCAGGTAGATTATAGCAAAATCCTCAGGGAAAATAGAATGATCAAAGCCTACAAGGTTGCCTTTGCAAAGGGACCTGGAAGAAGTTCTCCCTATGTAGATGAGGGAAGTGGGACCCAGGTGGCTGGAGGGGGCATCTGATCTGTCACCCCTTCTCCTGGTTCTAGTCGCAGTGCCTTGGTTTTCCTCTGGGGAGCCAGCTACGTTTGCCAGGTAAAAGGCAAGACCCCCAGTTAAATGTGAACTTCAGGTCATACACAACAATTTTTAAAAATTAAGGTATAGTTGACTTACAGTGTTTTGTCAATTTCTGCTGCACAGCAAAGCGACCCAGTCATAGATATATATACACCCCCTTTCTCATGTTCCTCTATCATGTTCTCTCACAAGTGATTGGACAGAGTTCCCTGTGCTGTATAGTAGGACCCCATTGCTTATGCATTCTAAATGTAATAGTTTGCATCTACCAACCCCAACCTCCCAGTCCACCTAACAAACATAGATTTTTAAAGTATAAGTATATCCCTAATATTTCATGGAACATATATTAAATTTTCTTCATTGTTTATCTGAAAATTTAACTGCCTCCCCTTCCCATACTTTATTTGCTATATCTGACAGCTATGACACCGTTTAGCTCAAATGATTAGGATGGAACCATCTCACCCTACCTTGGCTCCAGGAGGGGGCAGGGGATCCATGCTTGGCCAATCAGTGTGTTCTATCCCTCTCGCTCATAGAGACTGGTTCAGAGATGGGGATATGGGCTTCAATCCTGGAAATCTGGCTGTCACCATTGAGAAAGATATTTGTTCTTTTTGTTGGGATTATTAAATGGTAAAAGGTAGTTCCTAAGGTCCAACAAATTAAAGTGTGAATTAGAATGAAGCCAAAAGAGGAAAAACAAGGAGAGATGGAGAGAAATGGAGAGAGGAGAGTTTAAACCTTAGAGAGAGTATTAGGGGTCCTGGGATCAGCCTTGTTGAATTTGACCTTCATCTAGGCCCCCTAATGTAGATAGGACAGCTGAGGATGGTTTGGATGATAGTGCAAAGATAGGAATAATAGTGACAGAGTGGAAGGCAAAACTATCAGTGGGGATGGTTCTGGGAGAGGTCAATTTTAAGATGGTAGTTGAAGAGGTGATGTGGGATAGGATGGTGAGTTCTTGCTGGTGATAGCTCTGTCCAGGGTGCTGATGCTGCTGATAACAAAGATGAGGATGCCAATGATGACTAGTAAGATGGTGTTGGTGTGAGAGAATAAAGTAACAAGGAAGAGAATGATTCTCAGCCTCAGTCCATCACCAGGTCCTATGAGTTCTACCCCTCTCAATTAAAAAAAATCCATTTATTTCCCTCCCTCCTCACTGCCACCAGCACCCTAGCCTAAGCATCTGAGCATCTTTTGCTGCTTGTACTGCTGTGTTCCTCCTGACTGGCTTCCTTGCTTCCCTTCTTATCCCCCTATAGTCTATGCTCTACACTGACACCTGTAGGGAGAGTGAGATTTTTAAAAATGTAAATCAGAGCATTTCACATCTCTTCTCTAAACTGTTTGGGAGCTTAGACTAGAAACCAAACTCTTTATCGTGACCAAAGACATGCATGACCTGATCCCAATCTGTCCCCCCAATCTCAATTCCTTCTATTTGCTCCTCTCTCCCTTTGTACCAGCCTGAATGCTCTTGTTGCAGTTTTTCTAGAATGTACCAAGTGCTTCCTATAAGCCATCCCCTAGGCACGAAATACCTTTACATCCTTTGTGTCTCAACATCAATGTCACCTCCTGGTTTTTGAATCCCAGTGAGACCTCCCCTCTGTTGCCTGCTCTCATAGTACCCTATTCAAAGCAAGCTTTGTTGCAATCTTGAAGAAAAAGAACAAAGCAGGAGGCATAGCCTCCCAGACTTCAAACAATACTACAAAGCTACAAGTAATCAAAATAGCCTGGTATTGGCACAAAAACAGATGCATGGCTCAGTGGAAGAGAATAGAGAGCCCATAAATAAACCCACACACCTACGGACAATTTATCTTCAACAAAGGAGGCAAGAATGTACAACGGGAAAAAGTCTCTTCAGCAAGTGGTGTTGGGAAAGTTGGACAGCCACATGTAAATCGATGAAGGTAGAACACACCCTCACACCATACACAATAAACTCAAAGTGGCTTAGAGACATAAACATAAGAAGACACCAGAAAACTCCTAGAGGAGATCATAGGCAAAACATTCTCTAATGTAAATCATACCAATGTTTTCTGAGGTCAGTCTCCCAAGGCAATAGAAATAAAAACAAAAATGAAGAAACAAGACCTAATTAAATTTACAAGTGACCTAGATGTCCATTGACAGATGACTAGATAAAGACGATGTGGTATATATATATATATATATATATATATATATATAATATTAGTCATAAAAAGAACAAAATAATGCCATTTGTAGCAATTTGGATGGAACTAGAGATTCTCATACTAAGTGAGGTACATCAGAAAGAGAAAGACAATACCATTTATATCACTTATATGTGGAATTTAAAATATGACACAAAAGAACCTATTCACAAAACAGAAATAGACTCACAGACATAGAGAACAAACTTGGGTTTGCCAAGGGGGAGGGATTGGGGGAGGACGGAGTGGGAGGCTGGGGTTGGTTGAGGTCAGCTCTTATGCACAGATGGGAGAAACAGCAAGACCCTACTCTAGAGCACAGAGAACTATATTCAATGTACTGAATCACCTTGCTGTACAACAGAAATTAATACAACACTGTCAACCAACTGTACTTCAATAAAAATATTTAAAAATTTTGATTCTCTTCCCAGCTCATCAACTTTTGGGTCTTAGCATGATGTTTCCTTAAGAATGTGTCAGAGGAGTGCCAAGATTTTGATCTCTTAGCCATAAGGGCGGCCTCCAGGGGCCTTTGGTAGCTGCTGCTCCTGCAGCTGGTCAACTCCAGACCCTTGAAGCTTCTTCCAGGTAATCCTGTGTGCCCTACACTCATGATGATTTTCTCTGCATTCCTTGTTTGGAAAAGATTGGGAGGCCACATCATACACTTCCTAAAGGCAGGGCTGTGTTTCAGTTGTTTATGGCTTTATTTTTAATATAAACTATAGTGCCTTGCACCTAGTAGGACTCAAGAAGTATTTCTTGAAATAATGAAAGGTTTTATGGCAGTGAAAAGGACAGTGGAACTGACAAGGGTGATGGTGACAATTAAGAAGAGAACGGTGATGGTGGTGCTGGTGATGGCAGTGACGGTGATGAAGATTTTGGTGATAGAGCTGATGGCCCCCAAACTATAGCATCTGGAGTGGATAGGCAATGGGATCGTGCTGTAGAGCAAAGGGAACTCTATCTAGTCACTTGTGATGGAACAGGATGGAGGAAAATGTGAGAAAAAGAATGTGTGTGTGTATATATATATATGTATGGCTGGGTCACTTTGCTGTACAGCAGAAATTGACAGAACACTGTAAATCAACTATAATAGAAAAAATAAAAATCTTAAAGAGATAATGGCCTCAGAGGACATGGCCTGGTCCATGGCTTTAAAGCATACATACATATATGTATTTATATACATATATATATGCATATATGTACCCCTCCCACACACACATCTGTTCCTCTGCAGCCAGCCTGGAAAAATCAACTGAAGATGGATTTTAGAGGAAGGGTGATTGAAACTGGAGGGAGAGGCTCTTAAATAGATTACTTGCAAATCCCAGAGGCGCTGCCTGGCCTTCTTACTTTCCCAGTTTATGGGAAGGCCGCCCTCCCCTCCCTAAGTCACCCAGCCTTCCGCCCTCGGCAGGGCGCCCCGGCGCAGGGCGCGTTGGAGGAAGGGGCGCGCGGTTGGCTGCGCGGGGAGCTGCAGGGAGGGCGGCGGAGGGAAGCGTCCCGGCGCCACGCGCGGGAAGTGGGAAGTTGAGTCCGTGGTGTAGGGAGAGAAGGAGGGCTGGGAGGAGAGGCAGAGGCCGGGCTGCGTGAGGAACAGCTCGCGGAGACTGCGGGAAGGGTGGGAGGGAGAAGGGTCTGGGGAGGAGGGGGGTGCGCTTGGTTGGGAGGGGCGGGCCGAGGTGGGCTTCAGGCTGGGGTCTGGGGGAGGAGCCGGTACGGGTTCCAGGGCGCAGGTGAGGGCCTGAGGGGGCGGAGCCGGGGTCGGAGGGAGGGATCGAGGTGCCCAGGCCGGGGTTCCTGCTCCCAGCTCGGCACGCGGGAGGCGGCGCTGCGAGCTCTGGGCAGCCGGTGGGGTCCCGGCGCCGCGATGCGGGTGCACCTGGGCGCGGTGGCCGGCGCGGCGGCGCTGACCGGGGCGCTCAGCTTCGTGCTCCTGGCGGCCGCCATCGGCACGGACTTCTGGTACATCATTGACACCGAGAGGCTGGAGCGGAGCGGCCCGGGGGCGCAGGACCCGGCGGGGGGCGCCAACCGCAGCCAGCTCGAACCTCTGAGCTCGCACTCTGGCCTCTGGCGGACCTGCCGGGGTAAGGATGCACCCGGGGACCCCTGCGCCCCGCTCGCTCGGGACCTGTTGCTTGGCGCACACCCCCTCCCCCAGACCTCTGAGCACGAAATGCGATGTCTTGAGCCGGAGGGGAAGGTGGGCAGGGGGCTGGAGCTGCCAGTACCCTTGCGAGAGTTGCTTGGTTCAGCTTGCTGCTGCTCTATCTCCGCGTCTGCCCTCCGGGGTGGGGCACCGGGGGCGGGCGTGGGGGCGAAGCCGCGGGGCTGGGGTCCGTACCCCGGGGGCCCCCGCCCACCGATGCTCTGCTCCATCCAGTCCAGAGCCCGTGCGCGCCGCTGATGAACCCCTTCTGGCAGGAGAACGTGACGGTCAGCGACTCGAGTCGACAACTTCTCAGTGAGTCCGGGGAGGGTGGGATGGGGGAGAATCCCGGGCTGGGCACCAGTTTCGGAGCTTTTCTCCAAACAGCAGTCGGGGGCACCGCGAAGGAGGGGGCGGCGGGGGGCGGCCTGTGACACCTGCGGAAGAGGGGGATGCTGTAGGCAGCAGGGGGCGGAGCCCTCTTGCTCCACCCGGAACGCTGTGTGGTTGAGGATGCTTTCTGTGCACCGGGCACCGTCCTGCTGCTGAAGCTCCAGGCCCGGCGCTCAGGGGGCTCAGGGGCTAGCCGGAGAGATCAAGGTGGCAGTGCGCAGTTCCATTTCAGAGTGACAAGCAGCACGAGGGAGGGTGGCTGGGAGCCGGAGGAGCCACCTAAACCAGCCCGAGGAACTGACTGTGGCAGAGAGAGGAGGTTATCCCAGAGACCAGAAGGCACACCCCACGTCAGCCTCCACATCCTCGGTGCTGAGACCAAGCGCTCGGCAGTAGCACGGATGCAGTAAATATTTGCCGAATGATTCAAGGGAGGCAATCAGGAGGCAGAGGACTGTCCCCTCTCCCCAGGGGCCCTGTGTCTGTTGTTCATGGCTGACTTCCCAGTGCCTGGCACAGTGCTTGCCACTCAGTCATGACGTGAGGGCTGAATGCATGAAAGCAAACAGGCTAAATAAATACGGGAGGAAGAAGGGAAAGAAAAGGGCGGGGTCCTTCACGGAGGCTGGAGGCTGGCCAGACACAGAGCTGAACACCCTCCATCTATGTTTTCATTTAATCCCCTCTGCCTCCCTACAAAGATATGGCCATCAGCATCTTCATCTTTTTTTGCTTGCTTGCTTGTTTGTTTTCTTCTTAGGGCTGCATCCGCCAGCATAATGAAGTTCCCTGGCTAAGGGGTCGAATTGGAGCCATAGTTGCAATTGTGTCATAGCTGCAATCGAATTGTGCCAGCCAACGCCACAGCCAGAGCGACGCCAGATCCAAGCTGCATCTGTGACCACACACCACAGCTCTTGGCAACTCTGGATCCTTAACATGCTGAGCAGGGCCAGGGATGGAACCTGCATCCTCACTGGATACTAGTTGGGTTTGTTCCTGCTGAGCCACAACG
Organism: Phacochoerus africanus; assembly: GCF_016906955.1. Taxonomy (NCBI): domain Eukaryota; kingdom Metazoa; phylum Chordata; class Mammalia; order Artiodactyla; family Suidae; genus Phacochoerus; species Phacochoerus africanus. The sequence goes on from NC_062548.1 coordinate 39,057,847, forward strand.
GGAACCCCCCCTCTTTATTTTTCCAATGAGGAAAGTGAGGTCCAGAGAGGGACTGAGAAAGGATCTGATGAGGAGATGAGAACTGGGTTCCATAGACCCTGAAAAGCATGGGCAGTTTTTCACAAGCTTATTTGAGGCTTGCTGGGTGTGACTCTTAGAATAAAGACAAGTTCCTATCATGGCTGACGAGGGCTGCCAGGGTCCTTCTTTGACTCCCCTCTCCCCTTTGCACTTTCCTCTCTGGCTGTGCTGGCTCTGGGCCGGTTCCTGGTACGTGCCAGGTTTCCTCCTGCCACAGGGACTTTGCACGTGCCATTGCCGCCGCTTGGCCTTTCCCCACTACCATCCTGCCAGCTTGACTTGGTCAGCTCCAATGCACGGTACAGGTTGTGTGACATTTTTAGAGTTAAAATCTGACTCTCTCATCAGACCCTGAGCTCCATGAAGGCAGGGACCATGTCTCTTGTCACAGCAGGATTCCCAGTATTTAGCCCAGAGCCCGGCATGAGCCAAGGTTTGCCGAGCAGATGTTGAAAGTGAATGCAAACTCTGTTATTTAGAGGTGGAACTCAATCCATATTTGTTGAATGAACCAGACTTTTGCTAAAGTCTAGCAGTGTGCTAGAAAATTTTTGACAACTGATGGCTGGGGGGATGGGATCGTCTTGATTTGTGGCATTTGCCCATTTCTGTGGTGTAGATATTCCTGCCACTGTCCATTTCTAGCTGCCAATATGATGTCAGCTGGCTCCCCCAATTCTTGAAAACTTAACAAGTGACTCTGATACAGTCCAGCTTCAGCACATTGCTGCATGAAGTCCCATTGAAGGAGAAAGCCCTGAAGCACTTGGGAACATGAGGGAACTGAGGAAAGGAAGTGGGCTCCTGGATTCTGTCCCCTCCCCGCAAAACTGTACCAGGAGGAACTTAGGGCGTTCTCAGAGCATCGTTTCAAGAAAAATCAAAAATTCTTGCCCATGAAGTGAGATGGGGGTCCAATCCCAGCTCAGACCCTACCAGGACCCTCTGTGATCCTAGGATAAGTGTCTTAACCTCTCCGAGCCTCAGTTTCCACATCTATCAAAATGGGACATCAAATCCATGAGACAGTGTGGCCAGGATTCTGCAAAGTAGCTGAAAAAACTGACCTTACCTGGGGCCTCGTTTAGTGCCTGGTCGTTGTGGGATCTGTTGCAGGAAAGAATGATTTGATAGAAAAGTGCTAGACACGCAACGGCTCAATAAATGCTAGTTCTCTTTGCCATTCCTTCCAGCCTCTTTTAGAGGCTGTCCCATCTGTGGCCCTTTGCTGGGCTAGGTGCTGACATTCAGCCCACTTGTCATATCAATGTGTAAATTGGATGGCTAACCACAGTCAGCACTGGCCTCTTTGCGAAACTAGATAATGTCCCAATCCTTTGTGGTCCAGGATTCTGAAAAACAAGCAAAACTCACACCCAGAGTCTGCTCATCTCTCACCCTTGAACCTAGATCTAAGCCCCAGCTTCTCCACCAACTAGGGGCATGGCCTTGGGGAGATTCCTATACCCCTCAGAGCCTTAGTTCCCTCCTGGGCAAAAGGCAGATAACTGTCATAAGGATATTTTGAGGGTGAAATGGGAGGGTGCCTTTGGAAGCCTCATGCTGTGTCTGGCTCCTGGAAGTGTGCTTTTAAGTATAAGCTGCTATTATTACCACCATATCATCCACCACAGAGAGGAGACCACCCCTTCAGACCATGTGCTCACTGCAAATCACCCCCAGAGAGGGCTTTTCCCCAGAATTTCTTTATCCCCAGTATTTTGAATGTTGTCCAAGTTCTCTTATTAAAGGGAAATGTTTCATTTCTTTTATGATCTGCTGCAGAGCTGAGAGAGGAGGGAAGCCAGGTGACAAGCAGCATGTTTTGCGAGTCAGGCTTCTAGACAAATCCTCGGGTGTGTGTGTGTGTGTGTGTGGGAAGAACTATTGATTTTCCCTCCAAGAAAATCCAAGCAGGCAGCCCATTTCAGTACCCAATAAAAATCGACCTTGCTTGGATGTTTTGTCTTCTTGATTAGCTCTGGGTTCCTTAGTTGGGGACTAGAATTATTTTTGGCAGAGGTGGGGGGGATGTCATCAAATTTGACACAGTTTAGATAAAGGAGCCACAGTCTAGAACCAACCAGGCTAGCCAGGAGTCTTGGTGGCAAGCAACAGAAACTCAAGTCATACCCAGTGAAACAAGAAGGAATTGCTGGTCCATGTAAGTGAAAAGCTCCAGCCTAGTGGGATCCAGAGAGCAAAACTCAAATTTCTTTCCTCTCCTCTCTGGGCTTTGCTTCTGGTTGGGTTTTGCTTTCAAGGAAATCCCCTCTACTCTTAGCAACCCAAGCAGAAGTAGACTGTTGCCCAAGAATTCTCCAAAACTTCCAGGGAGGTGTGTCATTGGACCAGATGGGATCACATGCCCAGATCTGAGCCAATCACTGCAGCTGAGAAGATGGAATGTGCTGATTGGCAAGGCTGAGCCATGTGCAAGGTATGGGGGTGGAGTCAGCCTCATTAGATAAGGTTTCCCAGCTTCTTACCAGCTGTGTGACTTCTGGTCACTTGCTTCCATAGATAAATGGGCTGCTTTGAGATGAATGAGATCATATAAGCAAAGCACCCAGCACAGGCCACCACTCAAAGCAGGAGGTCAGTCACTATCTCCCTCTTCTGACTCCCTGAGCCTCAGTCTTCTCATCTGTGAAGTGGAGCTAATCATTGCAAAGGCACCTGTTTGCTTAGTGTTAGGGATGAAACATGAGGAAATGGTGGGGTCCTTGCCACATCAAGCTTAGGGTCTAGTGCAGGAGACAGGTTGTGGACATATGGACCAATAAGTCAACACAAAATGGCTTCAAATTGTAGTAGGTGTGACAATATAAAACAAAGGCACATCATCAAAGGCAGTGGGGACCACTTTCAGTGGAGTGGTTGAAGGGCAATGAAAATAACACTCAGGAGTTCCCGTTGTGGCTCAGGGGTAATGAATCTGACTAGGATCCATGAGGACTCGGGTTCGATCCTGGCCCCACTCAATGGGTTAAGGATCGGTGTTGCTGTGAGCTGTGATGTAGGTTGCAGACATGGCTGGGATCCGGTGTTGCTGTGGTGTAGGCTGGCAGCTGCAGTTCCAATTTGACCTCTAGCCTGGGAACATCCATATGCCGAGGTTTCAGCCCTAAAAGACCCAAAAACCCTCCATAGAAACTAAAAACAAAAGTCAGTGCTTACAAAATCGGTGCTGTGTGCCAGACCCTGTCCTGAGCCCTTTACATGTTTCAATTCAATCTTTACAGAAGTTCCATGAGGCAGGTACTGTTATCATCCCCCTCACTTTTCAAATGAGGAAACCGAGGCACAGAGAGGTTAGGTAAGTTACCAAAGTTTGTGCAGTCACTGGGCAAGCTGAGATTTGAACCCAGGCAGTTCCTACTCTTTCAGATTGATGCGACACCAAGTGTAATTTCGGTATAAAGGGAGTCCATGGCAGCCCACAGGGAAGGTTCCTAGCCTGTTTGTTTCTTAGGTTCAGAGTCCTGCTCTCCAACACTGTCTCCCTTAGTGTTTCCTTGTTTTTTTCTAAGAAGAATGTTATCAGGTGCATATCGCTATAAAACACGCCCCAGGAGGACTGCCCTAGAGGCTGGATTTCTCCTGAGCATGGCTGATGGAACTACCTGTGACCCCTGCCCATCTCTCCAGGTGCAAGAGATATCTTCTGCTTTGGAGTCTTGGCACATCCTGTCCCCTCTTTTGGGAACACCGTTCCCACCTCTCAGCTCTCATCATACCTCCAGGTTTCAGCTAAGACCTCCCCTCAGCCCTTCCTAACTTCCAGGCTGGGTTAAGTACTCATTGTCTTTGTCAGTCTCCTTTGTGGCTCTATTCCAGCTCTGACACTTCATAGCTCATTAACCTTGAGCAACTGACCTCGGTACCTTGAACCTCAGTCTTCCCATCTGTGAAATGGGCACTAAAAGATGCTCACCTGGCAGAGCCTCTGGTATTCGAAGATAAGAAACAATTATCCTGGGAGTTTCCCTTTGTGGTGCCACAAATGAATCCGACTAGTATCCATGAGGATGTGGGTTCGATCCCTGGACTCAGTGGGTCAGGGATCTAGCATTGTTGTGGATTGCAGACAAGGCTCAGATGCTGTGGTTGTGGTTGTGGCTGGCAGCCATAGCTCCTATTGGATCCCTAGCCTACGAACATCCATTGTCGGGGTGCAGCCCTAAAAAGCAAAAGAAAAAAAAAAAGAAGAAAAACAAACAATTATTCTCACATTCAGTGCTCACAATAGCTCCGCAGAAGCCCATGGGCTAACTGACAGGGGAGGAAACAGGCTTTTAAGAGATGATATCATTTGCTTGGTACGAGGTGGAGCTGGGATCTGAACCCAGGGCTTTGCAAAGTCCCCCTCTTACCAAGTCAGAGCATTGCACCTTGGAGACCAGGAAGATAACTAAGATGTAGTCCCCTTCCCCAAGGAAGCTATGTTCTGGTGACCAGAGACTCAAAAATTTACAAAAAACATCCACTTCCTTACCAGGCATAATAGAATGAATATCTCTGAGTCACAAAGTCACATGGACAAGGTTTGAAGATAAAGATAGTGACATTTCCCCTTTGGGAGATGGCTCCTGAGACTCTCTTCTTTTGCCAGAGCTCCTGATACTTGTGGAGAACGAACCTCTTTGCTCTTTAAGACCAGAACTATTACTTCATGATCCACCCTGGGGCTTCCTGACCTCGCAAGCATTCTGGAAGCCTGGTTTTCCCATCGAGCTGTCCTTTGAACAGTGCGATAATGGAACAGTCACAGTTTTCCTTGGCGTGAACATCTTGGCTTCCCTGCCTCCCCCACCCAGGCTTTTCCTTTGCAACAAAGCATTTCTGAGTCAAAAAGATCTCTTGCACCTGGGTCCACATTTGCTCTTAAGGAAACAATGACCCGTCACCATCACTAGTATTCTTAATTCTACATGGTACTCTTACTTCTCACCTATTGGGCTTCTACTGTAAACACTGTAGTGGATTGAAAGCTTTCATCCCCAGTGATACGTCCATGTCCTAACCCCCAGGATCTGTGAACAGGACCTCATTTGGAAAAAAGTCTTTGCGGATGTAATTAAGGTTCCTGAGATGCGATCCCTGTAGATGAGCAGGTGGACCCTAAATCCTATGACAAGGGTCCTCCTACACAAAGAAGAATCACAGAGAAGAGAAAAGAAGGTCATAAGAAGACGGAGGTGGCCGTCAGCGTGATGCTGCTGCAAGCCAAGGAATGCCAGCAACTGCCAGAAGCCAGAAGAGGCAAAGGATTCCCCCCCCAGAGGCTCCAGAGGGAGTGTGGCCCTGCTGACACCTTGATTTTGGACTTAGCACCTCCAGAACCGTGAGAATAAACTCCTCCGGCTCTTAAGGCACACAGCTTGTAGTAATTTGTCATGTCAGCTCTAGGAAATTAAAACAACCGTCTCAGCTATAGAAGTGCCTGCCAGTCACTGCCCCCTGCCCCGTATCATCACTCACATCCTTTGTGACACTCGATCTGTAATTACTAGCCCCCCGCCGCCGCTTTATTTCCTGCTAGTCTGTCTCCTGCCCTGGGCTGTGCTCTCCATGAGGGCAGAGACCTTGTCCCCACAGACATCTGTTTCTGTGGCTGGAGAAGGGGATGTTTCTGTGGAACAGAACTCAGAATCAATATTTCTGTCCCCAGACAGCAGTCTTGAAAGTCAAAAAATAACAAATACCAGAGCACACACACAGAAAACAAACAAAACAAAACACAGCACCAAATTTCAGCAGGAGATCTTAAAACTTTCCCAGGGGGAGCCTTGTTCTTGCCCAGACATTTAATTGAACGTGTATGTGAAGTCAGCCTGCAGCATGTCTGGGGAGCTCACTCGTGGGGCTGCCGGGCTGAACCAACTCCAGGAAACCTCATTACTTTCTAAACGAGAAACGATTTCATTTCCCAGCCATCCTCCGGAGGCAATGCCGTGCAGGGGACAGATCTTACAGATCCAGGTTCTCACGCCAGCTGTTGTGCTCCTTTGCCCAAGGTTTGTCCTTAAGAAAGGAAGGGAGGGAGTTCCCGCTGGGGTGCAACAGGATCATCGGTGTCGTCTCTGGCGCGCCAGGATGCAGGTTCAATTCCTGACCCAGTGCGGTGCATTAAAGGATCTGGCATTGCCACAGCTGTGACACAGGTCTTGGCTCGGATCTGATCCCTGGCCTGGGAATGCCACACGCCGTGGGGTGGCCAAAAAAGAAAAAAAAAAAAAAGAAGAAAGGAAGGAAGGAAGGGAGGAAGGAAAGAAGATGACACATCTTGTTCCCTGGAATCCCATCTTATCGTGTGATGGTCACAGGAGGGAGATCAGTCCCTGGACTCCCGGAGGCTGGTAGCCTTCAGGGCCTTGAAGACAAAGTGGATGTCAGACTGAAAGAGTATCTTCATCATCGTTGTTGTTGGCAGGGTTACGGTTTATTTAATACCTGCTCCAGGGACTTTTACGCCTCTGAGTTGCCCCACTGTCTCCACACTGTGAGCTGCATATTATCACCCGTCTCATAGGTGTGCACAGAGATGGAGGTTCTGAGGAGTTAAGACACCACCAGAGGCCGAATTCAAATGCAGGTCACCTGACTCTAATGCCCATTGGGCACTGGTGAGGTCATTTCTGAAGCTCACTGGTTTCTTTTTTTCTTTTTTCTTAAGGGCTGTGCGCATGGAAGTTCCCAGGCTATGGGTTGAATGATAGTTGCAGCTGCTGGCCTACACCACAGCCACATCCACACCAGATTCAAGCTGTGTCTTCAACCTATGCCACAGCTCACGGCAGTGCCAGATCCTTAACCCACTCAGGGGGGCCAGGGATCGAACCTGCAGCCTCATGGATCCCAGTTGGATTCTTAACCTGCTGAGCCACAATGGGAACTCCTTCCTTGGTTTCTTTGTTATTTCTTAGAAACTGCCACATTTTATTTTCTTGCCTTAGAGCCACAGCATCTGGCTCTTAATCACTTAGTTAATTAGGTGAACAGATACCCACTGTGCTCTCGCCAGATGCTAAACCCTCTACCAGGAACTCAGGGACGCAGCTGTGCAGAGGAGACAAGGTGCATGGTCAGGGGACTCACAGCGGAACAGGTGACACAGAAAAGTGCCTGAGGTGCCTTCCACACCGGGTAACTAATGCCAGCAGGGGGCGACTGTGGGGACCTGCAGGGGCACAGAGCAGTGACATGTGATGGTGGACAGTGGAGGGCATGAATGTAACGAAAGACTTCCCCAAAGAAATGAGTGCTGATTTTGCTTTGAAGGATGACAGCATTTCTTTCTATCTTTTTTTTTTTTTTTTTTTTTAGGGCCGCACATGCAACATATGGAGGTTCCCAGGCTAGGGGTTGAATAGGAGCTGCTGCTGCCGGCCTACACCACAGCCACAGCAACGCAGGATCCGAGCCACATCTGTGACCTACACCACAGCTCACGGCAACATGGGACCCTTAACCCACTGAGCGAGGCCAGGGATTGAACCCAAGTCCTCATGGATCCTAGTCAGTTTCCTAACCCACGGAGCCACAATGGAAACTCCAGAAAACATTTATTTTTATGCCTATCCTGTGGCTGAAGGATTTAAAGAGGTTCTGGGCCCAGCCCAGGGTAAATGGCCAATAAATATTTGGTAAATGAACGACTGGTGGAAAAATAAATTTGTGATGGTTTCCTTTTCTGCTTTGCCTGCCAGGAAGCTCAGAGCCAAAGTGGGAGCATATTTATTTGGTCTTTTTAAGGCTGCACTCACAGCATATGAAGGTTAGCAGGTTAGGGGTCAAATTGGTGTGGTAGCAGCTGGCCTACACCACAGCCACGACAATGCCAGGTCTCTAACCCACTGAGCAAGGCCAGGGATCGAACTCACGTCCTCGTGGATAGTAGTCAGATGTGTTCCCGCTGAGCTACGACAGGACTCTGGGAACAGATTTTTCAACCTTGCGATCTTGAGACCCCAGACTTTCTCCATCCCCTTCTCTCCAACCCCGCCACTGCTCCACCCGCTCCCTGCGGCCTCTCGCTTCTTGCCCTTCCTTCTGCAAGGTCTTTGCTCCAATGTCACCTCCTCAGTGGAGCCACTGCTCTCACTCCTTCTCTGCATTTGTCACCATCTCTCAACTTTGTCACTTATTTGTTCCCTGCTTGACTCCACGCACGAGAATGTCAGCCCTCGGGAGGCAGGAGTCTTGGTGTATATTTGCTGCTGAATCCACCGCACCAGGGATGGTGCCTAGCACAAAGAGCACACCTGATACACCCATGCAGAATGAACAAGCCAGTGAACAAGAAACAATGCAGGACATGTGAGAATTAAGCCAGACAATACCTGTGCGGCAAAAAGCCTGGCACAGGTGAGCCTCAATAACTATTCATAATATTATCACCATCATTAGTAGTAGGAGCAGTAGTGCTAATTTTTTTCTCCAGCATTGGCCCACAGATGCTCAGTGAATGTTTGTTGATTGACTGAAGGATGTTAGTAACCTGCGGTCTTCCTCTCTCCCCTAAGCCATGCACGGGACCTTTGTGATTCTGCTGCCACTTAGCCTGATCCTGATGGTTTTTGGGGGGATGACGGGGTTTCTGAGCTTCCTCCTGCGAGCCTCCCTCCTCCTCCTGCTCACGGGGACCCTCTTTCTCTTTGGAGGTAGGTGCCCACCTTGCATGGGGCCCAGGTCCCAGGCAGGGCTGTGCAGGAAACCCTAGAAGGGAAGGGGTGGAAGTCCATCACTTCTGGGTCTCCGTTTCCCCCTGCCGTGATCTCATAGCTGGAAGGGAGCCACGACAGGAACTCCAGAAAATAATATAAGTTTAAACAGCCATGGCTGTGGAACTGGACAGAGCATTCTAAGGCATATGGATGGAGACCTACTGTGTGCTGGGCACGATCTGGGTACTGGGCAATCCAGGGTCTGCCTTCTGGGACTCTCATGGGGACAGACAGACATTCGTTAGCTAAGTGGTTTCACAAAGTGAATTGCAAAGCTGCAGTTCTGATGTGAGCAGTGAAGGGGAGGTAGTGCCATGAAGCCAGCTCAGGGGGTCCAGGACTCACAGGAGCTGAGATGCCCCATGGACAGGAGTTACTCATGGCAGGAGGGGAGGGGGAGGGGGGTGCCCTGGGCAGAGGGACCAGCGGGGGGTGGGGGGTGAGGCTGGGCTGGCGAGGAGGACGGGCAGTGCCGGGGTTTGATCTGCTCTCCTCTGCCCCCCCGCACCCCCACCCTGCAGCCCTGGTGACCCTCGCCGGCATCAGCGTCTATATCGCGTACTCGGCTGCTGCCTTCCGGGAGGCGCTGTGTCTGCTGGAGGAGAAGGCCCTCCTGGACCAGGTGGACATTCGCTTTGGCTGGTCCCTGGCCCTGGGCTGGATCAGCTTCATCTCTGAGCTGCTCACCGGGGTGGCCTTCCTGGCAGCAGCCCGTGTGCTCCGCCTAAGGCAGAGGCAGGACCAGGCCATCTGAGCCCGGAAGCCTGGTCGCGGTGTGTGCTGTGTCCACGTGGGATGGAGGAGGCCTAGAGTGTGGCACCCCAAAAGGAACCAAATCGCCCCCTTAATCATGTGCAGACCTTACAGAATGCCACCTCCGTGCACCTCCTCTGGCTTCATTTCACCCTCACCCCAGCCCTTTGGATGCGTTCCTCTTCTTTGTTAAGGAAACAGAAGACCAGAGAGGTTAGGCAAGTGGGGCAGAGACACACAGCGAGCTAGCGGCAGAGTTTTCGCCCCGAAAACCAGCGCTCTCTCCTTTATCACAGCTTTTCCGAGCAGGCTCCTGGTCGGGCTGGCTGCAGCGTGGTTCCTATGTGGAGGGTGCTGCACCGAAGACCCTGGGCTTCTTGCTTCCCGTGACCCGGAACCATGCAGGAGGCCCTGGGGGACACCTGAGGGAAGACACAGAGAACCGGGCTCCTCAGCAACCAGGCGTGGGGCGTGGGATGGTCGTGTCACCAGCCCTGGGGCAGTAAAGGTTTTGCTGCGATGACTCTCTGTGGCCAGACTAGCTTGAGAAACCTGCTAGTCGTCCCAGAGTTGGAAGCCCAGAGTCATCCCTGAGTTGAAAGCCCCTGCTGGACAGTCTGATTGTCCGTGGCCCCGTTCGTTCGTGTGTCACTTCACCGATGCCAGGAGGCGGGGGCAGGCCAGCAAGCGCCCAGTTGGCAGAGAGGGTGATGCTGAGGGCTCACCAGCAAGCTCGCCATGGGGGAAGAGGATTATCAGCACTCACAGCTCGTGGGGAAGAAAAATCCTCAAAACACCACCAACGACTCTGGCTCTGCACGTAGCCTTCATTCCAAACACTAAGCGAGAGCTCAAGACACCCAAGCCTGGGATAGAAAGGATTTCCATCGAAGTGTTGATGGGATCCAGTTTCCAGGGGGTAAAGTACAAGACTGGTGAGATCCAGACACCTCCAGTGTCACCCGCTAAGCCCTCCCGCACCCCCTGAGCAAGGCCACTGGGATCAGTGGATCTCAGCTCTGACTTTCCCTGCAGTCACCCAGGGAATGAAAAGAATGCGGGTGCTGCCCCAGGCCACAAAGGAAATCACAGTCTCTAAGGGTGGGGTCCCAGCATCACTAGCTTCGCAAATTGCGCTGTTTTCCCTGGGATGGCCTGGGCTGGGCTGTCACAGACGTCTGCGTGTGACTTTATCTCTGCAGGGAGGGCTTCCTGGGGTGCCAGTCTCAGGTTCTGTTGGAAACAAACCTTAAGAAATGCCTGGTGTTTGGTTCATACCAGCACCTCTCAAATTTATGGGAATCTTAGGAAAACGCAGCCTCTAGGCTGGGGGCGGGACCTGCGACTGTGCGAGGATTGGTAAAGTGTAAACACACACACACACACACACACACACACACACACACACACACAGAGTCTCCTGTAAAGCAGCAGGGGTTTTTAAGTTGCTTCTACGCCAGCACCAGAGGTCTGTACTCAGTCAGGGTCTGGGTCCTGGTGACACGTTACAGCAATTCTGTGACATCCTGACACCCCATAAGGGTTGTGTGGCTGCAGGAAGATGTTTTCTGGGTGTGGCCTTAGTGGGTCTGGGTGGGGCTGCGGCCCTGTTGGCACTGAGCCCTTGTCAGAGAAGAGGTGGCTCCTTTTGAGTGAAACTAACTCTATTTTATTTTTTTGGCCACACCCATAGCATGTGGAAGATCCCAGGCCAGGGATCGAACCCGCTGTACGGAATGACAACACCTGATCCTTAACCTGCTGAACCACCAGGGAACTCCAAAATAACTCCAGTTTTCCCACAGGCTTTGTATGGTGTGGGGTAGAAGGTAGGTCTGCCGTATGGAGTTGACCGTTTCCCTTGGAGCTGGTCAATGGATACAGCGATTTCTGGGACTAATCGCATCCCTTCTTCACTCCCCTGGAAAATCTCGTCCCTTTTTTATCCTGGTCTTCTGGTCCATGGGAATGGGGTCCCCAAGTGGCTGCATGTCCCAACCCCCTGGGGAGGAGCAGCTCACACTTCAGCAGGCCAGGTGCCCAGAACCACCTGGGGGGTCCCTGAGTCAGGGGCCCGGGTGGGGCCCCAGAGTTCACATTTCTATGCAGTTAGGTGATACAGATGCTCCTGGTCTGGGACACACTTTGTATCGTGCTGACCTGGGGGGCTGTTAAATGTCAGGGCTGGCTGTCACCTTGACTCTAACGAATCACCAGGGCATCTTAAACCCCTGGTGCCAGGGCTGAATCCCTGCTCTGAAAGTATCTAGAGGGAGTCCAGGCAGGGATAATTTTTCATTTTTTGGCCATGCCCCTGGATATGGGAGTTCCTGGGCTAGGGACTGAACCCATGCCACAGCAGTGACAATGCCAGATCCTTAACCTGCTGAGCCACAAGGGAACTCCCCAGGCAGCAATATCTTTAAGACCTCTTCAGCCGATCTGCTTGATAACCTGTTCCTGTAAGATTCTGAGTCATGAGATATGGGGAGAGCCTGGGGAAGGTCAAGTTTAAGAAAGGCTGATAGTTCAAGGAGTTTGGGGACCACTGGTATGGACCATGAGATGAGGACACCATTATCAGTTACATGATGTTATCACCCCATCACGGCATCATCACCCTCTCCATGACATCACTGCTTTCACGGTGACACCATCTCTTGACCATGACATCACCACTTCCACCATGATGTCACCACCATCACTATGACGTCTTCCTCCTCACCATCACCATGATGTCGTCACCCTCAGCATGGCCCGATCCTCATTACAGCTGACACACATTGAGTGGTCCCATACTATGCACCTGCATTGTTCTACACGTCCGTCGGTCAGTCAGTCATTCAACAAACCCCCAATAGAAAGCCATCTCATGCTAGGGACGAGGGGCCATGACCCCACCAGGGCAAGCCCTTGCTCTCTGAGCTGCCATACAGTTGCTAGAGACAGAGGCAGGTGAAACATATGGTTGTTGGTGATGATTAAGGAGATGAGAGGCGGGGTACAAGTCAGGGAACTGAGGCACAGACAGGTTAAGGAGAGGGAGAGGTGCCACCGGATTGAAATTCAGATCTGCCTGATTCCAGGATGAATTTCTTTTCACTTCTGCCGACCCTGTCAGTTCCTGGGTTCAGGACATTGCTGCAATTTCCCTTTCTGTCTAGTTCGAAAAGTGCAAACTGAGTGGATTGGTCATAAGGCCCCGTGGCAGTAAATGGGCGTGGTTGCAAAATCGGGGTCGAAGCTGGGGAAAGAAATGAGAAAGTTTTCACAAAGTGAAAAATAACCGATGCCAGCGAGAGAGCGGTCTTTGCTGCCACCTGCTGGTCACTTGGCGGAACTGCACCAAAGGCAGGCCTGGCGATTCAAATCGCCTTGAGTGCTCCATAACGGGTGTAAACACTGCAGGGCAGGGGCTCTCATCTGGGGAGAGTCGCCCCTCCCTCTCCACCTGGGACGTTCAGGGCTATCTGGAGACATTTTTGGTTGTCATTACCGGGATGAGGGCTACTGGCATCTAGTGGGGGAGGCCAGTCTGTTGCTCAACTTCCATAAACGCACAGGACACCTCCGATCACAAAAGGATTATCTAGTCCTCACATCAGTAGTGCCGAGAGTGAGCGCCCTGCTAGGGGAACGGAGTGGAATAACAACGGGACAAAGCACGTGTGTACTTGAGAAACTGACAGCATCGTCGAAAAGAACCTCATTCATTCAATAAACATTTGCCAAACACCTGCTATGTGTCAAGAGCTGTTCTGGGGTCCGAAGACCCATTAGTTGGGATGGAGGACAAGCCCCCTGCTGTTACAAGGAAACAGACAGTACACGCATGAACCAATGGTGCATATGAGAAAACATGTAGTGAGGAAAACAGGGTCATGAGATAGAGGCTGGCGGGGAGGTGTTACTTTTGGAAGGGTAGTCAGGGAGGGCCTCTTGGAGGCGGCGGCATTGTGCTGAGACTCCAAAGAGGAACCTGCAGATCAGGCAGGTGACAGCAAGTGTGAAGGCCCTGGGGCGGGAACAAGCTTATGTGTTTGAAGGAAAGAAGGAAGGACCATGGAGGAGAGTGGTAGGAGGTGAAGTTACAGAGGCGAGGAGGAGGCAGAGGAGGTGGGCTGGGTGGTGCCCATGGGCCATGGTAAGGGGGTGCTGGTGATTAAGCTGGTTTGGGATTCTGTTCCATTCACAATTCATTTCAATCCTTTTCCATTCCATTTCATCCCATCCCATTCCTATTTTGGGAGCAAAGGGACACCTCCAGAGGTGCTGCAGATGTGCACTGGCTTTAAGACAGCAGCTCTCAACCCAGGCCTCCCATTAGCATCACCCAGAGATTTTATTTTATTTATGCATTATTATTATTTTTTGTCTTTTTTTTTTTTGCCTTTTCATATGGAAGATCCCAGGCTAGGGGTCCATTCGGAGCTGTAGCTGCTGGCCTATGCCAGAGCCACAGCAACACCAGATCTGAGCTGTGTCTGCAAACTACACCACAGCTCACGGCAACACTGGATCCTTAACCCACTGAGCAAGGCCAGGGATCGAACCCACAACCTCATGGTTCCTAGTCGGATTCGTTAACCACTGAGCCATGACGGGAACTCCACCCAGAGATTTTAAAATAAAACCAAATTTCTATCCACTGATCCCAAAGAATCTAAATCTCGAAAGTGGCCGAGAGTCGAGACCTAAGCTCCAGCTGTAGCAACACCAGATCCTTAACCCATCGTGTTGGGCTGAGAGTCGAACCTGCATCCCAGCACCCCCAAGACACTGCCGATCCCACTGCGCCACAGCAGGAATTCCTCCTTCTCCTTTTTGAGTCCCAGTGTCTCCCCTACCGGGCGTGTGGGCTTGTCACGGGAGGACTGACAAATGGTGAGGGAGGATGTCACCTCCCCGCTGCTCAAAGGTCTCCCTCCAATTGTCCCCAGAAGGCTTCTCCCCTGGGCTCAGCCATGAGTCATCGTCATCTGCTCTGGCCTCTTCTAGAAGCCTTCTGGGAACCTTGGGTGGGTCCCCCTGCACACACCCCTTTCTCACACTGCAGATTACTTTCCAAGCAGGCTCCTGGTTCTCACCTGACACTTGCTGTTGTCCTGCAAGGGGCGGGGGCGTCCACCGTGGACGTGCCTACTGAGGCTCAGTGAAGCCAAGGACATCCAAGGTCATCCACCAGGACCAAGACTTAACCCTGTCCTCTGACTGCTGAGCCGAGGGCTCCTGGCTCCTGGCCCATCATCCCTGGAGTCTGAGGATCCTTGTGGCACCGAGGATGGAACTTGTGCTGCTGTGGCCTCTGTGATTCCTGGGTCTCACACACATGCAGCCCTTTAATCAGCAACTGCATTAGACCGACAGTCAGGAAGACGCAGGGATTCTGTCAGAACACTGGCATTTGTTCCATCTTCATCTCTATTTCCTCAATTAGAAATGCTTAATTTAGCGGAATCCTCAGAGCCCCAGAGGAGGAAGGAGCCTGTGATGAATAAAATATGTCTGTGTGGGGAGAGCCGGTCCCCGGTCCCCGCCTCCTTGCTTCTTTGTGGGACTTGCTCTCCCGCAGCCCCTGGGGTGTGGAATTCCTGCCTGGTCGCGGCAGCTTCGGGGAGCCCGAGAGGTGAGCTGAGGGTCTCAGAGCCCAGCCTTGGTTTTCCTCCTCATCTGGCACTCGGTCCTGCTCCTGCAGCACAGAACCAGCTGGTGTCAGACCTGAATGACCTGCTACCGCTACCGCATCTGACCTTCACCTTGAACCCACGAGGCCCTCAGAGGTGAGGTGTGTGCTCAGGGCGCCGTAGTTACCTACCTAAAAAGGGGACTGCTGTGGGCACAAGCATACACCCAGAAAGGTCTACCAAAGTCATAATTCTTTTTTTTTTTTTTTGGCTGCCCTGTGGCATATGAAGTTCCTGGGCCAGGGATCAGATCCAAGCTGTAGTTGTGGCCTAAGCCACAGGTGAGGCAACACCAGATTCTTAACCCACTGTGCTCGCATGGGGATTGAACCTACGTCCCAGCTATCCCAAGATGCTGCCAATCCCACTGCGCCACAGTGGGAACTCCAGACGTTGTCATTCTAGTACCTGTGAATGTGCCCTTATTTGGAAGGAGGGTCTTGGCAGATGTAAGTAGCTAAACTGAGATGAGGTCTTACTGGGTTAGGGTGGACCCCAAGTCCAATGACAGGTGTCTTTATAAAGAAGCCACTGGGAGACAGAGATACACAGGGAGGGAGCTCCCGTCGTGGCTCAGCAGTTAAAGAACCCGATTAGCATCCATGAGGATGAGGGTTCAATCCCTGGCCTCGCTCAGTGGGTTAAGGATCTGGCATGGCTGTGGCGTAGGCCAGTGGCTACAGCTCCATTTGGACCCCTAGCTTGGGAACCTCCATGTGCCACGAGTGCGGCCCTAAAAAGCCAAAAAAAAAAAAGCCAAAAAACAACCAAAAAAACAGAGATACACAGGGAGGAGGCCAGGTGAAGACAGGGGCAGAGGTTGGAGTGAGGAAGCCACAATCCAAGGACACTTGGGGCCTCTGGAGATTAGAAGAGGCAGTGGGATCCCTCCCCAGAGTCTTCAGAGGGAGCAAAGCCCTTGGGATAACTTGATCTTGGACTTCTGGGCTCCAGCATCGGGAGAGAATGGCTCTCTGTTTTCTGCTGCCCAGTTTGGGGTCCTGGGAGATTCAGAGGGCATGACAGCAGGGCACCCCTTTCCCAGTCATGACAATCAAAAAGGGCTCCATTTTTTTGGCTTAAAGACTTGAACATGACACCAGAAAACTGCTAGAAGAGATCATAGGCAAACATTCTCCGACATAAATCATACCAGTTTTCTGAGGTCAGTCTCCCAAGGCAATAGAAATAAAACCAAAAATGAACAAATGGGACCTAGTCAAACGTACATGATTTTTGTATAGCAGAGGAAACCGTAAAACAAAATGAAAAGACAAGATACAGGATGGGAGAGACTATTTGCAAATGATTCAACTGACAAGAGCTTCATTTTCAAAATATACAAACACCTTGCAATCCAACAGCAAAAAAACAAACAACCCAACTGGAAACCAGGCAGAAGACCTAAACAGACATTGCTCCAAAGAAGACATCCGAATGGCCAACAGGCACGTGAAAAGATGTTCACCACTGCTGATTATCAGAAAACTGCAAATCAAAACTACAATGAGGTACCACTGCACACCTGTCAGAATGGCCATCATTAAAAAGTCTACAAATAACAAATGCTGGAGAGGATGTGGAGAAAAGGGAACCCTCCCGCATGGTTGGTGGGAATTTAAGTTGGTACAACCACTATGGAAAACGGTATGGAAGTTCCTCAGAAAGAGAAAAATGGAATTTTCATATGATCCAGCAATCTCACCCCTGGCCATATATACAGACAAAACTATAATTTAAAAAGATACATGTACTCCCATGTTCACAGCAGCACTGGTCACAATAGCCAAGACATGGACACAGCATCAACAGGGGAATGGATCAAGATGTTGTATATATATAGACAATGGAATACTACTCAGCCATAAAAAAGAATGAAATCACGCCATTCAAAGCGACATGGTTTCAACTAGAGATTTTCATATGAGGTGAAGTAAGTCAGAAAGGAAAGACAAATACCGTATGATATCACTTCCATGTGCAATCTAGTATATGGCACAAACGAACCTTCCACACCACAGAAACAGATTTACGGAGTTGCCAAGAGGGAGAGGTTTGGGGGAAGAAACAGTTGAGAGGTTGGGGTTAGCAGATGTAAGCTTTTATACACGGATGGGATAAAAAACAAGGTTCTACTGTACAGCATGGAGAACTATATTCAATGTCCTACGATAAACCAGGATGGAAAATATTTAAAAAGAGTGTACGTATATGTCTAACTGAATCACTTTGTTGCATAGCTATGCAACAAATAAACATATAAACCACACTTCAATTAAAAAGGAAAAGGAGTTCCCTGGCGGCTCAGTGGGTTAAGGATCTGGCATTGTCACTGCTGAGACTCTGGTTACGGCTGTGATGCAGGTTCCCATCCCAATGGTGGAAATTTCGCATGCCAAGGGGGCAGACAAAAAACAAAACAAACAAACAAAAAATCCCCAAAGAAACAAACAAAGAATAGGAAAAAAAAAAAAAAGTCTCCAGACATTGCCAGATGTCCCCTGCGAAGCACAACTGTTTCAATTGAGAATTAATCTGTCTAATGCTTTGGAGGGTCTTCTGTATCTAGACTACAGCCTGAGTCTTTAGGATCTTGGGGATGCTCAGAGGCCCCTGTGGTGTGAGAGAGGACAGGCCCCACGTGTCCGTGATAAACTCGGGCTCCCATAGGGCAAAACCAGAGGAAACTGCAAGGTTTACGACGGAGGGACCAGGAGGGAGGAAGGAGGGAAAAATCCTAGCAGCGCACTACCTGCACCTCCCCTCCCCCTCCCCCCATCAAGAGCAAGTTTCTGCAGGTACTTCTCTGCGGGAGAGGGGCTGCACAGTGTGCAGCGCGAATGGCTTCAGCTCCCGGCCCCTCCACTCCGAACAGGGGCTCCCATTAGCACCTGCCGTCTGGAGAGCTGTGGCGACTGCGCGTGCGCTGATGCTGCACCGGGCTGCGAACCCGGCTTCTGGTTCGCAGGTGTAAACTAGCGTTGCCGCGCTGCGTATTCTGCACCTTTCCAGACTCTGGACTTTGCCTCCCTTCGTGGACTGAATTAACGCCCTGAGTCCGACAGTCAGGGAATCTGCGTAGAAGACTTTCTCTGCGCTACCCCTGGGGGTAGAGCCGTGAGCAGGATGGAGGCAGACCCCGCCCTTCAGAAAGCCTGGTTTGGGGGTGGGGATCGGGTGGAGGCAGTCGTATCAATCAAGTGTCACACACACAGTTCACACGGAGACGGGCCCCGCGAAGAAGGGCGCGAGGCCAGGAGAGGCCGAGAAGCAGGTGCCCTCTCTGCCCTGCTCCGGAGCAGATTCTGCGTGTGTTTGCGGGGCCACAACGCTCTGCCAAGGGAACAGCTCAAGGGTGGACACCCTCTCAGGCACTTCTCTTACCGTCCGAGGGAAAGGAGTCCTGGGAGGCCGTTTGGGGGCCTCTTATTTCTTATTTCTACTGATGGGGGTTCAGGTCCACTTTTTTTTTTTCCGGCTATACCTGAGGCATATAGAAGTTCTCCCACCAGAGGTGGAATCCAAGCCACATCTGCAACCTATGGCACAGGCGTAGCAACGCCAGATTTTTAACCCACCTCCCCAGGCCAGGGGTCGAACTGATGCCTCCAGGGGAACTCCAAGTTCAGTTTAGGATTGAAACACCAAGGACTCAAAATGTGGATGAGAAGGTAGAAAAATGGGAGGGCAGCATTCAAGGTGTTTCCTATGCTTCCTGGCTTTTCTGGAGAAAACCATCTGCTTGAACAGGTCGATATCAGTGTTGATGGTTGGGGGACAGGGGTGCACACCCCACACCTTCCTGAAGCATCTTCCTGGCCAGGCACATGCCCCCCAGTGACAGAAAGAACTCCTGGGTAAAAGGCCAGAGATGTGGGCCCTGGTTCGGACCTCCAAACCACAGAATGACCTTGAGCTTAGGCCATTCGCCTCCTGGACACTGGACATTCAATCACTCCTAACCTGGAGTCCGGGCCTCCAAGGTGAGACTGGGGTGAGGACAGCGAGGCTCGGTGGAAGTTCAGGGTCAGATCCCATCTTCATTTTAGGATGTTGATATTCATCATGGGTATTTGGAGGAGGACTTTTAACTTCTTTTGACCACCCCCACGGTCTGCAAAACTTCCCGGCCCAGGGACTGAAGCCATGCCACAGCAGTGACCCACACCACAGAAGTGACCCGAGCCACAGCAGTGACAACACCCATTCCTAATGGATGAGCGAGTCGTTTGGTGAGGCCTTCCAGTTTGTACCCGGGGCTAGTGTCTCACCCTAGTTCTGACCCAGGTGGGCCTCCTGTTGGACCCAGACTTTATCTTGGGGGTTGAAAATGTCCTTCCTATTTGCAGAACATCTTAGAGTTTCCAAAACTCATTCACCTCTGAGATCTGTTGCAAACCTTTGGCTATTCCACAATAGCCGGGGGTGGTGGTCACCATTCACGGATGAGGAAAGGATATGTCTTGCTCAGGTTCACAAACCATGCTACCAAATATGGGGACTAAGATCTGATCCAAGGAGCTCCCACCGTGGTGCCGTGGTTAACAAATCTGGCTAAGAACCATGAGGTGGCGGGTTCGATCCCTGGCCTTGCTCAGTGGGTTAAGGATCCGCTGTTGCCGTGAGCTGTGGTGTAGGTCGAAGACAAGGCTCAGATCCCGAGTTGCTGTGGCTCTGGTGTAGGCCAGCAGCTACAGCTCCGATTAAACCCCTAGCCTGGGAACCTTCATATGCTGCGAGTACAGCCCTAGAAAAGGCAAAAAAAAAAAAAAAATCTGATCCAAGTTCAGGGGGATTTTTCTGCTCCATTTCCTGGACAGCTTGACAGGTACAGTTTAATGGTTTGAGTCAGATAACTGCAACCCACAGCAACTTGGGATCCAAGCCGTGTCTGCAACCTACACCACAGCTCACGGCAACGCCGGATCATTAACCCACTGAGCAAGGGCAGGGACTGAACCCGCAACCTCATGGTTCCTAGTCGGATTTGTTAACCACTGCGCCATGATGGGAACTCCTGAGTCAGATAACTTTAATAATATGTTATTATTTTTTTCCTTCACAACAATAATATGTGAAAAAAATAAGAAAATTAAAAACAATAGTATGTGTTCATTATAGAAAACATGAAAAATACATATAAGCAACAGAAAGAGAATAGAAATCACCTGTAGGTCCACTACTCAGCAATACCTGTTAATATCTTGCTGTATTTTTTGTAGTCTTTGTATCCACTTAGCTATTTTTTTCTTTGGCTGTGCCCATGGCATGCAGAAATTCCAGGGCCAGGGGTTGAATCCATCCAGCATAGCAGTGACAATGCTGGATCCTTAACCCACCAAGCCACCAGGGAACTCATCCACTTAGCTTTTCCTGATAAAGATACACACGCAAACATAGTTAACTAACTAGATGGTTTCCCTAATTATTCCAGCATCTGTGTGTTCCCTTCCATCCTTGGGCATGTCTTTAAGTTTCACTAAAGTATGTGCTTAAATAAACAAGGCCACCACCAGCCCATGTAGCACCAGCCCATATGGTACTTTTGGATAAATTAGCAAAAGATGCCTCTGCCAGCACATGGCTTAGCAGGTGGAACCAAACAATGTCCTTTGGAAAAGCAGCCCCACACCAGGGCACACAGTCTGCTAAGCAGGTGCAGTATGGATTTGACCCCCACCTTGGTCCCTTGGAAGGGTGCCCCTGTGTAGCGCACAACCTGCCCAACCATATGTGGTGGCTCTGGATACAAAAGCATTCTTGAACGATGTAGGCATGTCCGAATCTTTTTATTAATCGGTGTTAATCAAAGATTCATGCAAAATTCACCCAAATTATTAAATTACAGTTGAGGTAAGTATGGCAGTGAGCCTAAACTCTTTTACGCCAGAGCACTTGAAAAATCTCTCTTCCACCTGCATTGCCTGTTTCTGTCACCCTGGTATCTAGCAAAATACTTGGCAGAGAAGTGCTCCATGTTTGTAAACCTGGATTGAAATGCATAGTGGGGTAGTTCTAAGATATGTCTGCAGATCCTTTGGCACTCTCCCCCTGAAAAGGTGGTGTCTAATTCCTCTTCTCTTAAATACAGGCTGGCCTCTGTGATTTGTCTCCAAGGAAGAGGCAATGGAAGTATCGCTGCATGACTTCTGAGGCTAGGTCATAAAAGACCATACAGTTTCTGTCTAGTTTCCCCTCCCCCTGCCTCTCCCTATGTGCCCTTGGAACCGAGCTGCCATAGTGTGAGGAAGCCCAAGCAGCCACAAGGTGAGACCACGTGTAGTATTCCAACTGCAGCCCCAGCTGAGATCCTGGCAATGGCCAGCATCAAGCCCTGGACATGGGAGGGAGCGACCTCTCAGATGACTCAGGACTCCATCCTCCCAGCTGCACCAGCTGAGTCTGAGTGGGGCGGAGACTAGCTGTCTGCACCAAGCCCTCCCTTCTGCTAGGTGTATGGGCAAAACAAACATGGTCATGGTGATAAGTCCCTCAGGTTTGGGGTGGTTGGTTAGGCAGCACTAGATCAACAGAGCCGTACTCTGTGGAATAGCATGTTTACAGCGGAGGCTGTCAGTGTCTGCCTACCTCCTCTTGGCTCTCAGCATTTCCCCTTCTGGGCAGATGGTTTTCTACCTCAAGTGCCTATGACCTCTCTCTACTGGAGGGCTCTCTGACCTCAGGAGTCTGCTCCTGAGCTACCACCTGGGGTAGGCTGGATGTTCGGGGGAGCTAGGACCTCTGAGAGCGGCTCTTGGCTTACGATGGATGGAGCTTGTAGATATGTCAGCTCCTTTGCCTTCATGTGGGACAACCTTAGGTTTGTCTAATGACAGATTACATTGGTGACATGGCCAGTGAGGCAGTTGTAAAAAAATGGTCTTGGGGGAGGAAGAGGATGAAATCAGGGTAGTAGCTTTTGAGTTTTATTTGCAAAGTGGTGTCCTGTTTGCCTTTCTCCTTTTCCTACCTTTATCTTATCAGATGCTTGGAGCACATCTATAGCTACAGAAGAGTCATTTCTTTTCCCTTTTTAAAAAAATATTTAAAAATTAAAGTATATCTGATTTACAATGTCGTGTGAATCTCTGCTGTACAGAAAAGTGACCCAGTCATTCACACACACACACACACACACACACACACACAAACACACACACACACATACATACATATATGTGTGTGTGTATGTATGTACATATATATATACACATTCCCTTATGTTATCTTCCATCGTGGTTTATCATAAGAGATCAGATAGAGTTCCCTGTGCTATATAGCAGGACCTCATTGCTCATCCATTAAAAATGGAATAGTTTGCATCTACTAATCCCAAACTCCCAGTCCATCCCACTCCCTCCCCCTCTCCCTTGGCAACCACAAGTCTGCAGAACAGTCATTTTTCTCTCCAGGAGAGGTGAAGACTTCCTGGTAAACGGTGATGGGATTACCTGCATCCTTGCCTCCTGATTCTTGAAACTCCATGGTCCTTTTCATTCTCCTAGATGAGTTCTAACCCATAGAAGGGACCACTCGTTGCCATATTTTCCCCAACACTCCAGTTTCAAAGTATTATGGAAGGATGCTGATGAAATTGCAGGTCTTGGTTGGGAAAGTGGGATCTCTGAGCCATAGCCCTGGGGTCAGCTTAGTGTTTCTTAGGCCGGAAGGATGATCAGCTGCCCCGTGGCCCCCTGGCATTTCCGTCCTGGCCTCTCAGCCCAGCAAAGGGCGAGAAACAAAGGAAATGAAGAGCAGGTGGAAGAAAATCTGGTGTAAAGCAGAAAACGTAGCCGGATTAGCAAGTGACCAGAACTAAGTCATCAAAGGGCCAAGACAAAAGGATGGAGGTGATGCAGGGAGTACTGAAACACAGGGAGATTAAGTGGTAGGAGACCTAAAGTGAGGGTTCAGAGATGCTTCGGGATCACAGGACGGTTGCCAAAGCTGCATCAGCCTGTAAATCCAGGGCTGCAGGAAGGGCTACAGATTGTGCTGACACAGCAAGGAGTCACCTTCTTGCTGGAGGCAGAAATCTTGGAGCTGGAGAACTCAGGAGAATGCCTAGATAATGAACATCATCTCTCCTGTTGTTGTTGTCGTCGTCATTTTTACTTTGTTTTTTGAAATAATTATAGATTAACGGGAAACTGCAGAAATAGTCACAGAGTCCAGTGAACCCCAGCGGTGACATCCTATGTAAATGCAGTATAATGTTACTGTCAGAAACTTGACATTGGTACAGCGCTAAAGGGACCATAGACCTTATTTGCGTGTGTGTGTGTGTGTGTGTGTGTGTGTGTGTGTGTGTGTGTGTTAGTTCTATTCGGTTTCCTCCTGCATCTACATTCCTGTTGCCACCACTATAATCAAGATGCAGAGCTCTCCGATCACCACAAAGGACTTGGTTAGAGTCCCAGCCCCAGGTCTGATTCTTGGCAACTGGGAATGTGTTTTCCATCTCCAGCCTTTTGTCACTTAGGGAATATGACATGCATGGAGTCATATGTAACCTCAAGAGTATGTAACCTCTGAGACTGGCTTGTTTTCAGTCAGCATAGTTGCCTAAAGACCTGACCAGACTGTTGCCTGTATCTACAACTTCCTTCCTTTCCATTCCTGGGTGGTATTCTGCAGCATGGACGTGGTACAGTTAGCTGATCTGTTCACCCACTGAAGGACAAGAGAGGACAGCTTTGGGCAATTAGGACTATTGTTTTCACAGAATGGCACATGGACTTAGATGGGGAGGATCCTTCAAAATCATCCCAAAGGAACATACTGTCAAGTTGAATGTAAGGGTGTTGATTCAGATGCCCCCACAGTGTCAGTTGTTCTATTCTTCACAAGGGTTTGCAAGAATTTCTCTCATGCTTCAGGGATAGAAAAGCAGTGTTTTCCTTCAACAATTAGTAGGTCCGTATCCCAGGAAACTGGGAATCTTCTCACTTATGGAGTTTCTCTCCTTGCTTTGGCCACCAGGAAGCTAAGCTTTGGGGCCAAAAAGAGTGAAGAAGTAGGAAGGTGGAAGCGATCTGTCATCTTTGTTAGGCTGTGGCCACACTGAGCATCAGAGCCGTGAACTGTGCATCTTTGTACCTACACACACCAAGCACAAGGCAGGATGGAGAACCGCCGAGTCCAGGGATCTTGAGAATATCTTCTCCTGTGCTTCCCTCCTGGGGGCAGCAGTGGGTGCTCGGTCCAGTGGGTCCAGCCTGGACCACAGGGTGACAGAGAGTCTGAGAGCATGTGTGAATGTGGGGGTGGGAGGAAGGCGAACTTTTGGAGCCCTGAGAGACAGAGTGACCAGAGGGACCCAGATTTCACAGAATAAGAAAAAAAAAAAAAATCTGAGAACCAAGCTTTTTTTTCCTACCCATTTTTAATTTTTTTTTTGTCTTTTTGTCTTTTGTTGTTGTTGTTGCTATTTCTTGGGCCGCTCCTGCGGCATATGGAGGTTCCCAGGCCAGGGGTTGAATCGGAGCTGTAGCCACCGGCCTACGCCACAGCCACAGCAACACGGGATCTGAGCCGCGTCTGCAACCTACACCATAGCTCACAGCAACGCCGGATCGTTAACCCACTGAGCAAGGGCAGGGACCGAACCCGCAACCTCATGGTTCCTAGTCGGATTCGTTAACCACTGCACCACGACGGGAACTCCCCATTTTTAAATTTTTTAATTTGCTTCTCTTTTTAAAAAGTTTCCTACCCATTTTTTATCTTGCCAAGTAAGTCCATCAATTAAGTAGCCACCCTACATATACACAATGGAAGACTATTCAGCCATAAAAAAGAACGAACAAAATAATGCCATTTACAGCAACGTGGATGCACCTAGAGATTCTCCTACTAGGTCAAAAAAAGTTCAGAAAGGAGGACAAATACCATATGGTATCACTTATACGTGGATTCTAAAATATGGCACAGACAAACCTATGTACAGAACAGAAACAGACTCAGGACTTGTAGTTGCCAAGGCGAGAGGACTGGGGGAGGGATGGAGTGGGAGGTTGGGTTTGCAGGTGTCAGCTATTATACACGGAAGGGATAAATAACAAGGTCCTATTGTATAGCTAGAGAATTATATTCAATGTCCTGTGATAAAACATGATGAAAAAAGAATATACAAAAAGAGAGTATACGTATACACACACACACACACACACACACACACACAACTGGATCACTTTGCTGTACAGGAGAAATTGACATAACATTGTAAATCAGTTTTCCTTCCTCCCACCCCCCCTCCCTTCTTTCTTTTTTCCTTTTTAGGGCTGCACCTGTGGCATATGGAAGTTCCCAGGCTAGGGGTCAAATTGGAGCTGCAGCCAGCCGCCTGCTTACATGACAGCCACAGCAGTGCTGGATTTGAGCTGCATCTGTGACCTACACCACAGCTTCCGGCAACGCTGGATCCTTAACCCACTGTGAGGCCAGGGATTGAACCCCGAATTCTCACGGATACTTGTTGGTTTATTAATCTGCTGAGCCGCAATGGGATTTCAACTATACTTTAATAAACTTAACCACTAAAGTACACAGCAATATACACGAACCCACATACAAATAGACAATCGCTTTCATTTCCTGTTAAACCATGTCTTGCTCATGAATGCACGCACTCATGCATGCATGCATGCACTGGAAGGGAAATACTTTGGCATCAAAGGTTGTACCTTATTTATTTTTGGCTTCACCCTGTGGCATGTGGAAGTTCCTGGGCCAGGGATCAAACCTGTGCCACAGCAGCAACCAGAGCCCCTGAAGTGACACCACCAGATTCTTAACCCACTGAGCCACAAGGGAACTCCTTAAAGGTTGAACTTTAAACTGAACAAGGTCCTACGGCATACCACAGGGAACTATATTCAATATCCTATAATAAACCATAATGGAAAAGAATATGAAAGAATATATGTATGTATAACTGAATCACTTTGCTGTATAGCAGAAATTAACGTATTATAAACCAACCATACTTCAATAAAATAAATTTTAAAAAGGTTGCACTTTAAATTGAATACATGGGAGTTCCCGTCGTGGCGCAGTGGTTAACGAATCCGACTAGGAACCATGAGGTTGTGGGTTCGATCTCTGCCCTTGCTCAGTGGGTTAACGATCTGGCGTTGCCGTGAGCTGTGGTGTAGGTTGCAGACGCGGCTCGGATCCCGCGTTGCTGTGGCTCTGGTGTAGGCTGGGGGCTACAGCTCTGATTGGACCCCTAGCCTAGGAACCTCCATATGCCACAGGAAGCGGCCCAAGAAATAGCAAAAAGACAAAAAGACAATAAATAAATAAATAAATAAATAAATAATTGAATACATGTATATATCACCTATAATGAAATAAATACATAAATAGAATATGTGTAGAGTTTCTTATTTTTCTCAGCTCCCTTCGAGATCATACAATTCTCTCTCTCTCACTTTTTTTTTTTTGCTTTTTAAGGCCGCACCCGCAGCATATGGAGGTTCCCAGGCTAGCGGTCAAATAGGAGCTGTAGCTGCTGGCCTACACCACTGCCATAGCAACGCAGGATCCGAGCCGCACCTGCAACCTACACCACAGCTCACGGCAATGCCAGATCCTTAACCCACTGAGCGAGGCCAGGGATCGAACCTGCGACCTCGTGGTTCCTAGTCAGATTCATTTCCACTGAGCTACGACGGGGGCTCTGAGATCATGCAATTTATAATATGAGCAAAAATTGGCTCTTTTCCCAAAAAATTAAGGGGTGCTTTATTTCTTCTAACACTAGTCCCTCCTCTATGTAAAATATAAATATTTTACATTGTCATGCCCATAAAATAAAGCTAACTATCATCCTTACATGTGTGCAAATGCTTTGTACACATATATACACACTGAATCACTTCCCTATGGGTGGGAGAAAAGAATAAAAGATGCAGATAAGGTTTCACCTCTGTTGAGAAAACTGGCTCTTGGAGATGAAAAAATTCATGGTTTTTGGCTCTCCAAAGGACCACGGTCCATAAACAGATACACAGTGTGTCTGAACGATTAACATCCCGTGGGTGGGGTAGCAATTAGGAAAAACCATCTGAAAGGCTGTTCAGGGAGGTGATCATGGCCAAAAGGTCAGGAGGCACCTCTGGAGATCTGCACGGGTCTGAGGGGTTGGCATTTGGGAACTGCTGACATGGACTGTGGGACGCAATCAAGGGCTACCTGGAGCTCGCAACACATGTGTCCTAATTGTTAGCGTTTGCTGTGGTCCAGGCGCACCACCAAGCCCTTCAAATGCACCGTTTTGCTCTGAGAGCCAGATGCTTGTGTGGTACCCAATGTATAAACCACAAAGTGGCGGGTAGAGGGGGTAAGGCATTTGCCCCGTCAGGGTCCCGCCATTGCTAAGCACCGGGGCTTAGATGAGACTTGGGGCATCTGACTCACTTTATTTGAAGATGAGGGTTTTCTGGGGGTCTTGCCTGCAGCAGCTCCAAGAGTGTGGAATGTGCATTTCCCATCCTCATGAGATTGAAAAAGTCTGGCCAAACGTTCTGGCCAGATTCTCATTCCTGGGATTCCTATCATCCAGCCATGGTCCCAGCAAGTCCAGATGTTGGAGGTCAAAAAAGCAAGCCCGGGCCCCTCAGAGGAATGATGGGCTCCCCACAACCAGAAATCAAGAGGGGATTCTCAGCTGTGAACATGGCCCTGGGCTTCCTGGTGAAGATCCATGGTGCTAATTAAATAGCCATGACTGTGGCCCACAGCCGCACACAACTGCACACAGGCCCTTCCCGGGAAGACGATGACCCCATCCTTTGTGGGGCTCTCCAAGGGAGCTGGGCATGAACTGCAGGATGAGGAAAGGTGCCTTGGAGACCGGATCTGGTCTAGAGTCCTTGGTTCCATCTCCCTCAAAAAACCCAGGCTGACTCATCCTGTCCTTCCTCACACCCCATCCTCTGCTCAGTTGCTGGATGGTTTTTTAACTCACAGAGCACACATGTCTCAGTTCAAAAATTCCCAATGGTCTCCCTCTTGCCTAAAGGAGTGGTTGCCATTGCCAAGGCCACATGGTCCTCCAACTCGAGAACACATGTGCCTAGCAAGTATTGTATGCAGCCTAGAAAAATACCCTCGTGGGTTTGACTCCTGTACTCTTTTCACAAAAAGTTGACAGATGACTCCCCAAGGTTCATTGGCTATGGTTTTCCTCTGGTTCCTCCAGCTAACTGAGGAAATACACAAAGACCAACCAAAGGAGAACAAGCAAAGGAGCTATATTCAGAGTTTGCCAAGGCGCAAGTGATGGTGCCTGACTCCCTTGTGTTATGGCAGAGGACCACAGGCAGGTAGAGGAGAGGGCAAACTTGGTAGGAGAAAAAAAAGGGAGGCTTCCGAAGTGCCCTGATTGGAGGCTGCTGGCCTGCTGAGGCAGGGGGTGGGCTCCTTAGAGGTGGGGCATCTTAGGGGGTTGGTTAGGGGTGTATATTTGACTTCTTTAGTCCCAAATTGGAAGAAGGGACAATAATCAGGGAAGCTGGTAGTTATTAATCAAATCCTGAGCATTTGGGGTCAATTATTACAAAGTGCTAGTTTCCTAGACTGGTTGCTAGACAAAGTCTAACGTCCTGCAATCTGACCTGTGGAATGTATACGGTTATAGGGGGAAGGCTGGCTTCCTGGACTGGTTATTATACATATGGGTTGGTTCCCTCAGTGGGTGGCTACAGATTGTGGGTCAAAGTTCTACATACATTTTTTTCTTTTAAGGGCCATACATGTGGCCTATGGAAGTTCCCAGGCTAGGGGTAGAATTGGAGTTGCAGCTGCCAGCCTGCGCCACAGCCACAGCTACACCTGATCTGAGCCACATCTGCAGTCTACAATGCAGCTTTCAGCAGGGAGATCTTTAACCCACTGAGCAAAGCCAGGGATTGAACCTGCATCCTCATAGAGACAACATGGGTCCTTAACCTGCTGAGCCACAATGGGAAAGCTTGGAGTTCTATTTTTATATATGTTCTGGCCATTGTCTTTTTGTGTATTCAGGTTCTCAAAATGAATATATAAATACAGAGTGATCACATGGAAGGCTTGTCCCTTAATTGATAAATGTTTACCTTTACAGACAGGTGACAGAGGTAATGCAAATTAGATGCATTTATTTTCCTTAATTTGAAATGAATTAAGAATTCCTATAATTCTTAGAAATGTGAAATATCCATCTTAAGCATCATGCAGGCGTGATAGTCTTCATAAGGATTGTATGCATTGCCTGACATTTATTTCTTAACCTAGTTATTTCATTTTTTTAGTATTTATTTATTTATTTATTTTGCTATTTCTTGGGCTGCTCCTGCGGCATATGGAGGTTCCCAGGCTAGAGGTCGAATCGGAGCTGTAGTCACCAGCCTATGCCAGAGGCACAGCAACGCAGTGTCCGAGCCGTGTCTGCAACCTACACCACAGCTCACGGCAACGCCGGATCGTTAACCCACTGAGCAAGGGCAGGGACCGAACCCGCAACCTCATGGTTTCTAGTCGGATTCGTTAACCACTGAGCCACGACGGGAACTCCAGTATTTATTTTTTAAAGTTGATTTTTACTTTTATAGAAGTATGGTTGCTTTACAATGTTTCATGTGTACTGCAAAGTGATTCAGTTACACATATTTCTATATTTTTTCAGGTTCTTTTCCATTATAAGTTACCATAAAATATTCAATATAGTTCCCTGTGCCAGTAGGTCTTTACCTATTTTATATATAATGGTGTGTATTTGGGGTTTTATTTTTGCTTTTTAGGGCCACACTTGCAGCACATGGAAATTCTCAGGTTAGGGGTCGAATTGGAGCTGCAGCTGCTGGCCTATGCCACAGCCACAGCACCTCAGGATCTGAGCTGCATCTGTGACCTACACCACAGCTCATGGCAAGGCTGGATCCTTAACCCAAGGAGCAAGGCCAGGGATTGAACACGCATCCTTATGAATCCTAGTCGGGTTCATTAACCTCTGAGCCATGAAGGGAACTCTTATAATGGTGTGTATTTGTGAATCCCAAATTCCTAGTTGATTTCTCTCTCTCTTTCCCCTTTGGTAACCGTAAGTTTGTTTTCTGGGTATTTTTTTTTTTTTTTAGCATTGTTTTTTAATCAAATCAAGCATTTGAAAATTTTAGGAAGAGTAAAACGATGCAAAATACAGATGAACTGCTAATAAAGCAGAAGGGAGATAGTGTGAATCTGTGGTTCTCAAACGGTGGTCCCTGGACCAGCCGCCTCCGTCTCACCTGAGAATTTGTTAGACACGCACATTCTCAGGCCCCAGCCCAGACCCACTGATAATTAGAAACTCTGGGGTGGGGCCCCCACCATCTGTGTTTTCACCTGCCCTCTGGGTGGTGCTGATGAGCATAACATTTGAGAACCACCAAATTAGATGAACACAACAGGGTGCAAGTTGACACAAAAGATTACCGATAAAGAACATTGAAGAAAAGCAGGTATAGAAAAGAAAACAGGCGCAGAACAGGCCCGTTCAATAAAAGAGAGAAGCATCTGATAAAAACAGCCCACAAATTGGTACTGAAATGGAGCGGGACCCTAGGGTCCTTCCCCTGCCATGTCCTCTGCCTGCTTTTTGTCTGCAGAAAAAAAAAAACTCGAATCAGAAAAGTGACAAAATACAGAAGCAAAAGAACACGGTCAAATGAGGCCCAATAATAATAGTTGAGTCACTCAGCAAAGTCAAGGACCTTAGTTCCTCCACAAGGGCTGTAGATAATCTCCTGAGCCTTGTGGACACTGAAGCCCCCACCAGGTAGGAGTTAACCACGTGATGACCAGACGGTAGCCATGACACAAACTGCCACAATTCTGAGAATCGATGTCAAGGAAATGGGAACAAACCGACCCTGGAACTGAAGATTAATCATACTTTTTTTTTGTCTTTTGTCTTTTTTGTTGTTGTTGTTGTTGTTGTTGCTATTTCTTGGGCCGCTCCTGCGGCATATGGAGGTTCCCAGGCTAGGGGTCGAATCGGAGCTGTAGCCACCGGCCTACGCCAGAGCCACAGCAATGCGGGATCCAAGCCGCGTCTGCAACCTACACCACAGCTCATGGCAACGCCGGATCGTTAACCCACTGAGCAAGGGCAGGGACCGAACCCGCAACCTCATGGTTCCTTGTCGGATTCGTTAACCACTGCGCCACGACGGGAACTCCTAATCGTACTTTTTAAACCAGTCATGATGATGCTGGTCACACACTGAACCACCAATTTCAAGATGGTTATCAGGAGTTCCCATCGTGGCGCAGTGGTTAACGAATTCAACTAGGAACCATGAGGTTGCGGGTTCAGTCCCTGCCCTTGCTCAGTGGGTTAAGGACCTGGCATTGCTGTGAGCTGTGGTGTAGGTGGCAGACGTGGCTCGGATCCCGTGTTACTGTGGCTGTGGTGTAGGCCGGCAGCTACAGCTCCGATTAGAACCCTGGCCTGGGAACCTCCATATGCCTCAGGTGTGGCCCTAGAAAAGACCAAAAAAAAAAAAAAAAAAAGATCACTGACAGAGGGAGTTCCTGTGGTAGCTCAGTGGGTTAAGAATCCAAATAGTATCCATGAGAATTCGGGTTCGATCCCTGGCCTCACTCAGTGGCTTAAGGATCCTGTATTGCTGTAAGCTGTGGCCTAGGTCACAGACTCAGCACGGTCTGGTGTGGCTGTGGCTGTGGTGTAGGCCGTCAGCTGCAGCCCCAATTCGATCCTTAGCCTGAGAACTTCTATATGCCACAGGTGGGGCCCTAAAAAAAAAAAAAAAAAAGATGACTATCATAACTGATGGTGCTGTTTCTGCATGTATTCCCCTCATTCTATAACCAAGCAGGGCCCTGCGGGGCTCCTGGGCACAAAAGCCTTTCTGTGTCCCCATTTCTTGTTCTAAGGAAAGGGGCCTCATTCAGCCTCTGTGCCCTCCCCTGAGTTCCAAGGGGCAGGTGCAGACAGGTGCTGATCAGGGAAGGAAGGGGATGCAGAGACCAGGGAGGAACAGTCCAGAAACAACAGTATGGCCTCGGGGCAGGACCCTGGTTCCCTCTCAAGGGATGCACATAGTAATATAGGCATCTCATACGCCGAAGAGAAAAGTTAGATTCCTTATGCTTTTTTAAGAAATGAATACTTTAAAATTGCACAGCTTAGAGTCCTTCCTTGTCCTTCTCCTTGGCTTAGTTTCACCCTAAACACAATCACCCATAAGCTAAAGATGAGGCACCCTGAGTATACTTGCCTGTGGGTTAAAGATGATTAGCACATGAGGTTTTTCAGGAACTTTCCTAGTTTGTTCTAATCTCTCATCCATATGCCCTTTTCGCAAGTTCTGTTCTTCCAGGCAAGAACCCAGAAGACCCCCACCGTGATCATACAGCGATCTCCTGACTCCAGCTTAATGACTAAGGGTCCTCCTGAGAAAGAAGAATGCGTATTTGCTCCAATCCTGATTTTTTTTTTTGTCTTTTTGCCATTTCTTGGGCCGCTCTTGCAGCACATGGAGGTTCCCAGGCTAGGGGTCTAATCAGAGCTGTAGCCCCCGGCCTACGCCAGAGCCACAGCAATGCAGGATCCGAGCCGTGTCCGCAACCTACATCACAGGTCATGGCAACGCCGGATCCTTAACCCACTGAGCAAGGGCAGGGATCGAACCCGAAACCTCATGGTTCCTAGTCGGATTCATCAACCATTGAGCCGCAACGGGAACACCCAATCCTGATTTTTTATCGGCAACCCTCTTTTTCTCCTTTTAGACTAGGAAACTTCCTGCAATTCTTCCCCAAAGGAGGGCCCAGTCTTTGAGACATTAGCCTGCTGTGGCCTCCCTTGCCCGGCAAAGCAATAAAAGCTATTTTTTTTTTCTCCTTCACCCAAAACTCCATCTCCATGTTTCTATTTAGCACCGGTGGACAAAGGCCAAGTGTTGGCAAGACCTCTGCATACAGAAGGTCTTGCCCACTGATTGTCAATTGCAGAGAGTCAGCCTTCCCCATCCCCATCCCGCCTCAGCTGCGAGCCTCTGAAATAAAGCAAACTTCCCTTTCCACCAACCCTGCTTCTTTATTGGCTTTAGAGCGGTGAGCAGCCGGACCCCACTTCTGGCAACAGTACCACAGTGGAAAGACAGAACGCAGAGACGTCAGCGCTGCAGTGCTGAGCATCACATGCAAGATGCTGGGGAGAAGGGTAACCACATGGAGAGGCACAGTCAGCTTTTATTTATAGCTACAAGGAGCATAGCGTATGTTTGGCTGGGTGCAGCTATTTTTCAAATGTCTGTAGGTTTGATTGGGCTAAACAAAGTACAAATTAATTTAAATGCCTCACTGAACTTTCCATAACTTTTGTTGTGATGTATTTTCTCAGACAATTTGCCCTGAAGTTACGGCCGTGAAATTTCTGAACAATGAAATGGGGTCCCCGTATGCAAACAGTTATTAGAGACCAGTGGCCTGGAAGATAAAATCTGAACTTAGCAGCCAGGCCCGCCTCTGTATGTTTCATGATTTCCTTGTCTTTACAGGCTGGTCCAACCACCCCGCTCACATGTGGTTCTCGAACAATAGCGAATCCCTTCATGTTCTTGAAGTTCAGGACATGTTTTTTTTTTCTTCCACCGGCGAACTCCTATGTATCCATTAGGACCCTACTCAGCATCATTCCCTCCAGGAAACTTTTCTTCAACCTCCCTAGGAAACCTCATGGTTTGCTTTCCTACACCCACGTCACCCTTGCCTCCAGCATGGCAGTTACTTGTGGTGGCCTGTAATCACATTTGCCTCCCAGTAGATGAAGAACTCCCACAGTGAGGGGACCCATGAGTTTTTCTTTGTATGCATACGATCTAGCTTAATGCCTGTCTCATAGTTAACGCATAACAGATATTTTCTGGGTATCTGCTCACTGCTTAGACAAGTTATGCTTGTTGTCTATTTAAAAGGTGTGCTAAGTGAGACATAAAGCATGCATGAGAGGGTATATCCTTTACTTTGCAGCCCAATGATATGAAGTTGTTGGGAATACCACTGGTGCATAAAATGAGAAAATAGGCCAGTCAAGTGGAAATTGAAGACAGTAACAATAATGAAAATCAGAGAGAGGAAAAGAGAAAGTTAATCAGGAAAATCTTAGACTAACACTATTGTGATGGTTAAGCATGGGAGATAACTTTGAGCTTCCTGGCAGTCTAGGCAAAAAGGGAAATAAAGGGTTATGTAAATTGGTTTGATTAATGGAGCAGAGTAGTTCGTGAGATGAGTGGTTGGAATTTACTGAATAGGTTCCTATACAATGGGCATCAACAAAGTGTTAGATTACTCCAGCAGTTATCAAGAATGTTTATTTGATCATTCTTCCAATATTCTTCAAGGCATCGTCTATCCTAGACACTGTAGATGCTGGATGACAGAGATAAATAAATAGGTTCACTCTCTTTTTTCTTGGCCACCCTTGCATCTTGTGGAAGTTCCTGGGCCAGGGATCAAACCTGCACCATAGTAGTGACAATGCTGGATCCATAACCCGCTGAGCCACCAGGGAACTCTAAGATACATTCATTTTCTAGTGAAGGACAGTAAGTGATGTATTCAATAGTCTGAGTGTGGTAAGCTCTGTGTTAGAGGGGACACCAGGAGGCTTTGGGAACTCAAGGCAGAAACCTTAGGTGCGGGGGAGGAAGAAAAGCTTTCAGAAGGAACAGATATCTGGACTGAGTTTGGAAGGATGGGTCGAGCTGGCCAGGTAAAGAAGTGGTGCTGGGGGGAGGGGTGTCCTGCCAGTCTGAGCATCCAGTGCAAAGATTTGGAGGAATGAAGGTGCAGGGCCTTGCCCCTCCAATTCATACGTCGAAATCCCGACCCCAATGTGGGGTGTGAGGAGGTAGAGTTTGGGGGTAGTTAGATTATGGGGGTTGAGCCCTTATGGACGGGATGAGTGCCTTTATAAAAGAGACCCCAGAAAGCTCTCTCACACTTTTTCTGCCATGTGAGGACACAACAAAAAGAGAGCCGTCTACAGCCAGGAAGAGGACTCTCACCAGAATCCAGTTATGCTGGTGCCCAGTCTTGGACATCCAGCCTCCAGAACCATGAGAAATGAATGTCTGCTGTTTAAAAGCCACCCAGTCCATGGGGCTTTGTTACAGCAGCCCAAACGGGCTAAGACTAATACATTGGAGAAACTGCAAGAGGAGGTCCCTTTGTGACTCAGAGGATCGGGAACCGACTCAGTGTCGGTGAGTATGCAGGCTCCATCCCAAGCCTGGGAACTTCCATATGCCAAAAACAAATACATTTTAAAAATTAAAAAAATCCAGGAGTTCCCGTGATGGCGCAGTGGTTAACGAATCCAACTGGGAACCATGAGGTTGCGGGTTTGGTCCCTGCCCTTGCTCAGTGGGTTAAGGATCCGGCGTTGCCGTGAGCTGTGGTGCAGATTGCAGACGCGGCTCGGATCCCGCGTTGCTGTGGCTCTGGCGTAGGCTGGGGGCTACAGCTCTGATTGGACCCCTAGCCTGGGAACCTCCATATGCCGCGGGAGCGGCCCAAAGAAATGGCAAAAAGACAAAAAAAAAAAAAAAAATCCGACTAGGAACAATGAAGTTGAGGGTTCGATCCCTGTCCTAGCTCAGTGGGTCAAGGATCCGGTGTTGCTGTGGCTCTGGCATAGGCTGGCGGCTACAGCTCTGATTAGATCCCTAGCCTGGGAACCTCCATATGCTGCAGGTGCGGCCCTAAAAAGACAAAAAAAAAAAAAAAAAGAAAAAAAGAAATTGCAAGAAATTTGGGAAATGGGGGCCTGTAGGGGAGGGGCAAGAGGTGAAATTGACGTGGTAAGCAAACAGGTGTGAGATCTTGAAGGACCCTGAATGACCCCAAAGACCCTGGGTCTCTGGGTTCTATCGGGCAGGAAATGGAGAGCTAGGTAAGAATTTTAAATGTGGAAGTGATGCAATCTGTTATAGATGCAGAAATGCAGGAGGGCCCAGCTTTGCTCTGCAGTCAGTTCTCACTGGTCCTAAATTTCTTTGCAGCGAGGCCAAGTGCTTTGAAAATGCTGAAGCCTGAGCTGACATCAATTATGCTGAAAGGGGGAAAAATTAATTAAAAGTTTTCGAAGGGCTTGATTCTGTCTTCTCTATTTTCCTGTTATCAGCAACACTGCTTTTTTTTTTTTTTTTTTTCCCTCTGGCTGGGAGTTATTACAGTATAACATTTTCATGTTGCTTGTAGGGTAATTATGTCAAATATATGGGAGATGATAAGCTGCAGTTTGTATTATTCTGTGATTAATCTCCATACATTCTGGCATTTCAATCTGGCCTCGGAAGACGAGGCTGGCTAAACTCTGGCGTGGAAGGAGGATGTGGGGAAGGGCCAGGAGGACTGGGGAGTTGACACTGAGCTGGGTCTGGCTGGAAACATCCCAGTTGCCCCAAAGCACTCGCCCACCCCAGGCTTCTTCACGCTCTCGCCCAGCCTCAGCCAGCCTGGGGGCTCTGAAAGGGTGGTCTTCTATCTACCTTCCCTAGACTCACCTGGGATGCTTGCGTCCAAGGCATGCTCCTGTCTCTGATCCCCCAACCCATGGAATCAGCATTTCTAAGACCCTGGCCCAGGAATCTGAATTTTCAATTGCCCTACAACCACCAAATTATTATTATTATTTTTTGTCTTTCTAGGGCTGCACCCATGATGTGTGGAAGTTCCCAGGCTAGGGGTCAAATCGGAGCTGCAGTTGCCAGCCTATACCACAGCCACAGCCACGCCAGATCCCAGCGGCATCTGTGACCTACACCACAGCTGAAGTGTCGTTGGATCCTTAACCCACTGAGCAAGGCCAGGGATCGAATCCACATCCTCAAGGACATTATCTCGGGTTCTTAACCCACTGAGCCTCAACAGGAACTCTCATCAAATCCTTCCTGTACACTTAAAGTTTTCCACTGGCTAACCCAGATCACAGTGAATTGACTCGATTCTTTGAAAAACCCCAAATCAAATGTCAAGGTGTTTGCAAGGTAGTGGTGAAGGAAGGAACTGACTTTGGGATTAGAAACGAACTTGGATGACCTGCGGGGAGTCCCAGCATCTCCTTCGCTGAATTTGTTTAAAAATATAAAAGAGGAGTTCCTGCTGTGGCTTAGCACATTAAGAACCCCAACTAGTTTGCTGTGGGCTGCGGTTTAGGCTCCAGGTACGGCTGCAGTCTGGTGTGCCTGTGGCTGTAGCATAGGCCGGCAGCTGCAGCTCCCATTTGACCCCTAGCCTGGGAATTCCATATGCTGCAGGTGCGGCATATGGAGGTTCCCAGGCTAGGGGTATAATCAGACCTGTAGCTGCCAGCCTACACCACAGCCACAGTAACACGGGATCCGAGCCGCGTCTGCAACCTATACCACAGCTCACGGCAACGCCGGATCCTTAGCCCACTGAGCAAGGCCAGGGATTGAACCTGCATCCTCATGGATGCTAGTTGGGTTCATTAACCACTGAGCCACGACAGGAACTCCAAGAAAATATTAAATAGATGAAATTGGTTCGTTGCCACCCAAGGACAGGATAAATATATCTTGGAATATTTCAAAAAAGAGAAAACCAAACATCAGCAGAGGTTCTGGATGAAGAGTTGGGGCTAAAGTTGGAACAGAGCCTGGGGCAGCAAAACCCTGATGAGAGGGGGCCTGGCTACCCACCCTTCTCGGACAGGAATTCCCAGCTCCCAAGCAGAACTCTCGTGCCAAGTTAACACTGGCCAACTCCAGTAACCCTGATGCTGACAGGCAAGAAATATTGTGGCCTATGTCGAGTTCTCTTTGGTCTATGATTTATTGATGGAGAGTATGAAATTTTCATTAAAACAGACTGCTGTTTCTCACTCATATGTCACATTTTTAATTTATATTTTAAAACATTAATAAAACTGACACAATTAATTATTTTTCGAAATGTCAAATATATTTCAGACGTTGGACGGGGATGGAAGGGGTTTTCCTGTCGTAGCAAGGATGCAATCTTCTGGTGACACTGAGGACGTGTCCCTCCCGGAGTTCCCAAGGTCAGCTGCCTGGTTTCAGATCTCTGAGCGGACATCATTGCTCACCAAGTCCTTTCATTTTCTTTATCTTGAGATATGACCTAGTATGGCCAGGGATGGTCCTGGTTTATGTCTGTGGTCCTGGCATCATTGATAATATTCACTGTTCCTGTTTGGGTGACAAATTGTATGGTATTCTGAGTCTAAAACTGCAAGGGCTTTGTGCTGGACATAACCGGTTCAAGTTCTTTGTTTTTTCTTTTTCTTTTCCTTTTTTTAAATTTTATTTTTTAAGGTCGAACCCATGGCATATGGAGGTTCCCAGGGTAGGGGCTGAATTGGAGCTCTAGCTGCCAGGCTTTGCCACAGCCACAGCAACACAGGATCCGAGCCTCGTCTGCGACCTACACCATAGCTCCCTGAAAAGCCAGATCCTTAACCCACTGAGTGAACCCAGGGATCAAACCTGCATACTCATGGATACTATCAGATTTGTTCACCACTGAGCCACGATGGGAACACTCTTTTTTTTTTTTTTTTTTTAATGTCCACACCAGCAGCATATGGAAATTTCCAGGCTAGGGATCAAGTAGGAGCTGCAGTGGCCGGCTGGCCTATGCCACAGCCACAGCAATGCAAGATTCGAGCTGGATCTGCTTGCAGCAATGTCAGGTCCTTAACCCACTGAGCGAGGCCAGGGATAGAACCTGCATCCTCATGGACACTATGTTGGATTCTCAACCCACTGAGCCACAACGGGAACTCCAGGTTCAAGTTCTTGGGAACTTTTCTTTCACCCATTTCCTCATTTGTGGAGAGGAGATAACAGCAATACCAACTGAATGTTTCTATTTGGGGTTTAGAAGAGATAATGTGACATGCCTGGCACAGTGCTTGGCTTACAGCAAGCGCTTCATCTATGACTGTTGCCATGATATTTGTGGTCATCATTAGCATTAGGCTCTGCAATGGCCTGGCCTGGACTTAGCTCCTGACTGCCCTCCCACCATCCCCTCCCCGGCAGCGTCTCTCCAGCAACTTCGGACTTCTTTTGATGCTTTGTCCATGTCGAGTTGCCTGCGGCCACAGGGACCTTGCACCTGCTGCTTCCCTTTTCCAGCTAAATAATCCTCAGTCATTCTTCAGATCCTGCTTCAAACATCACCCCAGGGAAGCTCCCTGAGTGGTCCTGTGAGATCCCATCTCCCTGGATCAGCTTGTGCGGCATCCTACCCTTCTCTCCTGTAGCGCTTGTCACTCCAGCACTTTTCCATCCATTCCGGTGACCCCCTGGTCCATGTCCATCTCTTTCGCCAGACTGTAGGCACTAAGCGGGCAGGACCTGTGCCCACTTTGGCCTGTCCTGATTCCCGGTACCTAGTGTGATGCTGAGGCACCGTGAGTGGTCAGTGAGCCTCAGGTGAATGAGTGAACTGAATCTCACTGCTCTTGGCTCTTCCAGTCCTGCTACATCGGTCCCTGTCAACTCCCAAGGCTCCCCTGACACCCCATCGTTGTCCAAAATGGATGTTACTATACCAATGCTGAGGATTTCTGAGCCCCATCTGAGGGGCATGATCGCCTTCAAGACTTATGACAATCCAGTGAAGTTTGATGCCATCATTATCACCCCCATTTACAGACCGGGAGACTGAGGCTAAGGTGACAATACTCAGCAGCTGAGGGAGGAGACCTGGAACCTCTGCAGAGATGTCTGGATCCCAAGCTCCTGCTCCCCACTGAGTATCCCTCCCAGCGGGATGGAGAACATGGAAGCAGAGTATCCCGAACATCCGCCCGTGGCCCCTGAGGATGCTCGTCCCTGTAAGCGCTTCTCTCTCTCCATCTTACAGACTCTGGGAAGCTCTGCTTCCTACACGAAGGCTCGGGCACTGGGCAGAGCTGCCCCGCACCCGGCCCCCTCCCATTCTCTCCTCCCAGCCCCCTACCCCTTGATTCCCTTCTCTGAGGGAAAGGATTTCTGAATCTCATGGGTGCTAGATCCTATCTTGAAAGTCTGGATCCTATCAGCCAGAAGGATCCTGAGAGAAACTGGCTCAGGGATTCTCAATATTTATTCACCTCCACAGCATCTGCTCACACAGGATACCCCCAGGTTGTGACAAAACCCTCCAAATGGAAAGAGAACAGATGTAACTACGAAAAAAACTTGCAGCTCCACAAATACGATATTTTAAGAATCAACATATCTATCTATTCAGGCACTAAGTTATTATTTTTTTCTTTTTTTAGGGCTGCACCCGTGGCATATGGAGATTCCCAGGCTAGGGCTCGAATTGGAGCTATAGCTGCCCGCCTAAGCCACAGTCACAGCAACGCCAGATTCGAGCCACACCTGTGACCTACAGCATAGCTCACAGCAATGCCGGATCCTTAACCCAATGAGGGAGGCCAGGGATTGAACTCGCAACCTCACAGAGGCTATGTTATGTTCTTAAGCAGCTGAGCCACAATGGGAACTCCTCGGGCACTGAGTTATTTGATAAATACTTATTAAGCCCTTCATTATATTCTGGAAACTTGGCTGGGGCCTGGGGATACAGAGATGAACTATTTTTTAAACTCACAAATATAAACAGCATAAACTATATAATTTCACTGGAACATACATTTATCTACTACACTGAATGATACCTATATTTTGCTGCTTTCTAAAATACTCATTTTTGATAATTACAGTCAACACCACGACCATCTTTTTTGTTTTTGTTTTTGTTTTTTTTTTCTGCTTTTTAGGGCCGCACCTGTGGCCCATGGAACTTCCCAGGTTAGAGGGTGCTTTGGAGCTACAGTTGCCAGCCCACACCACAGCCACAGCAGCTCGGGATCTGAGAGGTTTCTGTGACCTACACCACAGCTCATGGCAACGCCGGATCCGCAACCCACTGAGTGAGGCCAGGGATTGAACCTGTGTCCTCATGGATACTAGTTGGATTTGTTTCTGCTGTGCTACAATGGGAAGTCCCCCACCATTATGTTTTGAAGATGATAGAAGTTGATGAGGATTAATAAGGAGAATAGTTGGAAACAAAGATTTTTTTAATGGGAGCAACCGAAATGCCATTGACAGAGGAATGGATTAAGAAGATGTGGTCCATATATACAATGGAATACTATTCAGCCATAAAGAGAACAAAATAATGCCATTTGCAGCAACATGGATGGAACCAGAGACTCTCGTCCTAAGTGAAGTAAGTCAGAAAGAGAAAGACAAATACCATATCATATCACTTATATGTGGAATCTAATATGTGGCACAATTGAACCTTTATACAGAAAAGAAATAAACCCATGAACATGGAGGACGCATGTGTGGTTGCCAAGGAGGGAGGGAGTGGGATGGATTGGGGGTTTGGGGTTACTAGATGCAAACTATTGCATTTGGAGTGGAAAAGCAATGAGATCCTGCTGTATAGCACAGGGAACTATATCTAGTCACTTGTGATGGAACATGATGGAGGATAATGTGAGAAAAAGAGTGTATATGGGTCATTTGCTATACAGCAGAAATTGACAGAACAGTATAAATCAACTACAATAAATTTAAAAAAAAGCAAACCCAAAACAATAGGTCCTGGTTGTTTATCCATCCTATATATAATAGTTTGTATGGATCAGATCCCAAACTCCCACTCTACCCCACCCCCACCCCCTTTCCCCCTTGGGAACCACAAGTCTGTTCTCTATGTCTGTGAGTCTGTTTCTGTCTCATAGATTCATTCATTTGTATCATATAAAATGATATATTTTTATACACTGAGTGGTCAGTAAGAATTGGGTGAATTTTAGGAGGTTATAAATATTTAATCTAGAACATTCTACCCCTTCCTTCTGCCCCCCTCACCTAAATTCATGTCTTTCTCATATGCAAGATACATTCGTGACATCCCAATAGCCCCTAAATCTTAACTTACACACAGTGAAGTATCAAATGTTTTATGTAACATACAAATGCAACACAGGCCATTTCTAGGTTACTACAATCACGTGGCCCCCGATTTCAAAGACAGAATTGGGTCTACAGAGGGACGTCTCCCTAGCCTCATGCCACTGTCCACTAGGGACTTCTCCTGAAACAGCCAGCACCACTAGAATTTTTGGGGTTCTCCAGAGCAAGTATGTTTAGGTATTCTTCCTACTCCGTCTTGCTTTTTCTTTTCCCTTCTTTTGTTAAAACACAAATGGGAGCACAACAAACATGGTTCTCACCTTACTTTTCATTCTTAACAACCCATCTTGAAGACTGTTCCCTATCAGTACACAAAAAAGCTTTCTTGTTCCTTTTACAGCTACCTTTTGATAGCTGTATGGATGTCAATGGTGAATTATTAATAGCAAATCAGTACAATGGAAAACTTCTGCAGGGCTTTGCTGTAACAAAAAGAAGTTCCTGGCATAGAACAGATGGGGGGAGGGGGAGCCAGATTATCATGGAGCACATATATATTATCATGTTTATGTAAAATGGAATATATACTTAAATAGATATCCGTGTACATTGGGAAGAATATTCATTAAAATATTAACATCAGTGCTAATATTCGTCCGTTTGGGTTGCTACAACAAAATTACCATAGACTGAGTGGCGTATAAACAACACGGATTTATTTCTTTCTCACAGCTCTGGAGGATGGACGTCCAAGGTCGAAGTGCCAGCAGATTTGGTGTCTGATGAGGGCCTATTTCCTGGTTCACAAACAGCTCTCTTCTTTCCATGTCCTCACTCGGCAGAAGCAGGGAAGGAGCTCTCTGGGATCTCTTTTAGAAGGGTACTAATCTCACTTATGAAGACCCCACCCTCATGACCTAATCACCCCTCCAAACCCCACCCCCTAATACCATCACCTTGGGGGTTAGGATTTCAGCATAGGAATTTCAGGGGGCTACCAGCATGCAGTCTCTAGCATTCTACCCCTGCTCCCCCCAAATTCATGTCTTTCTCACAAGCAAAATATTTTCATGACATCCCAATAGCTCCCTCATCTTAACTCATTCCAGCATCGATTTTGAAATCTAACATCCAATGTTTCATCTAAGCATCGTCTTAATCAGAGATGGATGAGACACAAGGCGTGAGCCACTTTTTTCTTTCCTTTTTTTTTTAGGGCCACGCCTGCAGCATATGGAAGTTCCCAGGCTAGGGGTGGAATTGGAGCTACAGCTACAGGCCTTTGTCACAGCCATAGCAACTTGGCGTTACAGCCGCATCTGAGACCTATGCTGCAGCTCAAGGCCATGCCCGATCCTTAATCCTCTGAGCAGGGCCAGGGATTGAACTCGCATCCTCATGGATACTGGTTGCGTTCTTAACCCACTGAGCCTCAATGGAAACTCCCAGTATGAGTCATCTTGAGGCAAACTGCCCTCCAGCTTCGAACCATGTGAAACCCAACAAATCATGTGCTTCTAAAATACAGTGGTGGGGCAGGTGTAACACAG
Source organism: Phacochoerus africanus (assembly GCF_016906955.1). Classification (NCBI taxonomy): domain Eukaryota; kingdom Metazoa; phylum Chordata; class Mammalia; order Artiodactyla; family Suidae; genus Phacochoerus; species Phacochoerus africanus. The sequence goes on from NC_062548.1 coordinate 39,101,616, forward strand.
ACACCTCCCTTCCCAAAGGGAGGCAGGGAAGAAGAAGGAAAAAAAAAAAAAACCAGGTCCCAAAAAGTCCAAATTATAAGGCAAGCTCCACGAGGTTTTAAGCCTGGAGAGGAGAATAATCCTTTTGGCTCAATGCTCTGCCCTCCGGGACCAGGGGGCGGTGGTCCCACGCTCTAGACCCACCGCACGGCCTTTTGTGACAGGCTGAGCATGGAAGAGACAGACCAGGAATGCCAAGGGCCCCATCACCTTGGCTGTGCCCACCCCTCCACCTGCTTTCCTGAAACTCATTTCTTGAGCTGGGTGCTCAACATACCCCAAATGCCCGAGACATACAGCAGATAAAAGGAAATGTCTGCCCATAAAGAAGCCTGAAGGGCTTTGTCAGAGGGACCTGCGAATGTGCTCTCATTTGTTTTAGAGACTCATTTGCAGACTTCATTACTTTAGCTTATTTTAGTAATAAATTAGTTGTGACTCTCCCCATTGCTAGCCGTGGTTTGCTGGTGCTGAGATGCCTCGGCCCGAATCCACCCTCTCATTTTACAGAAGATGGTATTTATTCCCTCCACTGTTCCTGAAGCAGAAGAGGAGCCTTGGTGACTTTAGGTACGTTCAAATTAGTATGTGAAGCACTTTCAAAACATGCAGCCCCTGGCGGAGGAAAAAAAATACTAAAATGGGTTCTTAGAGATAAGAGTGCTGAGATCCAGGATCTAGACCGACCTCTTCATCTTATTTTCATGTTTTTGTTTTTTTTCACCTTTTTTTTTTTTTCTGGCCACCTCGCAGCACATGGAGTTCCTGGGCCAGGGGTCAGATCTGAGTCGCAGTCATGACCTAAGTTGCAGCTGTGGCAATGCCAGATCCTTAACCCACTGTACCGGGCTGGGGATCGAACCTACATCCCAATGCTCCCAAGATTCCGCCAATCCCATTGTGCCACATTGGGAACTCCTCCTGCCTTTCACTTTATATTGAGGATCATGTGTATTGGAGGGAGTGGGGAAGGGACTTGTCCAAGATTAAACCAAAGAGCCAGGGCTAAACCCAGGGTATTATTTTCCTTAGCTCAGGGATGACAGCGCCATGCTTGCCACACTCCCAAGATGCACATAAAAGATGGCAGGTCTGTCTACACAACAGGCTTCTGTATCTTCACCTTGATTTGACTTGATGAGAATTCTGCAGGAACCAAAATTTGCAGGTGACATCTTCACGATGAAGGATTCAGTGCCGTGCCGCATTCATCACACAACTCATAAGAGCAGTGCCTACAGTTTGGAAATCCTTTTTCCTTGACAAATGATATATTTCATTTATTTCCCATGATCTTCTTGCATTATTTCAATATTATTAATACTCGGCAAATATATTAAAAAAGTAATAAACTGGCAATTATGATTGTGCTATGGATCCCAAACCGCAATTATTCATTACGTTTCAATTATTAACTTCACTTCAAATGTCTTTCAGCAAAGACTGCAAAAAGAAAAAAAAAGTCCCTATGAAACTCGGTACCCTGGATCCTGGAAACCCATATTTCACTCTGATTTGACATTGCTCTGATTTATCTGCTATCTCAGGGCTGGAGAAATCAAAATAATAACAAAAAATCTTCCTCTCTACTTAATAAACAATAACCATCAAGACCTTATATTCATAGAGAGCTTTTTTAACTCTTCCTAGCCTTAGTATCTATGTTGGCGTTTTATTTGAAAACAGTGCTGATGAAGAAGGCAGGTCCAGGAGTTCCTGCTGTGGCTCAGTGGAAACGAACCTGACTAGGAACCATGAGGATGCGGCTTCAATCCCTGGCCTTGATCTGTGGGTTAAGGATCCTGCGTTGCTGTGGCATAGGCTGGCGGCTGTAGCTCTGATTGGACTCCAGCCTGGGAACCTCCATATGCCATGGGTGTGGCTCTAAAAAGAAAAGAAAAAAAAAAAAGGCAGGTCCAATATGATCCCTGACGTACTTACTGGGGACACTGTGGCATGGAGAGGCTCAGGGATTAGACAGAGCAGACACCCAGATGGTGACATTTCCTACTGCCTAGCTTCCCTTCCACAATACCCCTCCTCTGGCATCCTGGCACCAGCCTCAGCTCCAAGGTGACTCCTGAGTGATGGGAACAGCTGTTCACTGGACGTGCACTCGGTCCTAAGCACTGGGCATGTGTTACTTTGTCTAATCGTCCCAAGAACTCCGCAGGGAAGAGATAATCATAACTCCATCTTCTGGGAAGGATGGAGATGTGCCCAGAGCCCCACAGCGAGTGTCTATGTAGTACAGTCATAGCAACGGCACCTCCAACAACAACGGGAATGACAGTGCTTGCAGGAGTCCAGCCAGACCATGGGCCGAGCACAGTCCTCAGCAAGTCGCATGCGCCATCTTGTTCAGTTCTCACCACAACCCCATGCAACAGATTTTTTCCCCTCATGCCCAGCTTACAAATAAGGATCCCGAGACTTAGAGAAGACTAAAGACTTTGTTCAAGGTCACTAACAACGACCACCTTGCCCACCTCACCCACCAGTTCCTTTGTCTCCGCCGAAGACTGATGCATGGCACCCCCTATCTCCCAAAGGATAAGGAGTGATGGGTGAATGTCTACCAAGGTCAATGCCTGGGAGAGACCCTCTTTTGAGCATCTGGTTCAAGAGTTGCCCTCAAAGCAGTCCTACAGTCGCCCTCCCCACCCTCTCTCACATTTTCCCTGTTGGATAAGTGATATATACATGACATGAGGAATTTCATTTTTTTTCAAAATAAGAAAATTGTATTAAATTTTAATGGTGGTCATTATGGGCTGGTTTGTCTCTGGCACTGCAGTGAGTCCTTCCATCCCCTTTGAAGAGTTCCATTTGCACAGATTAATTGTCGGCAATTTTGTCCTGCACGTCCTCATTCCAGTCATCAGCACTGCGAAGCCTTGTCCCCAGCTGGGCAGCGCTCAGTGATGTAGCACTTTGGCCTTTAAAATACGCATAATAAATATTTTAGATTTGCTGACGAATGACTTGCTCTCACGACAAGGCTGCGGAGGTTGTAGGGACGAGGAGAGGAGGAGGTCGAGGGAATTTTGGAATGAGAGCCACTTCAGGCTTCACAGAGAGAGGCAGGGTACCAGCTGGGTGGACTGACTTTCCCAGCCAGATGCCACTGTCACAGGTGTCATGCTGGCTTTCTGAAATTCCAGAGAGTGTCCTTTTCATGGGTGGGCGTCACCCTTCTGGGCTGACTCTCACCCAAAGAGCACAGAGTAAGTACTTTGTACCCCATTCATTCAACAATTCAATTTTCCATGAAGCATCTAGTGGGATCTTTAGCGCTAAGGACCAGATCATGCCACTTAATACAGACCATCACACTTAGAATAAATTCCAACTCCTGCTGACTGGGGGCTTAGAAGGCCCTTACATCATCCACCTCCACTGCTCTGTTGACCACCTCACTTACTCATCACCCCTTGCTCACAGTGCTCCATCCACATGGGCCTTTGTTCATCTTCTATGAGCATGAAGAGTATGTTTCTGCCTCAGGACCTTTGCACTTATGGCTCCCTCTTCCCAAATGCTCTGCATCAGCATCCTCCCATGGCTGCCTCCTTTTGGTTCATCTAGATCTCATCTCTAACCTTCCCTCCCTTATCAGAGAGGATAAGCTGGAGCACCTGAAGTAGCCCATATCCACTACTCTCTTTGCATTAACTTATTTTATCAGCTCTAATTACTATTTGGACTTGGTTTTCCTTTTGTTTATTTGTGTGTGCTTTACTTGTTTGTTGTCTGTCTCTTCCACTCTAATGGAAGCCCCACAAACAAAAAACCCAATCGAGAAATAGGCAGAAGATATAAATAGACACTTCTCCAAAGAAGAAATACAAATGGCCAACAGGCCCATGAAAAAAATGCTCAACCTCACTAATTATTAGAGAAGTGCAAATCAATACTACAAGGAGGTGCCACCTCACACTTGTCAGAATGGCCATCATTAAAAAGTCTACAAATAACAAATGCTGGAGAGAGTATGGAGAAAAGGGACTCCTCCTACACTTTTGGTAGGAATGTAAGTTTGGTACAGACACTATGGAAAACAGTATGGAAGTTCCTCAGAAAACTAAGGTTAGAGTTACCATGTGTCTAGCAATCCCATTCCCAGGCATATATCTGGACAAAACTATAATTCAAAAAGATACATGCACCCCTATGTTCATAGCAGCACTATTCGCAATAGCCAAGACATGGAAACAACCTAAATGTCCATCGACAGATGAATAGATTAAGAAGATGTGGAACATATACACAATGGAATACTACTCAGCCATAAAAAAGAACAAAATGATGCCATTTGCAGCAACATGGATGCGACTAGAGATTTATAACACTAAGTGAAGTAAATCAGAAGGAGAAGGACAAATACCATATGATGTCACTTAGATGTTGAATCTAAAATATGACATAAATGAACCTATCTATGAAACAGAAACAGACTCATGGACAAGGAGATCAGACTTCTAGTTACCAAGGGCTTGGGGGTGGGATGGAGTGGGAGGTAGGCATTAATAGATGTCAGCTATTACATATAGGATGGATAAACAAAAAGGTCCTACAGCATAGAACAGAGAACAATATTCAGTGTCCTATGATAAACCATCATGGAAAACACTATTTAAAAAAAGTGTATAGGAGTTCCTGGCGGCCTAGTGGTTAAGGATCTGGTGTTGTCACTGCTGTGGCTTGGGTCATTGATGTGGCATGGGTTTGATCCCTGGCCCAGGAACCTCTGTATGCTGCAGGCAAGGTAAAAAAAAAGGTGTCTATCTATCTATCTATCTATCTATCTATCTATCTATCTATCTATCTATCTATCTACCTATCATCTATCTATCCATCCATCCATCTCTCTCTCTCTCTATCTATCTCTTTATCTGTATGACTGAATCACTTTGCTGTACAGAAATTAACAGCATTGTAAATCAATTACCCTTCAATAAAAAACTGAAAAGAATAAAAAGGAATGGAAACCCCACAGAGGCAGGGACCTGCTCTGTGCTGCTCATCACTGTACTCTTACTGCCTAGGATTCGTCCTTCACCTTGTCAGTGCTCAGAGCACATCTGCGGAATTAATGAGTGGTGATTTCTCCAGCACTGGCGATATGCAAGCTGGGTGCTGGGCACTGAATGATGCTCATGTGGTTCCTTTGAAGGGACCACTTTAGATTCTAGTAAGGTCTTTGGTCTTTGACTTTCTAAGGCTCAGATAACCATCTCTCAGGCAGGCCCACCCAGACAGGAGTGACCAGTGTCCAATTTGGGGCATGGTACTAGGGTCAGATCTTGAAGTCCTAGAGGTTTCTATATTGGAAGAGTTTTTAGGGATCATGAAATCCACACCCCCCCACCCATTTGCAAGGCTCAGAGAGAGGGCATGAATCAAACAAAGTTCATGCAGCAGGCTGGAGGTTTAATTTTGAGATCTAAAATGCAGAACTTCTGACTCTGGGAATTGTATTTATTCAATTTCATTGTCTTGACCCTCAGGTCTTAGTTCTGAAAGGTTCTGGTTGGACCCAATAGCCTACATATTGTTTGACCCATATTGTTCTGGTCTGGCCTAATAGCCTAATACTGTTTACACTAGCCCATTGCAGTATAACCTAGCAAATCAAGAGAGGTGTGTTGGAGGTAAGCCCCCAGATGATATCACCAAAGACCTGTCCTTAAGGGGCACCTGAGCCAGGTAAGCATTCCCATTGGCTCTTCCATAAACAATGGATCTCTCTTTTCTTTCAACAATTCTCAGTGCCTATCTTGTACTGGAAACAAAAATAGAGGTCCTGTTGTGGCTCAGCAGTATGTTTGATCCCTGGCCTCACTCAGAGGGTTAACAGCTGTGGTGCAGGTCGCAGATGTGGCTTGGATCCTGCCTTACTGCGGCTGTGAGGTAGGCCAGCAGCTATAGCTCCAATTCGACCCCTAGCCTGGGAACCTCCATATGTTGTGGGTGCAACCCTAGAAAGCCAAAAAAAAAAAAAGTCTGATCTCCTTGTCCATGAGTCTGTTTCTGTTTCAGAGATAGTTTCATTTTTGGGTCACTACTGTGACATAGATTCTATTCCTGGCCTGGGAATATCCACATGCCAAGGGTGTAGCCAAAAAAAAAAAAAAAAAAATCCAGGTGTGCTATGAACCCAACTTTATCCTTCATATACATGAGACGGGGCCCCTAAGTCACAGCAAAAGTGTCTATAAGAGAATGTCCCCCAGTTCTAGTTCACATAATATTCTACAGCCTTCTCCATTAAACATCTGATGGGGCAATATTTCTGAGAGTCCCACAAACTATTGAAGAGAATGTTACATTGCTCATTTCACTGGATTTTCTGCTGACTATTTCCCTGGAAATTGTACATTTCTTTCAGCAGGAATTTATGTCTCAGATGGGGTTCTTAAGATTGGGAAGTTTCAACATTTTTGAATGACCCCTCTACTATCTGACTTCAGAGCCTACTCCTTAAGGAAAACCAGCATGGCTGCCCCTGGTGACAATTCTCAGAGCGGCCCCCAACTTGGCCCTCAAAAGCAGGACTTGAGATTCCAGCTGAAACCCTTCTTTTTCCAGTGTCCTAAGGAAGGAGTTGGAATGGGATAAGTTATGTGTTGTGGTTTTAGGCATTAATGAATATGAGAAACTAAATTATTGAATTTTGCAATGCAAATTATATTTTGAACACAAATTCTTCATTTCTGAATGCTAAGGACTCATAAAGAATGTCAATGGTTTATGAATGAGGCCATTAGCATGCAATTTGTGATTCAAACAGCACAGCAGCACCGTGTAATAAGTAACTATAGAAAGAGTAGTGGTGTCTAAATTTTCAAAATGTTTTGCTTGATGCATTAGAAAGTTCTCAAAAAACTCCAGTGGCCCAGCCTTCCTTTCTTCCTCTCCCCAACTCCCTCTCTCCTTCCTTCCTTCCTTCCTCTCTTATCTAACTCTCTTCCCCTTCCTCTGTCCTTTCCTGTCTCCGTCCTTCTCTCCATCCCCCACCCCCATCTCCTTCCATTGGCTGACCACATCAGCTGTTATTCCTTCTTTTCCCAATCCTTTCACAGATTGGAGTGTGCAAGTCGAGAGAGACATACAAACCAATCTAGGCGAATCCCTCCAGCTTCAAGATGGAAAGTCTGAAACCCAGAGAGTTAACAGGCCTCAACCAAGGTCCTACACAGGCAGAGTTGGCTAGAGCCTCGTCTCTGACACCTAAGGCTCACCCTTCCATTGACTCCTTCAGGCTAATGTGCAATTGACTGATCTCAGACACCTTCCTGAGAGTGTCTTCATGGAAGGAGGAAGAGTAGGCTTCCTCTTCCTAATCACCCAGGATTAGGGGGTAAGAAAGAGGTGAGGGCTCTGGAGAAGGAATAAGGATGTCACAGGACAAGGCGAAAGCAAATTTCATCAGCGCTACAGCCGGTCCATTGGAATGACCTGATTGCAAGGCAGGGAGGACTAGCAAGTAGAATTAAGGTAGTATCAAGTTTCAGTTCAGTTGGAGGAATAAAGTCTTACAATGAGATGACCAGTCAAGGAATGAACTACCAGATGAAGTGTACATGCCATCACTTAGACAAGTTCAAGTTGAGTGCAGACACGAATCCATGGAGATCCAAGAGCCTGAAGTTCCTCTGTCTGTGATGGTCAACACTGGATGCACCTCTGAATCAGTGTGGGGAGATTTTAAACCTCTTCGTGTCGGACTTCCCACGTGGCTCACAACATAAACCTCTTAATGTCCAAGCCACACAGCTCATCAGTGAAATCGGGACTGCTGGGGTGGGATTTAGAGCATCGGTACCTTTTAACTGTTGTTGTTTGGGCCACGAGAAGTTCCTGGACTAGGGATCGAACCCAAGCCACAGCAGTGGCAATGCCAAATCCTTAACTGCTAGGCCACTAGGGAATGCCTAGAACATCAGTACCCTTTTAAAACTTCCTCTTTACAAACTCTTATTTTCAGACAGGGTTCAGAACTTTTAGTAGAGCCCAGAAGGTCTAAAATTTTAGTGTGCATGAGAACCACTGCAAAAGCTGATTATAAATGCTGGTTCCTGGGCCCCTCTTCCCAGAGATTCTGATTGGGTCACTCCCCAGCCCACTGTTCAGCCACCACTTCTTGTCTTCCAGGGACAGGGAGGAGCCAGATCCAATGATGGGTTGGTGTTCCCCGAAAACTGGGTTAGCCTCTCTGTGGGTGTCAAGCCAAGAGACACAACCAAGCCAAGGATTGGGAGAAGAAAGGATTTATTACTTGTATCACATAAGGAGAACATGGAGGATCTTTCCCAAAGCCCAAAGCAGTGCCTCCCTGAACAGCAAAACTGGGGAAGTTTCACGCTAAGGGTACATGCATATTCATGAAGGGGCCAGAGCAGAGGAAAATTCAGTATAGAATGGGAGCCAAGGTTGATAGAGTGCAAGCTTGATTGAAGTCGTGAGGGTCAGAAAAGGTCAAGGAAGGTCATCATTCCTTAGGTTCTCAGCAGCCTGCACCTGGGTGGAGGACTTGCTCCTGCAGAACTCAAAGATATGTATCTGATTGTCGTATATCTCCCTAGAGGGGGAACTAGGAGTCTGTTTTATCCCTCCACTATTGTTTCTTAATTGCTTTTCCTTTGTTCCTGCATCCTTTTGTTCCCTTAAGATCATTAATTACTGAGATCTGTTCAAGGGCAAGCATTGTGGTCGGGCTCAGATCACAGAATGGCTTAGGACAAGAATGGCTTCTCTTCTGTCAAGAGAGTCATGACTCATTTTCTCCCCGCCCCCGAACCCCCCACTCCATTTGCTTATGATGGTTCTCACTCAAGGCCCAAAGCTGGCTTTTGGAAAGTCTTGCTCAGAATCAGTTTGGGACTGCAGTACTCAAGTTATTATTTTTTTTTCTGTTTTTTTTTGGGGGGGGGATTTTTAGGGCCGCACTTATGGCATATGGAGGTTCCCAGGCTAGGGGCTGAATCAGATCTACACCTGCTGGCCTACACTGCAGCCACAGCAACAGCAGATCTGTGCCATGTCTTCGACCTACACCGCAGCTCACGGCAATGCCATATCTTTAACCCATTGAGCGAGGCCAGGGATCGAACCTGCAACCTCACGGTTCCTAGTTGGATTTGTTTCCTCTGTGCCACGATGGGAACCTTAATACTCAACATTTAGCTCCAGGGATGTGGACATGATCTTTGCCTTGAATAAGAAGTTAGTGATGTGAAAAAAACAAAACAGAACCAAACAGCCCTTCTTTCAAGTTCAGCATTTCTGTCTTCCCAGATTGAGTGAGGCTTTGATTGTCCTTGCATCTCACCCTGGCCAGTGGCAGTCTCTCCCAAGGAACAAAGATGCTGGTGGGGGCTGCCATTTTTCCCACCACGTTCTCGCAAGTGCTCATCTGAGTACCACTCCCCGCCCACCGCAGGTTCCCCGTAGCCCTGCAGATCCTTGCCGAGGAAACCCGCAAAGTCAATGGTCTCTTGCTCAGTTCGAATGAGCAAAGGGCAGGTGCGTCTGCTGGGGATGCCTGCAAGCAGCCATTTTCCGGGAAGGTGGTAAACAAAAGCAGTATTCAGAGGACCAGAGGCGGGGGGCGGGGGGGGGGGAAGAGGGGGTACCCTACCCCTCTCCCAGATCCTTGCTTGATGGGAATAAACTCGATGTGGGAGGGTCTGCAGAAGGCTCACACCCCGTGCGCCTCCCTTGCTGGCTCCGTGAGTGATGGCCACAAGGCAAACAGCTCACCTTGGGTGATAAAATATTTAGCGGCTACGTTAGCACCCCCATGCTTTATAAAGAAGAAGGCTCATGCATTTTTAAATTATTTTGTAAATCACGTTGAAGGCTGACAATGCAGATTTACCACTTGGGCTGCGATTTAAACGCCAGGTTATCCCCTCATTATGTGAACAGGGCGCAGAGCAGCGAAGTCATTCCCCTATGATCCGCCGAGAGCCTGCCGTGCTCCCCTTGACGGAAACCTCGTCCTCCTGCTCCGGCTTCTGCCAGGACCTCCCTGTGGTGCGAGAGGAGGAGGGAGGCGATGATTGGATGCTTTGGGAAGACTTGCTGGGTTTGGGGGGAGCAGGTCAGAAGGGGCAGCAAGGCCTATTAACTAGAACAGCATGGGGGTGTCTGCGGGGGTGGGGTAAGCAGGTTGAACCCAGATGCATCTTCCTTCTTTATCAGAAATTCCAGATTCCTTCCAGAAAGTGTGTGTGTGTGTGTGTATGTGTGCATGTGTGTGTGTGTGTGTGTGTGTGTGCCAGCGTGCATTTTGTAGAAGAAACTATAAGGAAATGACCTTATTTGGCTTGGCAAATACCATAGAGGTGATGGGGAGAGGAAAAAATAATTTGCTCCCAAATAGCTCACAGAGCTCTCTACCCCTCCTTGGCAAGAGACAGTGTTATGTGGTGGATTTGGAGTCAGATCCTAGTCATTAGCTGTTTATAGCTGTGTGACTTTAGGCAAATTCCTTAACCTCTCTGGGCCCAGTGTCCTTTTCCATGAAGTGGGGGCAAACACAGTCCCTCCCTTCATGGTCTTATGTGAGGATTAAAAGACAACACAGGAGAGGGAATTAGGGCAGGCTCAGAGTAAAGAGCTCAGTGTGGATTGGCTAAAAATAGAACACTTATGATTAAAAAAAAAAAGAAAATTGAACCACAGACCAGGTATCTTGTTTGGGATTAACATACGTCACCTTATTTTGTGCTCACAACAAACCCATGGGGAAATGTCTATTTCATACCCATTTCACAGGTGAGGGGGCTGAGGCCCGGAGAATTGAGCCCCAAATTACAAGACGCTATTACTAACAGGCAGAGCTGGGATTTGAATTTGGGTCTCCCTGTTCCAAGCCAGGTGCTTCTTTCTTTTTCTTTTTTTGCTTTTTAGGGCCGCACCCACAGCATATGTAACCAGGCTAGGGGGCTAATCGGAGCAACAGCTGCTAACCTACAGCCCAGCCATAGCAACGCCAGGTCCAAGCTCAATCTGTGACCTACACCACAGCTCACAGCAAGGCTGGATCCTTAACCCACTGAGCGAGGCCAGGGATCGAACCCGCAACCTCATGGTTCCTAGTCTGATTCGTTTCTGCTGCACCACGAAGGGAACTCCCCAAGCCAGGCCTTTCTGATTGCAGCAAGTACAGAACACTATGCCTGGCACTGGAGATACAGAGAGAAGACTTTGCCGCTTTGGAGGATCAGTTAGTCTCATGGGTTTGGAAGCTGCAAGGGCCTCTGAGTTGAATAGTGAGTGATGAACATTTGCTAAGCACCATTTGTGTACCTGCTATGAGTTCAACACAATGCGGGCTTCTGTGGTGTGCAGTTTGTATGGTGCAAGGGGAGCCACTTCTACCCCAGGGCCTTTGCACTTGCTGGAAGGCTTGTTTGCACATCTGCGCACCCCAACTCTATTTCATTTTTCAGATTCATGTGCCCTCCTCCGTGAGCCTACCCTATCGAAAGCAGGGCTCCCACCTCGCCATTCCCTTGTGCCTTCCTCTTTCCTTCCCTAGAGTTTGCACAATCTGTCATCATTGCGCTTAGTGATTTATCTCCTGCTTCTTGTCTCTTTTCCTCCAGGAGAATGTAAACTACGCTGTCTTTTTCCCTGCTGTATCCAACAGCCCAGGAGATGTCATCTGGCGTGAGGCAGGTGCTCAATAAATATTGTCGAATGGATTGAATGGATGAGGGAAGGGATCAGTGAAGCAACTTCATCTTCCTGAGCTTCTGTTTCCTCCTCTGTAGAATGGGGGCAACTATACCTGCATCACTGCGTTGATCTGTGGAGCCTGATCGCTAAGGTGCCATGCATGCAAAGGCACCTGGGATGGTGAGAGGATCACAGGGTAGATCTGGGGGAGCTGCGCCCCAAGGTCATGCCTGCTAAAGCACCTGGGACTGTGAGAATGCAGTAAACACTGCCACCTTCTCCTCTTCCACCTCCACCCTGACGTGGCCGTAAGAGAGGGAGAGAACAGACATCCATGTTCCTGCTTTGCCGGGGCCCCCAGAAAACTGGGAAACATAAGCTGACATTGGAGGGTTGTGGTCCTTGCTGGTGAGATGCATTCTGAGCACTTCCTTCAAGTGGGGGTGGGGGGTGGGGGGTGGGGAGGAGCTCGGACTACGGTTTCCGGGTTGGGATTTGCCGAGATCTCCCCCCGCTGGGGGTGGGGGCACTGGCCAGTTTCTTGAGCATCCTTCCTCCCCAGACTTTTCCTACCTCTCCTTTCCTCTTCTTTTTCTCAACCCCGATTCTCCTCTCCCTTCAAGTCAATGATTTCCTCCCTTCCTAAGGAAACTAACAAGTGTTTACTGAGCCCTGAATATGCACCACCTACTATGCACGTGACATAGATTATTATGTCTTGATAATCATGGATTATCAAGTTTTATCCTCCCAAGAATCCCCAAATCATTCCTATATTATCTCCAGAGTGGGGGTGACGAGGCCAAAAGAGATGAAATGACTTGTCCCCAGCACCCAGCTGCGTAGCAGGGTGGGAGCTTGAACCCAGATGGCCAGACTTGAGAATTCACACAAAGAGCTACCACCCTGACCATCTCCCACTCTGCCTAAGAGTGAACGCCAACTCCTATGAGCTCAAGTCCAACCCTTATTTCCCTCTCTTTTCTCTTCCCTCTTCTTACTGTTTTCTTCTTTTTAGGGCCACACCTGCAGCATATGGAGGCTCCCGGGCCAGGGGTCCAATTGGAGCTGCCACTGTTGGCCTAGGCCACAGCCACAGCAACGCCAGATCCAAGCCACATCTGGGACCTACACCACAGCTGGCAGCCACACCAGATCCTTAACCCACTGAGCGAGGCCAGGGATCAAACCCGCATCCTCATGGATCCTAGTCAGGTTCGTAACCCACTGAACCACAAGGGGAGCTCCCCATTTCCTACTGTTTTTTTATCTTTTTTTTTTTGGATTGGGATTATAATTTATACATTATCAAACTCACCCTTTTAAAGTGTATATTTCCGTAGTTCTTAGTATATTCGCAAGGTTGTGCAATCATCAACACTGTCTAATTCTAGGATATTTTCATCACCCCAGAGAGGTCCTGGACCCAGGAGCAGTCCATTCCCATTTCCTCCTTGGTCCAGCCCTGGCAACCACAATTCTACTTTCGATGTCTATGGGTTTGCCTATTCCAGACATTGCCTACAAATAGAATTGTACAATACTTATCCTTTTGTGTCTGGCTTCTTTTGCATAATGTCTTCAGGGGCCAAGTTTTTTTTTTGTTTTTGTTTTTGTTTTTGTTTTTTTGTTTGTCTTTTTAGGGCAATACCGATGGTATATGGAGGTTCCCAGGCCAGGGGTTGAATCAGAGTGGTAGCTGCTGGCCTACACCACAGCCACAGCAATGCAGGATCTGAGCCACGTCTGTGACCTACGCCACAGCTCACGGTGATGCCAGATCCTTAACCCACTGAGAGAGGCCAGGGATCAAACTTACATCCTCATGGATCCTAGTTGGGTTGGTTAACCGCTGAGCCATGACAGGAACTCCAGGACCAAGTTTAAAGTGTCAGTGGGAGAATGTTCAGGGGTTGGTGGGAAACTAACTCAACCCACTCACTCAATCCATTACCTTTTTTTGTTTACCAGGGAATAGGGGAGTATCATTTTAAAAAAATTATTATTATTTTTTTGCTTTTTTTAGGGCCACACCCATGGCATATGGAATTCCCAGGCTAGGGGTTGAATCAGAGCTGTAGCTGCTGGCCTACACCACAGCCACAGCAACGCAGGATCTGAGCCACGTCTGTTACCTACACCACGGCTCAAGGCAACACTGGATCCTTCACCCACTGAGTGAGGCCAGGGATCGAACCCTCATCTTTAAGGTTCCTAGTCAGATTCGTTTCTGCTGTGCAATGACGGGATGAATTTTTGTGGGTGAATTACAGGGTATGGTGGAAACTGGAGTGACGGGGAGGCTGCAAAAGTAGATTTCAGGTGATCACGTGATGGCTTCAAATGCACGTGGTGATTTGAGATCCATCACCCCAGATCTTCCTTTGGCTTTTGGCTCCTGCTCAGAGGTGTCCAAAGGTCTTTCTAAAGGGAAGCTGGGGTGGTTGGGGGACACACCAGCTTTCTCAACGTCGGTTGTGCTATTCTTGGAAGACTAGCCTCTCTAAGAGGAGGTTCTGTCAGGCACCTTGAAGTAGGTTTAAGTGTGCGAGGTAGGTCCAGGTGGCACCACCCTCTTCTCTGCAGCCATGTGATCAGGCCTCCATCCTGACGACCTGGAATGACCTGGGAGGGCAACGCCAACCCTGCCTCGGGCTTCCCATTGGAAGGTGATTGTTGGTTACTTACTACATGCCCATGCTGTGCTGTCCTCAGAATAGTCCCAAGAGGGAAGTCACCTAAAGGTCCATCAGCTGAGGGATGGATGAAGATGTGGTACATGTATACAGGGGAATTCTACTCAGGCATAAGAAAGAATGAAATGATGCCATTCGTAGCAACATGGATGGACCTAGAGATGATCATACAAGTGACGGGAGCCAGTCAGAGAAAGACAAATATCACAGGATACCATTTATATGTGGACTCAAAAGAAAGATCCAGGGAATTTCCACAGTGTCTCAATGGTAAGGAACCTGACTAGTGACCATAAGTTCTTGGGTTCAATCCCTGGCCTTGATCAGGGGGTGAAGGATCCGGCATTGCTGTGAGCTGTGGTGTAGGTCCCAGACGTGGCTCAGATCCTGCATTGCTGTGGCTGTGGTGGAGGCCGGGAGCTACAGCTCTGATTCAACCCCTAGCCTGGGAAACCCCCTATGCCGTGGGTATGCCCCTCTCCCCCCAAAAAAGGAGACACACACAAAAATGATCCAAATAAACTTATTTACAAAACAGAAACACTTACAGACATAGAAAACACACTTATTGTTACTAAAGGGGAAAGTGGAGGAGGTGGAGACAAATTAGGAATTTGGGATTAACAGATACACATCACTACATTACTATATATAAAATAGATAAACAATAAGGACTTACTCTCTAGCATAGGGAACTATATTCGATATCTTGTAATAAACTATAATGGCAAAGAATCTGAAAAAATATGTATCTGAATCACTTTGCTATACACCTAAAACACTGTAAATCAACCACACTTCAATAAAAAAAATTAAAAAAAAGTCTGAGAGCTTAGCAGTTTTATCCCATTTTACAGATGAGGAAATCAAGGCCCAGAGACATAAGGGAACCAACTCTAAGCTATTCAGCCAACAGGAAGCTGAGCTAGAATTCAAACCTGGGTCTGACTTCAAAGCCCAGACACTTCCCCACTTACCACATAAGTAGTGCGGAAATCACTGGTCAGATCGCTCGGTCCAGCTTGCTGGCTTTTACCTTTTCTGAGTCTTATTGTACTAAAGTCATTTGGTTTGCATGCAACAGAAATGGACTGTGAATACTCTAAGAGGTTGACAGTAAAAACAAAAATAAACAAATGGGACCTAATCAAACTTCAAAGTTTCTGCACAGCAAAGGAAACCCTAAACAACACGAAAAGACGAACCCACAGAATGGGAGAAAATCTTTGCTAATGAATCAACTGACGAGGGATTAATCTCCAAAATTTATAAACAACTTCTGCAGCTCCATACCAAAAAAACAAACAACCCCATCAAAAAATGAGCAGAAGATCTAAACAGACAGTTCTCCAAAGAAGACATACAGATGGCCGAGAAACACATGAAAATATGTTCAACATTGCTCATTATTAGAGCAATGCAAATCAAAACCACTCTGAGGTACCACCTTACACCAGCCAGAATGGCCATCATCAAAAAATCTAGAAACAATAAGGGCTGGAGAGGGTGTGGAGAAAAAGGAACACTAGTACACTGTTGGTGGGATTGTAAATTGGTGCAACCACTGTGGAAAGCAGTATGGAGATTCCTCAGAAAACTAAACATAGAACTACCATTTGACCCAGCAATCCCACTCCTGGGCATCTATCCAGAGAAAACCATGACTCACAAAGACACATGTACTCCAGTGTTGATTGCAGCACTATTTACAATAGCCAAGACATGGAAACAACCTAAATATCCATTAACAGAGGAGTGGATCCAGAAGATGTGGTACATATACACAATGGAATATTAGCCATTAAAAAGAATGAAATACCAGCATTTTTTGTAACATGGATGGACCTAGAAACAATCATGCTAAGTGAAGTCAGTCAGACAATGAGACACCACCATCAAATGCTACCACTGACATGTGGAATCTGAAAAAAGGAGACGGAACTTCTTTGCAGAACAGATGCTGACTCACAGACATTGAAAAACTTATGGTCTCCAGAGGAGACAGTTTGGGGGGTGGGAGGATGTGCTTGGGCTGTGGGACGGAAATCCTGTGAAATCAGATTGTTATGATCATTATACAACTACAGATGTGATAAATTCATTTGAGTAATTAAAAAAAATAAGTAAAAAAAATGGACTGTGGCAAACTGAGTTCAAAAAGAGGGGCGTGCTTTATTGAGAAGGAACTGAGGGCAGCATAAGGAACCCCAGAAAGTAGTGAATAAGAATCAATAAAGGCAAGAACCACGTGTATCCTGTGTGACATAAGCTCAAGATTCTACCATGCTTCTCTCTGGAGGGCCATGACTCAGCTTCGGTGACATATGGCCCCTAAATCTTAGTTTTCCAAATGTCAAAGTCCCAGTAGGGAATCACATTTGCCCACCTTTGACCAGGTGCTCATGCCTGGGGTCACTCAGTTACGGCTGGGTTGGCAGAGGGGGAGGTCACAGAGCTGCACCACTTTCCAGAGGTGACATTATTATAAGCCAGGAAGACATCCCAAAGACGCCTCAGTATACTAATGTTGGAAGGTTTTGTCCCTACAGCTGTTTGGCATTCTTCATTCCCAGCGAGACCGTCTTAAGCATATCCACTTGCTTTGAGATAAATCAACATGTAAACCAAGAAAACAGGAGTTAGAGGGAAGGGTTACATTGGGATGGCTTATCTTTCGGGGTACAATGATCCTGTCTGCTAATAAACTTGGCTCAGAAGAGGATTCATCAGACAATAAGGAGGAAGAGAAACCAGGAATAGAATATGAAAAGGGAGTGACGAGAAGGACAAAAAAAAAAAAAAGTCTCAACGATAGTCATCTCATGGTGTCGAGGGAGGAAAAACCAAGGTGAGCTCATTTGGAGTGACCACATTCTCATCTTGATTGTGACACCAAATGGGTATCGGACCTATCAGAACAATTGGATTGTTTCGTTTGCATCAGTCACAACACGGGAAGCTCAACTCCCACGTCAACTGTTAGATGGCAAAATCAGTGATCACCAAGGCAAAGCGCCATTAGCGGACAAGACAATTTCATCAAACAAAATTTCACAAATAATATATTGCTGTTTGTCATCAAGACACTTAATACACCAGGGGCTGCTCCCAAAGCTCCCATAATCAATTTCTGCTAATTTGCCCATTCCCTGCTGCTGTGCGGGTGCTGGTAATTTCATATTTTACACACCCACCGAGGTTACGGTAATTGATTCAGTTCTGGAAAGTGTTGTAATGACTTTGAATGAACTTGAAAGGTTCTGCACTTGTTTTCCGAGGCTGTTAGAGAGAGTGATTCAAACTCTGCCACGCGGGCACCGTTTGTAAAGGTTGGACATGAAAACAATGGATTAGCTTTTTTGGGAGACAGCTATCTTCTTGTTATAACCTCCCTGCTCGGGAGGCAGTCCGGGCTCAGCACTGAAACACTTGACTTCCTTTTTTTCTTGATGGTGGCAGAAATCAGCTCTGAATATCTGAAGGAAAAAAGGGCAATTATTGAAAAATCCTCCTAGAAAGACTTGGCTTTCTGAATTCTATTTTTTTTTAATAAAACACCCCAAAAAATAAGCTGGCAGAGATAAGAAGTAGAAATTTTCTTTTTGACTTTGGCACTTTGGAAACCTTGAAAGCAACTGCAGCAAAAGAAACCTTTAGTCCACCAGGATCATGGTTATTATGATATTATTATTAGAGAGGGTTTCCCGTGTGTCTGATATGAGTGCATTGTACAGTGAGAACATTCAATCTGAATGAATCTCTTTAAGGTGACCCCACCTTTTTTTTTCAGATTCCCGATTCAAGGCACAGCAAGGTCCAATAATGTACTCAAGTTTCTCAGTCTTTTTGGTTACAACCCCTGCCCCCTTAACTACTCTACCATCCTGCCGGGCTACCACTGATGTGTTGGTAACCTTTAAAAACCAGCTTGTTCCAAGACTAAAACCAAAAAAAAAAAAAAAAAACCTGAAAAAAAAAAAAAGCCTCAGGAGTTCCCTTGTGGTGAAGGATCCAGCATTGTCACTGCTGTGGCCTGGGTTGTTGCTATGGCATGGGTTCGATCCCCAGCCCAAGACCATCTGCATGCTGTGGGTGCAGCAGGGGGTCGGGGAATGACAAAACCCAAACCCAAACACACTGGAAAAAAAGAAAAAAAGATAACAACCCCCCAAACCAACAAAACTCTGATTTGTAGAGTTTGTCAGTTACTGTGGTATAAATACTCCCAGCATGGCTGATCTCAAGCTACCAACATGACGTCATGGAGTAAGAGTAATGGGTGCTGCTCCCCACCAAAACTTCTCTCTGAGCTGTTCATGTGACCCACCATGGACTCTATTTCCTGACATGTCCCCAATATTCCAGCTCTGACGGCTTTTGTTTAGAGCCCCCCTTTGCTTTCAGATTCACGGTTGGATACCACCGATTTGGATCAGTCTGCCCGATTTTCACCATGATTTGAACTCCTTTTAGGGGAAACACCTTACTCATCTCTTGTCTGGCACCCCTGCTGGGATGACCTTCCCAGGGGACCTGCGCTGAACCTTTTGTTTCAGAAATATGTTAACATCTCCGCCAGCTGCTGTGTTTGAGGATGGAGATGTTTTCTTGCAAGAGCGTGGATGAGGACGTTTCGATCACTGGGTGTCCTGGTTGGTTGAGAGATGAGCTGCAAACCCATTCAAACATGCCCACATCAGCGCCAACAGGAAATGACAGAGAAAGAACAATGGTTCTTCAGGTGGGAGACCAACAATTTGGAGGATCTGCCTGACTTTCAGGGTGGAGGAAGTGGGCACTCTGGGAGGAATCTAGGAGTCACTTTATGCTCATCAGTAAGGCGCAAGCTAGGAACGAGACTCTACGCCAGGCTCCCCAGAGTGTGATTAGGTCATTTTGACAACGTTCTAATCTTTGACTCACAGGGGTCTCGGGATTTTCCAGGAGAAGGTGGCAGGGTTGGATTTGATAAGGAAGAAATGAGCCAACGGGAAAGAGGGAAGCATGAATCTCAAGGGAGCCTCATGAGTTTGGAGGGAGATGGATGGCAGCCAGGACTGGGGTGTGGGTGGTTCCCCAGGGAGGATGGGTGGGGATACTGAGAGGACACCAAGGAGGAAAGAGCTCTGGCTTCCTGGAGGGTGATGGCAAATCTCCACCCTTTGCTCAATGAAAGGCCATTGATGCAGCTGAATGGAAACATACCTGAGGCTTACTGAATGCCCTGCCCTGGGCTGTATACTTTATAGGTGGTGCTTTATTTTATCCTCATAAGAATCCTTTAATGAGAGTGAAGCCTGAGAGCAGTTGTCATTGAACGGATGTGGTCCAGGGTCAACACCAGGACTTTCTGCACCCTCTTCACTGCCGGCCGTCTTGCTGGGAAGAAGGCCATGTGTTTCTCCAAGCCCTTCCATTCTTTGATTGTTGGGTACTTCCTCTGTGTACTGGAGCTCCTGGCTTCTGAAGCCACGGCATCTTGAGTTCTCACCAAGATTTAGCACTCGACTAAAGACTTTTCACCCATTGTTGCATTAAATCCTCACCATGCTGCAGTGAGATGGGTGTTGACCTTTTTTTTCCAAATGAGAGTCCTCCACCACAGCGGTAAAGCCACCTACCTGCCCAAGGTGGCACCGTGGGGAGTGGCAGAGCCGGGCTCCAGCACAGCCCTGATGGAGAGCCAATCTGTGCTCTTAACAACAGTGCTTTCCATCCTCTGGATGCCTTTAGGACCAACTTTGCATCTCAAGATCTGGGGTAGGAAACGGCATTCATATAAGAGAACAGAATGGAGCTTTGAATGACACCCTAGAAAGCTCTTCTTTTTCTTCTGGGGTCTTTACTGCCAACCCCAAAGAAGGTGCCCTTACCTGCCATCTCAGCACCTTTGCCCTTGAGCAAACAAGCGACATGTATTGGGAAAATAACCAGTGGTTGTTAATTCTTCCATCTTAATTAAACTCAAGGGCAAATGAGTTAATTTCAGAGTTAGAAATGAGGCTTCAACTTCAAGTTTACATCCAGCAATTAGGGTAACTGGATTTTTGTCTTCTAAGGGAGAAGGTGTATGGATGGAAAGAGGCTGTATTGTGATGCTGTGTGCTTACTTCTCACCTCAAGGCCATTCCGGTTAAAATCTATCCGTGGAGGTAAGTGTATATGTTCCCTACTACTTAGTGACTCTCGGTATTGAGTTGGTTATTCTCTCCTGCTGGGCCTTGATTTTTTCATCAGTGAAATGGGTCTGATGGAGCAGGGAGGGATGATTCCTTCTTACCTGGGTTGTTATAAGTCTTAAACGAGAAAACACGTGAGCCAGTCCAGGTGCATCGTGAGGGCCATGACGTTGGGGCTAGGGTCAGACAAGCCGCGGGTTTGAAGCCCGGCCTTCTCATTCACTAATGGGGGCAACCTTGGGGAAGCCTTTTAGCCTTTTTCAGCATCTGCTTTCTCGTCTTTTTTTTTTTTTTTAAATCTTCTCCCTAGCATTATTTATTTATTTATGTCTTTTTTTTGCTATATCTTGGGCCGCTCCCGCGGCATATGGAGGTTCCCAGGCTACGGGTCGAATTGAGCTTAGCCACTGGCCTACGCCAGAGCCACAGCAATGCTGGATCCGAGCCGCGCCTGCAACCTACACCACAGCTCACGGCAACGCCGGATTGTCAACCCACTGAGCAAGGGCAGGGACCGAACCCGCGACCTCATGGTTCCTAGTCGGATTCGTTAACCACTGCGCCACGATGGGAACTCCAGCTTTCTCGTCTTTGAAATGGGATGTAATAGTGTTTGCCCCCTGGGGTAGAGATAAGGCTGACACATGGGAAATGCCCAACACAGTGTCTGGTGCCCGGTAAACACAGAATAACATCAGCTATTGTCCTAACAGGGGGTCTTCAGTAGGAGCTGGGTGGACTGGGGTTGAGGACTGGTGTGGGGTGTGGGGCAGGGGAGGGCAGCCTCACTGAGGGGACCCAGGAGGAGTCTGGGGGTACCTGCGGTTTGAGCTGGGTGCCGGGGCAAAGAAGGCATTTCAAGAATGGCTCCATCAAAAGCAGAGGATGGAAGGAACAATATTTATGGGCCATATCAGAGGCTCTTCTTGACACTTTTTTGTTTTTCTTCCCTGCTTCTTAGGGCCGCTCCTGCGGCATATGGAGGCTCCCAGGCCAGGGGCCTAATGGAATGGGACCCGCAGCTGCCAGCCTATGGCCACAGCCACGGCAATGCGGGATCTGATCTTCATCTGTGTCCTACACACAGCTCACGGCAACGCTGGATCCTTAACTTACTGAATGCGGCCAGGGATCGAACCCACAACCTCATGGATACTGGTCATGTTCATTACCATTGAGCCACAACAGGAACTCCCACTTCTTGACACTTTCACATACATCACTTCCCTGCATCCTTGAACAAAAAGAGTAACTAGCATCCTTATCTCCATTTTACCAGGAGAAAAGGGACGTTCAGGGGAGGGCTTCAGGTCCAGCGGCAGAGCGGAGAGGCTCAGGTCTTTTAGAGGCTTCTGGGACCACAGTGCTCTGTCCACGGCATCCCGTAGGAGCCGATGGAGAAGTGAGTCCGAAGGGAAAGATGGCTCTTGGGGAAGGAACTAGAGAGGATGTGCTGGTGGCTCATCAGTTCTCCCCAATTCCCCCACCCCCAGGGGACCCGAGGCAGCTGGGGCCCCAGCGGAGTTTCTGATGACCAGGACACCCCCCGCGTGGTTCATTCTGCCTCTCTGCATGCCCCAGCCCAGCAAGACGCCTGCGGCCTCCGCTAATGTTCCCGAACAGCCCGTTCCCGGAGACCCAGACAGCAGCCCAATTATCTCGGGCCAATCGCAGGCCTGCTCCCCGCTTGGGGCCCATATCTAGAGGCCATTTCTCTTTTTCAGGAGAGTCGCCCAGGGACCTGAGAGCCGCTGTGAAGGTAATTAGGAAAGTATGGCCACGGAAACCGGCTCCCCCTCCTTGCCGCCGTGGAAGCGGAGGGAGGGGCTGCGAGAAGTGGGGGATGGTATTTCTTGGCAGCGGCTTCACGATCACAACAGAGGGGACAGAAAAGCAAGGGTCTATGCGTACAGAGAACTCTGGACCATAGAGGTATTTTTCATGTTTCCCGCCCCCCCTTTTTAGGGCCACACCCAGAGCATATGGAAATTCCCAGCCTAGGGGTTGCCAGCCTACAGCACAGCCCCAGCAACACGGAGCTGTATCTGCGACCTACACCACGGCCACAGCAATACCACATCTGAGCCACATCTGCGACCTATGCTGCAGCTTGATGCAGCATCAGATCCTTAACCCGCTGGGCAAGGCCAGGGATCAAACCCGCATCCTCATGGATACTAGGCGGGTTCTTAACCCATTGAGCCAGACCCGGAACGTCTTTCATGAATTTTCAAAGTGGTCTTGAGGCATCTCTCCCTCCCCCTTCCCCAGCCAGGATTCTCTGCTTTTTTTCTCCCTCTTTCCTGCAACTGGTGATCAGTAGCACTTAAGGTACTAATTAATTATGTACCTTAATAAAAGCTCCTCCATCCCCTAGCCCCAAGGTCCGTCTCTGCCTCCTCTCGTTCCTTCTCTTTCTCCAGGTCCCACTCATCAGCACGGTCTGGTGGCTCTGCCTCCAACATACACCGTGGCTCATCTCCCTCCATCTCTGCTGCTCCCTTAGTCCAAGCCACCCAGGTCTCGCCCACACCGCCAAGACAGTTTCCTCACTCTGGACGATCCGTTACAAATGCACCCTAGGTTATGTGGCATGACCCTGCTTCAACCCACTGGAGACACTGCTTTGCTTTTTGTTTGTTTGTTTGTTTTTTGCTTTTAAGGGCAGCACATGTGGCATATGTAGGTTTCCAGGCTAGGGGTCTAATCGGAGATACAGCTGCCGGCCTATGCCACAGCCACAGCAACGCCAGACCTGAGCTGCATCTGCCACCTGCACCACAGCTCACAGCAACGCTGGATCCTCAACCCACTGAGCGAGGCCAGGGATCAAATCTGCAACCTCATGGTTCCTAGTTGGATTCATTTCCACTGTGCCTCGACCGGACCTCCCTGCTTTGCTTTTAAAATAAAAGCTAAAGTCCTTTCTGGGAGCTGACAGTCTCTGCCTCTCTGAGGCCACACCCTTATCTCTCCCAAGGTCTTACTTCCTTCCAGCCACTGGCCTTCATCACGCTCCTCGAAAAGTCCCTCTGTCCCACTGTCTGGAAGCCCCTCCTCCAGGTCACTGCGGGGCTGGCTCCTCCAGGTCTGAACAGCATCTTTACTAAGCGGCCTTTTCTGACCCCCCTTTGTAAAGTTCCAGCCCCCTCCCCCACTTCCCAATGAACCATGCTCCCAGCCTTCTTTGATTGTCTTCATAGCATGTATCACCGTCTGAAAATATTTTGTTCTGTTTGTTGTTTGCTGCGTTATGAGCTGTGCATTGCTGCTAGAGTGTGAGTTCCATCGGATTAGGAACCTCTCCTGTTTTCTCATCACAGTATCTCTGACACCAAGAGACTTAGGTGGAATGCATGAATAAAGGCTCAGCATAAAGTCAAGTGATTTTTTTAAAAAATCAAGTATGTATGGTTTAAAAAAATCAAGTATGGTTGATTTATAATGTTTCAGGTATAAGCAAAGTGATTCAGTTTTACATATACATATAAATACATAAATGTAATATATATGTGTGTATATCCATGTCTATATTCTTTTTTTTTGGGGGGGGGGCTTTTTGTCTTTTCAGGGCCATATCCGTGGCATATGGAGGTTCCCAGGCTAGGGGTCAAATTGGAGCTGTAGCCGCCGGCCTACGCCAGAGCCACAGCAACTTGGGATCCGAGCCTCGTCCTGCAACCTACACCACACAGCTCACAGCAACACCGGATCCTCAACCCACTGAGTGAGGCTTGAGACCAAAGCCGAAACCTCATGGTTCCTAGTTGGATTCATTTCCGCTGCGCCATGACGGGAACTCCTATGGCTATATTCTTTTTCAGATTCTTTTCCATTATGGGTTATTATAAGATATTGAATATACTTCCTGTGCTATATATTAGGTCTTTCTTATTTATTTTATTTTATCTTTTGTCTTTTTAGGGCCACACCTGAGGCATATGGAGGTTCCCAGGCTAGGGGTCAAATTGGAGCTGTAGCTGCCAGCCTATACCACAGCCATGGCAATCTGGGATGCGAGCCAAGTCTACGACCTATACCACAGCTCATGGCAACACCAGATCCTTAACCCACTGAGCGAGGCTGGCCATCGAACTCATGTCCTCATGGATACTAGTTGGGTTCCTTAACCACTGAGCCATGACGGGAACTCCTGTTTATTTTATGTACAGTGGTGTGTATCGGTTAATCCCAAATTCCTAATTTATCCCTCCTTTATCTCCTTTCCCCTTTAGTAAGCATAAATTTGCTTTCTGTGTCTGTGAATCTATGTATGTCTTGTAAATAAGTTCATTTGCGTAATTTTTTTAAGATTCCTCATTTAAGTAATATCATATGTCGTTCTCTGTCTGGCTTACTTCGCTTAGCATGATAATCTCTAGGTCCATCCATGTTGCTGAAAATGGTATCATTTCATTCTTTTTTATGGCTGAGTAATATTCCATTGTATGTATGTACCACATCTTCTTCATCCATTCTTCAGTTGGTGGACATTTAGGTTACTTCCATGTCTTGGCTATTGTAAATAGTGCTGCTAAGAACATTGGGGTACATATGCCTTTTTGAATTAAGAGTTTTTTTCCAGATATGTGCCCAGGAGTGGGATCCCTGGATTATACAATAGCTTTATTTTTAGTTTTTTAAGGACTCTCCGCACTGTTGTTCTCCATAGTGACTGCACCAATTTACATTCCCACCAACAGCATACAGGGTTTCCCTGCAAGTGACTTTTATAGCATGTCTAACTACTATTTCCCCTACAATCTTTCAGTTTGGGATTATTTTAATCTCCATTTTTACCAGTGAGGAAACTGGGAAACAACAGACAAATGGACAATGGCCAGACTATATATGGCAACAGAACGTGGTCTGATTTGGGCAGTCTTTGCCAGTTCCGCAAAACTGAGGCAGCTGTGAGGGACTGAGGGCTTCTCAAGGTCATGAAGCCAAGGAACAACAGCAGTAGGATTAGAGTCTCATGTGTCTCATTGCATAGACCCCTCTTCTTCCATGGGGCCATGCTTTATGTCAAGAGATTTCTCCCTTCCTCTGCCCCTAAACTAGGGAAACAATAGTGTGGCCACAGAAGGAAGAGGGTGGGGAGAGAGGGCCATGGAGATTTCAGAGCAGAGGGTCCCAGGATGGTGGCAGGCAGATCGGCACAGGAAGCTCAGTTGTAGAAGTTCAACACCACTGCCTTCTTTCGCGTCCATTCCACAAAGCTAAATGTCAAGAGGTAAGCATTTGTCCTTAGATTGTTATTTGTCTAGAGATAAGTATGCTTATGGAGAGATTTGTGGGAAAGGAGTGATTAGTATTCCCATCCATCTCATTGAATGATAATAATAATATTAATTAATAGACATTTCAGGGAGTGGAAATTTTTTTTCTTTTTCTTTTTCGGCCGCCCCGTGGCATATGGAGTTCCGGGACCAAGGGTCAGATATGAGCCACAGTTGCAACCTACACTGCAGCTGTGGCAGCACTAGATCCTTTAACCCACTGTGCCAGGCTGGGGCTTGAACTTGTGTCCTGGCGCTGCAGAGAGGCCACTGATCCCATCACGCCACGACAGGAACTTGGAGTGGAAATTTCATGGAGTTTTTTCCTTCATTAAACTTAAGACTTGGGTACATCAAATAAAACCAATTTTTGGTGAGGGGAAAAGAACCAAAGCCCACAATAGAAAAAAAAAAGTTAACACTGTCTGGGACGTATCAGAATCCAGAGAATATATATTCTATTAATTGAAAAATTCTAGGTGCTTCATAATTGACCTTTTGATACAAAATGAACTATTAAATTTGCAATTTGTGGTTCTTGGTACTGAGGTCCACAGGACAAGCTAGGAAGTCTTCGAACCTTGAGCTGAACTCCATGAGGGTTTGTTTGGCTTGTCCTTGTTTAAGAGGTAGCAGCAGCAACAGCACCCACCTTCTGGGCAGCTTCTTCCTTGGCGTGATGAGCCTGTAGGACCGCCACAGCTTCATCCACTTTGGGAGGAGAGTCTCCGGGGGCTCCGGCGTGTGCAGCAGCTCTGAGTTGTCAATCTCCAGCAGCATCCCCATAATCTTCCCAGCCAGGTTTGCATGCATGGTCTGGATGAACAGGAACAAATGTTTCCCCAGCATCTGCTTCTGTTCCTGGTGGCGGGATGCAATGGCCAGCATGGAGGCGGTCACTGGCTCCTGCCCCTGCACGTGGACTGCAGGCTGGGATGCCTGCAGAAGCTGGATGGCAGAGTGAGGGCTGTGGACCCTGGACGTATATTTATAAGGTGCAATAGCCATAGAAGCAGCGGCAGCAACAGCAGCACGAGGCACTAAATTCTGCACAGCTTGGAGTGGACATTTAAAAGTCCACAAGGGAGAGCTCTTCAGAGGCTGTGTCTTTCCCTAAGTTCCTCTCTGATGGGGGCCCCTTTGTTATGGGAACAAGCAGAGACTGTCTGCCTCTTCCATCACCAGCAGTCTGTTCTCAATTCCTGACCCTGTCATGCCGGGTGTGGGTAAGGTTCAGGGACAGAATGTGGAGCCCCAGGAAGCTGGTGGGCAAAGACTGGGGATGGGGATGGGAGTCCTGGATGGAATTATGGTCCCCGGAAGCAAGGGGGTTACCTAATTGATCTGGGAATGGAGAGAGAGAGCAGTGAAAGAGCATCTGGTAGGGTAAGCACAGCCCCCTTCTGATTCTAACAAGGCATCTCCCTTTGGGGAGCTCCCCCAGCCCGGCCCCCAGCCTTTATGTTTGGGTTAGGACTGTCTTCAGCCCCAGGAATGGAAAATGATCCAGGCAGGTGCAAGGTGATAGTTCAGTGTGGTTTTCATTTGCATCTCCCTAATGATTAGTGATGCTGAGCATCTTTTCATGTAACTGTTGGCCATTTGTATGTCTTCTTTAGAAAAATGTCTATACAGATACTTTACTTTTATTTATTTTATTTATTTTGTCTTTTTAGGCTGTACCCGTGGCATATGGAAGTTCCCAGGCTTCGGGTCGAATCAGAGTTGTAGCTGCCAGCCTACACCACAGCTATAGCAACACAGGATCCGAGCCACGTCTGTGACTTACACCACAGCTCATGGCAACCCTGGATCCTTAACCCACTGAGCAAGGCCAGGGATCAAACCCTCATTAGTTGGGTTCATTACTGCTGAGCTACAACGGGAATTCCCTTTTACTCATTGTTAAATTGGTTTATTTTTCTTTTGGTATTAAGTTGCATAAAGTTCTTACATATTTTAGATATTAACCTCTTATCAGACACATGGTTTGCAATTTTTTCTACCATTGCCTTAAGAAGGCAAACAGCAACAAGTCAAAAGTTGACAAGGGTTGGTGAGGATGTGGAGAAAAGGGAACCCTTGTGCCCTGTTGGTGGGCACGTAAATTGGGACAGCCATTATGGAGAACAGTAAGGAGCTTCCTCAGAAAATTAAATATAGAGCTACCTACCATACAGTCCAGCAATCCCACTCTGGTGCTATCACCGAAGGAAATGAAATCAGTATCTTGAAGAGGTATCTGCAGTCTCATGCTTCACAAGAGCCAAGGTAGAGAAAGAACCCAAATGTCTGGTGATGGACAAATGCATGAAGAAAAGGTGGTGTCATATCTGCAATGGAACATTCTTCAGGGATCATAAAGAATCCTGCCATTTGCAATAACAGATGGATGAACTTGGAGGACATTAGGCTAAGAGAAGTAAGCCAGACATAAAAGACAAATACTGCATGATCCCACTTGCATGTGGAATCTAAAAATACGAGACCTCAAAGAGAACTCAGAGAGCAGAAAGGTGGTTAACTAGGGGCTGAGGATGGGAGAACAGGGGAGATGCTGATCAGCGGGTACCAATTCTCAGTTATGAGAAGAATAGTTTCTGGAAACACCAGGTACGGCATGGTGACTACAGGTAACAATAATGTTTAACTTAGATGTTGAATATCAAATGTGCCACAAGTGAACCCATCTACAAGACAGAGACAGACTCACAGACATGGAGAACAGACTTGTGGTTGCCAAGGGGGAGGGGGGAGGGAATGGGATGGATGGAGAGTCTGGGGTTAACGATTACATTTAGAATGGATAAGCAATGACATCCTGCTGTAGAGCACAGGGAACTAGATCTAATCTCTTTTGATAGACCATGATGGAAGATAATATGAGAAAAGATAATATGAAAAAAGAATATGTATATATATATATATGACTGGGTCACTATGCTGTCCTGCAGAAATTGGCACAACACTGTAAATCAGCTACACTTAAATTTTTTTTTGTCTTTTTGTCATTTCTTGGGCTGCATCCATGCCATATGGAGGTTCCCAGGCTAGGGGTCGAATCGGAGATGTAGCCACCGGCCTATGCCAGAGCCACAGCAATGCGGGATCCGAGCCTCATCTGCAATCTACACCACAGCTCATGGCAATGCCGGATCCTTAACCCACTGAGCAAGGCCAGGGACCAAACCTGCAACCTCATGATTCCTAGTTGGATTCATTAACCATTGAGCCACGACGGGAACTCCTTAAAAAAAAATTTTTTTTAATGCTTTTTAGGGCCATTCCTGTGGCATATGGAGGTTCCCAGGCTAGGGGTCCAATCAGAGCTACAGCTGCCAGCCTATGCCACAGCCACAGCGATGCAGGATCTGAGCCACGTCTGTGATCTACATCACAGCTCACGGCAACACTGGATCCTTAACCCACCGAGTGAGGCCAGGGAATGAACCTGCAACCTCATGGTTCCTAGTCGGATTCATTTCTGCTGAGCCACGACAGGAACTCCCAACTATACTTTAATTAAAAAAAAACCAACCCAACAGTTAATAAATAAAGTAAATTATATAGATAAAAAAGAAATACTAACGTATACTTGAAATTTTTTACAAAAGCAACACAACCCAGACCTGGCATATTTCACTCCCTTGGTTGTCATGACTTGTTCAAAGAAGAAAGCTTGAGTTTGCTGCAGTCAGGGTTTGGGGGAGGCAGGCAATGAGAAATAAAGGCCGTGGTTAATTAGTGGATTAGAGGCATTCTTCCTCTTCTCTATTTCTCTGGACAGCTGCTTTATCAACTGCTATTAGTTTAGCTTCTCAGATGACCAGTTTGGCTTTTCTAATTGATAGATTATTTCATCTTCTGTTTCTCTGGATTCCCAGAACACATCTGCTCGGCACAGGGCTGGGATGGCTCAGATTGAGTGGATACTAGTTGGATGAGCCAGTGGAGGCTGGGTGTGGCTTCCTAAGCATTGTGCCTATAAATGAGGTACCTCTTAGCACTCGGGGGCTGGTGCCTCTGTGCTTTATCAGCATGGTGGTTAAAATAGCCCAGGTGCGAACAATGAGTGGAAGAGCCATCATCTTTCTTTTTTTTTTTTGGCCACACCTGCAGCATATGGAAGTTCCTGGGCTAGCGGCTGACCCAGAGCTGCGGTTGCCGGCCTAAGCCACAGCCACAGCCATGCCAGATCTGAGCCTTATCCGTGATCTACGCAGCAGCTTGCGGCAGCACCTGATCCTTAACCCAGTGAGCGAGGCCAGGGATTGAACCTACATGCTCATGGATACTAGTCAGGTTCTTAACCTGCTGAGCCACAATGGGAACTCCCTTGGGAAAGTTTGTTTTTTCTTTTCTTTTTCTTTTTTTTTTGGCTCTTTAGGGCTGCACCCATGGCACATGGAAGTTCCCAGGCTAGGGGTTGAATCAGAGCTGTAGCCACTGGCCTACATCACAGGCATAGCAACGCAGGGTCTGAGCCATATCTGCAACCTATACCACAGCTCAGGGCAACACTGGATCCTTAACCCACTGAGCAAGGCCAGGTATCAAACCTGAGTCCTCATGGATGCTAGTCAGATTCATTAACCACTGAGCCATGATGGGAACTCTGAGAAAATTTCTTAATTATGCTATCTGTAGGAAGACAAGCTACTGAAATGACAGTGTTTAATAGCGATCGTACAAAAGTAAGTAAGAAATAGACTGGATGGGAAATACAGATGGAATAAAACATAAAGAACTATTACACCTAGGTACATTTTCCAGCTTCCTCCTTAATGCCAATTTCTGCGTGCCCCAACCTCAGGCTGACATTATCTCGGACTGAAATTTAACACCTTGGAGTTCCCATTGTGGCTCAGCAGGAACAAATCTGACTAGCATTCATGAGGATGCAAGTTTGATCCCTGGCCTTGTTCAGTGGGTTAAGGATCTGGTGTTGCTGTGGCTGTGGCATAGGTCAGCAGGCTACAGCTCCGATTTGCCTCCTGGCCTGTGAACCTCCATATGCTGCAGGTGCGGCCCTAAGAAGACAAAATAAATAAATAACTAAAAATAAAACCTGCCCTGCCTTGGGTTCTAGAGCTGTGTTTCTCCAAGTGTGGCCTGTGGAAGCTGCCTTAGAGAAACAGAACCAGGGTCTTCGGAGTGGGGCCAGAATCTGCTGCCTTTGATGCCATCTCCCAGGTGAGCTCAAAGATGTTGGAAGACAGATATTCTGGCTTCACGGGCAGGGCAGGACTTGTGTATCAACGGACATGCACATCTGGACTTGGTGCGACTCTGCATTATCAAGTCGGAAAGGTGGAGGAGAAAGACTGGGGCGCCATGAACCTTGGATCAAGGGAAACAGGTGGTGGGAAAACCTCGAAGAAATCAAGGGGGTGTGAAAGAAGACGGGTGGATTGGGCATAAGCTGTGCAGGGTACGGAAGTCACACGGTGTGAAAAAGGGGCCCCGATGGGAAAGGAAAAGTGGGGATGGATGAATGTCCCAGGCAAAAAGAAATACAGCTGCTGTGGTCCGTTGGCAGACGGGAGGTTGCTCCAGCTAGGGATGGTGATAAAAATAAACAAACACGGAGGACGTCTTGGGAAAGTAACCCGCGGTACGCACATTTAAAATATGAAAAAGAGGGGAAATAAAGTTGAAATTATTGATGGAAACAGTGAAAAACCTAAATATCATGCTGGTACGGCAAAGCCATTTTACCTTTTTTAATGCAAGACATAAAATTTACTTTTTAAGCCATTTTAAAGCGTACAGCTTGGTGGCGTTTAAATACATTCACGTTACTGCACAGACATCACTGCTATCCACCGTCAGAACTTTTTCACCTTCCCAAACTCCAAACTCTGTACCATGAACATGAACTTCCAGTTCCCTCTTCCCCAGGCCCCACTAACTACCATTGTACTTTCTGTCTCACTGGATTTGACTATTCTCCGTAATTCATGGAAGTGGGATCATATAACAGCTGTCCTTTTTGTTCGGGGCTTATTTGGTTCAGCATAAAATTTTTAAGGTTCATCCATGTTGTGGTGTGCGTCAGAATTTCATTCCTTTTTAGGGCTGAATACTATTCCATTGTGTGTATGCTCCACGTGGTTATCCATTTGTCAGTCAATGGACATTTGGGTTGATATTTAGTGTTTTTGGACAGAAGACTGTTCTGTTTTTGCATTGATAGAGAAAAGTGGTTGGCGGGGGGGTGTTCATGGGAGGCAGGAGTGTAGAATTGAGAGACATTGCTGGCTCTTTGTGGCCAGAAAAGGAATGTGGGGTCTGGCTAGCCAGGAAGGATAAATAAATTTATCACCACTGGTAGTTAGTACATGACTTCAGGGTTGATGATGGGGCAAAGAACTCTGTGATGGATTAGCTATGTTTTCCGAGTTCATGGCAGGAGGGGGCAGTGACAGCCACAGCTATGTATTTACATACTGACCTAAATTGTTCAGTTTTTCTTTTTTTAATGGTTTTCTTTGCTGTGCAAAAGCCTTTAGGTTTAATTAGGTCCCATTGGTTTGAAAGGCAACCCACAGAATGGGAGAAAATCTCTGCAAACCAAGCAACCAACAAGGGATTCATCTCCAAAATATACAAACATCCCATGCAGTTATATATATATATATATATATATATATATATATATATATATATACACAACCCAATCAAAAAATGAGCAGAAGATCTAAATAGGTATTTCACCAAAGAAGACAGACAGATGGCAAAAAAAACACAACAAAACAAAACCCAACCATACATGAAAAGATACTTGATATCACTAATTATTAGGAAAATGCAAATCAAAACTACAATGAGGTATCACCTCACACCGACCAGAACGGCGATCATCAAAAAGTCTACAAACAATAAAACCTGGAGAGGGTGTGGAGGAAAGGGAACCCTCCCACACTGTTGGTGGGAATGTAAGTTGGTACAACCACTATGCAGAACAGTATGGAGGTTCCTCAGAAAACTAAATATAGAACTACCATATGATCCAGCAATCCCACTCCTGGGCATATATCCAAACAAAACCATAATTCAAAAAGATATCTGCACCCTAGTGTTCACTGCAGCACCATTTATAATAGTCAAAACATGGAAGAAACCTAAAGGTCCATTGTCAGAGGAATAAAGAAGATGTGGTACATATACACCATGGAATATTATTCAACCATAAAAAAGAAGGAAGTAATGCCATTTGCAGCAACACAGATGGACCTAGAGATGATCATACTGAGTGAAGTAAGTCAGACAGAAAGAGATACATATCATATGATATCACTCACATGTGGGATCGAATGAAAATGATACAAAGGAACTTATTTATGAAACAGAAACAAATTCACAGATTTCAAAAGCAATCTTATGGTTACCATAGGGGAACCCGTGGAGGGCAGGGAGGGAGGAATTGGAAGGATGGGGTTAACATATACACACTATCGTGTGAAACAGACGATTAACAAGAACCTACTATGTAGCTCAGGGAATATACTCAAGAGTTTGTAATAACCTATGGGGAAAAAAGAATGAGTATATTATAGGTATGACCGATTAACTTTGCTGTACATCTGAAATGAATACAACACTGTAGGTCAACTATGCTCCAACAAAATGAAAAAAAATTAAAATACACTGAAAAAATTTCTTTGTTCTTGTTTCACAGCCCCACCCGGTAAAGAGCTAGCTTCTCCAGCCCTTCAATCAGAGCCGAGGGGCTGCTAAGCAATAGCTGGAGGGTCATTTCCAGCTTCAGATTATAGCTGGATTTAAGGGGCTTGAGCAATCCAGCCTCCACCCTCGGCACTGTCTTGAACTGAAGGATCAATAGGGCTTTATTTTGTTTTCTCCTTCCTCTGCTGTGTCATCAGTGGTGAGAATGGGACAGCCCTGGAATGCTTGATCACAGGAATTCGTGATAGCCTTTCCAGAAGATAACCATCAGGTCGAGGACTCAAACTCATATCAAAGTGAATTATTGTGGACTGGATGTTTTCCAAAGGCAGGCAATCTTCCATCAGTGCCTATTACCTGGGACTCCACACATATTTTGTTTCACTCACATCACTGTAATGGGCTCCCTTGCTTTTGTCTGCTCTGTGGGACTCTCTCTTCTTCAAGCAAGAGTTCTTGGCTCTTTCCCAGGAGAAGTACCCTGTCCCATTTCCTGCGGCCTTGGTGGGGTTTTCTTCTTCTTTTTTTTAAATTAATTTTTTTTTGGTCTTTTTAGGGCCACACCCATGCATATGAAGGTTCCCAAGCTAGGAATTGAATCACAGCTGTAGCTGCTGGCCTATGCCACAGCCACTGCAATGCCACATCTCAGCCGCATCTGTGACCTACACCACAGCTCACAGCAATGCTGGATCCTTAACCCACTGAGCAAAGCCAGGGATTGAACCTGCATCCTCATGGATGCTAGTGAGATTCATTTCTGCTAAGTTACATGGGAACTTCTTACTTAATTTTTTTTAAAGTTTTAAAAGTTTTATTGAAGTGGAGCTCCCATCATGGCTCAGTGGTTAACGAACCCGGCTAGTATCCACATGCCGTGGGTATGGCCCTAAAAAGGCTTTATTGCAGTATAGTTAATTTATGAGGTTGTGATAATTTCTGTTGCACAAAAAAGTGACCCAGTCATACATATACACATATCCATTCTCTCTCAGATTCTTTTCCCACATAGACAATCACAGAACACTGGGTAGAGTTCTCTGTGCGATACAGCAGGTCCCCACCAGCCAATCATTCCATGTACCTCAGTGTGCACATGCCAATCCCAAACCCTCAGTCCATCCCTCCCACCTCAACCCCTTCTCCCGTTTGGTAACCATTAGTTTGTTTTCAAAGTCTGCCAGTCTTTCTGTTCTACAAATAGGATCATTTGTATCCTTTTTGAGATCCCACACATAGGTGATACCATATGATGGTTGTCTTTCACTGTCTGACTAATTTCACTTAGTATGGGGTTTTCAATTGAGATGCCCAGCCCTGCTTCCACCCTCAGCCACAGGGCAGGCCATGAGGAAGGCTGGCCAGAGCTTTCTCCATCCCTGGCCACAGTGAGTGATGCCAGGGGAGAACCAGGACCCATGCATTACCTTTGGGAGTTTACGCCTGCACATGGCAAAGGAAGGGATCTCCCCTCCAGATCAGAGAGTGACAAGTGTTTTCTGTAAAGACCCAGGTGATAAGTACTTAGGCTTATACCATCCCTGTTGCAACTACTCAACCCTGCTGTTGTAATGAAAAAGTAGTCACAGACAATGCAAAAATAGATGGACAAGACTGTTCCAAGAAAACTTTACAAAAACAGGGGCTGCCAGATTTGGCCCACTGCCAACTCCTATTTTAAATTAAAACCACTGCAATGCAGGAATACAAGACCCACCTTGTGCAGAGAGCCATCTTAGAATCAACCCAGACTAAAACAGAAATAGAAGTCAGAGAACAAACTCTGACAAGAGCCACTGACCCCTGGGTCTAGCCATGCCTGAAGGTGGCTGGAATAGCCAGTTATAGAATCCAACATTACCCATTATTGCTTAAGACAATTTGATATGGGGTTTCATCATCAAAGAGAGTCCTGACTCATTTCAGACCCTCTCCAGCAGTCTGCCTTTGGAGCACTGAAACTGTAAAATGCTTGAGCAAGAAAGACTTTGGAAGAAGGAAGAGGGAAGGGGCTTTTAAAATCTTATCTTAGAGGCCTCCACAGAGCCTTATCACCTGCCAGAAGCAGGGATGCTGATTCCGTCCATCCCCAGACCACCCAAGTCCCCAGGCCCTCTTTCAACCATTGATTCAACTCAGTTCACCAGACCCTGTGCCCTGACCTTGAAGGAAAAAAAGAATGGACAGTGATTGCCTTGGAGAGCGTATGTACAGTGTATGTTCTGGGGACACCTATAGAGAACGTTACATGCCATTCTTACAATAGCTGAGAAACAGGATCATTTTCCTTCTTTTGCACTTACGGAATCGGCAGAGCAACTCCGCAGGGTTAAGTAATTTGCTAAAGTAACCAAGATAGTAAGGGAAGAAACAGGGATGTAATCTCAGCTCTGGGGGGCTTCAAAGTCCAATAATACTTGCCCCCAATAACATTGTGGTCTTACCTAACAAGAGACCAAGTGCGGGGCTTTGTCCCTCTCACAGAAGCAGCACATTTATAATAAGCCTGCATGTGACACAGAAGAGGGGATGGGATAAAGGAAAGCCAACAGCATCTGTCACCCTGTTCATCAGAAGCGTTATAAGCAAACCCGGGCCCATTAGCTGTAAATACCGACTCTGGCTCTTCTTTCCAGTAAATTGGTGGTGTTGTATTATGAAATGTCTCTTTGCAAAATGCTAACAATGCAGTGGTGCTTAAATTTTATGTGTGCAAGATTATGACTAGATACATAAAACGGGAGGAAAAAAAATCTGCAGCTGACAAGAGCTGGGTACACAATGATTACTTTCTTCTTTTCTCCCAGCTTCTTTCCCAAACAGTTCTGGAGTGGAAGAGTTTCTTTATGGAGAAAGTTGACAATAAAACTGCTGACTGTACACTGGTCCACGGCACTCATATGGGGACTCAGAGATGCCGGGGATGGGGGGCGGGTAGTGTCTCTGCTTTTCTGGAGAAGAATCAAAGACCGTCCCTGGGAATGTTGCAGCATCCTTAAAAATAGTGCCAGTCCTACTGAATCCAGTAGCAGTTTGGATGCGCTTCCTTTATGCTTCGGGCTGACTCGGCCCCTGGAGTTCTTGCTGTTGGGTGTGGGGTGGGCAGGTCTGTGATGGGAACTCAGGCTCTGGGGCTGATGGGGAGAGAAGAAAGGGAAGGAGGAGAGTCGGGTGCTTTCTTTTCTCGCTCCGCCTCCGTCGATAGACGATGGAAGAATGAGAGGAAGATCAAAGACATGCAGGCAGAGGGAGACGGACTCGGAGTGACAGAGAAGGGAGAAGAATCAGGAGGAGGAAATCAAAAAAGGGAACGATGACAGAGCTCAGGCCAGAGCCCCGAGGACAATCAGAAAGAGGCACAGAGATGCCAAAAGAGAGAAACACACATAGATGCAGGTGTGTGCACACGCAGACACGCATGCATACACACAGATGTGCAGGGAGAAATGTGTGTGAGGGAGAGAGAGACAAATGCAAACAGAAACCTAGACAGAAACAGGAGCCGATCTTAGTGGCTTTAATTGCGACGTTCGACCTGAGAAAAGAAGGCCAGCTAACTCCATTTGTGAGCCATTTAAAACTTATTACGAGCCTAGAACTGAAGTTGAATGGGAGGATGTCTGAACATGCACAGAGAGTCTGCCCATGGCCTGAAGATGCTTTTCCGGGAGCCGTGGCATCAGCACTGGCATCCTGTCCATAGTCCAAGGGTCTGAAGCCATCATTCTGACCAGCTGATCTGTCCCAACCGTGGCCCAAAGCCCCAGGTGCCCTCGACAGACAGACACCCTGGTGACACTACACGGGCTGTAGACCTCGCTCGTTACTTGAAAGCCTCTAGGTGAGTGTGGCGCCAAAAGACACAACCTCGCCCAAGATTGGGGTAAGGAAGGATTTATTTCCTGCAGCAAAGTAAGGAGAACACTGGGGATCTTTCCCAAAGCGGTGTCTCCTCCAACAGCAAAGGTGGGGAAGTTTTGAGGTGCATGCATATTCATGAAGGGGCTTGGGTAGTATATGTATATTCATGAAAGGGGCTTGGGAAGTATTTGCATATTCATAAAGGGGCTTGAGCGGAGGAGAATTCAGCAAAAAATTGGGCCAAGTGGACAGAGTTCAAGCTTTAGTTGACTGAAGTCACCAAGGTCAGAAATGATCAACCACAGCATCTCTTGGGTTCCAGTTGACGGTGGTTGAGCCCTTCAGGCTACTCTCTATTGTTGAAACAGAAGGGGGAGACTTGATAACTGATATATCATCTTTGCTATTGTTACTTCTCTTGCAACTGATCCATTGTCTTTGCTATTGTTACTTCTCTTGCCTGATAACCCTCTTGCATTCTTTGTTTTCCTTAGGATCACTGATTACTGAGACCCGTTCAGTCACAAAGGGCAAGCACTGTGGCTGGGCTCCGGTCACAAAACAGCTTAGGACCAAGATGCCTTCTATCAAGGAAGCCACGCCCGGGGCAGGCTGCCAGGGCCAGCAGGTCAGTAGAGATCATATCAGTATTTGCTGCTGAGAGGTGCCCATCTGACATCAGACCCCAGTCACGCCAGGATCACACGGCAATTGCTACGGAAGCCACCTCCTCCCACCCTAAAGCTGCCACTTGCAGACGAGCCTGGGAGGGAGGTTTGTCGTCACAGCCCACTGGCGAGATGAGGTTTGATGGAATGATGAAGAATTCGTCTCAAACTGAGCTCACTGCCGTGCCGCCCAGGACGGGTCTTGGGTTCCTCGGTGAGTGAGGCATCTTTGTACGCAAGGTCACCTTGGGCAAATTCTCATTTTCAAGAGCAACCTCCCCGTGTCCCATCCGTCAAGAATGAGCACTCAGGGCATCGGCTTCCTCTCGACCACGGCTTTGCAGAAGCACTGTTTCATCTCACCTCGCCCTTCTCCCTCCTTGTCTTACCCCCCGCCTCTGGTTCACACATCCAGACTCTCTGGCTGGCTCTCAAAATTAAAAGGGACTAGCAAGTGCCTAGGCAGCCCTGACATGCTCAGGCGGCATCAAACACTCCAGTCAGTCTGGGGCTGTTTCTGCCAGGGGCAATCAGCCTGGAAGTTCGGAACAGTTAGGAAGTTGCAGCCCTTGCCCTCTGCGGGCCGGGGCGTGGCCGATGAGAATAACATCAGGTAGCATATGCATCATCTTCAGATTCAGGAGGAGGAGAAACACAATAGAGACACTTCCATTTGCAGAAATACAAAGAGGTCAGCGGAGGGCCGTGAACTGATGGAGCGCCTGAGCAGATCCAACCGGAAGACTGTATCTCAAAGTAACTGAGGATAGAGATTAAGAATGTCTGCTCTGGGAGTTCCTATTGTGGTACACTTAAGAATCTGACTGCAGCGGCTTGGGTCTCCACAGAGGCAAGGGTTCAATCCCTGGCCCAGGCCTGCACTGGGTTAAAGGATCCAGCATTGATGCAGCTGTGGGATAGGCGGGAGCTGCAACTTGGATCCAATGTCTGGCCTGGGAGCTTGGATAGGTCGTGAGTGCAGCCATTTCCAAAAAAAAAAAAAAAAAAAAGAAAAAGAAAAAGAAAAAGGATTGTTCACTCTGGAGCTAGGTCCTAATGCACTCCGAGACTTGTTTTCTCCTATGAAATGGGATTCTCAATTTCTACCCTGGAGTTTGCAAGTAAGCTCTGAGAGAAGAGAACCCTACTTCTCATTTTTGAAGCTCTAGCTTTACGACCTTCGATAAGTCACTCTATCTCTCTGCCTCAGTTTCCGTAAATGTAAAACAGGAGAATCGCTGGTACCTACCTCATTAAGTGATTTGGGTTTAATATCAATGAAGCACTGAGATTAGTGCCTGGCATACTGTATGTATCCAATAAATGTTAGATATGGCAATGAGATTCTCATATGACAGAAACCCATCTTGACTGCACTTGTGGACCAAATAATGGCAGTGGGTTATGGACTTGAGTAACCAAACAACGGATGGGAATACAGCCAGAATCTATTTCTCCTTTCATCTCTCAGCTTTCCCCCTCTATGCCTGCCAAGCCTTTTTTTGGGGGGGGGGGCCTTTCTGAAAATGGCTTTTACCTGTTTCCATTTTCCTGCAGAAGGTACATTTTTGTAGCTGCTTCTTCACATTGGAGGATAAACCTCTACCTCAAGCCCCAGGTAGAAATATCCGGGGGGAGAAATATGATTGGTTTGGCTTTCATCTTGTTCCTGCCCCTTGGATCAATCACTGTGGTCTTGGTGGTGAGGTCCAGCCATTGGCTCAGCTTTAATCACCTAACGATTTGAGATCCCATGATTGGTTCAACTTTAACACATGACTGTTCTTGGGAATTATATATGTGGTTGGACTAAGGAGAAGGTACCTCAGACAGATGCTGCCATAGTTAAAAAAAAAAAAAAATCCCTGCTTATTTTCCAGCAAAGAAAAATAGGTCCTTAGCCAATGGTCTCATCTGTTGGCCTTAACTTCAAGGATCCTTAGCTATAAAATGGGAATTGCATAGCAGTAGTAGTGAGACTAACACTTTTTTTTTTTTGGCTGCACCCATGGCCTGCAGAAGTCCTGGGGCCAGGTATCGAACCCATGCCACAGCAGCGACCTGATCCACAGGAGTGACAATGCTGGATCCTTAATCCATTGTGCCGCCTGGAAACTCCCATGAGTAAAACATTTTAAAATCTAATAGTGCGGGCACACAATAGGCGCTTAAGTTCCTTTGCTTTTTCCTTTTCCTAGCCAGAGATGCAGAAAGACCACACGCATAAATAATACAAAGCTTCCTGAACAAATCCACTGGAGAACTGCCTCCCTCCAGGACCCCGGAAACTCAACAGCAAATGTAACTTGAGAAACACCACTCTTACCACTTAGTAATTAGGCCGTGATTGTTGTTTATCTGTGTGCTGTACTGTAACTCCCTCTGCCCGAGGCTGGTGCTAGAGCTTGGAAAATACAATTTCCTCCAAACTAATTTAGTTTTAAGAGGAAAATGAAAGTTTAAAGTAGTTTAATGTTTCGGCAAAACCATAATGGCTGGGGAAGATTGGACGATGTGAACCAATAAAGCACCCTAATTCTGATAATAACTCAAGGCTTAACTCTTCCCCACATCAAAACCCGTTCCCACGCTGACACTCCACACAGGCCAACACAGATCCCGCAGACGGTGGAGCAATCATTCTTCTTTATTTATTTTGATTTATTAAAAAAAATAAACAGTTTCTCTTTTGATTTTAGTGGAGCCCTAAGGACACAGCTGTTGGTTGATATCTTTTATGTAGCCCTGTGGTTATACCCTATGAGATACCTCTAGGATTTATGCATTTCCATTCCATTCACATGGTTGCCTAATCCTGGATTCAATTCTTGGGGTAAAAAAACCCATCCTTAGGCAGAAGGCGTAAGGGTAGTTGTTGAAAAGGCCTGAGTTTCAACATGAACTCTAAGATGTGAACCTCTGGGAGCCTCAGTTTCTCACTTATCAGACAGAGAGGATGAGAAAGACTTGTAGGGTTGTTGGGAGAATTAAATAGGAAACTGTATATATACTTGGCCAATGAGAGAGAGAAAGATGACCAAGAAAAACAGCATCCATTAATTTGCTACATTTGCTGAGTACCTACTGTGTGGGGCCGTCATTATGGGGTCTAAAGATTCATAAAGCCAAGAGACAGGGAGGATAGGTCTTAGCACCCAGATGAGCTGTGTAGCTTTGTCTCTTGCCATCAGAGGCCATTTTACATATTTATTATTTTTAAATTTATTATTTATTTTTTATATTTATATTTTTATTTTTTCACTATAGCTGGTTTACAGTGTTATGTCAGTTTTCCACTGTGCAGCGTGTTGACACGGTTACACATACATGTATAGATTCATCGGAAGTGATTAGACATAGTTCCCAGTGCTATACAGCAGGATCTCATTGCCCGTCCATTCCAAAGGCAACAGTCTGCATCTATTAACCCCAGACTCCCAGTCCATCCCACTCCCTCCCCCTCCCCCTTGGCAACCACAAGTCTGTTCTTCAAGTCCATGGTTTTCTTTTTTGTGGAAAGTTTCATTGTGTAGTATGTTAGATTCCAGATATAAGTGATATCATATGGTATTTGTCTTTCTCTTTCTTTTTCTTTTTTTGTCTTTTTGCCTTTTTTTAGGGCCGAGCCTGCAGCATATGGAGGTTCCCAGGCTAGGAGTGTAATCGGAACTGTAGCCCTGGTCTATGCCAGAGCCAGATCAACTCGGGATCTGAGCCGCGTCTGCCACCTACACCACAGCTCACGGCAACGCCGGATCCTTAACCCACTGAGCAAGGCCAGGGATCGAACCTGCAACCTCATGATTCCTAGTCAGATTCGTTAACCGCTGAGCCACAACGGGACTCCTGTCTTTCTCTTTCTGACTTACTTCATGCAGTATGAGAGTCTCAAGTTCCATCCATTAGAGGCCAATTTATGTATTTAGTATGTTTTATTTTTTATTTACTTATTTTTGCTTTTTAGAGCTGCACCTGTGGCATATGGAAGTTCCCAGACTAAGGGTTGAATCTCAGCTGCAGTTGCCGGCCTACAGCCACAGCCATAGCAACGCTGGATCCTTAACCCACTGAGAGAGGCCAGGGATCGAACCAGCATCCTCAATGGATACTAGCCGGGTTCATTATTACTGAGCCACAATGGGAACTCCTACATTTTTATTTTTAACCAAATTCCAGGAAAGCTTTTTCTCTTTTATGTGTGTTATCTTTTCTGACTTGGATATATTTTTCCACTTCTTTCACCTGGAAGACTACTACGTATGCCTCAAGATCAAGCTCAGATTTCATTTGTTCTACAGTCTTCTTTGATTGCCCAGGCATAGTTCCTTGCTTCCTTCACTGTCCTGCCATAGCACTGTGTTCTTATCTTTGTGACAAACCATATTTTAGGTTTATAGCCTCTCCTCACATGTTTTACTGCAGCACGAGCCGGATATGTCTTCTCGGTGTCCAGGTGTTTGGTGCATGTCGATC
Source organism: Phacochoerus africanus (assembly GCF_016906955.1). Classification (NCBI taxonomy): domain Eukaryota; kingdom Metazoa; phylum Chordata; class Mammalia; order Artiodactyla; family Suidae; genus Phacochoerus; species Phacochoerus africanus. Next base: position 39,144,194 of record NC_062548.1, read on the forward strand.
AGAGTACAGATAGGAAATGCATGACAAGCACCCCACAACTCTACATTCTGCTCCTGACAGACATCACTAATCAACAGGCTCAGGCTCATGGTTTGTTTCAATCAAGGGCTCCAGCAGACATTCTCAATCAATCATGTTAATATGTGAATGAAAACTTATTTGCCAGACACGAATCAGAAGATCTTTTTACTTTGTGTTTTCCCAAGGCTGTTCCTCAGATCACGTCCATCAGGGACCTGAATCTCTGGAGATGGTGCCCAATATTCTCAAAAATAGACTATATATTTTTGAGGATAAAAGATCAAGGTGATTTTGGGGGGCATACTAAATATGAGACCCACAGATCTAGGTGTCACTGCCTTGAGTTAGTTGAGGTCAAGCTGCATAGTTTGGTATGTTGTATACTGCTTTAAAAAATGCCAGAGGAAAAGAAAAGGAAGAACATGGCTCAGGTAGCATCTCTGCTCCTAACACCACAGACCCCTCAGCTTGACAGAGATCATCATCAGACTCCTGATTTTTAACTGATTCCACACCCCCAAAACTCTGTCCTGAGAACCCCTTCATTTTCTCCCTTTTTGTTATTTTGTAAAGTCACATCCGATTGCGGCAATCTCTGACAAGCATGATACTTTAAAAATCTTGACATTTCTCTCACTCCCTTTGTTTACCTAGATTCACTGAGGATGTATATTACAACTGAGCCCAGGAGAAACTTGCCTTTAGATGCTGGCCAGACATGAAGACATTCTGTGGCAAACCTGAACCTGTTTTCAAAGTTGGGAAACTGCTGCTCTGAAAGAGTGAGTCCACAGAGGATTCCGCCTACTCACCTTTCCCATCCCTCAGGGGATTCCGGGTTGCTTTGCACAGAGTCAGAGCTTCAGTCTCAGCCCCTTACACCTGTCGCAATGTCTCTTCACCCACCCCAGGCTCAACACAGCTGTGGTTCCCGTTCTGCCTCTGCTTCTCTCTCCTGTCTTACTCCAACTTTTTCGTGTGTATGTGTGTCTTTTGGGGATGCACCCATGGCACATGGAGGTTCCCAGGCTAGGGGTTGAATCAGAACTACAGCTGAGAGCCTATACCACAGCTCATGGCAACGCCGGATCCTTAACCCAATGATCGAGGCCAGGGATCGAACCTGCATCCTTATGGATACTAGTCAGGTTTGTTAACCACTGAGCTACGATGGGAACTCCTCTTACCCCAACTTTTAATGAACTCTCTGTCCAAGTATCCTGAACAGGTGGAAGCAAGGGGATTCCAGATGGCATTTGGGAAAAGGGTTGGGACCAACTGATGGGTGAAGAAAAATTTCAGGTTGGCAGTCGAATGATTCAGGGGAAATGGAAGAAGAAAATGGATTCCTGTGCATTGTTCATTGCGTCCACTCCCCCACCCCGAGTGCAATGGGCCAACTGGTCTACCTGACAAACAGAAAGGGAGGTGACCTTTGTTAGGTAGTGATTGTATCATTTGGAGCCTTTGCTTACCTCATCTCACCGTTTCACTTATTCCTTATAATCCAACCCCTGCCCCATGATATGAATCACTTTAATTTTTATTTATTTATTTATTTATTTGGTCTTTTTTGCTATTTCTTGGGCCGCTCCCGCAGCATATGGAGGTTCCCAGGCTAGGGGTCCAATCGGAGCTGTAGCCACCAGCCTACGTCAGAGCCACAGCAACGCAGGATCCGAGCCGCGTCTGCAACCTACACCACAGCTCACGGCAACGCCGGATCCTTAACCCACTGAGCAAGGCCAGGGATCGAACCCGCAACCTCATGGTTCCTAGTCGGATTCGTTAACCACTGCGCCACGACGGGAACTCCTATTTTATTTTATTTTTGTCTTTTTGTCTTTTCTAAGGCCGCACTCGCAGCATATGAAGGTTCCCAGCCTAGGGGTCTAATCAGAGCTGTAGCTTCTGGCCTGTGCCACAGCCACAGCAACGTAGGACCCGAGCCGCATCTGTGACCTACACCACAGCTCACGGCAACGCTGGATCCTTAACCCCACTGAGTGAGGCCAGGGATCAAACCCGCAACCTCATGGTTCCTAGTTGGATTGTTAACTGCTGAGCCACGACGGGAACTCCTATTAGTTTTTTATTTTTACAGCTGAGGAAACTGGGGATCAGGGGAGTTCATTCCTCATGCCTTTGCTTCTTCAAAACAGAATTTCTTGAGTATCTGCAGGGAGTGAGACTCCATGATGAACTTCAAAAAAGACACTTCCTGTGGCTTCACTATAGTAGTGACAAAGATATGAATCAAATAATCACAGGTATCCATGCCAAGTAACAGGTGCGATAAGTCTCACAAAGGAAAGGTACTCACTATTCGTGTGAAGTGAACTCTGCCATGTCAGGGGGACATTCTAGGAGAATGTGAAGTCTGGGCCAGGGAGGTGGTGACCAGAGAAAGGTGGGGACAATTTTTACAGGGAGATCTCTGAACATGTAAGCCCTCTGGAAAGTGGAAGCTTGATAGCTTAAAGTAACCTAAAGGAGGCCATTTAGCAAGAGTATGGTGACACCAGAGGTATTTATAGGACTCAGGCCATATGACACCTTTTAGATAACTGTTCTGGTCATCTATGCAAGGTAACAGTGTTCTCCAGGCAAAAATCTCAAAGTGTCATTGCCTAAAGTGTGGCTGTGGGGCAGAAAGCTGTCTCAGCCACTCTACGTACAGCTCTAAGACCCCCAAGTCTGGCTCTTAGGAGGGTGGGCCTGGCCTGGGGACAGTCCTACAAAATCATTAAGCTGGTGGCTGGTGGTGTTAGCCCAGTCCCTCTTTGGCTGCCTCTAAGGCTCAGCTTCCTCCGTCTCCTTCCCCTGCCCTTTTCCACGATACCTCGCTTTCAGGAGGTAGAAGATTTTTGGAAAAACTAATCTCCCTGAGCCATGATAAGATGTTGGGCATGATCTTCAGATTCCTGGGATGCTGTACAAAAGTTTCAATATGCAAAGACAAGAGTTTTGGGAAGAACATTCGGTCTGCAGAAGAAAGCATTAAAGACAGAGCCAGAGTGACAGCTGGTAACCAAAGAGGATTCCACAGTTTCCCAGGTGAGAGGGGGTGGCAACTTGGTGGGGCAGGGATGAAGAAAAGCATATAGATTTTAGATATTTAATGAGCTAAGACTGTAAAGACTTCATGGTGGATTTGATATGGGGGGCTGGAGGGGACCAAGCTAGGGGATACCACAGCTTGGTCATTAAGAGGAGATGTGTTCACCATCAGGGAAAAGCACATAGAAACCACAACGAGACATCACCTTACACTCCCTGGGATGGCTAAAATAAAAACGACAGACAACAGCAAGTGTTGACGAGGTTGTGAAGAAATCACAACGTTGCTGGTGGAAACGTGAACTGGGGCAGTTGCTTTGGAAAACAACCTGGCAGGTCCTCAAAAGGGTAAACCTAGAGCTACCTCATGATCCAGCATTTATACTCCTATGCATACACCCATGAGAATGGAACACACGTGCTCACCAAAACTCTGGTGTGTGAATGTTCACGGCAGCATGATCCCCAACAGCCAAAAGGTGGGAAGAGTGCAAATGGCCATGAAATGATGAATGGAGAGACAAAACATTGCTATAAACAGGATATTATCCAGCCATCAAAGGGAGCGGAGTACTGATATATGCCACAACATGGAGGAAGTCTGACTGCTTAGACTAAATGAAAGAAGTCACAAAAGGCTACATACGTTATGATTTCACTTATAATAATCGAATCCATAGACATAGAAAGGATATATGAGGGGTTTCCAGGGATAGGAAGAAGGAGGAAATGCATAGATTCACTACTGAAGGGTGCAGAGTTTCTTTGGGGGGTGATGCAGAATGTTCTGAAATTAGATAATGATGATGGAACCACTTTGCAAACATACTAAAAACCACTGAGGAGTTCCCGTCGTGGCGCAGCGGTTAGTGAACCCGACTAGCATCCATGAGGCTGCAGGTTCAATCCCTGGCCTTGCTCAGTGGGTTAAGGATCCGGCGTTGCCGTGAGCTGTGGTGTAGGAAGCAGACACGGCTCGGATCCTGTGTTGCTGTGGCTCTGGTGTAGGCCAGCAGCTACAGCTCCGTTTCGACCCCCAGCCTGGGAACCTCCATATGCCAAGGGTGTGGCTCTTAAAAGAAAGAAAAGAAAAAAAGAACCAAGTTAAAGCCACTGAATTGTAAGTTTTGAAAGCATCGATTTTATAGTATGTAAATTATACCTTAATAAAAACAATTGAAAAAATGTAAATATGGGAGTTCCCATTGTGGCTCAGTGGTAATGAACCCGACTAGTATCCATGAGGACATGGGTTCAATCCCTGGCCTTGCTCAGTGGGTTAAGGATCTGGTGTTGCTGTGAGCTGTGGTGTAGGTTGCAGATGCAGCTCAGATCCAGCACTGCTGTGGCAGTGGCGTAGGCCAGTAGCTATAGCTCCAATCCAGCCTGGGAACTTCCGTATGCTGTGGGTTTGGCCCTAAAAAGACACACACACACACACACAAATTTACAACAAAAATTTTAAAAAGTAAATGTGTTCAAAAAGATACATGCACTGCTATGTTCATAGCAGCACTATTCATAATAGCCAAGACATGGAAACAACCTAAATGTCCATTGACAGATAAGTGGATTAAGAAGATGTGGTACATATATACAATGGAATACTATTCACCCTTTTTTTTTTTTTAATTTTTCCACTGTACAGCAAGGGGCAAGTTATCCTTACATGTATACATTACAATTACATTTTTTTCCCCACCCTTTCTTCTGTTGCAACATGAGTATCTAGACAAAGTTCTCAATGCTACTCAGCAGGATCTCCTTGTAAATCTATTCTAAGTTGTGTCTGATAAGCCCAAGCTCCCGATCCCTCCCATTCCCTCCCCCTCCCATCAGGCAGCCACAAGTCTTTTCTCCAAGTCCATGATTTTCTTTTCTGAGGAGATGTTCATTTGTGCTGGATATTAGATTCCAGTTATAAGTGATATCATATGGTATTTGTCTTTGTCTTTCTGGCTCATTTCACTCAGTATGAGAGTCTCTAGTTCCATCCATGTTGCTGCAAATGGCATTATGTCATTCTTTTTTATGGCTGAGTAGTATTCCATTGTGTATATATACCACTTCTTCCGAATCCAATCATCTGTCGATGGACATTTGGGTTGTTTCCATGTCCTGGCTATTGTGAATAGGGCTGCAATGAACATGCGGGTGCATGTGTCTCTTTTAAGTAGAGTTTTGTCCGGATAGATGCCCAAGAGTGGGATTGCAGGGTCATATGGAAGTTCTATGTATAGATTTCTAAGATATCTCCAAACTGTTCTCCATAGTGGCTGTACCAGTTTACATTCCCACCAACAGTGCAGGAGGGTTCCCTTTTCTCCATAGCCCCTCCAGCACTTGTTATTTGTGGATTTATTAATGATGGCCATTCTGACTGGTGGGAGGTGGTATCTCATGGTAGTTTTGACTTGCATTTCTCTTACAATCAATGATGTTGAGCATTTTTTCATGTGTTTGTTGGCCATCTGTATATCTTCTTTGGAGAAATGTCTATTCAGGTCTTTTGCCCATTTTTCCATTGATTGATTGGCTTTTTTGCTGTTGGGTTGTATAAGTTGTTTATATATTCTAGAGATTAAGCCCTTGTCGGTTGCATCATTTGAAACTATTTTCTCCCATTCTGAAAGTTGTCTTTTTGTTTTCTTTTGGGTTTCCTTTGCTGTGCAAAAGCTTTTCAGTTTGATGAGGTCCCATGGGTTTATTTTTGCTCTAATTTCTATTGCTTTGGGAGACTGACCTGAGAAAATATTCATGATGTTGATGTCAGAGAGTGTTTTGCCTATGTTTTCTTCTAGGAGCTTGATGGTGTCCTGTCGTATATTTAAGTCTTTCAGCCATTTTGAGTTTATTTTTGTGCACGGTGTGAGGGTGTGTTCTAGTTTCATTGCTTTGCATGTAGCTGTCCAGGTTTCCCAGCAATGCTTGCTGAATAGACTTTCTTTTTCCCATTTTATGTTCTTGCCTCCCTTGTCAAAGATTAACTGACCATAGGTGTCAGGGTTTATTTCCCGGTTCTCTATTCTGTTCCATTGGTCTGTCTGTCTGTTTTGATACCAGTACCACACTGTTTTGATGACTGTGGCTTTGTAGTATTTCTTGAAGTCTGGGAGGGTTATGCCTCCTGCTTGGTTTTTGTTTCTCAGGATTGCTTTGGCGATTCTGGGTCTTTTGTTGTTCCATATAAATGTTTGGATTGTTTGTTCAAGTTCTGTGAAAAATGTCATGGGTAATTTGATAGGGATTGCATTGAATCTGTAGATTGCTTTGCGTAGTATGGCCATTTTTACAATATTGATTTTTCCAATCCAGGAACATGGAATATCTTTCCATTTCTTTACATCTTCTTTGATTTGTTTGATTAAAGTTTTATAGTTCTCGGCATATAGGTCCTTTACCTCTTTGGTCAGGTGTATTCCGAGGTATTTGATTTTGTGAGGTGCAATTTTAAAAGGTATCGTATTTTTGTATTCCTTTTCCTTTTTTTTTTTTTTTGTCTTTTTGCTATTTCCTTGGGCCGCTTCCGCGGCATATGGAGGTTCCCAGGCTAGGGGTTGAATCGAAGCTGTAGCCACCGGCCTACACCAGAGCCACAGCAACGCGGGATCCGAGCCGCATCTGCAACCTACACCACAGCTCACGGCAACACTGGATCCTTAACCCACTGAGCAAGGGCAGGGACCGAACCCGCAACCTCATGGTTCCTAGTCGGATTCGTTAACCACTGCGCCACAACGGGAACTCCTGTATTCCTTTTCTAATAGTTCATTGCTGGTATACAGAAATGCAACTGACTTCTGAATGTTAATCTTATATCCTGCTACTTTGCTGGATTTATTAATCAGTTCAAGTAGTTTTGGGGTTGAGTCCTTAGGGTTTTCTATGTATAGTATCATGTCATCTGCATACAGTGACAGTTTTCTCTCTTCTCTTCCTATATGGATGCCTTTTATTTCTTTGGTTTGTCTAATTGCTGTGGCTAGGACTTCCAAAACGATGTTGAAGAGCAGTGGTGAGAGTGGGCATCCCTGTCTTGTTCCAGATTGGAGTGAGAAGGCTTTCAGTTTTTCCCCATTGAGGATTATATTTGCTGTGGGTTTATCATAAATGGCTTTGATTATATTCAGGAATTTTCCCTCTATACCCACTTTGGCGAGGGTCTTGATCATGAACGGATGTTGGACTTTGTCAAATGCTTTTTCTGTGTCTATTGAGATGATCATGTGATTTTTGACTTTTCTTTTGTTAATGTGGTGTATGATGTTGATTGATTTGCTTATGTTGAACCATCCTTGTGAACCTGGGATGAACCCTACCTGGTCATGGTGTATACTTTTTTTGATATGTTGTTGGATTCGGTTGGCTAAGATTTTGTTGAGAATTTTTGCATCTATATTCATCAATGATATTGGGCGATAGTTTTCTTTTTTGGTGGTATCTCTGTCTGGTTTTGGAATGAGGGTGATGGTGGCATCATAGAATGTCTTTGGGAGTATTCCTTCTTCTTCAACCTTTTGAAAGAGTTTAAGGAGGATGGGCACAAATTCCTCTTTATATGTTTGATAGAATTCGCCTATGAAGCCATCTGGTCCTGGACTTTTATTTGTAGGGAGTGTTTTTATGACATCTTCAATTTCATTTCTAGTGATGGGTCTGTTCCATTGGTCTGTTTCTTCTTGATTCAGTTTTGGCAGGCTGTAAGATTCTAGAAAATTGTCCATTTCTTCCAGATTGTCCAACTTGTTGCCGTATAGTTGTTCATAGTATTCTCTTATGGTTTTTTGTATTTCTGCTGTATCTGTTGTGATTTCTCCTTTTTCATTTATAATTTTGTTTATTTGGGTTCTTTCTCTCCTCTTTTTAGTGAGTCTGGCCAGGGGTTTGTCAATTTTGTTTACCTTTTCAAAGAACCAGCTCTTGGTTTTATTAACTTTCTCTATTGTTTTTTCAATCTCTATTTTATTGATTTCTTCTTTGATCTTTATAATTTCCTTCCTTCTGCTGACTTTAGGACTTTTTTGTTCTTCTTTTTCTAATTCATTTAGGTGGAGGGTTAAGTTGTCAATTTGGGATCTTTCTTCTTTTTTGAGAAAGGCCTGTATTGCTATAAATTTCCCTCTGAGCACTGCTTTCGCAGCATCCCATAGATTTTGAGAGGTTGTGTCTTCATTATCATTTGTTTCAAGGTAGTTTTTTATTTCCTGCTTGATTTCCTCATTGACCCATTGGTTTTTTAGTAGCATGTTGTTTAGTCTCCATGCAGTAGGTTTTTTCTCTTTCCTTTTCCCATGGTTGATTTCTAATTTCATGGCATTGTGGTCAGAGAAGATAATTGAGATAATTTCTATGCTCCTAAATTTATTGAGATTAGCTTTGTGTCCCAATATGTGATCAATTCTTGAGAATGTTCCATGAGCATTTGAGAGGAATGTGTATTCTGCTTTTTTTGGATATAGGGTCCTGAAGATCTCAATTAAGTCTAACTTTTCTATTGTTTCCTTTAGGATCTCTGTTGCTTTATTGGTTTTCTGTCTAGAGGATCTGTCCATTGATGTGAGGGGGGTATTACGGTCTCCTACTATGATTGTATTCTCATCAACATCTCCCTTTATGTCTGTTAATATTTGTTTTATGTATCTGGGTGCTCCTATATTTGGGGCATATATGTTGACGATAGTAACATCCTCTCCTTGGATGGATCCCTTAATCATTAAGTAGTGTCCTTCTTTGTCTTTCTTTATGTCTTTTGTTTTAAAGTCTATTTTGTCTGATATGAGTGTTGCAACTCCTGCTTTTCTGTCATGTCTATTGGTGTGAAATATTTTTCCCCACCCTTTCACTTTCAATCTATGTGTATCCTTTGTCCTAAGGTGAGTTTCTTGTAGGCAGCATATTGAAGGTTTTTGCCTTTTTATCCACTCAGCCACTCTGTGTCTTTTGATTGGGGCATTCAGTCCATTGACATTTAAGGTGATAATTGATAGATGATTATTTATTGCCACTTTGAACCTCTTGTTCCAGTTGATTCTATGGTTCTCCATTCTTCCTTTCTTTTTTTTTTTTTTGGTTGGATGGTCTCCTGTTATTATCTGCTTGAGTGTTTTTTTTTTTTTCATTTTTTTGTGAATGCAATATTTGGTTTTGGCTTGCTATCACCCTTAAAATAACAAAACAATGCCATTCACAGTAATATGGAGGCAACTAGAGATTCTCATACTAAGTAAAGTAGTCAGAAAGAGGAAGACAAATACATTATGATATCCTTTACACGTAGAATCTAAAATATGGCACGAACGAGCCTATCTACAAAATAGAAATATACTCACATTCATAGAGAACAGACTTGTGGTTGCCGTGGTGGGGGGAAGGAGTGGGATGGGTGGGGAGTTTGGGGTTGGTAGATGCAAACTATTACCTTTAGAATAGATAAACAATGAGGTTCTACTGCCCAGCACAGGGAACTATATCCAGTCTCTTGGGATAGACCATGATGGAAGATAATAAAAGAAAGAGAATGTATATCTATGTATGACTGGGTCACTTCTCTGTACAACAAAAATTGGACAACATTCTAAATCAGCTAGCCAGACTTTAATAAAAAATAAAAAAATTTTAAAAGAGAGAGAGAGAAAAAAAAAAGGAAATGTGATCTAATTTTGTGGTCCAAAAAGCTGAGGTCTGAAAGGGTTCAATTACATATGGAAGGTCACAATTTCTGGGAGATTCTTGACCCCTGTGATGACACCCTGGCTGGAAGCCTGGTCATACTCCAGTATGTCTTCCTGGATCCCATTGTTCTTTGTTGAGAGTGTCTTTCCTCCTGACTCCTTATTTCCTATTCAAATCTTCAAATCCATCTATTCCATCAGGGCAGAAGGCAGACTACCTCTACGGCGGGGGGGGGGGGGGGGGGGGGGGAGGGGTGTCTAACAGTCTCTCTATTGTCTTCCGTACATGTGTGTGTGCCCACGCGCACATGCGTGCCTTGATAGAATATATACACATGGCGTGTGCATCTGTATTTACTATGGCAATATTTTGCATTATAAACAAATTACCTTGAGGGAGTATGAGATCCTCAGGGGCAGGGTATCCACTAAGAATCTTTATTGCAAATGATATAAAGTCAGTTGTGTTCTCAGTGGAGAAAACCAAACCACCCCCAACCCCTGTCCCAAAACACCTAGCAACTTTCAGATACGGCCCCACCTTGGGCTCAGTTCCCTCTTTCCATATGTTGGCTCCATTTCCTGCTGCTCTCCATCCTTTCAGGTCAGCCCCAGCGGTGAGTGAAAGCACAGTCCTCTCTCCCGTGAGACCCAGCCCAGCTCCAGGGTTCAGCTCCAAAACCACCTTCAAGGCGCAGGCATGGGGTGCACCAAATGGCTGAGACTAGACCCCACATCCATCCTTGGCGCTGATGAGGATTCAGATGGACCCCAAGGTTTAGGAACAAGAAAGTGGCCGGTTTTCAGAAGAAAACTGGGATGGCGTTGCCAAAAGAACAGGGGATCAATATTGAATGGCAACAATAACAAGTGTCCACTATGGTTTGACTTTGTATGGCCAGGACTTGGGACAGGATGGACATCTACTGTATTAAACAGAACCCTGCAATACTAGCTTCCCAATCACACGCCGTAGGAAAGAATGGGCTGAAAAGGGAAGATGTGCTATTAAACCCTTAGTGTCTTTGGAGTTTATGGCTAAAAAGCACATGCTCTAATTGCTATTTTTTTTTTTGGTCTTTTTTTTAGGGCCTTGCCCACAGCATATGGAGGTTCCTAGGCTAGGGGTCCAATCGGAGCTCTAGCTGCTGGCCTACACCACAGCCACAGCAATGCCAGATCCAAGCCGCATCTGCGACCTATACCACAGTTCACGGCAACGCCGGATCCTTAACCCATTGAGCGAGGCCAGTGATCGAACCTGCATCTTCATGGATGCTCGTCAGATTCGTTTCCGCTGAGCCACCACGGGAACCCCTGATTGCTATTTTGCATTATTTCTTTTAAACTAGAGAAGGTGTCAGATACTCTGAAAGTTTAAATCAGTGGGTCCCCATCTTGGTTCAGTGACATAGCTATGGTTACTCTTTTAAAATTCAGTGGGAACTATCAACCCTTTCCTCAGAAAATTTTCCATATAATAATAATTCACTTGGGATTTGGGGAGTTCCTGGAGTCCTAGCGGGCTAGGAATAATGCCTTGACATTGGATTTTGTATATTGCACGATTCCCCATTGTTTGCAAAATCCTTCCTCTTGGCACTACCCTGACTCAGGACTAGAGGGCATTGTGTACCCAGAAACCACATCAGACACAGTGTGCAAGCGCTTTAGATTTTTACACAGAAATGCTTGTTCACTGCTCAGTTAACAAGTAAGTCCTTCCCCGCTCCCAGGAGGGAATGAAGTCAGCCCCCTGCGAGGAAAGGGATGGGGAGAAAGGGAGCCACGCTGCCTAAATGTTTCCCTCATTTGTATGTTGATGAAATGTCGGCAATCTCCTCCGAGTTCAAGTGCCTGGTTGGGATTGATTTCCCAGCAAGGATCCTGGTGTGCTGGGATGTGCAGCCTATTGGGAGCACATGAGGTTCAAAGTCCCAGCCTTGCCTCTGGCTGCCTATGGGATCTTAGGAACACCTTTCCCTTCTCTGGGCCTCTTTGCAAAAACTACAGGATGAGATTAGCTGCTCCCAGATAATTACGGGAAGTGATGCCTCTCAGGTTCAAATGTTCCAGGAGTGGTGGAGAGATGGGAGGGGGACAAAAAAAAATACAGCCAAGGAAGAGTGTGGCTAGACTTGGAAATGAACATATCAGAGGATTCCGTGAGGATGCAGGCAAAGCAATAAACCTAGCTAGGGAATTTGGAGGGTGGAAGGAGAAGACCCATCTACGATGCTAAATGGTTTGTATATAAAAGCAATCAGCTTATCCAAAAGGACTGTCCTGCAAGAGGCAGCCTCTGAGATGGCTCTAGGGAGTTCTACCTCCTTGCGAAATCCATCCCCCTTGAGTGAGCTCACCCTAGACTTACTTCTAACAAACAGAACAAGGAAAATGTACAGGATTTCACTTTGGAGATTAGGTCACAAGAAGATGGTAAATTCCATCTTGGGCTCTCTTTTTCCTTCTACCTTTCTGTGCTAAACTAGCTGCCACACTGAGAGCCAGGAACTCCATGGCAAGGAATGAAGGGAGGCTTCCAGACCACTGCCAGTGAGAAACGGAGGCCCCTGGTCCAGCAGTTCACATAAGATAGAGTCCTGCCAATAACCATCTGGACAAGCTTGGGGGTGGGTCCTTCCCCATCTGAGCTTTCCTATCAGAAGGCAGCCCTGGCTCAGAGCTTGATGATAGACTCTGAGAGACCTAAGGGCAGAGGCATCCCGCTGAGCCATGCCTAGATGCCTGACCTTTGGAAACTGTGAGACAATGTCTGTTGTCTGAAGATGCTAAGATTTGGGATAATTTGTGACAGGTAACTAATGCAAATATTAAAGAAGTGATTTCCAAACCTTTCTAACCGTCAGTGTGATTTAGGGTAATAAGTCTTTTTTTTTTTTTTTTTGAAGTTTGTTTGTTTGTTTTTTAGGGTAAGTCTTTTCCCTTCTCTAAACCTTGATTTGTTCATGGGTAAATGGTAGCTATAGAGGATTGCTTGAGGTTTAAATGAGATCATGAATGAAAAGTGCTTGTGTGGTGTTTGGCCCAAGAGCAGTTAGTACATGACACGTATCACCACCACCATCATCAAAGGAGACCCACGGTAGAGGGGTAGAAGCTAGTAGCTACTTCCTATTCTTTTCTTTAGTCACAGACCGTACGACTGTGAGCAAATGATGGTCCAATCCTAGAGCCCCATCCTCTGGCACCAATAATTGGCCCAAAAGGTAGGCGCTGAACTAAAAGGACCAATGACCATCCCTTCTCGAGATTTACACACAGTTGCTGGGAGAGAGAGGCTGGCCTGGGGCGGAATTTCTAGAGGCTCACACCTTCGAGAGAAATCCTCTAACACTTCCTCCAAAACAGAGGCCATCAGTAATTTCCAGCGAAGCTCTTTGATATTTATTTTATTTCCATTAGAGTTAAATTCCAGTGATTAATGAAGCCTAAAAAAAAAAAAATCCCCAAAGAAATAAACACAACAACAGAAATGGAGCCCGGCGACCCGCCCTCTCCAAAGTCTATCTGCAAATAATCTCTCATGCTTTAATTGGCCCTTTTAGGTAAAACCTCTCACTGTTGCAACAGAAAGTGGTTCTTTTTACTTCAGAGAGTGCTCAAGGCTGATTCGCTCTGAGGAATGAGACCTGAGGGCAGATCATATAGTGAGCGCTTTTATCTACCCTGGTCCGGGAAAGCGGAAGCTTCACCAGGGATGCGGAGTGGAGAAACCCTTGTCTCCTAGATACCCTGGGAGTCTCCTAGAAACCTCAGCAAAAAGCTCCAGTTCAAGTATGGATGTTTTCCTCCAGGATGGTAATGGCAGATTGCCAGGGAACACATGGATGGATAGAATAAGCCAACTATAAATAACCTCTTTGGAAATTAGAAAAGACGTTTGGGTGAGCAGTTCTTGTCTGAAGGGGTAAATCAGGTATTTGATTTTGGACATGTTCGACTTGAGATGGCTAAAGTCATCCACATGGCAGTATCAAGAGGCAACTTGAGGCGTTCCCGTCGTGGCTCAGGGGAAACGAATCTGACTAGCATTCAGGAGGACACAGGTTCACTCCCTGGCCTCGTTCAGTGGGTTAAGGATCCAGCATTGCTGTGGGTTGTGGTGTAGGTTGCAGACATGGCTCAGATCTGGTGTTGCTGTGGCTCTGGTGTAGGCCAGCGGCTATAGCTCCTATTCTACCCCTAGCCTGGGAACCTCCATATGCCACAGGGGCGGCCTTAAAAAGAAAAAAAAAAAAAAAGAGGCAATTGATTGGGTGGGTCTGTAGGAGAGTCCAGCTGGATGTACACATTTGGGAGTGACCAGTGTGGGGAGGGCAAAAGGGGCCATGGCCCTATAGGTGACAAGTCAAGGGAAGGAAAATTCTGGTCCTCCTAACATTGATATAGACACCTCTTTCCTTTAGCAGGGAACCTGAGCAGAATCCTAGGATGCCCCATGGGGATGACTGATCAGCTTCTTTTGGGGGGTCACCTGGGAAACAGCCCCAGCCTTCCAACCCTCATTGTGCTTCTGACTCTTGGAAGGGAATGTGTCCCAAGGTCAGCAGCTGTTGAGCAAAGAGGTGAGGAAGGACTTGGAACCGAGCAGGACCCTTTGGGGCGCTTGGGCACAGACAGCTTTCTGTGTCCCCCATTTCTTTCTCCTTTTTTTTTTGCTTCTTTTTAGGGCCACACCCAAGACATATGGAAGTTCCCAGGCTAGGGTCGAATTGGAGCTACGGCTGCTGGCCTACACCATAGCCACAGCAACACAGGATCCCAGCCTCATCTGCAACCTATGCCGCAGCTTGTGACAACGCCAGATCCTTAATCCACTGAGTGAGGCCAGGGATAGAACCTGCATCCTCATGGATCTAGTGGGATTCGTTTCCGCTGAGCCACAATGGGAACTCCCCCACCCCCGTTTTCTTATTTGTAGGGACTAGGCTTCAGCCTCCATGACCTTCCCTGAGTTCCCAGGGGCAGATTCAGACAGGTGCTGATCAGAGATGGGGGGGGGAGGGGGGGAGGATGCAGATCCAGGAAGGAGCAGTCAAGGGACAATAGTGCTGCCTGGGGGCAGGGTCCTAGTTCTAGGGATACACAGAACAATCTCTGTGGGCTCTTCTTTGGAACTAAAACCCCCAACCCTGGAAGATGTTAACTGCTTGATGAAGCCTTCGTTCTAGAGAGAAGGTCACGTTTTGATAACCTTGAGAATCACAGAAGCTCATCAGGAGACCCTGTGAGGCCAGATCAAGGGAATGCAGGCCCTGCGCACACTCCGATCCTAACCAGCAGCCTTGCCCTTGAACCACAGCTAAAAAACTCCTCGCCAAATGCCCCCACCCCATTCTAGGTTGGGACACATAGTTTTTAAAGGCATCTGCCTACTGCGTCCCCTTTTGCCTCGAAAAGCAACAATAAAGCTTTTCTTTTCTCTTTCACCCCAAATTCCGGTCTCTGAGATTCACTTTAGTGTCTGAGCACAGGGGCCGAGTATTGTCACCAGGCTCATCATGGCCATGGATCTTCATCCCATTGATGGAGGCCAGGGATCAAACCTGATCAGTTCTCAGGAGGATGGAGACAGACGCCGGCCCCTGTCTGAATGCAGCTATTCACCTTGGAGACCTGCAGCTGACATGGGTACAGCCTGGCACAAGATTTACAACCTTGGGGTTCCTGTGGTGGCTCCGTAGTAATGAACCCGACTAGGATTCATGAGGATGGGGGTTCAATCCATGGCCTTGCTCTGTGCATTAAAGATCCAGCATTGCTGTTAGCTGTAGTGTAGGTCACAGATGCGGCTTGGATCCCACATGGCTGTGGCTGTCTGTGGTGTAGGCCAGCAGCTGTAGCTCTGATTTGACGCCTGGCTTGGGAACCTCCATATGCCACATGTGCAGTCCTAGAAAGCAAAAAAAAAAACCCTCAAAAAACTCAAACCTACACTCTCTCCCAGAATGTGGATACTCAGGCTGGGCAGCAAGAAAATGGCCTGGGGAAGACAACTGCCTGCATAGATTCACCACCTACCTACAAGGATTAACTTCCCCTGTCATGGGACTCGACCCCCTACCCCAACCTTGACCTTCCTCTCCTCCTTCTTCATCGTTCCTGCCACAAGTTCCCTCCATAAACTCCAGCCACAGATCCTTTATAAGCCTAGAACCTCCTTGCAGTCGGGGCTGGGGGCATCTTCAGCTTAGCCCATTCCCCTCTGATGCCTTAATAAATAAACCTTTCTTGTTTTATCAACTTGGCCATGCACGTTCTTCCCTTGGCAAACCTAACAAAACCCATAGCGTCACAGAGACGACGCTGCGTTCTTAACCTGCTGAGCCACAATGGGAACTCCTATTATTATATTTTTCAATATAAATTTTATTGGAGTGTCACTCATTTACAAAAGTACATTTCGGCTGCAGCCGAGTAGAAGCTCCTGGGCAGGGATGGAACCCCAGCCACGGCAGTAACCAGAACCACAGCAGTGACCCTTAACCTGCTGAGCCCCCCAGGGACCCCCAGGAACGACTTGCGTTTTCTCATTTATACAACTACAAACCTGGGATGGGTATTCAGGGGTTGGAGAATGGTGCTGGGAAGATAAAGGTGGATCAGGTGGAATTGATTGAGATGAGCCCAGGAAGTGGAGATTCTGCCTTAAATGCTGCGGCCCTGAGCGTTAGACCAAGACTCTAACAGTTTGTTGGGTTGGTTGGTTGAAAGGAGGACCAAAAGAGGAGTGGACTGGAAATGCCCCATCTCTTTTGGATCCAGAGGCTTAGGGCAGTTGGAACGTGAGAGTGGATTGCTTATTTAAGACCTGCTCACTTACACTGGGAGAGCCCAGAGAATAGACTTGTCACCAATATTGTAAGACACCCATTTGCGAAGGGAGCCCCTGCATCCTTGAAGAGCTTCATGAGGGCTGTTCTCTGTAGGGCAGACCTTACAGAGGGAAACACAGCCACTCACCTGCAAAGCCCAAAGGCGGTGGGTGGAGGGGCCAAGTAGCGGCACTCAGTCACCAAAGACAAGGTGGGCACGTTAACCAATGGACAACAGATGGAGGTGCGGTGTTGGCTAGTTAATCATGTGGTGTTCCTGGAAGTGAAATAGGTAGGACGCCTACTCAATTCTTACTTGATCTGTACAAGCAGAAAGGTTCTCTAGGTCAAGTAAAGGAAAGTTGGGAGTTGCTGTTGTGGCTCAGCAGGTCATGAACCCAACCCGTATCCATGCGGAGGTGGGTTCCATCCTTGGCCTCGTTCAGTGGGTTAAGGATCTGGCATTGCTGTGAGCTGTGGTGTAGGTCACAGACGTGGCTCGGATCCTGGGTTGCTGTGGCTCTGGTGTAGGCCATCAGCTGTAGTTCCGATTTGACCCCTAGCCTGGGAACATCCATATGCTACGGGTGTGGCCATAAAAGGCCAAAAGAAAAAACACCCAAACAAAACAAAAACAAACACAAACAAACAAACAAAAAAAACAGATCAGTTCCTAGACTTGAGCCAGTTAACAGACCCAGAGCCACTTGAATGGCAGGAAGGCCAGGTCCTCTTGAGGGAGGACCCCATACACTATGGAAAATGTACCCTGTGAATCTTCCTCCCAGCTTGACCCCCAAAGACCCATGGCCTTTTACGAGGGCCGCTGTGCACTGGGGATAAAGGAAATATTCAGACCTTTTGGAGACCACTGGGCACTGGCTCTGGAATGACTTGGATTCCAGGAGAACCCAAATGTCACTGGGACCTCCAGTCAGAGCAGGGGGCTATGGAGGTCAGGTGATGGAGGTGTTTTAGCTCAGGTCTGCCTCACAGACCCACCCTTTGGTGATTTTCCCAGTTCCAGCATATATAATTACGGCAGCTGGATGGAGCAGCTGGCAGAACCCCACCCGTGCAGTGAGGGTTGTTATGGTGGGGATGGCCTCCCCCGGGGTACATCACTCTGTCTCTATGAGCTTCAGCTTTCCATCCACCCAATAATAAGCTGGACCAAGTGATTTCCATGGACCCCGTTCGCTGTGCTATTTGTTCTCTAGCACTTCCAGCAGGTTAAAACCCAGCAGGTTGTCACATGTGCCTGAGCCACGGCCAAGTCCCTAAAAAACTATGGCAGATTCCATCTGGCCCCAATCTCCAATACTTCTACAGAGGCTTCTAGAGGCTCCCCTCTGCTCTCTCTCTGTACCCAGGAGGCAAGGGAGGCACTGCATTCTGTCCTCTCCCCTCGCCGACCCTTTATGGTACATCATTTGGATGAATTTGTCATGAGTAAGAGAGAGAAGGGGCTGCGTCAGACGTGAACGGAATCCTGCACTAGCAATCTCGTAAATTCCGCTGGAATATTTTATGTCAGGCGATATAGTGTAATGCAAGGGCTTCTGTGAGTGGAGGTTTGTTGAGAAAAAAGACTGATCCCTTTGGGAACACTGGGTCCAACCCTCCAATGTAGCTGATCTGGGTCACGGAAGAAAGGATGGCTTATTCGACAAGCATTGAAAGAGCACCCGTTATGGAGTTCCCGTCGTGGTGCAGCGGAAATGAATCTGACTAGTGACCATGAGGACGCAGGCTGGATCCCTGACCTTGACCAGCTGGTTAAGGGTCTGGCGTTGCCGGGAGCTGTGGTGTAGGTTGCAGGTGCTGCTCAGATCTGGCGTTGCTATGACTGTAGTGTAGACCAATTCGACCCCTAGCCTGGGAACCAACACATGCTGTGGGTGCGGCCCTAAAAAGACGAAATAAAATACAATAAAGAGCACTTACTATACTCCCACGAAGTACCTTCATGACATTGAACTTCTCAGGTGAGAAAATTCCTCTGGAGAAGGAGGCTAGGTCCCCAGATACAATGTGGCTACTTGATACAGGGCGAATGTGGAGTAAATTTCTTCTGCTCGACAGCCCTGTCTGCAGGTCTGTAAAGTGGGCATAACATCGTCACCTGTCCCTTGGGGCTATGACGAGGTCTAGAGAAGATGATGCTTGCCAAGCAGTTAGCCCAGCTCTCAGTGCATAGAAAGCTCTCCACAACTGGCTGTTACTATTACTTGGTACCACATGACATGCTCTGTTTATCTGGCTGCACTGGTTACTTAGGTCATCTCGCAGCCATCTGACCCAGCACCCTTGTTTGATACATGAGAAAATAGTCTTGCTCAAGGTCACACCATGCATGACAGCTGGTTATAAAAATCAATGAATGCCAAACTCACGTAGGCCCTGGGGGCTGCCTAGAGATTCTTTTTTTTTTTTTTTTTTTTTTTTTGCTTTTCAGGGCTGCACCTGAGGGGCATGTGGAGGTTCCCAGGTTAGGGCTCAAATTGGAGCTACAGCTGTCGGCCTACACCACAGCCACAGCAATGCAGGATTTGAGCCATGTCTGCAACCTATGCCACAGCTTGCCGAAGCCGGATCCTTAACCCACTGAGGAAGGCTAGGGATTGAACCTGCAGCCTCATGGTTACTAGTCAGATTCGTTTCTGCTGTACCACATGGGAACTCTTAGAAATTCTTTTTTTTTTTTGTCTTTTTTTGCTATTTCTTGGGCTGCTCCTGTGGCATATGGAGGTTCCCAGGCTAGGGGTTGAATTGGAGCTGTAGCCACTGGCCTACGCCAGAGCCACAGCAACGCAGGATCCGAGCCGCGTCTGCAACCTACACCACAGCTCACGGCAACGCCGGATCTTTAACCCACTGAGCAAGGGCAGGGACCGAACCCGCAACCTCATGGTTCCTAGCCGGATTCGTTAACCACTGCGCCACGACGGGAACTCCAGAAATTCCTTAGGAATTCTAGATGACTGCATTTACTCTGCATAGCGAACTTAAGCGGTGGGTGTGGCTACGACCTCCGTGGTGCCCATAAGGAAACAGGAGGCACTCAAAGACCACGTGCTCGTGCCTTCACATCCATCATTCTGAATCCTCTCAACAGCAGGTGATACATTTTGCAGACTGAGAAACTGAGGCTTCGAGGAGGGAGAGCAAGCAAATCTCTCGAGGGGAGGACAAGACAGAGATGGAATTCAAAGCCTAGCTCTGATTCTCACATCAGTGGTCTTCCCCTTAAACAATGGAGCAGAGCGATTAAAAGTTCCGGTTTTGGAAACAGATGCCCTGTGTTCTAATCTATTAAAAAAGACAAACACTGACGCTGAGGCATCCCTGTCCCTCCTCCCCTCCCCGCTTCCCTCTCTTGCCTTTGTTTTTCTCCTAAACACTTATCACCTTCTCACAGGTTGCATATGGCATTGTTTATTTTGTTTATTGTCTTCATCCCCCTCGACTAGAACATCATAAGCTCCGTGAACACAGGAGTTCTTTTCTCTTCCCATTTTATCCACTGCTGTATATCCACTCCTTGAATATGCCTGGGCCAAGGAAGGCATATCCATGATAATTCTCTGTCCATGAATAATCTCAGCTCTCCCTCTCCCACCGAGTAGCTGCCGACTTGCTTGGGCAAGTTGCTTATTCCCTCCACACTGTGGTTTCCTCAATAGCAAAGTGGAGAAAATGCTCATGCCCACCTCACCCGTGGATATGGGGATTAATGGGGTTCATGCATATAAAGGGCTTAAAACGGAGTAGGGAACACAGTAGGTGCTCAAGAATTGCTTACTATTACATAATCCACTGTATGCACTTTATGACACCAAGTATCCCTTAGGGACATCTGCTGTGTCAATGTCTGTTTTACCTACAGCATCTAATGGACTCCTTTAAATAATTATTATTTTCACTTTACAGATGAGGACGTGGAGGGCTTAAAATAGGATGCCTTTTGCCATCAGGTCCTTACTCAACATCCAGGGAAGGCATCTTTATGGTACCTCCCCAAAGTCAACCACTCCAGTTTTCCTTCTATGGAAGCTAGCTAGCCGCACCTCCATGCTGGCATTTCAAGTTTCCATTCATTAAACTTAAAAGCTTTACAGAATCAGTGCTGCCTTGCAAAATGCTTTGGCGACATCCTCCCTTAATTAATGCCAGTCTTAATGTAAAGCCACATGAATAAGACCATTATATCTAGAAGGCCTGGATGATGTAATGCCCAGGACAATCTATTTATATCCAAAGTAGTTAAAATAGTTTCCCTACCCCCCCCAAATCAATTTATACTAAATGCTGTTGCAAAATCAGATTTATCACCCAGGAGATTAAGAAAAAACCAAGGGCCAATTTAATGACAGGATTTAGTTCATTATTTATCTTCTAGCATGTAAATTATAGATTTCATAAATTTTTCATTCTTTGGATGCCCACTACCTAATTCCAGGAAAAAAAAAATGCAGAAGCGTGCATTACAAAGAGCAAGTGTCTCCTCTCTGGGCACAGGAGCCATCTCCTCTGCCTTCTGACAGACGATAATCTGTCAAAATGAAAAATTAATGGCTGCTCCCTTAATTCATCATTGCCTGCCTCTGTTCTATTAATGCCTTCCCCCCTTCTTCCTTCCCTTCTTCCTCCCTCTGCTTCCACCCACCCCCGTGGTGTGACTCTGTTCACCAGCAGTGACTCGGAGGCAGAGAACTGGACTAGCCGTGGGAACAGAAAAAAAAAAAAATCAAGTCCATTGACCTCTGGACCCATGGTACATCTGTTAAAGGGGGAAAGAAACGGTTCTACTTTACTCATTAAACGCAGCAGGACCCCAGGATGCTAATGCTGAGACAACACATGGGTACCACCCAGGGCATCCTGGACACTATTCCCAACGAGACCTGTTGTGGGCAATTGGGTTATGACGACATGTGGAATTTCAGTATTATCAGATGCATGGTGCAGATGATGAGTCCCGGAATTTGGTAGGGAAACTTAAAAGCCATTGGATCCACCTCTTCTGTTTTTACAGATTGAAAGACAGAGCTTCAGCGAGGGGATGGGTTTTTGCTAAAGGTCAGGCAACTAGTGAGATTGGCACCGCTACAAATTATGGATGTCAAAGTCAGCTGGGTTATCAAGGCAAGCTATCGATCTGTTCATTTGCTGTAAATCATCTCTCTCCTAATTCTCTTCAAGACGCCTACAAATCCCATTCAACTTTCCTAACTCTTTGTAGACATCACACCATTTGTGGGCCATTTACAAGGTATTTCTAGCTCTCTCCTTTTTTCCCCCCATCTTTTTGCCTTTTCTAGAGCCGCTCCAGCAGCATATGGAGGTTCCCAGGCTAGGGGTCGAATCGGAGCTGTAGCTGCCAGCCTATGCCAGAGCCACAGCAACGCGGGATCTGAGCCTCGTCTGCAACCTACACCACACCTCACGGAAATGCCAGATCCTTAACCCACTGAGCAAGGCCAGGGATCGAACCTGAAACCTCATGGTTCCTAGTCGGATTCGTTAACCACTGAGCCATGACGGGAACTCCTAGCTCTCTCCTTTGTGGCAGATGTGAGAGTTGATCAGCTCTAGTCACCTGGAGGGTAGGTTTGCTCATGTGGCTTGCTTTGGCCGACAGAATATGAGGAGCAGCTTTAAGAACAGGTGCAGAATTAGCACATTCTCTTCTCACTGCTCTGGCAGTGAATACAGCCATTGTCACTCCCACCTCTAAGCCCTGGCCCTCCTCTCCCTATAATATCCCTGTCTCCTTCCTCCCATCCATCTTCCTTCAAAGAACCTCAGGCAGCCAACTGAGAGACACTGAACCATAAAACTCAAGAACATGGGCTTTGGGGATACGTGAGGCCCAGATTTATATTGTGGTCCCATCACCTACTTGCTGTGTGACTTTGGAAAAGTTGCTTTACTCTCTGAGTTGCAAATGGTTTTGTCACAACTCTTTAGCTGGACCAGTCTCCATCATCTACCATATTAGTTGTCCTCTAGAACAAGATTCCATCCCTTCACTTAAGGCTGTTTGACCTCTCAGGCAGCCTGGGTACTAATATTCCCCTCCCCAATTGCTATCTGTCATCTGTGACCCCTCCCGTTTTTTAATTACTTAATGAATTTTATTACATTTATAGGTTTTCAACAATCATCACAACCAAATTTTACATCATGTCTATCCCAAACCCTCCATGCATCCCCCCACTCCTCAACCTATTTCATTTGAAAACCATAAGTTTTTCAAAGTCTGTGAGTCAGTATCTGTTCTGCAAAGAAGTTCCCTTCTGTCCTTTTTTCAGATTCCACATGTCAGTGATAGCATTTGATGTTGGTGTCTCATTGTCTGACTGACTTCATTTAGCATGATAATTTCTAGGTCCATCCATGTTGCTAAAAATGCCAGAATTTCGTTCCTTTTAATGGCTGAGTCATATTCCATTGCATATATGTGCCACATCTTTTTGATCCACTCCTCTGTCCATGGACATTTAGGTTGTTTCCATGTCTTGGCTATTGCAAATAGTGCTGCAATGAACACTGGAGTACATGTGTCTTTGTGAGTCGTGGTTTTCTCTGGATAGATGCCCAGGAGTGGGATTGCTGGGTGAAATGGTAGTTCTAGTTTTAGTTTTCTGAGGAATCGCCTTACTGTTTCCCACAGTGGTTGCACTGTGACAGTGGTTGCACCAATTTACAATCCCACCAACAGTGTACTAGTGTTCGTTTTTCTCCACACCCTCTCCAGCACTTACTGTTTGTAGACTTTTGGATGATGGCCATTCTGGCTGGTGTAAGGTGGTACCTCATCGTGGTTTTGATTTGCATTTCTCTAATAATGACTGACGTTGAACATCTTTTCATGTGTTTTTTTGGCCATCCATATGTCTTCTTTGGAGAACTGTCTGTTTAGATCTTCTGCCCATTTTTCGATGGGGTTGTTGGTTTTTTTTTTGTATTGAGCTATAGGAGGTGTTTATAAATTTTGGAGATTAATCCTTTGTCCATTGATTCATTAGCAAAGGTTTTCTCCCATTCTGTGGGTTGTCTTTTTGTGTTGTTTAGGGTTTCCTTTGCTGTGCAGAAACTTTGAAGTTTGATTAGGTCCCATTTGCTTATTTTTGTTTTTACTGTCATTACTGTAAGAGGTGGATCTGAGAAGATGTTGCTGTCATTTATGTCAGAGAGTGTTTGGCCTATGTTTTCCTCTAAGAGTTTTATAGTGCCTGGTCTTGTATCTAGGTCTTTAACCCATTCTGAGTTTATTTTTGTGTATGGTGTTAGGGAGTGTTCTGATTTCATTCTTTTGCATGTGGCTGTTCAGTTTTCCCAGCACCAGTTATTGAACGGACTGTCTTTTCTCCATTGTACATTCTTGCCTCCTTTGTCATAGATGAGCTGCCTGTAGGTGTGTGGGTTTGATTCTGGGCTTTCTCTCCTGTTCCACTGATCTATATTTCTGTCTTTGTGCCAATACCACATGGTTTTGATGACTGTTGCTTTGTAGTATAGTGTGAAGTCAGGGAGCCTGATTCCTCCAGCTCCATTTTTCTTTTGTAGGATGTCTTTGGCTATTCTGGGTCTTTGGTGCTTCCAAACAAACTTTAAAATATTTTGTTTGAGTTCTGTGACAAATGTCCTTGGTAATTTGATAGGGATTGCATTGAATGTGTAGATTGCCTTGGGTAGTATAGTCATTTTGATAATATTGACTCTTCCAATCCATGAGCATGGTAAGTCTTTCCATCTATTTGTGCCATCTTTGATTTCCTTCATCAGTGTCTTATCATTTTCAGAGTACAGGTCTTTTGTTTCTTTAGGTAGGTTTACTCCTAAGTATTTTATTCTTTGGGATGTGATGGTAAACGGGATTGCTTCCCTAATTTCTCATTCTGATCTTTCATTGTTAGTATATTGCAACGCCGTCGATTTCTGCGTGTTAATTTTGTATCCTGTGACTTTGCCAAATTCCTGGATGAGCTCTGACAGTTTTCTGGTAGAGTCTTTAGGATCCTCTAGGTAGAGTATCATGCCATCTGCAAACAGTGATAGTTTTACTTCTTCCTTTCCAATTTGGATTCCTTTTATTTATTTTACTTCTCTGATTACTGTGGCTAGGACTTCCAGAACTATGTTGAATAGTAGGGGTGAGAGCGGACATCCTTGTCTTGTTCCTGATCTCAGCAGGATTTCTTTCAGCTTTTCACCATTGAGAATGATGTTCGCTGTGGGTTTGTCATATGTGGCCTTTATGATGTTGAGGTAGTTTCCTTCTATGCCCATTTTCTGAAGGGTTTTTATCAGAAATGGTGTTGGATTTTGTCAGAGGCTTTTTCTGCATCTATCGGGAGGATCATATGGTTTTCATTCTTCAGTTTGTTAATGTGGTGTATCACACTGACGGATTTGCAGATAATGAAGAATCCTTGCATCCCTGGGATAAATCCCACTTGATCATGATGTACAATCCTTTTAATGTATTTTTGGATTTGGTTTGCTAGTATTTTGTTGAGGATTTTTGCATATATGCTCATCAGTGAAACTGGCCTGTAGTTTTCTTTTTTTGTGGTATCTTTGTCTGGTTTTGGTATCAGGGTGATGGTGGCCTCATAGAATGAGTTTGGGAGTGTCCCTTCCTCTGCAATTTTTTGGATTAGTTTCAGAAAGATAGATGTTAGCTCTTCTCTAAATGTTTGATAGAATTCGCCTGTGAAGCCATCTGGTCCTGGACTCGTGTTTGTCGGAAGTTTTTTAATCACAGTTTCAATTTCAGTACTTGTGATTGGTCCGTTCATATTTTTTATTTCATCTTGTCTGCTTCAGTGGCACACTGAAGTTCACAGGTCAGGGATTGAACCCATGCCACAGCAGGGACCATGCAGATCCTTACCCCACTGAGCCACAAGGGAACCCTGTGTAACTCTCCTTTTTGAATGCTGCCCCAGTAACATTGCCCTTCTTTTATACTTTATTTTTAAAAATTTGATTTAATTTTTTTTGCTCTAAAAAAAAATTTTAGAGCTGCACCTGCGGCATATGCAAGTTCCCAGTCTAGGGGTCAAATTGAAGCTGAAGCTGCCAGCCTGTGCCACAGCCTTGGCAACACCAGATCCAAGCCATGTTTGTGACCTATGCTGCATTTCACAGCAAGGCCAGATTCTTAACCCCCTGAGTGAGGCCAGGGATGGAACCCACATCCTCATGGATACTAGTTGGGTTTGTTACCACTGAGCCACAATGGGAACTTCTTTCTTTTATACTTTAAAAGACAGCATGGACACATGAAAGCAGAGAAAGGGCATAGAATGTGGAATGTGAGTCTTGCCTTGGTCCCTGGCTAAGTGACAATGGGCAGGCTATGGAACCTAGCTGAAACTGTACCTGATCCTCCCTCACTGTAAGTTAAAACTTTAAGTTAAAATTTAAATTTCAATGAGAAATCAATAATACCCTTTTCTCAGGTTTTTCTAAGTACCAGGTAGGATAAGATGCATGTTTTGGGTGTCATCTATTTGTAGGGACCAAGTGAAATCACATTAAAATTAAAATTTGAGTTCTTGACTATGGCAGACCCACCCTCCACAGATACATTCATGCATCTTCCTGATATCCACAGACTTGTTTTTTTTTTTTTTTTCCAGGCAAGCCCCTGTAGAGTTGCTGCTGCAAATGGCCCAGGTCCCCATCTATAGCTTTCCAGTGTTTAGGTTTCAGAAGAGCTGGAACTCGGTCACTCCTCAAAGCTGCTGAAACTGGAAATGCCCCTTCTGAATCCTGATGCCAAGATCTGAGTTGCAACTCTTTTCCTTTCTTTCCTTCCTTCCTTCCTTCCCTTCCTCCCTCCCTCCCTCCCCCTCTCTCTCTTTCTTTCTTTTTAGGGCTGCACCTGCAGCATATGCAAGTTCCCAGGCTAGGGGTCAAATTGGACCTGTAGCTGCTGCACTATACCACAGCCACAGCCACAACAATGCAGGATCCTTAACCCATTCAGCGGGGCCAGGGATCAAACCCCCATCCTCCTGGATACCAGTCAGGTTCGTTTCTGCTGAGCCACAATGGGAATTCCCCAAGTCGTGACTCCTGAGCAGTGAGAGGGAGGCTGCCCCTTCTGTGTGCTGGGCTAAGATGGGTGGCCCTACCGTTTGGTTGCTGGAGCTCCAAGCATCACAGGGTTTGGTAGGAACATCATGCCACTTTCTTCCCTGCCTTGCCAGGCCAGGAATCCATCCAGCGCTTCTGATCCAGGAGTTCACCAAGGTGCCACACAGAGGCTGGGGCTGTTCCCGTGCCATCACTGGTGCTCAGGTGGGGCAGCACTAGAGCCCAGACACACCCAGTGTTGGTGGATTGGAAATGTCAGCGCTGCGCCTCATTCCTGGAGACTTAGAGGGTATCTCAGGAAACGGGGCGCACGCTCTGTTGGGGGTCACACCCCTAAGTTGCTAGAGACTCAAAGTGTGAGAGCATCGTGCGATCACTGCCCATGTTTCAAGTGTCTTCTCCTCCCTCCTCCTTGTCCTCCTTCTCCTCCTCTCCTCCCTCCTCTTCCTCTTCTTCCTCTCCTTCTCCTTCGCCATGACGTGTGTTGGTTTGATGTAAAATCTCAGTTCCCAGACTAAGGACTGAACCAAGGCTGCCGCGGTGAAGGTGCGGAGTCCTAATCACGAGACCGCCAGGGACCTCCCAGCAAATCACTTTCTTGAAGTCAGTGCACACCTTCTTCCCCTCAGCAGCCAGAATTCTCCTTCCTTTGGAAGCTCATGCCTTACTGCTGAATCTGACTTGCAATGCTAGCCTCTGTCTTCCCTTTCGTATGTCTTCCTAGGAGTTCTTTCCTCTAAAAGGACCTCTGGTGCACCCTCACCATCAGATACGTCTGAAATATACCCCCAATCCCTCTGTTGGCTGAGATGCTCCACCATCTGGCTCCATAGCTTCAATGGAGTCGCAAACGGGCGGGACACGCTTCCATCTCCACCCCCCAGAAGCACTTCGAAGCCCAGCTTCTGCCCAGCTAAGCCCCCTGTACAGGGCTCCGAGCGCCACGCAGGCACTCAGGGGTTAATTTCCTCTCCTCCGACCCTGTTCTACCATGACCTTGAAGACAGACCATCAGGACATGTGAACGTTACCTCCTCTCCCATCTCCATCCATCTCGCCGGTAATTTTTTCCCCTCTCGTGCCAATAAAACAACATCAAAAAATAGATTGGCTTGATTTGCCAATAAATTGCCATCGCATAAGTGTCTGTTCCTTGGCATTGCTGGAATATTCCGGGGGAATTAATGATATCGTTGAGTGGCTACGATGAAGATTTATGTGTGGATTCAAGGAGATGGGCTTGCTTTCTTCCTCTCCCCCCCCCAAAGTAATAATAAAGATTACAAAAGAGAAATAAGCAGGGAATGTTAATTCGAAATGAATCTTTAATCAGGTTTCATCTGTTGGAAGCAAACCGTCTCCTTTGTTTGAGCACCACTGCGGAGGCGGAGCCCGGAGACACCATTTTGTAGATGTTGCCGCAAAGTCAAAGCCATTCTGTCAGAAATCAAACGAGAAATAATTTCTCCCTGAAGGAATTCTGTTTGAGCTTAATGACGGCTGGAGTGCTCCTGTCGAAATGGCATAATGGGGGTTTTTAATTACGATTCATACTGTCCGGCTTAATGGCAAGACTTTTACGTATTTGTTTTCTCCCCTGAGCTCAGAAGCTCATTTGTTGAGCGTGTGCTGCTGAACGCAGTTTATCCCAAGGTGGAGAATCAAATTAGCTACGAGAAGCTGACCCAGGCCCAAATTTCCCCTTTATGGTGGAGGAGAGGGAGACTGACCTGGCCCTGGGACTCCACGGGGTCAGAGCTGGAGCTGGAAATTTATTTCTCGGGACCACGGGAGAGGCGCCAATGAAAGGAACAAGCAGGGCCAACGGATGAAGATCCCGAAGATGTGAAGAATCCAAAAATCAGGAGGTCCTGTCGTGGCGCACAGGAAACAAAATCCAACTAGGAACAATGAGGGTTTGGGTTCGATCCCTGGCCTTGCTCAGTGGGTTAAGGCTCTGGCATTGCCGTGAGCTGTGGTGCAGGTCGAAGACGCAGCTTGGATCCTCCATAGCTGTGGCTGTGGTGTAGGCCGGCGGCTGCAGCTCTGATTGGACCCTTAGCCTGGGAACCTCCATATGCCACAGGTGCAGCCCTGAAAAAAAAAGGCAGAAAAAAATAAAAAGAATCCAAAAATCAATCCAAAAGCACCACAAGGACCATGGATCAGGATGGGCACCCAACCACTCAAACAATTAAGGATGTACGTGTGGTGTGTCTTAGAAAAGGCTCTTGGCATCTGCCGTTGAATCCCTGGACCTGTGTTCCAGCTCAATGGACACTGGGGTCATTTAACCTCCTTGAACTTCAGCCTTCAACACCTCAGATGGAGACTTAAGGGAGAAATCAATCACGGCCAAAACAGACTGGGAGGCTTGAGTTGGAATCCAGTCTTTGGTTCTTGCTGGTCTGCAGAATTACTTAAGCTCCCTGAGTGTCCACTGCCACATGGAGAAAACACATATGCAGAGCATATTAGGAACCATGTAATGTTCTCGTTTTAAATGTGCAAACGCTCAAATGATTCAAACTCAGCTCTGTTCCCTGATGGCTGCTAGAGACAGAGCTGATGTTATGTTCACGTCTCTCGGCTCTGAATGGCCGAACATCTGCAGAATGACTTTCCTTTGTTTCTTGGCTGCCTAATGAATTGAGTTAGAGTATTCTTGTTAACTAATAGGGCGCCAGACCTTGGCCTGGACACAGGTATCGTACAGCAAGATGATAAATGGGCAGGGTGAAGAATGTCTGTGTTTTCCAATTTGGTATACAAGAGGTAGAATTCAGAATGACTCTGGCTTATTCGGATGATTAAAGAACAAGGCAGGGTCTCTCAGCAAAGGAGGAGGATGGATCGAGCTGTCTTTTTTTTTTTTTTCCCATACTACTAATGTTTCCTTCCTTCTCCACACCATGAATCCTATAGGGAGTTACAGGGGAGGGTGGGAATGACGGTTGAATTAAGGTAGGAAATTACTGTAATTTTGGTGATGACAGAATCTTTGTGAAAACCACCCTCTCCGTATCCAGCTTGGCCTAGAATATTATCTGCCTTTGGCGCGTTGGTCAGCTGGGTAATAATGACACTTAAATCTCACTACCAAATCATCTCCTCCCTAATGTGCAGGCTCCTAGGCCCGAAGCAAAGGAGGGTGAGAAACTTGAAACGGGAACAAATCTTACCTTGACTTTGACCCATATAGTAGGTGCTCCATTAAGTGTATATATTGCATGAAACCAAAATCTATCAACCAACACCTTGCTGTGGATCTAGTGGGCCTTCAATACATAATTACTGAACAACCGATTCTCTGGCTTGGAATGACTCTATTAGCGTCTCCGGGAACTTTATTTGTAACGTCTCTTCCATTTCACATTTTATGAATTTATAATTGTTAATTAGAGTTCATAACTTCCTATTTTATGAGTTTAGGTGTATTCATATTAAATCTTTTCTGCGATGAGGCAGAGGAAATGAAGAAAGAAAAAGAAAAGAAGAAAGAGTAAGTTTAAATATTTTGCATACATTGAGTTGTCTTAAGAAGAGGAAACTGGACTACTACTTAACCATAAAAAATGAAATAATACCATTTGCAGCAACACGGATGGACCCAGAGATAATCATAAGTGAAGTCTAACAGAGAAAGACAAATACCATATGACATTACTTTTTTTTTTTTTAGCTTTTTTAGCTTTTTTAGGGCCGCACCTGTGGCATATAGAAGTTCCTAGGCTGGGGTTGAATCAGAGCTGCAGCCGCCAGCCTACACCAGAGCCACAGACACACCAGATCCAAGCAGCACCTGCAACCTACACCACAACTCACAGCAACGCCAGATCCTTAATCCACTGAACACGGCCAGGGATCAAACCCACATCCTCATGGATACTAGTCAGGTTCATTACTGATGAGCCACAATGGGAACTCCACCATAGCATTGTTTAGGAAGTCTATGAGTCTTTGTTTTCAAACCTGCATGGGAGGAATTGCAAGAGTCCTGGTTGTTTGCTGGATGGTCAGTTCCATCCTTTTTCTGGTTGTATGGCTTTGGGTGACTCAGTTTACTGCTACAGGTTCTAGTTTCCTCATCTGGAAAATGGAGATCAGGAGGCTTGTCTCTTTCACCTCACTAGGTTTCTGGGAGAATTATATGAGCTAGCGAAACCCAATTAAAAATTTTACAGCTCCATAACTATATGAGAGATGATTGGGTACCGTTAAAATACAATTGATAGTACTGAGTTAATGAAGCTCCCCTCTCCTGGGACCACAGTCCTCCCATGGAATTGCTTATAATTCTGAACTGTATGATAATTGAATCCATAGCTTCACCACTACCTTGAGGACAGGGTCTGTGTATGTCTGGGGCCTCACATGTGGTAGTATACTAGAAGAAGATGGGCGAGTGTGATGGTTCATTTATTTGCCACCTTGATGGGGCCACAAGGTGCTCAGACCTTTGGGCAAACACTCTCCTGGGTGTCTCTGGGGGGGTGTTTCTGGAAAAGATTAATATTTGCATGAGGAGACAGAGGAAAGCAGACTACCCTCCTCATTGTGGGCTGAACAGCCTAAAAGGCTAAGGAAGAAGGAATTCTCTGTGCATGTCTGTCTTCAAGAGGGGACACTGGTCTCCTGCCTTCTCCTGATTCAGACTCAAACTGGAGCCACGCCATCAGCGCTCCTGGGCCCCCAGCTTGCCAACTACAGATCTTGTAAAGCCAATTCCTTAGAGTAAATTTATATAGATCTTTCTTGATATATCTATATCTTCATATGGTATATATTTACATCTTTACATAGAGATGGTACATGGTATATATTTACAACTTGAGATATATAAAATGAGATATATATACATCCACAAATATAAATAAAAATATAGGGTGAGATTTACTCTAATGAAAAAAGTATATCTATCCCCTGTGTTTCTCTGGAATACTTTGACTAAAGTGCATATTGGTGGTTTCCATCAGAGTGGTAGCCATGGAGACGGCAAGAAACAGTATCTAGATGTATGCGAAGGCAGAGCCCATAGGACTTCCTAGCACACTGGATATGGGCTATGGGAAAGACAGGGGTGCATCAATGAAGATCCCAAGATTTTTATCCTGAGCAGATAGAAGGATGGAGTTCTGTTAACTGAGATGGGAAAGGCTGTGGGAAAAGCAGATTTTAGACAGAAGATGAGCTCCTGCTGTACAGCACAGGGAACTGTGTCCCATCACTTGAGATAGAACATGATGGAAGATAACATGAGGAAAAGAGTGTAGACTCGAAAAGATACATGTACTCCAGTTCATTGCAGCACTATATACAATAGCCAAGACATGGAAACAACCTAAATGTCCATGGACAGAGGAGTGGATCAAAAAGATGTGGCACATATACACAATGGAATATGACTCAGCCATTAAAAGGAAAGAAATAATGGCATTTGCAGCAACATGGATGGACATAGAAATTATCATGCTAAGTGAAGTCAGTCAGACAGTGAGACACCAACATCAAATGCTATCACTTACATGTGGAATCTGAAAAAAGGACAGAATGAACTTCTTTGCAGAACAGATACTGACTCACAGACTTGGAAAAACTTATGGTTTTCAAATGAGACAGGTTGCGGGGTGGAGGGATGTGCTGGGGGTTTGGGATGGAAATGCTATAAAATCAGGTTGTGATGATTGTTGTACAACTATAAACGTAATAAAATTCATTAAAAGAAAAAGTGTATATACATGTGTGACTGGGTCACTTGGCTGTATAGCAGAAATTGACAGAACACTGTGAAGCATTCTAATCTCTCAGAATCGTAGGTTCTAACAGTCTAAAGGGTCCCCAGAAACCATCTAACCAAACAATCTCCATAGGGGTCATCTAGTCTCTGCTTAAATATCATCAGCAACGACCTTAAGAAGTCTCTCCTGCCATGAGGTGGCTCGGAGTGCTATGATATTGAAATCGATCTCTCTGTAACTTTCACCCTGTAAAGAAGTCTGACTCTCTTCCCCTAGTCGTTCACATATTTGAAACCATTGACCATGCATCACTGAGTTTGCTCTTCTCCAGGAGAAGCACTCCCAAGTCATCACAGTCTGGGCATCAGTCATTCACACTTTAGTGTGAAAGTCACAATGCTAATGGAATTTGCTCTGAGAACTGGGCTATTGTAGCACGCACATCGATCCAAGCACAGCTAATTACGGTTAATATTAGGACCAAAGGTCAACTGACTCTGGGAGATAAGATGTTAGATGGATATGTGCCGGCCATGTAATTGGGCAGGCTAGAAGTTAGGAGTCAACTAACTTCTAGGAGTCGAGTATGGTGAGAATGTAGGACCATCGTTCTCTAGGATGGGAGTCTGGTCTGTCTTGCTCGAGGCATGATCTCCAGTGCTTTGCTTGGTGCCTTGCATGCAGTGCTTGTTGAATGACTGACAGAGTACCTGAGTCAATGTGGGGTTAGGGAACAGATCACACAAGTGCCTTCCCAGCTCCAAGGTCCCTTGTTTTGGGGCATCTTCCATACTTCCAACATTGGGCCAATTCCTCTTTTCAGAATGTCTCTCTGCATATCTTCCCTTGAAAGTACTTTTCATCATCACGATATTATAACTAATTGTGCGAATCTCTGCTTTCCCTCCCATTTACTGAGGGCTCCATGTGGCTGAAGTCATCTCTGGTTTGGCTCTCCACAGACTCTCCACTCAAAAACTATCTGGGAAGGGAATGAATCATCTAGAGTTAATGTCTAGCAATTTTTGAGTTTGGATCCTAATAGGAGGTAATATCCACCCCACACACTGCCTGACACAAAATTATAAGGGTTCCTTCTCTCCTTTAAACTAGGGGAGCTGCTTCTCAACCCGATTCTTCCTTGTTCTGTAGGGACCCTGTCTATTTGTGGGGCATTTGTCAAAGCCCTAAAAAGAGAAGAATTAGCTACATCTGATCTTGACTGTTTCTCCTCCTAGAGTGCCTCTCTTTCCATGTGACCTTGGGTAAGCTGCTTCATCTGTGGACTTCAGTTTCTCCATTCGTATTATGAAGGGGCTGGAAGAGATGCTCTCTAGGGACCCTCCTAGGGCATTGGCAGGCAACGATTCCACCCACTCTGTGCATTTTTAATTTTTACTGTGCTGGGCTGAGCTGCTGGTCAAAGCACCTTGTGAGGAGGTCCTTCAAAATCATGTGAACTGTACTTGGCTTCCAGAAAGCAGTGATAACGTGCCATCAACAAAGAGTTCTGAGCCTTGGGGGCCAGCTGTGCCAGAACAGAAAGATCTATTGTCTGGCTGCTGCTGTGACCAGACAGACTATGTGATGGCAGAGATGCAGAGTTCTGCGTGTGATGACAGGCGACAGGCCCCATTGCCACTGTAATCATCGAGGAGGAAGCAGCCAGGGGGCCAACCTTGGGGTGGGGGGGTGGGGAAGGGGGTACAGCCAGAGACCGGAGGCCGCTGTGGAGATTGCTTGGGCCAGTGCAGGGGATGCAAGGCTGCCCCTCTGTCAGTGCTGATTTGGTACATTGTTGATATTAGTTCCCTTGGGTTTCCTAAGAGCCTTGGGAGGAAGGCATTCTTCCTGGTAGAGGAAGGAACTGAAACCCAGGAAGAGATCACACCATTTGCCAAACTGTGTTACTTGGAGTAGGTTAAGCTGATATAACAAAGAGACCCCACGTCCTGCCAATCCAGAGGCTTAAAGAAAAAGGAAAAAAAAAAACCGTTGAATTCTCTCTGCTGATTGAGTCTAAGGGGAATGTTCCAGGTGGGTTGGTGGCTTGGCTGACACAGTCATTCGTGGTCTCAAATTCTTTACACTTATTAGAGGTTGTGACATCTCCTGGGGCCATATCGCCCTTTCCCAGTAAGCCGTAAATCCTAACTACAGGAAGGTCACATATGCAAGAGTTTATGCAAGGTTGAAAGTTGCAACACCACACACACACACACACACACACACACACACACACACGCTTCCACTTCCATTCTGTCGGTGAGATTTTTCACGTCTTTTCCGAAGGGCTTTCAACTGTAGTGTGTGAGTCCCAGGTGGGGCTATAACTCTATTGCTCCTGCAGAAGGGGATGACAGGTTTTGGTGTCACCCAGGGCCCGCATCCTTTTTCCATTACGCTTTCCCCAGTCTTTGCATGCTCGGTCCCTTCCTATGGCTCAGTCTCAGGTCACATGTCACCTCACAGAGGCGGCCCCTCTCTCTAGGCATGGCCTTCATCTGGAGTTTTCTATCTTCGATCTCAGCCATGTAGGATTCATCAATCTGCAGCAGAGGACTCTCCCAGATGGTTTCCTGGGTGCATTTCCTCCCTGGGCTTGGGGAGGCCCTGGGAAGGAGAGGAAGCCTGCCACGAACCCTCTTGCTAATAGGATTCACAAAAAGAAAGCAAAGCAAGAGGCCACCGGCTGGGAGCCGCACTGCAGCCATCGATTGGGTAACTGGAAGCCCTCGGGTGCAAGTCCTCATTAAGGCTGAGGGATATGGATCATTTTCTAATGACACCTCTTTGATCCCAGCAGCTCAGCATGCAACCTGCCTCCTCGGCTGGGCTGCGAGTCAGGAGAGCCAGCGGGGTCTGCAGCCAGGCTGCCTGCCATATGTTGTTTCTTATAATTAGCAGGTGCTGGGGGTGTGGGCTGGGCACCCAGAGGGCGAGGTGGTTGCGTGTGCCAGGGAAGTTCTTGGGAGCCAGACCCAGGACTAGAGAAGAGAAAGAAGGTGCCTGGGGGGAGAGGTATAGTCTCTGGCGCACTACGCTGTGGTGGTCAGGATGGACGCCTCTGTCTCTGGATAGTTTTATTCCTGGATTTATGACTTAGAATTTGATGAAAATTGATGGATTTTCCTTCCTGGAATTGTAGTTATTCTGGTAGGTTTATGGAGGGAGATATTTGGGGATAGTTGTTTTCATGTCTATTATATCATGGAAAGAACCATAAAAATATTAGTCCTCCTCTGAGTAGTTGGTTGTTAATGATATTGGTTATATTATATTTTCCTGAATTTTTGAGTTGGCAGTTTTTTGCAAGATTTTTAAATAGTGAAATGCATAAGTCATAATTTTACGTTAGGCAAAATTTGATAAATGCATAACCAAACCCTTACCGTAAAATAGACTATTTTCATCACCCCAGAGAGTTCCCTTAAGCCCCTTCCCAGTAGGTTTCCACTTACCCCCCAGGGGCAAGTACTATTCTGATTTTTTTCTGTTATCAATAGTTCTTTCTGTTCTAAGATTGCACAGGAATGGAATCATGCACTCACTGTCTATGGTTTTGTTTATGATGACTTCACTCAGTGTAACATTTTTAAGAGCCAATCTATGTGGCTGCATATATCAACAGGTTATTCCTTTTTCCTTGCTGAGTAGTACTCCACTGCATAGATATACCACAGTTTGCTGGTACAGTCTCCTACTGAGAGACATCTGGTATGTTTCTAGTTATCAACAATTACAAAAAAAGCTGTTAGGAAAAGTTTTTTGCACAAGTCCTTTTGTGAAGGTATGTTTTCTTTTTATCCTGGATAAAAATTTTGGAATAAGATTGTTGGATCATAGGGTCAATATGTGTTTAGTTTTCTAAGAAACTACTAAAATTCCTACCTCCCCAAAGGAGCTGGATAGGTAACATACTTCTAAAGCCACATATAAGAG
Organism: Phacochoerus africanus; assembly: GCF_016906955.1. Lineage (NCBI taxonomy): Eukaryota > Metazoa > Chordata > Mammalia > Artiodactyla > Suidae > Phacochoerus > Phacochoerus africanus. The sequence goes on from NC_062548.1 coordinate 39,180,581, forward strand.
TTCCCCTTACTATACAATTTCAGTAAACTGTAGTGTTGTCAGGAGTTCCTGTTGTGGTTCGGTGGAAATGAGCCTGACTAGGATCCATGAGGATGTAGGTTTGATCCCTGGCCTTGCTCAGTGGGTTAAGGATCTGGCATTGCCATGAGCTGTGGTGTAGGTTGCAGACTTGGCTCGGATCTGGCATTGTTGTGGACGTGGTGTAGGCTGGCAGCTGCAGCTGTGATTTAACCCCTAACTTGGGAACCTCCACATGCCTCAGGTGTGGCCCTAAAAAAGCCAAAAAGAAAAAAAAAGAAAAGATATAGTATTATCAGTTTTTTTGCTTGTTTATTCATTTTAATAAATAGCTATTCTGGTGGGTATGAAGTAGTATTTCGTTTGGTTTTGATGTGTTTTCCCTGATGATTTTTGATGTCGAGCACTTATTCTATGCTTATTGGCCATTTGAATATATGGAGTGCTTTAAAGAAATCATTGGCCCATTAAAACAAATGTTTAAAAAAATTCCAGATGAGAGCATGATAAGAAATCAATTCTGGCTCCTCCACTTATCTGTGTGGCCTTGGAAAAGTCACTTTAACTCTCTGGGGCATAGTTTTTCTCATCTGTAAAAAGGGGATAAATAATTGAACACAGTTAATAGGGTTGTTATGAGGATAAAGGGGACAATGCATTGAAAGCTCAAGGCACAGTGCCTGCAACATTTCTCATCAATACATGGGAGCTTGATGACTGCTCTTGTTTGTGGTCCACGTGGCGAAGCTAGAGCTTAGAAATTTGCAGGGGTCTACTATACGTTTGTTATTCCAAAATGAGTTGAAATAACCTCCAAAACTCCTTCTGAAAGCCTTTGTGATGATGCAATAATGATGAAAAAAGATGGAGGAAGTCACTGAGAAGATGTAGCCATGGATTGACCCTTGAACGGGACCTGGGCAATCAGAGGGTACTCGCCCTCTTCCCTGTCCTTGGACTATACATGCCACCCACCATTCCCATGGTGGAAGCTCTTCCAAGGATGCAGACTTAAGAGAGGGAGGTGTGGAGACCACCTGAATGGGACAATGACTGAATCCCATTAAAGTTTCTCCATAATGGTTAATATTCTGGCAGGCAGGTGTGGAGATTTACTCATTCTTTGGCAACCCAAGACGAGCCTCTTATGTAAATTCCCTTGCTTATCACGCGTGCCACCTACCATTCCTCTCTTTGGTCTTTCTCTGCACTCTGTGCACAGGGGCTAGCTTGCGCTGTGAGCCAACAGACTTCAGAGGTTTCAGATTTTTCCACAGACTTGATTCCATTTCATTCTCATCACCATTCTTTCAGGTAGGTGTTGTCGCCCCCATTTTATCGTTTAGGAACCTGAGTCTCAGAGAAGTGAAATGTTTGCCCAAGATCACACAGAGCCTCGGCAGTATAGCCAAGATCTGTACCCATGCACTCAGAACCTCTAATCAGGCTCCTTCTACCATCCTGCCTCATGTGGGTCTGAGCCAGGGCTCAGCTGGCTCGTCTACCCCGTGAAAGGGCTCACAAAAGTGAATTCTGAGGCTCTTCCTACCCTTTGGGTTTGTACAACTGGAAGAGAATGGGTTTCATGATGTAGGGAATTCCTTAGGGTGGGCAAATCTTCATCCAAGGCAGGGGAGAAAGAGAAGTTCTTTAAATCCCTAAGGGCCACATCCAGGCTACGGCACAGTGTCTTTTTTTTTTTTTTTTTTTTTTTGCCATTTTGCCATTACTTGGGCTACTCTCGCGGCATATGGGAGGTTCCCAGGCTAGGAGTCCAATCGGAGCTGTAACCACCGGCCTACGCCAGAGCCACAGCAACGCGGGATCCGAGTCGTGTCTGCAACCTACACCACAGCTCATGGCAACGCCGGATCGTTAACCCACTGAGCAAGGCCAGGGATCGAACCCGCAGCCCCAATGGTTCCTAGTCGGATTCGTTAACCACTGCGCCACCTCGGGAACTCCCACAGTGTCTTTTTATGTTGGTTAGTTGAAAGCATTGGGATTTGCCATTGACCCAGTGGCTAATGTCTCGTTATCCATTGATCCATCCATCACTCCATCCCACCATCCATCCATCCATCCTTCCTTCTACCCACCTCTCCCTCCCTCCATGCACCCCTTCCTCCCTCTATCCATCCCTCCATCCATCCAGTATATTTTTTGCACACTGCTAAGTACCAAGTCTGCTGCTGGGCACTGGCAGTAGGACAATGAAAAACAGCAAAAAAGTGCTTGATGTCATGAAGTATCCCTTCTCGTGGAGAGGGAGTGGGAAGAATGGTGAGAAAAAGCTACTTCTACAAGACCCTGCGTTGCTGGCACCTCCCCCCAGGAAAGGACAATTGATGAGAAAGTAGAAGTTAGAGCTGCCTGTTCCTGAGCTGAGAGCTTAGAGGAAGAGAATAAGGTGATGTCGCAGTGGCACCTGGGTTGCCTGTGCTCAGGTGTGTCACATCACATTGCACCTTTCTGTTTATGACTCTTCTCAATGGGCTCTCTTACCCTCCCTCCTCTCAGGGAGCCTGGCACTAGGGATTCAATAATGAATAAAATGCATGATGTCCTGCGTTCCTGGAGCTTTTGGTAGAGAAGAGCCATCCCTTAGTCAGTCCGTCTGTGGATAACTATAACTGTGACAGGAGCTGTAAGAACACAGGGCAGGCACTGCCCCAGGAGGGTCTGGGAAGGCTTTCTGGAGGAGGAAGGCACATGTGAACTGAGCTCAGAGGGAATGATGCCTCCTTGTGGGTCCACCGGGTGAGGAGAAGAAAGACTACTCTGGGCGGAGGAAACAGCATGAGCTTCACTGGTCAGAGGGCTCATGGCATCTTCGAAGATCTTGGCATCTTCAAAGATGGCACTCCTGGCCCTCAGTAGGCACCTAATGATTGTTTTCTCAACTGAACTGAACCCAGCCCTTGTCTTTCCTCCTGAGAGGAGACATGAGAGCACTAGGCAGTATTTTGAAGGAAGAGGAAAAGTCCATGGATTCTTCTCTCTCTCTCTTTGATGTAAACACTCTTTTTTTAAAAACTTAAAGTATAGTTGATTTAAAATGTTCTCTCAACTTCTGCTGTGCAGCAAAGTGACCCAGTCATACATATTCCTTTTCTCATATTATCTTCCATCATATTCTATCCCAAGAGACTGAATATAGTTCCCTGTACAGTAGGACCTCATTGCTTATGCATTCTAAATGGAATAGTTTGCATCTACTGACCCCAAACTCCCAGTATATCCCACCATGGAATCATTCTATTAATACTAATTAAAAAATACTGATTGGTGTCATTTATTGGTACCAACCATGTGCCAAAGACCATGCCAAATATTTGCCATATGTTTCCAGCCCTACAGCAACGCTCCAAAGAGTCAAAATGGGGACTGTGATATTTTGCTCCCCATTTTGCTACTAAGGAAGCTGAGACCCAAAAAGGTGAGCTGCTGTATTCAGTGCCATAGATCTGGTGGCTATGCCAAGATTCCTGTGTACGTGTTCGCTGAGCCCACGCTTCCCACCCCCTTGTCCCTTGCCTCCTGCATCACTTGGCTGGAGCTGGGGGTGGTCCCAGTTAATCTGCTCAAGTTAAATGTGGTTTAAATTGCTTCCTCATGAAAGCCATCCAGCCAAGATCTCAGCAAGATCCGGTACAGAGTAACTGACAGCCAGAGATTGCCGATACAAAGTAATTAATATGCAGTAATGAGGAGTGATGCGATGAAGATCTAAAGTGAACTATTAAGCGACAGTGTCATTTTCTTGTCTTCTTCCCTCATGTGCACTGACAGGAAGAGAGTTGACACGGTAATTTTATAAAACTCTCTGACACTTCCTGTTAACTCCCCTCCATTAGCTTAGTATGATAATTGGCAAGACCAGACACATGGGAAGAGGAGACACACACTTGAAAGATGGAGAGGTGCCCACAACTGGACATGATACTCTGGGTCTGTGAGGGCTCAGGATCCCAAGTCAGAGCCTGGATGACACACTCAAAACTGTCAGTATTTCCTCAGGCATATCCAGGAGTAGAGAATGAGAAAAGCAGAGGATTCACAAAAGCAGAGTTCATTAAAAAAAATGGACTTTCTACCGCTAAGTCTTTATTTATGCTCTGGCTCCACCTGGTACCCATTTCTACCTCTCTTCTGCTTGCCTAAATGTTACCCATCCGTCAGAGCCCAGCTAACTCTCACATAGCCAAGGGTCCTCCATCACATTCTCACATCTCCCCACTTGCAATATTTACTTGGCAGCAGGAGACCAGACGTTAGATTTTGTCCATGACTATGTGTAGCGTGTGAACAGTGGTCTGGAGTCTCCACTTCCTGGAGAAATCCTTTAATCTAAACTCCTTATTTATTTATTTATTTTTGGCTGCACCTACGGCATTCGAAGTTCCCAGGCCAGGGATCGAACCTGCACCACAGGAGTGACCCAAGCTGCTGCAGTGACAACATTGGATCTTTAACTGCTAGGCCACCAGGGAATCCCCTCACCCCCACTCTTTGCTTTTATTTATTTTATTTCATTTTATTTTTTGTCTTTCATCTTTTTGGGGCCACACTCACGGCATATGGAGGTTCCCAGGCTAGGGGTCTAATGGGAGCTACAGCTGCTGGCCTACACCATAGCCACAGCAATGCCAGATCTGAGCCTCGTCTGCGACCTACACCACAGCTCATGGCAATGCCAGATAATTAACCCACTAAGTGAGGCCAGGGATGGAACCTGCAACCTCATGTTTCTGCTGCGCCACGACGGGAACCCCCACTCTACTTTTATGCAGATAAATCTGAACCCAGGGAGGCCCAGAGATTCCAATGAATGAAGCTAACGTTTGTTGAGTCATCGGAATTGTTTCTTAGAACTTGGTTTTTAAATGAAATTAAATTTAATTTTTTAAGGCTGCACCTGTGGCATATGGAAGTTCCTGGGCTAGGAGATGAATTGTAGCTGCCAGCCTACGTCACAGGTATGGCAACATCAGATTCTTAACCCACTGGGTGAGACCAGGAATCGAACCCGATCCTCCCAGACACTGTGTCGGGTTCTTAACCACAACAGGAACTCCAGAAGCTGGTTTTTAAAACTTGGCCTTGGGTAGCCATACTGCAGATAAAAACATCAGTGTTATATGGAATGAACTAAATTGTGAACTGAATTATGCCCTCCCCATTCATGATTTGAAGCCCTAACCGCCCCCCCCCCTTATACCCCAGTAATTCAGATGTGACTGTATTTGGAGACAGGGTCTTTCCAGATGCTGATTAAATTAAAGGAGGTCATTCAGATAAGCTCTCATCTAATAGGAGTTCCCTAGAGGAAATCAGACACAGTCATGCTCAGGAGGACAAAGGGAGAGAGGAGAGAGGCTGGGAATAAGCCCTTCCTTCGTGGCCCTGACTCAGAAGGAACCAACCCCGTTGACACAGTGATCTTGGACTTCCAGCTTCCAGAACTGTGAGAAAACAGATTTTTGTGGTTTTAAGCCACGCAGTCTGCAACACCTTGCTATAGCAGCCCTAGCCGATACCCCAATACAGTTAGCCAAATAAACAGCAATGCTATTTCAGTAAACATGAATACTTCTGCTATTATGAATAGCATTATCTTTTTTTTCTTTTTTTTTGGTCACCCCTTGGTCTATGGAGTTTCCAGGCCAGGGATCAGATTTGAACCATAGCTGGGGCAACGTTGGATCCTTAGCCCACCGGTACCAGGCCAGGGATTGAACCTGCGTCTCAGAGCTTCAGAGATGCTGCCAATCCTGTTGCATCATAGCAGAAACTCTTAATAGCATTATCTTTTGAGGGTTGGCTCTATTATACACCCGGGTTGCTGTATTACGCACGTTGGCGCATTTATTTGGAGTCTCCTCCTTTGACAGCAACCCAAGTTTCCCTGGTCCCCAAAGTAGAACATCACTGTGGACCAGCCACAGAGGATGAATGACAAGTGGCAAATTAGATGAATCACCAGGCAAAGCTGAGTCCCAGCATCTGCTTGGGTCGGGGGAGAAGAGAAGACAGGACAAAAGGATTCTTTTTAATCAGGTGGCTTCACACTTGAAGAGATTGGATCCTAGCTCAGAACGCTGCGATTGTATTTCTGCCAAGCCCTGGAACATGTGGGTGAGTGAGACAGTCTTTCTGTGTTTTTCCAGACCTCAAAACATCTCCAGGAAGCCCTGGGGGCTACTGAACGTGTGACTGCATCGTCTTGCCTTCACTCGTTCATTCATTCAAATAAACACAACAGCACTGCAATGTAACTGAAAGAGCATGTCTTTGGATTAAAAACTTGGTTTTGCCATTTGCCAACCACGTGACCCTGGGCAAACCCTTTTACCTCTCTGAGCCTGGGTTGGGAGGAATTAAGGGGCCCTGCTCCCATCACTGCCAGTGACTCTGACCTGGGATCTTAGGGTAGCTCTAACTAGACAGAAACCTATAGGACTTGCCAACTTCAAATCCCTGAAATGATCTGCTTGGTGGATACAGATGTATCATTAAAGCAGTAAATGTCCACAAAATCTTATGTAAATAAAACTCCTTTCCATGTTGCAATATCTCTTTTCCTCCCTCCCTCCCTTCCACCTTCCTTCCTTCTTCCCTCTTTCATCCTTCCCTCCCTCTTTCATCCCGCTCTCCCTCTCTTCCTACCTTTCTTTCTTTGTTCTGCAGCCTACCTTTTTTTTTCTTTCACATCTACTTCTTGCTGTGGGTTGAATTATATTTTCTCCCAAAGCTAAGTCTAACCCCAGTTGAGTGTGACCTCCTCTGGAAATGTGGGGGGAGAGGCTTTGTGGATGTAAGTAAGATATAAAGTTAGGATGAAGTTGAAGAGTTTTAACTAGAGAAACAACCCGCCCCCTTCCCCCAGCTGAGGAGGCTGCTATGTGCCTGACAGCAGCTCTGTTGGCCCCATACCACCCTTCTGGTAATCTTGTAGCAACTATGTACCTTATGTCCTTGCTAGCAGCTCTGCTAGCCCACCTCCAAGCATTGCTTATCAGTTTCATTTTTGTAATCTTGTTTACTCAGCTTCTTACGCAAGAACACTGTCTGCTCTGGGAAGCGGGCAGGAGGGTGTTTGCAGGAAAAACAAGACCCAGAAGTCTGTATTGTATAAAAGTTACCCAGAGCAAAGACCTGGTTCTCAGACTGGAGGCGACTCCTCTGAGCCTGTACTGGTGCTACATAAACCTGGCTATTCTGCATCTCTGAGTGCTGTTTGTCTCTTTCTGCTGCCAGTCTCTGCAACAAAGTCACGCTGGACTAGGGTGACTTAATCCAATATGACTGTTGTCCTTGTAAGGAGAGAAGCAGAGACACAGTGATAGACACCCAGAGAGGACGGCCACATGACAACAGGAACAGAGACGAGTTTTGCAGCTTCAAGCCAAAAGATGCCAAGGATTGGTGGCTACCACCTGAAGCTAGCAAGAGGGCATGGCCCTCCTCACACTTTGATCTCAGCCATCTGGCCTCCAGAACTGTGAAAGGATACATTTCTGTGGTTTCAAGCCCTGTAGTTTGTGTTACTTTGTGACACTTTGTGACAGTAGCCCTAGGAAACTAACGCACTTCCTCTAGGCAGAACTTTAAATGCTGATGCTGGAGTCTTGGCTGACTTGCCATCTTGGTTCTGGGGCTGTTCTCTTACCTTCTTTACTGCCACCTCAAAAATGTCCTACCAGGAGTTCCCGTCGTGGCTCAGTAGTTAACGAATCCAACTAGGAACCATGAGGTTGCGGGTTCGGTCCCTGCCCTTGCTCAGAGGGTTAAGGATCCAGCGTTGCTGTGAGCTGTGGTGTAGGTTGCAGATGCAGCTCGGATCCCGTGTTGCTGTGGCTCTGGCGTAGGCCGGTGGCTACGGCTCTGATTCGACCCCTAGCCTGGGAACCCTCATATGCTGCGGGAATGGCCCAATAAATGGCAAAAAGACAAAAACAAAAACAAAACACTTTTAGAGCTGAACCTGAGGCATATGGATGTTCCCTGACTAGGGGTCGAATCAGAGCTGCAGTTGGGGGCTATACCACAGCCACAGCAACACCAGATTCAGGCCACATCTTCGACCTACATTGCAGCTGGCAGCAATGCCAGATCCTTAACCCACTAAGCGATCCGAGATCAAACCCACATTTTCAGAGACACTATACTGGGTTCTTTCTCTCTCTCTCTCTTTTTTTTTTGTCTTTTGTATTTTCAGGGCCACACCCGCAGGGGTCCAATCGGAGCTACAGCTGCCTACACCGGAGCCACGGCAATGTCAGATCTGAGCCGTGTCTGCGACCTACGCCAGAGCTTACGGCAACGCCGGATCCTTAACCCACTGAGAAAGGCCAGGGATCGAACCTGCAACCTCTTGGTTCCTAGTCGGATTCGTTTCTGCTGCGCCAGGATGGGAACTCCCTATGTCGGGTTCTTAACTGACTGAGCCAAATGGGAACTCCAAGACCATCTTCCAAAGACTTAGAGGAGAACCTCTGTGTTCATGCCTTGCTCCAGGGCTGGATGGCCTTAAAAAACCAGGGGAAAGATGTTCCAAGCAACACATGCCAATGGGGCACTTGGAATACATGTCCTACTTCAACCAAAGAGCTACCATAAGGAAAAGCCAGCCCAGTGCTTCCTTATTTTTGTGTGGAACTGCTTGACCATACAAAAAAGTTGAGGAAATTTACTCCTAAGCCTACTGCCTCCAAAGTTCACGAAAAGCATCTCTGAGTGCCTGTCCTGGCTGTGGTTCCTCCTGTCCAGAGCCTGCCCGGCCTCAGGCAGGCTGGGTTCCAAATCATTTGTGGGACAAGGCAAGGTTGTACCTTGTCTCTCGTCTTATTTATTAGCACATTACGACCACTAATCACAATTAAAAATAACGATGCCATCAAGATTATTCAAATCAGGGACAACCAATTTCCACCACCATTACTCGGAGATGGAATTATGGGTCTTGTTCTCTTCAGCACTTTTAAAGGGCTCCTTTCTTTCCATTATCCCTCCATCCCCCATCAGACTCTTGAATTATACCGGGAATTAACTTAATATGTAAAGTCACTTCTAAATGAACCCTGTTCTGCTCCTCTTGCTTTGTCTGCCCTTAAGTCCCAGTATCTCCCTCGGTAGCCTTCATACATCAAGGCAGGGCATTCTGAGTCCAACATCTGGTATTGTTCTTGTAAACAACATTCCCCCCAGGTAGATGTTTCTTGGGATGAGTCAGTGCTTTGCTGGTCTGGGTCATTTACATGGAAATGGCATTCTGCACTTGGGACTTCTAATATGTAGGCAGTTTGTTCTTAAAGCATCCAGGATTTTCCCAAAGTGTCAGGTATAGAAGGCAAAGTCCTGTTCAGTCCCCACACCCCCCTACCCCTCCCGGCCTCACCCCCTCTCACTCAAGGGAAACTTCTCTACAGAGGTGAAATGTTAGCTGAGATCTGCATCATGGGAAGGAAGCAGGTGGTAAGGCATTGGGAAACGGCGTTTGAGGCAGAAGGAGGAGTTAGGGTGAAATCCATGAGGTGGGAATGCCCTTGCAGGGTCTGTGCAGCAGAAAGAAGGGGGGTGAGGCTGGGGCCTGGAGGGTGCTGGGGAGGAGAGTGGGACCAGAACCCATCAGAGGGGGCAGGTGAGGCAGATGGTGCAGGACTTTGCAGGCACAGGAGGGACTCTTTTTTAAAATTTTTGGCTGCCCCATGGCATATGGAGTTCCTGGGCCAGGGATCAGATCTGAGCTGCAGTGGCAATCTAAGTCACAGCTTTGGCAGTGCTGGATCCTTAGCCCACTGTGCCCAGTCGGGATCAAACCTATGCCCCAGCGCTCCCAAGATGCTGCTGTTCCCGTTGGGCCACAGCGGGAACTCCCAGGAGGAACGCTTGAGATGGGTTCTTGGAGTGCTGCAGAATTCCTTGTCTGAGATGGACATGCACGTGTGGGTCACCCTTCCTGCTGACTAGGCACAGTTGAGGAGACGCGTCCCCCCGTGAACTGTTCAAGGTCAGGTTGACTTCTCCTCACTCCCCCTGAAGGTCACTGACCACGTCTGCTGGTGGACATCAATAGTGACTCCTGCTCCTGTTCCCTTCTCTCCAGACTCACCTCCACTGCTCTAGATCCCATCCCTCAAACCAGGGCTGTCACAGTGACCTCCTACTGTCCCCCATTTCCTTCCACATATAGCCAGGATCTATTCTTTCTTCCTGCTGCCCTAAGAGTAAGTGCCTCCCTACAGCTCTTCTGCCAATGACGACACAATGGAGTCCACTCTGACTTGGTATTTCAGATCCACTGGGATCAGAATGTATCCATCTTCATAAACTCCTAGCTCACTCTACACACACACACACACACACACACGCACACACACGCTCTCTCTCTCTCCTCCCTTAGGAGGCACCATGTATAGCAGGAGCCCAATAAAGTTTGTTGAATGAACATATGATGTCACCAGCAGGAGGAATGGATGTGGCTGCAGGACCATCCCTCTGAGAATCTGTCCTTGTGGTTATTTTTATTTTATTTTATTTTATTTGTCTTTTTGCTATTTCTTTGGGCCGCTCCCGCGGCATATGGAGGTTCCCAGGATAGGGGTCGAATCGGAGGTGTAGCCACTGGCCTACGCCAGAGCCACAGCAATACAGGATCTGAGCCGCGTCTGCAACCCACACCACAGCTCACGGCAACGCCGGATCGTTAACCCACTGAGCAAGGCCAGGGACCGAACCCGCAACCTCATGGTTCCTAGTCGGATTCGTTAATGTCCTTGTGGTTATTTTTAAAATGGCCTCTCAGCAGAGGCTATCTCCCTCTGACTCTGCCATCATTCACTTAAAAAAAAAAAGCAAATAAATTTTGAACACCTGCTCCTTAGCAAGTGCTCTGCTGGGCTGCAGCCTCACAGCAGATAAGACAGATTTGGTGGCTGGCTCCATAGAACTTAAAATCCTGGGGCTTATTTTTTTTTTTTTTTAAGGCTGCACCCTCAGCATACGGAAGTTCTCACGGCAATGCCAGATCCTTAACCCACTGAGTGAGGCGAGGGATGAAACCTGCAACTTCATGGATCCTAGTTGGGTTCGTTACTGCTGCACTATAATGGGAACTCCTTAATAAATATGTTAACTACAAGAGGAAAGGGAACAATTTCAGGACACACACATTTGAGTGAGCTGATATAGAAAAAGCAAATGGTCTTTCAACTAGAGAAAGAGTAAGGGTTTTCTTTCTTCTTTTGACTGTGCCTGCAGCATGGGGAAATTCCCCAGGCCAGGGAACCAACTCATAACACAGCAGTAATGCAACCACAGCAGTGACAATGCTGGAGTCACCAGGGCACTCCGAATTAGGGTTTTCAAAGCAGAGACATGGCAGGCCCACAGACACAGGTGTGGAGGCAGTGGGACCACTGTGGTTATGTGGTTGGATGTGTCAGGGCACAAGTTCCATTTCTAGCATGACAGTCACTTTAATTTCTTTTTTTTCAGACTGAAATATAGTTGATTTCCAATACTGTGTTAGTTTCAGGTGTACAGCAAAATGATTCATTTCTATACATGTATGTTTTTTTCAGATTCTTCTTCATCATAGATTTTTACATAACATTGAATACAGTTCCTCGAGCTATACTGTAAATCCTTGTTGTTTATCTACTTTGTACATAGTGCATTTTCATTTCTTTAAACCTCCTTTTCTGCATCTGGAAAACGGGGATGATAACAGAATTAACCCCGCTGGATTTTGCTGAGAACTCCATGAGTTAATCAAGCCAAAGTTTCCAGCATAGAGGGAACCATTTATTAAATGTTAGCTTATTATAATTGTGAGTGGAGGCATAAAATGATATGTGGTGCTTGAGGATGACAAAAGATGGTGTGTGTGTTTGTGTGTGTATGTGTGCTCGCACATACATGTGTGTATACATGGTATTGGGGGTGAGCCTGGACAATAGGCAGGGGTCAAGCTATAATGTTTTCCATGCCAGGGGACTTGGTTGACCTTGGGAAACCACTGAGGATGACAAAGGGGTGAGTGATGTGGTATTATGTGCGTCCACATGATGGATGAGGCATGTCTTACCCTACGCAATAAAAATAGAGATTCTTTGAGAAGAAGGAAAAAAAGGGTAGAGAGGAAAAAAGTCAGAAAGAAAAGAAAGGAAACTAATGGATGGGGCAGAGGAAGAGTAGAGGAAAGGCAAGGAAAATGGTAGGAGCACCTGTTCGTACTGGGATTTAGGGCTTGCATCTGGATGACCCAGGCATCTCAGGGTGGGTACTGGGGCTGGAGGAGGGGGAAGGGGAGTTGTCATGGCGACTTCCGGGTCTCCATCTCCTTGCCTGGCTGAATGGGAAGAGGGAACGCTCAGAGGCCCCCGCCCAGTGTCGGGGCCTGTGCATGTGCTCCCGTTTTAGGGCACACCTGACAGTGCAGGCTGCCTGTGTTCATGATGAGGGGCCAAAGCGCCACAGCAGCTCGCCCTGGGGTGGGCTTTGCAGCCTCCAGACACCCAGCTGATCTTGCAGGAGTGTGTCCCCGCAATGCCACAGCCAGGCTGAGCAGCACAGCCCCCATCCCCCTTGCCTTCCTGCAGTAAACCCAAGGATGTTTTTCTAGCTTTAATTTATTTTTTAAAGTAGCTTTATGAGCCCGTTAATAAAAGGAAAACTTGCCCCTTGCCTGACTGTCACTCAGCCTCCGTTTGCCTTCCCCCCAGCCTTGGAAACTCCTTGGAAACAATGCTGCCTTCTTTCTTCCCGCACATAAAAAGATTTATAGATCTCCGGTTCCCTACAACTCAGCCCAAAGTCGCTCTCACTTGACAGTCTTCAGAAATCAGCGTTGTTCCTCCTTCAACCAAGCTGCAAGCCTGTGCAAGGTCAGGCTTTGCTCCAGAAAGAAGCCACGTGTTTCAATGGCACTGGCTGGGGCTACCCTCCTGTCCCCTGCAACCCCCCAGCTGAGATGACTCTCCTTCAGACGACACCCCCACTTTGGAGAGGCTTTGAAACCAACTGTCCACAGCCCTGACAAGGCGCTTACAGTTGTCAAACAGACTCTGTTCCCTGCTGAGCTGCTGCTAAGGGCTTGGCTGTGAGAAAGGGGTCTGGGCTGTTGGTCCCCCTCCTCCCCATTTTATTTCAGCAAAGGATTATGGGGCTGATGACCATTGTGTGTCCATGCCGCCTGCCTGGTGAGCCTTCCTGGAGCCCCTGACTCCAGTGGCTGTGGGATATGTCAGCCTCTGTGCAGCTTTCATGTGTATGAGGTAGGTCTGTGACTGGAGGACTCCAGTGGTTTAACATATCATTTAACAGTTACAAAAATGAAGTACGAACTGGCCTGGAGTTTTGCAGCCTCCACACTATTTTTATTTGGGAACAGAGCATTCTTTGTTGTGAGGGCCTGCCCTGGGCATTGCAGGATGTTTACTTGCATCTCTGGCCTCCAACCACTAGTCGGCAGTAGAACTCCCACTGCTAGTCATGACAACCAAAAGTGACACTGCCAAAGGGCCCCTTAGAGGGGGAGGGTCACCCTGAGTTGAGAACCACTGGTTTAAATTATACTTTTTTTTTCCTTTTTTGCTGTTTAGGGCCTCACCTGCAGCATATGGAGGTTCCCAGGTTAGGGGGTCGAATAGGAGCTGCAGCTGCCAGCCTACACCACAGCTACAGCAACACGGGATCCTTTACCCACTGAGTGAGGCCAGGGATCGAACCTGCATCCTCCTGGATACTAGTCAGATTCGTTTCCACTGCGCCACAATGGGAATTCCTAAACTATACACTTTTAACAGGGTGTGATCTGGAACCCAGCAGGGCCCAAACTGATCTTTGTGGGGTGAAAAATCTTATTCTTTTTATGCATAAAGTGTAGCTATGCATAAGGTTGTGTGCACAGTTGTACATTATACCTGTGGTGTTAAAATTTCACGGAGAGTGTGGATTAGGGGAAAAAGAATCTAAAAAAGACCCTTTCGGGGAGTGAGAGTGAAAGAAAAAGTTTGAGAGACACTTGTCTAAAGAGCTACAAACTGAGGTGAGTACAGGTTTATTTTCCCACCTCTCCAGGGAGCCGAATTTTCCCTGTTTAGCTTTGAACTCAAGGAAGTTATGCTGATGGTTTTTATCCCACGTGTCCTTATCAGAAGCTACAGGAATAAGAGTCCCCAACCCCAAACTTCTGATGTTTCGCTTTCACTGGTCAGATTTCATATCCTTTTGGTCCATCCTCGGCTTCCCCATTGGTGGAGAGGAAGGGAGCGATAATTTATTGAGCGCCTGCAATGTGCCAGGCTCTTTGTGGGGTAAATTTTCATCAGTCCCTGTATGAACAGGCTGAGGAAGAAGTTACTACCAATCCTTCCCAGGAGAGGTAAGAAAGGTCTGAGCTGGCAGGTGGTGGAGGGACGGTTTGGATTTGGAGATGAGATAAATTGCAGAGGTCGGAGTCCTTGGCTCTGAGTAGATGCTCCATAAATACTAATGCATTCATCTTACTGGGTTTTTTCTCTTTTTTTAGTACAGCAATTGAATTAGCTATAATTTTAAAATGAAGAGCAAGCAGAGTGATGATAGGTTGGTTTAAATCTGTCTCCTTCTTTCTTCCAGTCCACCAGTATTTACTGAGCACCTACTATATTTTATGCTCTCTGCTGGGTGAATAAGACAAATAGGTCCCTGCCTATGAGGTGCTTATCGTCTAGATCTGCCCTGTCCAATATGGTAGCCACTGGCCATATGTGGCTCTGGAATATTTAAAATGTGGTAAGGGTGACTGAGGAACAGAATCTTTTTTTTTTCTTTGTCTTTTTAAGGCCACACCCGAGGCATATGGAAATTCCTGGGCTAGTGGTCAAATCAGAGCTGCAGCTGCCTACACCACAGCCACAGCATCACAGGACCCAAGCTACATTTGCATCTGCGACGCAGCGCAGGGATTGAACCCACATCCTCATGGATACTAGTCGGGTTCTTAACCTACTGAGTCACAATGGGAACTCCAGGAATGGAATCTTTAATTTGACTTAATTTAAATAGAAACACTGATACACGACTCAGTTTAAAAAAACTCTGAAGTGTGCTTGCAATGCCTTTTGAATCTATCATTTCAAAGGTAAAGTTTTATGGAGTTCCCGTGGTAGCTCAGCAGGAACAAACCCGACTAGTATCCATGAGGACTCGGGTTCGATCCCTGACCTTGCTGTGGGTTAAGGATCCAGCATGGCTGTGGCTGTGGTGTAGGCCAGCAGCGACAGCTCTGATTCGACCCTGAGCCTGGGAACTTCCATATGCCACACATGCGGTCCTAAAAACACAAAAACCAAAAAACAAAAACAAAGGCAAACTTTTAAATTTAACTACAGATTGCTCGTTTCCAGTGAAAATTTAGTGTCTACATTGAGAGGGGCTGTACGTATAAAATATACACTGCATTTCATTCATTATGAATTTTTGAAATATTGCCTATGTGTTGAAATGATAATATTTTCGATATATTGGGCTAAGTAAGATATATTGATCTAAATCTCACCTAGTTCTTTTCAACTTTTAAAATATGGCTACAGGAAAGTTTGAAATTATACCTTTGACTCATATTCTATTTCTACATCACAACACCAGTCTCTTTACCACAACCTCCCTGTACTTTACTGGGCAAGCTACTTCTTCTCTAAGCTCTCATTTCCACATCGGAGAAATACAGAAAATAAGAAGACAGCACAGGGATGCAAAAATCCTCAAAAATACTAGCAAACCAAATCCAACAATACATTAAAAGGATTGTACATCATGATCAAGTGGGATTTATCCCAGGGATGCAAGGATTCTTCATTATCTGCAAATCCGTCAGTGTGATACACCACATTAACAAACTGAAGAATGAAAACCATATGATCCTCCCAATAGATGCAGAAAAAGCCTCTGACAAAATCCAACACCATTTCTGATAAAAACCCTTCAGAAAGTGGGCATAGAAGGAAACTACCTCAACATCATAAAGGCCACATATGACAAACCCACAGCGAACATCATTCTCAATGGTGAAAAGCTGAAAGAAATCCTGCTGAGATCAGGAACAAGACAAGGATGTCCGCTCTCACCCCTACTATTCAACATAGTTCTGGAAGTCCTAGCCACAGTAATCAGAGAAGTAAAATAAATAAAAGGAATCCAAATTGGAAAGGAAGAAGTAAAACTATCACTGTTTGCAGATGGCATGATACTCTACCTAGAGGATCCTAAAGACTCTACCAGAAAACTGTCAGAGCTCATCCAGGAATTTGGCAAAGTCACAGGATACAAAATTAACACGCAGAAATCGACGGCGTTGCAATATACTAACAATGAAAGATCAGAATGAGAAATTAGGGAAGCAATCCCGTTTACCATCACATCCCAAAGAATAAAATACTTAGGAGTAAACCTACCTAAAGAAACAAAAGACCTGTACTCTGAAAATGATAAGACACTGATGAAGGAAATCAAAGATGGCACAAATAGATGGAAAGACTTACCATGCTCGTGGATTGGAAGAGTCAATATTATCAAAATGACTATACTACCCAAGGCAATCTACACATTCAATGCAATCCCTATCAAATTACCAAGGACATTTGTCACAGAACTCAAACAAAATATTTTAAAGTTTGTTTGGAAGCACCAAAGACCCAGAATAGCCAAAGACATCCTACAAAAGAAAAATGGAGCTGGAGGAATCAGGCTCCCTGACTTCACACTATACTACAAAGCAACAGTCATCAAAACCATGTGGTATTGGCACAAAGACAGAAATATAGATCAGTGGAACAGGAGAGAAAGCCCAGAATCAAACCCACACACCTACAGGCAGCTCATCTATGACAAAGGAGGCAAGAATGTACAATGGAGAAAAGACAGTCCGTTCAATAACTGGTGCTGGGAAAACTGGACAGCCACATGCAAAAGAATGAAATCAGAACACTCCCTAACACCATACACAAAAATAAACTCAGAATGGGTTAAAGACCTAGATACAAGACCAGGCACTATAAAACTCTTAGAGGAAAACATAGGCCAAACACTCTCTGACATAAATGACAGCAACATCTTCTCAGATCCACCTCTTACAGTAATGACAGTAAAAACAAAAATAAGCAAATGGGACCTAATCAAACTTCAAAGTTTCTGCACAGCAAAGGAAACCCTAAACAACACGAAAAGACAACCCACAGAATGGGAGAAAACCTTTGCTAATGAATCAACTGACGAGGGATTAATCTCCAAAATTTATAAACACCTCCCATAGCTCAACACAAAAACAAACAGACAACCAACCCCATCGAAAAATGGGCAGAAGATCTAAACAGACAGTTCTCCAAAAAACACATGAAAAGATGTTCAACGTCAGTCATTATTAGAGAAATGCAAATCAAAACCACTCTGAGGTACCAACTTACACCAGCCAGAATGTCCACTGTCAAAAAGTCTACAAACAGTAAGTGCTGGAGAGGGTGTGGAGAAAAACGAACCCTAGTACACTGTTGGTGGGATTGTAAATTGGTGCAACCACTGTGGGAAACAGTATGGCGATTCCTCAGAAAACTAAAACTAGAACTACCATTTCACCCAGCAATCCCACTCCTGGGCATCTATCCAGAGAAAACCACGACTTGCAAAGACACGTGTACTCCAGTGTTCATTGCAGCACTATTTGCAATAGCCAAGACATGGAAACAACCTAAATGTCCATGACAGAGGAGTGGATCAAGAAGATGTGGTACATATATGCAATGGGATATGACTCAGCCATTAAAAGGAACGAAATTCTGGCATTTTTAGCAACATGGATGGACCCAGAAATTATCATGCTAAGTGAAGTCAGTCAGACAATGAGACACCAACATCAAATGCTATCACCGACATGTGGAATTTGAAAAAAGGACACGGTGAACTTCTTTGCAGAATAGATACTGACCCACAGACTTTGAAAAACATATGCTTTTCAAAGGAGACAGTTTGGGGGGTGAGGGATGCGCTGGGGTTGTGGGATGGAAATCTTATAAAACTGGATTGTGATGATCATTGTGCAAGTATAAATGTAATAAATTCACTGAGTAATATAAAAAAAGACGGCACAGGAACATTCTGGAAATTAAACAAGCTAATGCATAAAACATCTTGGCATATACTAGGAACTCAGTAAATGCTTGTTTTTTAAAAAAAATTTTATTTATTTATTTATTTATTTTATTATTTTTACAGCCACACCTGGGGCATATGGAGGTTCCCAGGCTAGGGGTCCAATTGGAGCTGTAGCCGCTGGCCTATACCACAGCCACAGCAACACTGGATCAGAGCCATGTCTGCAACCTATACCACAGCTCCCAGGAATGCCAGATCCTTAAGCCACTGAGCGAGGCCAGGGCCTGAACTGGAATTCTCTTGGATCCTAGTCGTATTTGTTAACCGCTGAGCCATGAAGGGAACTCCAGCAAATGCTTAAAACGAGTGATTTGGAGTTCCCGTCGTGGCTCAGTGGCAATGAACCTGACTAGTATCCATGAGGATGCAGGTTTGATCCCTGACCTCACTCAGTGGGTTAAGGATCCGGTGTTGCCATGAGCTGTGCTGTAGGTTGCAGACGTGGCTCGGATCCCACATTGCTGTGGCTGTAGCTTAGGCGGGCAGTTGTAGCTCGTATTTGACCCCTTGCCTGGGAACTTCCACATGCCAAGTGTGCAGCCCTAAAAAGACAAAACAACAACAAAAAACCCTGAGTGAATTAGGCCACTAGTCTGACTGGTGTCAAATAATATGGTATTTCTTTCCAACTGAATACATAGCTCATACTTACCATAAAATATTTGGATGGTATATGAAAGTTTGTGAAAAAAAAAATTTCCTGGAGTCCTACCTTCTCCCTTTTATACAGACAGCAGACTCTGTACTTGTCAGTCCAGATGCTGGTGTCTAATTGCAGCTCTACCACTTACTTGCACAAGTGACGGCTTGGTTTTCTGTGTGTTCCTCAGTTTTCCCATCTATAGAGTGGGGGCAATACTACAACATAGACCAGGGAGTTGTCAGGGGATTAGATGAGTGAATATTTATAAAACACTTAAAATCATGCCTGGCACATAATAAGCATTAGGTAAATGTGTATTAAATCTTAAAAAAATATATTTGTGCGCTCCTTGCCCCTCCTCCACCTCCGTGCCCACCCCAGTGTTAGAAATATTTGGATCTGCTGTGGATCCTTCATGCTTTTTTCCCCCAGGCCCCTAAATCATGTATGCTTGTTGCTAATTGCTTGTTCTATTAAAAATGTGTTCATGTTACATGCACCGCTTTGGAACATGACTTTTTATTTATTTATTTATTTTTACTTACAATACCTAGATGGTGGAATCTATTCCACCAAGTTAATTGGTGTCAACAGATGACTACCTAATAGTTCCATGACAGAGATGTGAATGCTTTTCTATAACCACTCCCTTCTTCATGGCCATTTTCTTTGTTTGCTGGAAATTTCTGAGCATGAAAATGTTACATTGGAAAAGCAGGGGAGAGGCCAACCTGATTAATTACACTTCCAAACCTGAGTAAGCTTTGGGGGCTAAGCTATGGATTTGAGGCATATGGCAAGAGGTTCATTTTGAGTTAAGTCACTATCTGAACTCACCCAACAGTTAGATAATTGACCCAATTTAATTTTCCTATAGAAGGACGACCGCTGGTTTGTCTGCTTGATCTATAGGTATGTCACTATGCGCATTACAAACCAGCCGGCTAAGTATGAAGCTATTATTACTAATTAAAATCATTTCTCTGCAGAACCCTCATCTCCTCTGCCTCGCTAGCCTACCTGCCCACATTACCCAGGATTCACCCCTTCAGGAACGGTTAATGTGAGCCAAAATCAATAGCTCAATTAACAATCAGGATTGGGGCTTCCAGGCAACAGAGATCAGGATCAATAACTTATGTTCAGTGAAATTAAAGGAAGTTGTTAAGTCAAGTGTTTAAAAGCTGCAGACACAGACTGTGGGGATATCCATCAAAACTCGTTGGGTCCTTTCTCTGGAGAGATGGGGAAGTATATCTTTCTTTGGTCCATCTTCCGCATGGATAAGCATCTAATGAAGCAGGTCTGTCCTCACCGATTCTCTTCTGAAATAAACCCCCAGGCCCTGGGGCGGCCGTGAGCATCCGAACTGACGTGAGGGAGACTCTTCTTTCATCAAAGACGATAGAGCAAATGCAGGGATTCAGAATCGTCTCTCAATATCCCCTTTGGCTTCTTTTGGGAAGGTAGAGAAGTCTGCCTTCGTCTTTCATTTTGTTCCATCTCCTCAACATCACAGCCATGTACACACTCAACCGCTATTTAATGAGCACGTCCTCTGTTCCCCGAAGCTTGACTTTTTAACCTTGCCTGCGTTGAACCCTGTGTCTCGTTCACATTCGGTCTAGATGTGTAATGGAACAACACAGCAGAAGCCTGCCTGTTCTGCATGAGTGCTTGGTGCGTATTGAAGTTGAAGGGCAGCTTGTCTTGAAGTGGAGGCTGAAGCTGCTTCCTTCTTGGAAGCTCCTCTGTCCTTTAGGACCTAATTATCATCTTCATCCAGCTGATGGAAGAGGCAAGAGAGCACGGAGCGGTTACACAGCACTTTTAAAAAACATTAAAATTTTTTTTTATTATAGTTGATTTACAATGTTCTGTCCATTTCTGCTGTACAGCAAAGTGACCCAGTTATACATACATACATATACACACACACACATATATACATATGTTCTTTTTCTCATATATCTTCTGTCATGTTCTTTTCTTGTATTATCTTTTTCTCGTATTATCTTCTTTCAAATTCTATCGCACATGATTGGATATACTTCCCAGTGCTCTACAGCAGGACCTCACTGACATACCACTTCTTAAAAGCCTGGGCTCAGAAAGGCAGTCCATATTCCAGCTTCCATGACATGGCCTGGCCATCAACCACCATCCTAGCTGCAAGAGAGGCTGGAAAATATAGTCTAGCTCTTCTGCCCAGGACATGAAAAAGGGGAGAACAGATTTGGGGGCTCGGCTAGCTGCATCTGCCTTATTATCCTTTCCTGCCAATGTGGAGACCTGTGATTTACATGCCCATCCTGTTTTCCCTTTTTTCTTGGCACTACAATCTCTTTCCTTTAGAGAACTCTTTCCATCAGATGGAACAGTCCACATCCCCTAGGAGTAAGGAGGTGTGCGTGACCCAAATCAGGTCAATCATAGTCCTTCTTGGGATATTTCTGATGGATCTATCAACAAAAGGCTATCTCTTTCCAGTGACGTTTCTATGAGCCTCAAACTGCTTGATACATCAGACCTGCTGGTTGAGATCTGATTGTATTGTGAGTCCGCCCCTCCTACCCTCATTGTTTCTCCTTCTTTATGTTTTCAGTTGTAGAAGATCCTTTCTGGTAGGTTCCTGCCTTCTTCATCAATGGTTGCTCTGCCCAGAGGTGTGATTTTGGTTTGCTCCTGAGAGGAGGTGGGCTCAGGCTCTTTCGTCTCTGCCATCTCACTCCCCATACCTGAAATTTGAATTAACACCTGCCATTTCAGTCCTCTGCATTATTGCATCTTGTTTGCTAACATCCATTTGACCAAAGCAAACGGCTTGGCTGAGCCCAGGGTCAAGGATAAAGGGAGGAGACACTGCAAAATTATGGAGCAAGGAGTGTGCCTGCAGGAAGGGGCCACTGTTGGAGAACTGGGGCCATTGTTGCAATTGACCACAGTACCCAATAAATGTGTGATGTATAAATGAGCCAGTGGGTGACCAAGCCTCTGAGAGTGAAGGGAAGAGCTGGGGGTTACAGAGAACTATGCTTTGAACCTGGCAGGATGAATTCTCTGAGTGGGTAATTTTGCTAGAGGTTTCCTGATCTATCACCTAAAGCCTTTCTCCTATTAGCCGAGGCCTGGAGTTTCTTATCAAGGGACCTGAGCCATCCAAGTCCCAAACTAAAATCAGACTGTCATAACCATGGTGCTTGGGTGAGAAGACACAGTAGTGCCAACCAAGGTAACAGTTCGAAAGTCTCAAATGAGTCCAGCTTTTTCTTCTTCCATTAAATTAAAACAACAACAACAACATAAGCTACATGTGTTCATTATATATAAGATAGCAAGAGAGAAATGAACAGCAAGTAAAATGGAAATCGTTTATAACCAATAGATAACAACTGGTAATATTCAGGTGTACTTTCCTTTAACTATTTTCATTATCAACATCAATTACTATTAACAAATTGGGAGATCTCTCTCTCTCTCTTTTTGCTTTTTAGGGCCACATTCGAGTCATATGGAGGTTCCCAGGCTAGGGGTCTAAATGGAGCTGTAGCTGCTTGCCTACACCACAGCCACAGGCAACACAGGATCCAAGCCGCGTCTGCAACCTACACCTCGGCTCGAAGCAACACCAGATTCTTAACCCACCGAGTGAGGCCAGGGATCGAACCCACAACCTCATGGTTCCTAGTTGGATTCATGTCCACTGCACCACGATGGGAACTCCTCCTTTTTTTTTCTTTTGGCTGCACCTCAGGCATGTGGAAGGTCCCAGGCCAGGGGTTGAACCTGAGCCACAGCAGCGACCCCCAAACACTGTAGTCACAATGCCAGATCCTTAATCTGATGTACCACAAGGGAATTCCTGAAAGATGTCTTTGTTGCAAAATTTTGGCTTAAACACATGCCATAAACATTTCTGTCCACCATTAAAAGCCCATTGCAAACATTATTTCCAGTGGCTGTCTAATATCCTCTTATGCAGGTAATATCTGTGCAGGTAATTTATTTGATTGATCGTCAATTGAATATTTATGTTGTTTCTAGCATTTCACTGTTATAAATAATGCTAGTATTGACCAGTTTTTACTTTTGTATATATTTTCATTACAAAAGTGACAAACTGCTGTGCATATTTTTTTTTTTTTAGGGCTGCATCCGTGGCATATGGAGGTTCCCAGGCTAGGGGTCCAACTGGAGCTGTAACTGTTGGCCTACACAACAGCCACAGCAACGCTGGATCTAAGCCGCATCTGCAACCTATACCACAGCTCACAGTAACACTGGATCCTTAACCCACTGGGCGAGGCCAGGGATTGAACAAGCAACCTCATGGTCTGAGTTGGATTAATTTCTCCTATGCCAGGATGGGAATTCCCTACAAAAAATTTTGAAAAAGGAACAAAAAATACAAACCACCTTTCACCATCATAACCACTGCTAATATTTTTCTATATTTTCTTCTAGTTTTTCCTCTCACATACAATTTGAGGCTCACCTTTTCTTGCCTATAAAAGCAATGTATGATGACTTTCTAAGGATTTAAAAGCACATCAACAAAAAAAGCAGGAACAAAAATCATCCATAAGTCATCAGCTAGAAGCAATCACTATTAACTCTTTGCCTGTTTTCTCATATTATTACCACTGTTATTATTAGTATTAATTATTTTTTATTATCTTCCATGACTGAAATTGTGCTAAACCTGCAGTCCCTTTTTTTTCTTGTTTTCCTTAACACCATATCATGAGCATTTCTCCTTGTGATTAAAAACTTTCAAAAGGTTTTGTTTTTGTTTTTATTTTTTCTGCTTTTTAGGGCCACACCTGCAGCATATGGTAATTCCCAGGCTAGGGGTCCAATCGGAGCTACAGCTGCCAGCCTACACTGGATCCAAGCTGAGTCTTCCACCTACAGCTTCGACCACAGCTCAGAGCAATGGTGGATCTTTAACCCACTGAGCGAGACCAGGGATCAAACTCGAAACCTCATGGTTCCTGGCTGGATTCGTTTCTGCTGTACCATGATGGGAACTCCAAAAGCTTTAAAAAGTATTTTAAAAAGCATTAAATATTACAATATAATCTTTTCCTTTTGTGGTCACACCCATGGCAGGTGGAAGTTCCTTGGCCAGGGATCAAATCCAAGCCACAGCAGCAGCGACCACCAGACACTGCAGTAACAATGCCAGATCCTTAATCCACTGTGCCCCAAAGCACAACATAATCTTTCAGTGACTGCAAACTATCCCTTCAGATAGATCTGTCACAATTCAACATTCCCACTGGGGGGATAACTTTAGCTATCATGTTTTGCTGCAAGAAACATCTTTACATGTATATTTTGATCACATTTCTAGTGATTTCTTCAGAATAGATTGTTAGAAATGGAATTACTGGTCATAGACTGGAAGCATATGAATACAGCCTTCTCTTGCACATGTTTTCACACAGTGGGCATAGCTAACACACAGGGCATGCCACGCTGTATCCTGGTTTTAGACTTAGCTTGTTAGCATACAATTTCCTCTAAATATTGATTTCCTTGAAGGAAGGGACAAGCTTATACATTTTATATTGCCATTCCAGTGATCTGCACAAAAACAGGCATACTGCTAACGTTAGAGGGGATATAGATGAGTAGTGAGAGCATCCATTGTGGATCCAGGCAGCCTGGGTTTGCATCCCAGATGCATCACTTCTCAGCATCTTAGTTAACCTCTCTGCCCTTTAGTCCCATCCCCTGTGAAAAGGGAAGCAAGTCAGTATCAACCTCATAGGGTTGCTCTGAGGCGTCAAGACATAGCTCCTAGCATGTGCTAAGCATTATGTGTGTGTCAGTTTCATGCACTCTTTTTGAATTGGAGGTTGCTGTGTGTTGGTTATAAATCGGAGCCTTCAGAATGATGCAGCTCTAAGGCTTGTGCTGCTCTCTATGATGAAAACTTTCCGATGTCATTTTACTTCCGAACGGTACTCTCTTCATTGGTAAAATACCTGCCTCATGGTATGATTGGTATGTGAGGGTGAACAGAGGTGACGTAAGTTAAGCACTCGGCATGCTGCCTGGCAGCTAGGAAATCTTTAAAAAATGGAAGCTATAATAATTACTACAGAGGGAATACCGGCTTGCTGTAACATATTCTGACTCCATTCTCAGTGATAGCCAGCATTAGGAATTTGATGTGTCCTTGTAGACATTTTTTTTCATTTACAGTCATAAACATCTGTGTGTGTGGGTATAGTCACTGTTGCTGCTCTGATCCTGATTTTTCTTGTTCTCTTTTTAACCCACTGGTGGCTCAGAGGTTCTCCCTTTTATTTTGTTCTTGAAGCAGGTCCTGGCAGTAAGATGAGAAGACATGCCTTCACAGGCTCTTTTCACCTGCACGTTGGCAACGCTGCCCTGGGCAAGACTGAGGGTTTAGAAGCAGAAGGCTGGAGCGATCACTGCTGGGGGCACATGGCTTCCTTCGCCAACGGGTTTATTTGTGTGCGTTCTGCACTTCCAGGCAGAGATTTTGGGGGAAATTGGTTCTCTGAGTTATTGAAAAGGCGGTAGTTAAGTTTCCGAATGTGGATTTGTCCATTTCTCTTTGAAGTTCTCTCATATTTTGCTTAATGTATTTTAAAACTCCACTATTAGGTGCAACTACATAAGACTGTCACGTCTTCTAGATGGTTTGATGCCTTTATCATTATGAAATGACTTTATTTTTCTCTGGTGATATTTTGCTCTAATATATACTTTGATATTAATATAGCCACTCCAGCTTTCTTTGGACTAGTATTATCATGGCATATCTTTTTCCCCCTTCCATTTACTGTAAACCTTTTGCTTTTATTTTTAAAGTGTCTTTTTTTTGGTCAGCAGAATGTGGTTGGGTCTTGCTTTTGCTTTTTTTTTTTTTTTAAAAATCCAATCTGATAATCTCTACCTTCTAATTGGCGATGTTCAGCCCATCTAAATTTAATGTGATTTTTGGATACAATTAGCTTCGAGTATTTCATTTTGCTACTGTTTTCTATTTGTCACATCTGTTCTTGATCCCCCCTTTCTCTTTTTCTTACTTCTTTTAGATAACTGAATTTTTATGATTTAATTTTATCGCCCTTGTGGATTGATTTGCTACAACTGTTTTGCTATTTTAGTGGCTGTTTTGGGGTTTGTAGTGTTCATACACTTATTACAGTCTATCATCAAGTGATATTATACCACTGCACATAAAGCATAGGCTTCTCTGGCATTTATGCTATGTTTATCATATAATGTACTTATACATATATTCGAAACTTTGAAATGCATGTCTGGGTTTGTTAAAAGTCAATTATCTGGCAAATTAAAAAAAAATTACTATTATTTTTTTGTCTTTTTAAAGCCGCCCTTGCGGCATATGTAGGTTCCCAGGCTAGGGGTCAAATCAGAGCCACAGCCACAGCAACATGGGATCTGAGCCACGTCTGCAACCTGCATCCCGGCTCATGGCAATGCTGGATCTTTAAGTCATTGAGCGAGGCCAGGGATTGAACCTGTATCCTTATGGATACTAGTCAGATTTGCTTCTGCTGAGCCATGATGGGAACTCCTGTCAAAAATCTTTAAATAGCAAGAGGAGATAGTATATATTTACGCTGAGGGCTCTACCTTCCCTTGAGTAGCTCCGTATCTCTATCCCATGACATTTTCCTTCCTCCTGAAGGGACTTCTTTCATCACTTCTTGGAGTGCAGTAATGCTGGCGATAACTCCGTTCAACTTAAAAAAAAAAAATGTCTGAAAACATTTGCCTTCATTTTGAAAAATACTTTTGGGTATAGAGTGCTAACTTGATTTTTTTCCCCTTTCGCTGCTTTAAAGATGTTGTCCCATTGTCTTTTTTGCTTGCATTGCTTTTGAAGATAAATCTGTTGTAATTTTTAGCTTTGTTTCTCTTTATGTAACACATCATTTTGCTCCGGCTGCTTTTTGGATTTTTCTCTTTATCACTAGTTTTGAGCAATTTGGCTATGATGTGTTTTGCGGTAGTTTACTTTTTCTTTCACTTTTTTTTTCTTTTGTCTTTTGTTGTTGTTGTTGTTGTTGCTATTTCTTGGGCCGCTCCTGCGGCATATGGAGGTTCCCAGGCCAGGGGTTGAATCGGAGCTGTAGCCACCAGCCTATGCCAGAGCCACAGCAACGCGGGATCCGAGCCGCGTCTGCAACCTATACCACAGCTCACGACAACGCCGGATCGTTAACCCACTGAGCAAGGGCAGGGACCGAACCCCCAACCTCATGGTTCCTAGTCGGATTCCTTAACCACTGCGCTACGGGATCTCCTCTTTCACTTTTTTTAAACTTCAGTTTTGTTTAAATTTTCATCAACTCCCCCCACCCCACCCCCGCCATGTGTATTTCATTTTAGAGGCTGTAATCCTCATCTTTAAAAGTTCTGTTTGGGTCTATTTTGTGTCTGTTTTGTGTGTTTTAACTTTTTGAACATATAAAATACATTTAGAATAACTATTTTAATGTCTTTGCTAATTCTAATATCTGTGCCTGTTTTGGGTCAGTTGTGATGACTATTTCTCCTCATGGGATGTATTCTTTTTCTTCTTTGCATGCTGGGTAATATCTGATAGGATGTCAGACATTGCTGGCTGCTAGATATTTCCAGAGTTCTATAAATATTCTGGAGCTTTGATCTGGAATGCAGTTGTTATTTGGAAGCAATCTGATTCTTTTGGGTCTTGCTTTTAAGAGTTGTTAGGTGAGAACAGACGAGGGCTAGTTGTTTTCCACCTCTGAGGCAAGGTCCTTCTGAGTACTCTGAATTATGAGCTTTTCCGTCTAGGTTGTAGGAGGGGGCATTATTCTCAGCCTCTGCGAATGCCTGCTACCGTTTCTGTTGATCCATCAACTGATTCTTCCTCTGGCCTTGGGAAGTTTCCTCGTACATATGTACTCATCAGGACTCTGCAGAATCTCAAGGAGGGCCTTTTGCAGATCTTCAGGGTTCTCTCTCTCTCTGTATAGGTCTCTACTTTTCCAATACTTTGTCATGCAAATCCTAGCTGCTTTGATCTCCCTGGAACTTAGCTCCTCGATGCAAGAAGTTCAAGGTGCTACTCTTGGACTCCTTTTCCCCTGCGTTTGGGCCTGGGGCATCACTTAGGCCATATTATTGGGAAGTCCTATGGCTTTCCCCATTTGTTTCCAATCCTTCAAGGGTCATCATCCTTTGTTGCCTGATGTCTAGTGTTCTGAAAATTGTCATATCTATATGTACACACATTGTGTTGTTGTTGGGGGTGGGAGAGTAGATCAAGTCCTTGCTACTCCCTCTTGGCTGGAAACAGGTGTTCTCTACAGGGAAAATAATTTTCCAAGGCCACACAGTTAATTTGTTTTACAGCTTGGAATCAAATCTCGGTATATCATATCATAGTTCAGGTCTCATTTCACTGTTGTTTTTTGTTTGTTTGTTTTTTAGGGCTGCACCTGTGGCAGATGGAAGTTCCCAGGCTAGGAGTAGAATTGGAGCTGTAGCTGCTGGCCTATGCCACAGCCACAGCAACATCAGATCCAAGCCACGTCTATGACTTATACCACAGCTCATAGCAACGCTGGATCAATTAACCCACGGAGCGAGGTCAGGGATTGAATCTGCGTCCTCCTGAATACTAGGCGGATTTGTAAGTGCTGAAGCATGATAGGAACTCCTCTCATTCCACTGTTTTTGAAGATTTCTGCTAAAGTGAGTTCTCTATGGTCTTTTTGGGGGGTTTATATTTTTAGAGAATATGATCTATTTTTCCTATAGGAATTTGGTTTTGAGATGAGGACACATTCCATTCTGTTTTATAAATATGCAATAATGCAAATAGCAAGGGCTCAGATATCGATGTCATAATTTTACCAGTCCCAGGGAGTTGAGAGCTCTCTAAAACACTTTAGAAAATATTCTGCATTTTTAGCAGCCATATCATGTTCTCTGTTGCATCACTCTTTTATAATTGCATTCTTAAAATATATGCTAGATGAATAATCAGCTCCACCTCCAACTTTCAATTATATTTACTGTACAGCATTTTCCCAAGGGAACCATTAAAAACACACACTCATTAGCTCCACCAAGTATTTTCACAAAATAAAATTGATATCTCTTTTCCCTGAGATTTTTTACTTGGGGACAGGAGTCCTTCCAACAGCATGACAGAGGCAATAAAAAAGTTTGCTGAACAATCTCAGAATGATAAAAATTTTCCTCTTTTAATTAATTTTCTCCTTAAAAAGAGATGAGTCTGAATTTAAAATTTTAAACATTTTCTGCTGAAGGGTTAATTGCCCACTTTCAAAGGCATTATCTTGGGATATTTCTGCAGGAAAATTTATAGCTTTAATGATTATTTAAATTGTTTTTTTCCTAATAAGAGCCTTCAACTGCTAACTTGTAAAGTGATCTTCATCTACTGCAGTGGTTCTCAACTCTCTTTCCACATTAGAATCACCTGGGAGCATTTAGAAGCCATCGATGCCAAGAGCCCCCACTCAGACCAATTAAATCCGTATCTCTGGGCATAGAGCCTGGGCATCTGTATATTTTAAAACTCCCCTGGTGGTTTTCGTTTGCAGCCAGAATTGAAAATCACTGATGGAGTGAAAAAGCCCTCATTTTCGAGATGAGAAAATGGAAGCTTAGAAAGGCTAGCTGGTTGTCTCATGTTATACTGGTAAAGGACACACTCGGTGCCCAGCATCAAGACACTGTAACAGTGTTTCAGAGACATTTTCTTATTCAGTCCTTACAATGACCTAATGATATTTTTTTTTAACTTCCATTTTATAGTCAAGGGGATCAAGGTTCACAAATGCTGAGTAACTGATCCAAGGTCATATTGTTAGACACTTGGATTCGCATTGGTTTCTTAATCCTCGGCGTAACATTTTTCTCATTAAACCTGTCTGTATATACTGTCGCTGCAACCTCTTTGTAAGCTTGTTCACAGAGCGGCATCTTGTGATTTCATGCATTGGGTTCAGTGAGTGACATATTAATGGCTGGACCTCTCATAGTGCTTGTTTATATCAGTTGCTTGATGTGTTTGTTAAAT
This sequence comes from Phacochoerus africanus, assembly GCF_016906955.1. Classification (NCBI taxonomy): domain Eukaryota; kingdom Metazoa; phylum Chordata; class Mammalia; order Artiodactyla; family Suidae; genus Phacochoerus; species Phacochoerus africanus. The sequence continues at coordinate 39,210,526 of NC_062548.1, forward strand.
AAGCAAATAAATAAAGTGCTGGCTATGTTCATCAGACTTGTTGGTTTTATTATTATTATTATTATTTTGTCTTTTTGCCATTTCTAGGGCCGCTCCCTCAGCATATGGAGGTTCCCAGGCTAGGGGTCGAGTCGGAGCTGTAGCCTCCGGCCTACGCCAGAGCCACAGCAACGAGGGATCCGAGCCGCGTCTGCAACCTACACCACAGCTCACGGCAATGCCGGATCGTTAACCCACTGAGCAAGGGCAGGGACCGAACCCGCAACCTCATGGTTCCTAGTCGGATTCGTTAACCACTGCGCCACGACGGGAACTCCAGACTTGTTGGTTTTAAATAAAAGAGAACCTAAATTCAATTGCCTTCAGCAAAGAAAAAAAAAAGAGTATATTCTCTTATATCATTTTTAAGTCTAAGTATCCTGAATCTAGGTGCTCAAATCCTTTAGAGGAGGAATCTTATTTATCTCCATTTCTTGTTTAGGTTTTCTTTCGCTTTAGCTATAGGCACAGGACTGATAGTCATAGGCTCTGATTGGCTTGGTTTGGGTCATGTGTCTGCTCTTGAACCAATCATTGTGTGGAAGGGAATGCAGCAATCTCATTGGCTGTGTTTGGATCACCTGACTGCACAGGAGCCAGAAAGATGGCAGTGTTAGATTTAACAAACCACATGGACTCAAGAAGACGAAGAGGGGCTCCTTTCCAAGAAAGTAGGGGCTGGGAGGCTGTCAACTGTCCACAAAAGAGATTCCAGAGAGGCAGAATAATAGGTGCCTGGGACGTTGGACTAGGAAGGGTCTGACTAAGCTTTGAAAACTAACTCTTGAGAGGACCGGGTATCAGGGGAGAGCCCAGCCATTAGCCATCTCCCACCTTCCCCCAACTTCCCTGCCCAGGGCTTTGGGAAGCCACCTTGCCAGGGTCCCACAGAAGCACTTCACTGGGCCTAGGATGCCATCCAACATCAACCCAGAAGCCAGCCACCCCGCCTTTCTGTGCCCAGACAGACCTAAGAAGCCACAGAGAGAGCACTTTCTGATGGGGTTTCTAACATTATAAGAATGAGGCTTACTTATGGCGTGTGTGGGTCCCCATAAACCTAGAATTTGTTAAGGTCCCATCAAGTAAATGCAAATCAATGAAGTTTGTCCATCTCCCACATGACCTACTGGGCATGTTGCTGATTCACGTGGGTCTTAGAGTAAGGGAGAGACACAGAGACAGAGACAGAGGATGGTGCTGGGGCTGATTTCTGAGGAGTCGTTAAGAACTTGGGAGGACCTACTGACACAGTTACTCTGAGCATTTGATGAACGACAGCAACATCATCATTTAGTGCTCAGTGATGAACGTGCACAGCTGCTAGAAATGTTTTTATGAGGCACCGTTTTAAGAGAAATGAGCAGTGTGGTGACAATGCTGTTTTGAGTTGAAGCACCAGAAGGCTGGGCCTTCGAGATGCTGGCTGGAGCTGGAAGGGGTTCCAGCTCAGGAACCGGAACGCAGTAATATGTGCAGAGAGCGATGGAAAGCAGGTGGGTAAGCAAAAGCGCTGAGGATATTTAGCTGTTGGTTATAAAGTGTTCCAGAAAGCGAGAAGAGGAAAGGGCAAGACATTTAGATAATCAGAACCAGGCATGTAAAAATGTTCATAAGGGTGGATGAGATTAATGTTCGGCACAGTTACCACTAATAGTATGAAAAATGGCAATAACTCAATTATTTCTCAATTATATAACAATTGAGGATTAAATCAATTATGATTCATTCATTTATATGCTGTTACATCGCCATCACTAATGATACTGTGAAGAATTTGCAATCAAATGGAGGAAATACTTGCGATCTGTGAAAAACGAGCAGAGCACACAAACAGAATGTCGACTTGATCACACTCTTGTTTCCATTTTACGGTCCCACCATGTTCTTCATTCTCATGTACTTAATAGAAACGTATTTTGCTTTTATGCTTATGAAGTCAGTAAATGTACATTGTGGAAACTTGGAAAGCATAAAAAGTATAAAAAATTAAAACATCCCACAATTCTTTACATAGTGATAACTGCTGCCAATGTTTTGGAGCATTTTCTCTTAGTTTTTTTTTTTTTCCTCTTTTTTCTCCCTGCATGTGTTACCCTAGACTTCTCAAATCCTCAGAATTTTTGGAAACACTCTTGCCTTCGCAATTAACATAGCTGGAGCCTCTATTTCTTAATCTGGGGGCAGTCCAGTGCCTTATAAAGATATGGAGGATTTAGTGAATTCATTCTATCTTTTTTTTTTTTCCCATTCTGCCTCCAGGGATCTATCACCCCAAAGAGGGCACAGTGGCCTCTAACTATCTTCTCAAAAAAGGCTGTGGTGAGAAAAAGGTTTGGGATACGCTGGGGTTAATTACAAAAAATGCTAAACATCACTCTTCTTGGAATTCACTGACAATTCTGTACCACTGCATATTTCTCACTGTCATGCTCTTCTCTAAGTTCCAGTCTCCCATCATCCTGACTGCTATCTTGATCAACTAGCATTCAATTAAATAATCCTATTATATATTTGGCGGTTTGATTCTTCCGTTGTTTCATTCCTTCTAGACATATATAAAGAGCCTTGAATTTCAAATTCAAAAATTACTATCCACTTGTTCTCCCACACTAAAGAGAAAATGATTTCCCTAGCATATATTTTTATGTTCTCTAGAGAACCAAATTTAACTTTTTGAAGTGACTATATTTATGAATATATATATATACACACACACTAACACATACTCATACACACATGGGCACACATAAAATATATATCTATAAAACACACATATATAAGATATTTATAAAGAGTATATGTATTCATGTGCATATCTAGGAATTTTAATGGTCAAGTACTATATATATTAATTTACAATTGATTTTTCACCTATTATTCTTCGTAAAACCTAGGATGCTCTCAAATAAATATCATTCTTTTATAGACCACTAAGAAATAATAAAGTGCAGATTTTGCACCTCTATTTATTTTATTGTTATTTTATTTTTTAATGATTTTTATTTTTTCCGTTGTAGTTGTTTTACAGTGTTCTGTCAGTTTTCTACTGTACAGCAAAGTGATCCGGTTACACATACATATATGCATTCTTTTTCTCACATTATTCTCCGTCATGCTCCATCAAAAGTGACTAGATACAGTTCCCAGTGCTATATAGCAGGATCTCATTGAAAAACGTGGAATGATTTATGAATTTGCATGTCATCCTTCCACTGGGGCCATGTACTCCTCTATAAATAGGGTGCAAGCACTGCACCTCTATTTATATCATGTATTGCTAACATCCCCTTAGCCAAAGTAAGCTACATGGCTAATTTCAAAGCCAATTTATATATTTATTTATATATAAATTTTATATATAATCCACTACTGAGGAGTGAAGCATTGAGACCAATGATTAAATCAATAGGGTATTTCAAAGTCATTATATCTTATATTTATGCCCCTTTTTTACCCACCTCATAGACTTGTTGGAACAAAGTGGATCATAATACATAAAGTGCAAGAAGAAAACAATACGGAAGTAAGCACAGCAAAATCTAACCATGGTTGTTACAGAGAAGTGGGATGAAAGATGGTTTTTATTTTCTTCTCTGTCCTTTTGATTTCTCTCATCATAGGTTTTCTATGAGGAGTGGAGGTTACTTTGAAAAGTCAGACAATAAACCTCCACCTACATCCTTCATTATTTCCTTTAAGGAAGTCCACGTAGGAAAGGAGTTATGGAGAGAAATAAGTAGGTATTTCTTTTTTTTATTTTATTTTTTTTTGGTCTTTTTGTCTTTTTAGGGCCGAACACATGGCATATGGAGGTTCCCAGGCTATGGGTCTAATCGGAACTACAGCTGCTGGCCTACACCACAGTCACGGCAATGCAGGAACTGAGCCACATCTGCGACTACACCACAGCTCATGGCAACGCTGGATCCTTAACCCACTGAGTGAGGCCAGGGATCGAACCCCCAACCTCATGGATCCTCATCGGGTTGGTTAACCACTGAGCCACGATGGGAACTCCCTAAGCAGTTATTTCAGAGGAATGTCAGAGGAAGGCACTGGTCTTTGGGGATGGTGGCATCAGTATACACAGGATCCCCAATATTAGAGAGATTAGGGGTAGGAGGCAGATGATGAAGAGAAGAAATTCTGAGCCAGAGGAAAGACAACAGCATGGGTGTCAGAAACGGGTTATGAGAACTGGGTCTGTGAAGCCAGGTCCATGCGTTAGAGCTGGGTGCTAAGAGATGAGAACAAGTATGTCAGGAAGGGGAACCCTACGCTTATTTAAAACATTGAGTCTGGATGCCTCACATCCTTCCTGCCTCAGGTGAGCCTTCGATCTGGAGATGAAGATGGGGTTGAAGTTAAGGATGGAGCAAAGGGACTTTGGTTGTGAGTAGAACTGGTAAGAGAATGCTGAGCAGGACCCGGCCAATATCTCTTAACAAGCAGAGTGTGGTCCAACACCGAGGAACACCGGAACAGTGGCTCTCAAACTTTATCCTGCATCGGCATCACTGGAGAGTGTGTGAACATACAGATTGCCAGGCTCCACCTCCGGAGGTGGTCTGGGATGTACAGAGAATGTACATTTCAAATAAGCACCCAGGTAACGTCGCTGTTGCCAGTCCATGGACTGCCGTTGAGAACCACTGTGCCAAGGAAACTGTTCTCAGCTTGCTTGCAATTTCTACCACCTGGAGAGCTTTTAAATATCCTGATGCCTAGGCTGCACCCCAGACCAATTAAGCCAGAATCTAGGGGTGGGACTCAGTCATCAGTATTTTTTTTTTAAAGCTCCCAAGGTGAATACAATGTGCAGCCAGGGTTGAAAACTGCTGTTCTGAGGAGAATTAATTGAATCCGTTTAACTGCTGAGTACATTGACAGCAGGTACTAAATTAGCTCATCACCAACCACCACCCCTCTCTCTGTGGAACAAGGAGTTTGAAATTGTGCCTGTGGAAACTTCCTGGAAGAGTGAAGCTTAACAGCTGGAACTCAACCACCTTCCTGGACCCCAAAGGAATTAGGCAAAACTCTTGACACTTGGATAAGGAGAAACACGATGAATTGTGATCTGGGCACGTCCTCCTCGGAGAGGGACCAAGGTCATGGTCAGATGCAGGTTGCTTTTGTTGAAAAGAAGTATTGTGAAGATACTAAGGTCTTCAAATATGATGTAGCATGTACCTAGCAGGTGTCCTTCTAAGTCATCTCCTTAAGTCTTCAAAGTTGCCAGAGAAGGAGTCAGAACTACGTCACATGAGATGGTTCTAGAGGTACAGCTTGAAGGAAGGTGGGATTTCCCCCTAGGTTTCGTCTTCTTTCATCTCTCTTTTTTGTTTCTATGAGACTTTCTTCCAGCCCAGGCATCCACCAAGTCCCACTCTCTGGAGTGGTTTTTTTCCTCTTTTCTAAAATCTGAGAAAGCAGCCATCTCTTTTCCAATGAGACATTAGCTTAAAGCACACCTCCTCCCATGTGAGAAGTCTCAGGTCCTTTCACCCTATACCTTAATAAAGAAGTCCCTGGGGGGCGTTCCCTTTGTGGCTCAGCAGTTAAGGTGACCCACTAGGATCCATGAAGATGTGGGTTTGATCCCTGGCCCTGCTCAGTGGGTTAAGAATACGGCATTGCTGTGAGCTGTGGTGTAGGTCACAGATGTGGTTAGGATCCTGCATTGCTGTGGCTGTGGTGTAGGCTGGCAGCTGTAGCTCCAATTCAACCCCTAGCCTGGGGAGCTTCTGTATGCTGTATGTGCAGCCCCCAAAACAGGAAAAAAAAAAAAAAAAGACCCTGGAAATCAAAGAATCTTTGTTAGCTTGAGGAAAGGCTCCCTGATGCTGAGATTACAGCTTAGGGGCTGAAGAGGAGCTGTCTTCAAAGATTTCGTGATGGGCTGAATTGTATTCCCTCACATTCATATATTGAAGTCCTAACCCCCCAGGACTTCCGAATGTGGCTGTCTTTGGAAATGGGTTCTTATGAATAGATGATTAAGGTAAAATGAGGTCATATAGATGGACCCTGATCCAATAGGACTGGTGTCCTTACTAGAAGAATTGATTTGGACATAGACGCACACACAGACGGAAGATGATGTGAAGACACGGGGAGATGTCCCATCTATAAGCCAAGGACAGATGCCTCTGAAGAAACCAACCCTGCTGACTCATGGCTCTCAGGCTACTCTTTCCCAGAACTATGAGAAAATATATTTCTGTTGTTTAAGCAACCCCCCCCCCTGCCCCCGCAATTTGTGGTACTTTCTAGGAAACAAGTATAGATCTGAGTGGATGATTTGTTCAAGGGGGATTCAATGCATTTTCCACAGGACTAAACTAAAGGAGTGGATATTAGAGGCAGATGGAGTGGGCTCAAAATAAACGTAACTGAGTATTCTTTCTTAAAAAAATTTGTTATTATTATTATTTTGCAGCTGCCCCTGTGGCATACGGAAGTTCCCAGGCTATGGGTTGAATCAGAGCTGGAGCTGCCGGCCTATACCACAGCCACGGCAATGCCAGAACTGACCTGCATCTGCAACCTATGCCACAGCTCATGGCACTGCCGGATCCTTAACCCACTGAGCGAGGCCAGGGATTGCACCTGAGTCCTCATGGATACTAGTCGGGTTTGTTACCGCTGAGCCACGAGGGGATCGTCATAATTGAATATTCTTTATTGACTATTGCTGCTAACATAAATAATATCCCCTTTAGACACTGTGTGTCTCCACTTAAGAGCACAGGAGTTTTTAAAAACACCTTTTTTTTTTCTTTTTTGCCTTTTGGAGGGCTGCACCCGTGGCATATGGAGGTTCCCAGGCTAGGGGTCGAGTCGGAGCTGTAGCCGCCAGCCTACACCGGAGCCACAGCAACGCCAGATCCAAGCTGCATCTGCCATCTACACCACAGCTCACAGCAACGCCAGATCTGAGCCTTGTCTGTGACCCACACCACAGCTCATGGCAACGCCGGATCTTTAACCCACTAAGTGAGGCCAGGGATCGAACTCTCAACCTCATGGTTCCTAGTTGGATTCGTTAACCACTGTGCCACGACGGGAACTCCTAAGACACATTTTTTATTATAGTTGATTTATAGTGTTCTGTCAATTTCTGCTGTACAGCAAAGTGACCCAGTTACACATATACACACATTCTTTTTCTCACTTTATCCTCCATCATGTTGCATCACAAGCGATTGGATATAGTTCCCTGTGCTGTGCAGCAGGACCTCATTGCTTATCTGCTCCAGAGGGAGTTTTGTTTTGTAAGCGGGAGAGTAAATATTTTGGGGGTTGGGAGGTTGGAGGGCCAAAGTGTTGGAAAGAGAACTGAGAGTTACGGGATGATGTTTGTTCTTTGGGGAGTCCCTTGGGCTTGTTTGGAACCCCAGTGGAAAGAATTTAGATGCACAAGTTGAAAAAATAAGAGTTGATGTGACCTCTTTTAAGGACTTCCTTGGCGTAATTCCTGATACACAGAAACACTCAAAGATGTTCGGTGGCAGAGTGTTCACTGCACCCTCCTCTCCTAGATCTTTGCAGCAGACACCTTTGGGTGGGTCTCACCTGTTGGCAAAAGTTTCTCTTCCTCTGGTAACGTCCCATCCCCATCTAGTGAATCAAGAGGGCAAAACCCAATAGCCACAGCAGTGGTGCTGTGTGACTGGACTTCTGGCTGCAGTTGTTTGGACCAGGAGGGCTCGCCTGATGCCAGGTGAGCCAATTGCAGAATCCTCCCATGGTACTTGCAATTGGGCTTCAAAAGACTCCAGACTCTATCAAGCTGGTCCATAGAAACTCAGGAGCTGAAGCAAACCTACTTATTATTGTTGCTGTTGTTATTATTTGCCACGTGTCTTACAGGTTTGCAGGGAGCGAATGACTCTGACTATTAGAAGCACAAGAATGAGGTGGAAAGAAGCTCTGTCACTGGTAGATTTTCATTTTACACCTCTTCCTGTGGTCCTTCTATGTTCCTGCTCTTGCCTCCTATGGCAGATACCTACGTCCTTACAATTTAATACCTTTCTTTTTTTGGCCGCACCTGAGCCAGGAATCAAATCCCAGAGGGCTCAGATCACACAGCTATGACCTATGCTATAGCTGTGGCAACGCCCAATCCTGAACCCACTGCGCCAGGCGAGGGATGGAACTGGCACTTCCACAGTGAACAGAGTCCCTGCAGTCGGGTTCTTAACCCACTGTACTATAGCAGGAACTCCCAATACATTCTCATTTGACCTAAGTCCTTCCATCATACTCTTAACTGAATTTTCGTAAAGCTTCGCTTGATGGCTATGAAGGCTATCACTCATCTTTTTAGCTGCATGATGAGGTAGACCAGATAACAGCTGCAACAATAGAGCACTGCCTTTGAATTCCTCTGCACTCTCTCGACCAGGCCAGGACCTCCACTTGTTTCCAGAAAAGCTACCTTTGTGGCTTCCCCTGCTGAAGAATGGCCATTGTTCTGCAGAGTAGCTTAATAATCGCATGCATTGTAAGCCAAGAAATGCAGCCCCCTTTTTCAAAGTGGGGATTCCGGGTGCCCTCCCAGACATGGACTCAGTTTCCAATCCAGATTGAAACTAGGAATCACTTGAATTGGCCTCAGGCTAGTTAGGCTTGAATCATAATTTATTCCAATCTGTGAAATTTAATATCCAGTTTGACCCCACTGCTGGATGCTCCTAAAACGTTCATTCCTCCTGGTAGCCAATTAGCAATTTCCTTGTAGAAGTACCTTGTGGGTGGCGGGACTTATGCATCATGAATCACACGCCGTGAACTCCATTGACACTGGCTCTGTTTTCTAATCTCTAAAACGAGGCTGTGATGTCATGGGAATAGGACTGCATGGGTGAGTTATGTTAATTTAGGGGAGGCCACAAAGAAGACACCCCCAGACCATTCTTCCCCACTGTTCTGAGGACAGAAGGAAGCCTAGAGGATGGATGGATGGACCAAGTTGATAGCTTTTGTCTGTCCCCTTGCCAAAGCTGAGGACTAACTCAACCCATAAGTTGGAACTTGACACAAGGCTTTATATCTCCTTGCTCGGGGAGGTGGTCATATATTTAAGCCTTCTGGCCAAGGAATCTTTCAAGGCCAATTATTTAGCTGCTCCCAGTTGAGCTGCATCAGCTATTCTTTCCCAAGAAGTACAGACTGGCCAGGTGGATGGGTTTGTAAAAAAAGTGTGCTTAGAGCTGTGTATGTCTCTCTCCACTTATCTCTGTATCTATCCTCACGTCTGTGTGTGTGTTTTCTTGTCCATGTCCAGGTGTACATGTCTGTGTGTGTGAGATCTTTGTCTACCTACGGCGATCACATCAAACTTGTGAAAATAAAATCCTTACCCAACATGGGAAACCAGTACCCTCTCTGTTCCTTTTTAAAGATGCTCATTTGTGGGGGAGGGATACATTAAGAGGTTGGGATTCACACACACACACACACACACACAACACTACTACATATAAAATAGATAAACAACAAGGACCTACGGTGCAGTACAGGGAACTCTACTCAATATTCTGTAATACCTGTAAGGGAAAATAATCTGAAAAAGAACATACACACACATCTGAATCAGTGTGCTGTTTACCTAAAACTAACATGACATTGCAAATCAACCACACTTCAATAAAAAGATAAAAAGATTTAAAAAGAGAAAAGAATTAGAGAAACATTTGTTTTTCAACTTTTTTTTTTAAAGACTAAATAAAATAGTTACTTCTTTGCTGGTATGGAGACTTTGAGAATGATTTTTTTTTTTTTTTTTTTTGCTTTTTAGGGCCACACCACAGCGTATGGAAGTTCCCAGATTAGGGGTTGAATCAGAGCTGCAGCTGCCAGCTTGCCCACAACCCCAGCAACACAGGATCCAAGTCGTGTCTGCGACTTACACCACAGCTCACGGCAATGCCAGATCCCCCACCCTCTGAGCGAGGCCTGGGATCGAACCCACATCCTCATGGGTACTGGTCAGATTTGTTTCTGCTGTGCCATGACTGGAACTCCGAAAATGATTTTTGATAATCACTTTCCTGAAAGTTCTTTTAGAAGAATACTTTGAATCTGCCCATGTAGGGTTTCCCTTATAACCAGAGATAAAACACCTTGATTAAGCTTCCATAAAAATACACAGCACATCAATTAACAGATATTGCCAGGGGCAGGCTCCTTGTTCAACATCTGCTACTTTATTACCAACAGCACCAGCAGAATATATTACCGAGCACGTTCTGCTAGCCTCTCAGAGTGCACAGAGACTTCCACTAAGGCTACTCACTTTTGTAATGAGCCACAGCAACCTCTATGTTGAAACCATGGGTGGCACGTTTTCATCTCCCATTCTGGCAAAACCATAAAGACCACAGTTATTATGAGGGGCTTCAGCTGTACCTTCTAGGAGCCGGTTTTCACAAAAGGCATTGAGACCAAGCAATGATGACAATGAGTGAGAAGAGCTGTGTTTCTTGAACATTTACTGAATGTCAGTCACTGTGTTAGGCTCTTTACAGGCATCATCTCACTTAACACTAAACCAATCCTACAGGGAGGCACTGCTACTCATTCTGAAGATGAGGCAGCTGGGCACAGAGAGTTCACGTATGTTGCCCAAGGCCACACAGGTAGTGAGTAGCCACAGTGGCCAGTGATAGTTCTTTGTTCCCATGACCCCTTCCTTTGGAGATGACCCTCACCTTTGACCTAAGGATTGGGCATGTGAGGTAGACCAAACTAATCACCTCCTGGGCAAGCAGGATTGGTCTGGGTGGACACCATCCGGAAGCCATCTCCGGGTTTTTTTTTTGTCTTTTGTCTTTTTAGGGCCACACCCTTGGCATATGGAAGTTCCCAAGCTAGGGGTCCAATCGGAACTGTAGCTGCTGACCTACACCACAGCCACAGCCATAGCAACACAAGATCTGAGCCGCATCTGTGACTACAGCTCACGGCAACGCTGGGTCCTTAACCACTGAGCAAGGCCAGGGATAAAACTCTGTCTTCATGGATGCTGGTTGGGTTCGCTAACCACTGAGCCACGATGGGAACTCCCATCTCTGGGATTAAGGTTCAGATGCTGGGAGGAAGAAGGAACATTTTCCCTCTAGGATTGCTAAAGCTGGGTATCAGTAGTTATTTTCTTAGCATATGGAGATGTTCTTTCTGCCTTGTGGAAAAAGGCAGAAGAGAATCAGAGCAGGCAAAGATGAGAAGGATGGAGAGAGAATCTGAGTAGAATGGAGTTCAGTCTCCAGTTCCATTCCCAAGGATTTGATTCATGGAGTTTTTCAGTCCAGACTGAAGCCAACAGACCTTTTTTGTGGTTCAAGCATGTGTGAGGTGGGTCTGGTGGTTGAAAAATATCCATATATATAGAGTCTAATACTTTTTTCCCTTGCCTATGGAATGGATGCAGTCACTCGATTCAACAAAATGGAAGCAGTGTGGTGCTTTGGAGACTGGGCTGGAAAGGCACTGCAGCTTTCTCCTTGCTCTTTCTCTCTCTCGGACCACTTACTTTAGGGGAGGCCAGCTGCCATGTTGTGAGGACACTCAAGCGGCTCTGTGGAGAGGGTCACATGCTAAGCACCCTCCAGCCAGCAACCATGGGGATGTGCCATCTTGGAAGTGCATCCTTCAGCCTTGAGATGAGTGCAGCCCCCCACTGAAATCTTCACTACAACCTCCTGAGAGACCCTGATCTCTGACTCATAGAAAATGTGAAATATACATGCTTGTTGTCCTGAGTTGCTAAATTTCAGGGTAATTTGTTATGCAGCATTGGATAACTAATGCAGTGGGTTTCTTCCTTCCTTCCTCTCTCCCTTCCCTTTCCCTTTCTTCCTTCTTTCCTTCCCTCCCCTTCCTCCCATCCCTCCCTCCCTCCCTTCCTTCTTCCTTCCTTCCTTCCTTCCTTCCTTCCTTCCTTCCTTCCTTCCTTCCTTCCTTCCTTCTTTCTCTCTCTCTCTTTCTTTCTCTTTTTAGGGCTGCACCTTTGGCATATGGAAGTTCCCAGGCTAGGGGTTGAATCAGAGCTACAGATGCCGGCCTTCGCCACAGCAACGCAGGATTTGAGCCGCATCTGTGACCTATACCACAGCTTATGGCAGTGCTTGATCCTCAACCCATTGAGTGAGCCAGGGGATTGAACTGGCATCCTCATGAATACTAGTTGGATTTGTTTCTGCTGTGCCCCAATGGGAACTCCTGCAGTGGGTTTCTGTTAACCTAGAATCAACAAAATCCAGATGAGTCAAGAGGGGAGGTACCACTCACATTAAGTGGGTGCTTATTGTTTGTTTCATCCATATCCACTTCCCTTTCTGCCCACAGAGCCTTGATTTTTCCTTGGATAAACTACCACCTACCCTGTTCTCAGCTGTGCACTTTGGGTGGGACTGACCCTAATATTAGTGGTTGTCTCTGATTGGTTTAAGCCAATGCATTCCATTTCCTGGCTAGAGTGACTGGTTTCAGGATGGGCACCTCACCCCAGAAAAGCCACTGAGATGCAAAGAGGTAATTTTTGAAACTTCAAGGGGGAAAAAAAAAATCTCCTCTCTTCTGGAGAAGACTTCAGAAAAATTCTTTCTTTCCTTCCCTGGAAGAGGCTGTATGAGGATGGGAGGGTGGACGCTGAGACAGCCATTCTGCTGCCAGGAGGCAGGGTCCAGTACAGAGTGCTGTAGTGTTCTCAAGAGAAGAAAGACTGACAGATGTCAGGTCTTTGGTGGTATTGCTGGTCTCACTAGCACAAGCCTCCCCTGAAGCCCTCCTGTAGATGTTTTAGTCATGTGAATTTATGAATTCTCTTTATTGCTTAATCCCTTTCTTGTTATTTTTGTCTTTTTAGGGCTGCACCCATGGCTTATGGAAGTTCCCAGGCTAGGGGTTGAATCAGAGCTGCCAGCCAATACCATAGCCACAGCAACGCAGGATCCGAGACTCGCCTGTGATCTACACCACAGCCCATGGCAATGCTGGATCCTTAACCCACTGATTGAGGCCAGGAATCGAACCCATGTCCTCAAAGATGCTACCGGGTTTGTTACCGCTGAGCCACAACGGGAACTCCTGCTTAATCCATTTTAATTTGGGTATTCTGTTCCATAAAACAAAAAACTTCTTAACAAACACTCAAACTCGGATCTGTCTGAATCCAATGCTCATACCTAAACTGCCAAGAATTATGTGATAACAGACCGAATGGGAACAATGGGCTTCTGATTAAAAGCTGTCTTGGACACAATCCTTTCTAACTTTATATTAAAAAAAAAACCAACAACACCAAGAAGACACAGAAAAATGAAAACTCATACAACCCTGAAAACCAAAGCTGAGACTGAAACTCTGTCAAAAGCTGCAAGAACATTCCACTAATCCTAAGACTTATGAAGCTGAATTGAGAACTATATAATTATGGGTGACACATGTGTTGATGTCTAGAACAGGACAAGCCTGATATTTATGAACAGTGAAGGAAAAATGTTCTTTTCCTCCTACTTTACAGCCTAATGACAACATGACAATGGCTGAACTCTGCTTTAGGAATGCTGACTGTCAGGACAGAACATTGCTGAAAACTTTTTTTTAAAAATATTTTATGTTCAGGTAATTGGTTATTTTAGATTATACAATGGCTTAGAAAGAAATACATCTGACTATTTCTTTAAAACCATCCTCCAAGATCCACTCTAGCCAACTGGGAGAGTAATTATAACAGAAAACTCAAGGATGAGACTATTCTGGCATAAAAGAACTGGCAATAAAATTGATTATAAATGTTGATACACTTTTTGAAAGACAAGCCATGAATTGGAGGAAACACAAAGCAGTATAATGGGAAAGAAAAGCATGCTAAACTTTCCCCATATGGAGGCGTGTCCACAGATACCATTTCATTCTAGTCCCAATAAATAATATTAATGATAATAATAAGAATTTATGAATAAAAGTCATTAAGTCCTTATTATGTTCTGGGCACTATGCTAAATATTTCACAAGAAAACTTTTAAGAAATACATTTAAAATATGTGTTTCACTAACTTAAATGTAATGTATCACATGGTGTATAAGTCAAATAAATACTATGATAGACTCAACTTGACTGAGGGGCATATTTGAAAGAATGTATCTTCTTAATTTTTTATTTGATTTCCTTATTTTTGGCTGAGCCTACAGCATGTGGAAGTTCCTGGGCCAGGGACTGAACGTGTGCCACAGCAGCGACAATGCCAGATCCTTAACCTTCTGAGCCACTGGGGCACTCCTAATGTATTCATCTTTTAAAATGAAAAGATTAAGTCTTAATCATGTCAGTAGCTGCATTTCAAAGGCGCCAATCAAAATCCTATTGGGACTTAAGGATCTTTCAAAAATCATTCTAAAATCCACCTGGAAGGATGAATGGGTAAGATTATCTAAGGACATTTTGAAAAAAAGAAAAATGATAATCCAATGACATTTTGAAAACAAAGGTATTTGCCTGACCAAATCACAAAATGTTTTATAAGGCTGTAATGACTGAAGTAATGTGATATTGGTCTAAGGAATAATCAATGAAATAAAAGAAATTCCACTAAAACCTGAGCATATGTGTCACACAAAAATAAGACGAAAGAAAGCATCATAAGCCAATGAGAAACAAATAAATTCAAGAAGTCCTGTTAGAAGAACTGGTTGTTGGAGTTCCCATGGTGGAGCAGTGGAAACAAATCTGACTAGGAACCATGAGGTGGCAGGTTCGATCCCTGGCCTCGCTCAGTGGGCATTTCTGTGAGCTGTGGTGTGGCTCGGATCCTGAGTTCCTGTGGCTATATCTGTGGCTGGCAGCTACAGATCCGATTGGACCCCTAGCCTGGGAACCTCCATATGCCATGGGTGCGGCCCTAGAAAAGACAAAAAGACCAAAAAAAAAAAAAAAAAAAGAACTGGTTGTTTAGGGGTAAAGAGGAACATTAGATCATCACAATTATATTATGCTCCCAAGTGTATTCCAAATGAAGTAAAGTGGTAAATGTGGAAAAAAAAAAAAAACCCTCTATAAAAACTAAAAATGTGGTGAGGAGGAGGGAGTGGGATGGATGGGGAGCTTGGGGTTAACAGATGCAAACTAATGCCTTTGAAATGGATAAGCAATGAGATCCTGCTGTGTAGCACTGGGAACTATGTCTGGTCACTTATGACAGAGCATGATAATGTGAGAAAAAGAATGTATACATGTATGTGTGACTGGGTCTCCATGCTGTACAGTAGAAAATGACAGAACCCTGTAAACCAGCTATAATGGAAAAAAATCATTGTATAAAAATAAATAAAATCAATACTTTATCAGAAAAAATAATAACAATGAAAAGTTCAAAAAAGCCTAAAAAATTAAAATAAAATGCAGATAAATAGTTATCTCCTTTGGAGATGGGATTTTTTTCCAAGTGTGACACTCCTTGAAGGAACTGTAAGAAATATATGAATAGCTTCGAAAAATTGAGACCTTTGGTTACATTTGGGGATCTAATGTACAGCACGGTTAAAAAAAGGCTGAGGAGCAGGGGTGTGTTGAGGAGGAAGGAGCACTGCCCTCCTGGCTTTATGGATTTGGAAACAGGAGCTGCATTTCAAAGGTGCCAAGACAAGGGTTTTATTGGGCTCTCCTTAGGATGGATGACACATGCAGCCTGAATGCCAGGACAGCCGTCACAGATCCGGCTGGGCATTTGACAGCTGACCTCTTTCGACATCTCCTGTCCAAGCCAAGTGACCTGGGCCTCCTTCCCCCTTCTTCTCCTACTTCCCTTCCTCACCTGCTATCTTGGTTCATCCAGAAACCGGGCCAGAAATGCACCAATGAAGACGAACGACAGCATCATTTACAAATCACACCTGATTCCAAAGATGCACGTGGAACCTTGGGGCTCAGGACTTGGCTGATGCCCGATCAAAGGCTTGGTCTTCCCTTCTCTGTTGGTGCTGGAATCCATTCATCAGTGGCCACTGTTTTGATTGGAAACATACAACATATTCTCAAACCGGCTGTGCCTGCCAAGTCTTGTCAGGAGAAGAAAGACTTGAAGCATCGGCCGGTAATGCCCTGAGCTTCAAAAGGAGCTGGTGCTCAATACCCAAGTGGAGTGAATGATACTGAAGCTAATGAGGCCTGATCTCCGAAGGGGTCAGAGTAGCCTCATGGCTTCTGCATATCCAGAAATTAGCTAGAAATCCCACATCCTCTGTGTTCGGACACACTGAGGAAGCAGCACCCCAGACCTGAGAAGGTTTTTCCAGATGTGGTGACAGTTCACCACCTACCAAAATGCTCAGGGAGACAACCAAGCTTGCTTGCTACATGCTCTCATTGGCATATCTGTGCCTCAGATTTGGGTAACAGGATGCCAGGAGCTTGCATTTTTGGGTTTTTTTTTTTTTTGGCCTTTTTAGGGCCCCACCCGCAGCATATGGAGGTTCCCAAGCTAGGGTTTGAATCGGAATTGTAGCCACCAGCCCACGCCACAGCTACAGCCACGCCAGATCCAAGCTGCATCTGTGACCTACACCACAGCTCACGGCAATGCTGGATCCTTAATCCACTGAGCAAGGCCAGGGATCGAACCTGTGTCCTCATGGATGCTAGTCGGATTCATTTCCGCTGAGCCACAATGGGAAATCTGGAAGGACTTGCTAATTTGGAGGTGGTAATCAGTTTTTATTTTTTTTTGCTTTATGGATAATCCCTACTTTTTTTTTCTTTTTTTTTGGAAGGACTGTTGCACAGGGCCCCCAGCTGTGCAGATGTCAAGATTTCTCACAGTCTTGGTGAATCTCTAAGGGCAGCCAAGTAACCATCATGGAGACGCTTCCCACCAAGAGGTTAAGTTGACACTCAGCAATATACGATGGATGTAGTGGTAGAACCGAGCCATTTTATTTCATTTTATTTTTTCTTTTTATGGCCACCTCCGCAGCAAATGGAAGATCCTGGACTAGGGGTCGAATCGCAGGCCTATGCCGCCACAACCACAGCAACATCGGATCTGAGCCGCAGCTGTGACCGACACCTACCGCAGCTTGTGGCAACATCAGATCCCTAACCCACTGAGCCACAGAGAGAGGCCAGGGATTGAACCTGCATCCTCATGGAGACTAATTTGGGTCCTTGACCTGAGGAGCCACAATGGGAACTCCAGAACTGAGCCATTTCAAAGTGGAAATTTTTTCCTAAATCTGAATATCGACGACTGTATGCCTGAAAATCGTCACTGGGTCTTGGGCAGTATATGGAAGGGTGTGAGATTTTCTGGGTCCTGTTCAAGGCCCATGGTGGCTGGAGATTGATGTAGCAGGGAGGAACAGCCTCACAGATCACACCAGAGGAAAGACAGATGGGGTATGACCCAGCACACCCAACCTTGATGATGCCCTATCCACTGTGAAAGTGTTTCTGGACTTTGGCCTCTGTCTCCCAGTGCCAGATTGAAACGCAGAGACAGAATTTTGGGTAAAGGAGAAAAACATAGCTTTATTGCTTTGCCAGGCAAAGGAGGGTCACAGCAGGCTAAAGACTATGCCCCCCTCCTTAGGAAGGATTGCGGGAATTTTTTTAGTTAAAAGGAGAAAAACAGGTTTTTGGGTAAGAATCAGGGTTGGAGGTGAATATACATTCTTCTTTCTTTGGGGGCGTCTTAGTCATCAAAGCTGGAGTCAGGAGATCTTGGCCTGACCATGCTGGGGGTCTTCTGGGTTCTTGCCTAGAATAACAGTACTTGTGAAAAGGGCATATGGATCAGAGATGAGAACAAACTAGGAAAGTTCCTGAAAAACATCCTGTGCTAATCATCTTTAACCCACAGGCAGTTGTGTCAGGGTGCCTGATCTTTAGCTTATGGGTGACTGTGTTTAGGGGGCCATTAAGCCAGGGAGAAGGACAAGGAAGGACTCTAAGCTGTTCAGTGTTAAAGTATTCCTTTCAAAAAGAAGCCTAAGGAATCTAACTTTTTTCTTTGGCATATGAGATGCATATGGCAATACGTGCATCCCTTGAGAGGGAACCAGGGTCCTGCCCTGAGGCTGTACTGTTGTTTCTTGACTGTTCCTCCCTGGTCTCTGCATCCCCTCCCCTCCCTGGTCAGCACCTGTCTGCACCTGCCCCCTGGAACTCAGGGAAGGTCATGGAGGTTGAATGAGGCCCATTTCCTAAGAACAAGAAATGGGGGACACAGAAAGGCTTTTGTGCCCAGGAGCCCTACAGGGCCGTGTCGGGTTTCAAAAGTGGAATTTGGATTGTGCATCATTTAACAGGTAACCAGGTAGCTCATTCAATAATAGCCTTCCTACCACTCCTCTGTCTCTTACAGATCTCTGCTCTGAATCCATTCTCGGAGCAGCTAAAACGATCTTTAAAAAAGTTAAAAAAGATCACCATGCCCCTCTCATTCAAATGCTCCCAAGCCTTGGTCATATTTAGAATGAAATCCGAAGGCTTCGCCACAACCTACAAGGCTCTCAGGAGTCTGATCTCCAGTCCCCATTTACAAAGTCAGGTTATATTTTGCCCTCTTTAATCAGTTTCCCTCGGGGAGGTGTATGTTTAGAGAAAAGGTGAGGGGACTTTCCAAATTTTTTGGATGTACTTGCATTTGCTAAAATATGTTATAATTGGAGATGTATTCAAATAACATGC
The DNA here is from genome assembly GCF_016906955.1 of Phacochoerus africanus. NCBI lineage: Eukaryota > Metazoa > Chordata > Mammalia > Artiodactyla > Suidae > Phacochoerus > Phacochoerus africanus. The sequence goes on from NC_062548.1 coordinate 39,229,265, forward strand.
ACATTCAGTGTAACAAGAGAAAGAGGAGGTGTTAACGGAATTTTGTAGTTTCCTGCTGATGAGACCAGTGGGATGGAGATGGATTCCATTTGTTTTGCATTAGAATTCCTCCAGGGGGAGGGGTAAAGGTGGGGGAGGGGTAAAGATGGGGGAGGGGAGTGCCTGAGGGGCCCATGGAAATTCTTGACCACACGAATCAGTCAGTCTCTGGAGTACGATCCTGGCATCTTGCAGGTCTATTAAATTTCTCGAATCACTGAAAGATCCAGGGAAAGTGAGTTCTGCCAGGGAAAGTGAGTTCTGCCTGCTTCGGCTTTCAGAAACAAAACCAATTTCCATGCCATGTCGCAGGTGGAATAAAAACCTGGACTGGGAGAAATCGCAGCATCGCCTAAGAGGCAGGGAAGGATGACAGCAGTTCCATCGGAGATGGATGCTTGAGACTGAAGGAGACGTGATAGCGCAACCCGAGGCCTCCCCAGAGTGGACCCCCCACTCATGTCCCCCACCTGCCTTTTCATCTACAGAAAAAGTCCAAAGAACCGATTTAATCAGAGACATGAAAAAAAAATACAGAAGAAAAAAGAAAGCAATAATAATAATAATTCAGCCATTCAACAAAATCAAGGACCTTCAGTTCTTCAAAGACTATAGATAACAGTCTGAGCCATGTCCTTGGAGCTGTTTTGCAGGTGCTAAAACTCCCACTGGTGGAAGATGTCAACGCCCATAAGCATGTAGACCCCAGACCAGTTGGAACCAGAAGGTTAATGACACTGACTCCCAGTGACCTCACCACCCACCCATCAGGAAAGTCCAGGAGCTGATCACGCCCTGCTCCTCAAACACGATAAGACTCCTCACTACCCCCTCTCAAGCGGGGGTACAGTCCTTGAGGCACTAGCCTGCTGTGCTCCCCTCTCTGCCTGGCAGTTAAAGCTACTTTGTCTGTTTCTTCCACCTCGGTCTCTGCCTTTCTATTTGGCATCGGCATACAGAGGCAGCCGGGATTTCAGCAACAGTGGGAGAAGGAAAGGCCTATTTTGCTCCCCGCTCTGGTTCTGAGTGTCTCTGTGATGATCTGAGGGTCAGACCTGGTACCTTCCGTCTGCCCGTGTCTACACTCCCTTCCGGAGGGCCGGGCTCAGCATGGCGGCACTGGACACGGGCTGTCTTGCACAAAGAAACAAATAACATTGTGCAAAGAATGATCCCTGCTCTCCCCACCTGACAGCGTTGTGGATAAACCCGAATGAGATAATACACTTGCTGGCGTTTTGTAAAATGCAAATCGAAGTAACTGTTGGTCATACAAGTTCCTGGCTGGGTCTAGGCTGTGTGTCCGTCATATGGCTTAACCCAGGGTGGCAGAACATCTCTTGGTTTAGCAGAGCCAGGTCCCTCGTTAGTGTTTTCTGGGGCCCCCAGGGCTGCACTCGTTCTTGGCTGTTGACCTGGGGGGGTCAGTCCTTTGTCACTCCAAGTTCTGCCGCCTTGGGGAGATGGGCATTCGCTCCTCCAGGAAATGTTGCAGAATTTCCCGAGTCGAAAAGACCCACGACTGAGCAACAAGTTGGGGGGTGGGGCCCTCTGATGACTATCAGCAGATGTGACAAAGGGGATTCCAGGTCACCATCCCTGGGGTCAGGTTCTATCTAAACACACTCTTGGAAACAGAATTTTATTCCCACACTGGCATGTCTTCTGCAGCCTTGACAGAAGATTCCAATTGATCTGTGTTTAGTATATTTTGAGGGTTTTTTTTTTTTTTTCTTCTTCCCCAATAGCAGCCTTGTGAAGGAATGGGCTGACCTTTAATTTATAATCCTCGTGTCACAGAGTTTAGCAGAGCTTAACCCATGTTGGTTGGGGTTCAAAATTGTCTGCCTTGCCTTGGAAAAGGCAGGTCGTGCTTGCCCAAGTGTCAGAAAAAACCATATATATATATATAAATAAAAGGAACCGAGTGGGATAATAGGCTTCTATTCCCAAAGGCAGAGGAGGCCCAGACAGAGAAGAGAGAAAGAAGGAAACCTGGGCTGTGGAAGAAATTCTGAAAAAAGAGCAGGCGGCTGATGAATTTAAAATGTTTGTGGCATCTGGTAACTTGAGAGCGGCCAAACAGCCAAAGTGATGCCAAAGGCCGGAAGCTGAAACCAAAGGGCTAACGAGAGACGCCACCAAGGCGTCTCAAGGAGAGATTCAGTGCCGAATTTTGCATTCAGTGTTATTAAGATGCACCCTATGGAGTTCCCGTCGTGGCTCAGTGGTTAACGAATCCGACTAGGAACCATGAGGTTTCAGGTTCGATCCCTGGCCTTGCTCAGTGGGTTAAGGATCCGGCGTTGCCGTGAGCTGTGGTGTAGGTTGCAGATGCGGCTTGGATCCTGTGTTGCTGTGGCTCTGGCGTAGGCCAGTGTTTACAGCTCCGATTCGACCCCTAGCCTGGGAACCTCCATATGCTTCAGGAGCAGCCCAAGAAATGGCACAAAGGCAAAAAAAAAAAAAAAAAAAAGCACCCTGTCGGAGTTCCTGTCGTGGCTCAGCAGTTAACGAACCCGACTAGCATCCATGAGGACGCAGGTTGGATCCCTGGCCTTACTCAGTGCATTAAGGATCCAGCATTGCCGTAAGCTGTGGTGTAGGTCACAGACGCAGTGTGGATCTGGGGTGGCTGTGGTTGTGGCTGTGCTGTAGGCTGGCAGCTGCAGCTCTGATTTGACCCCTAGGCCTGGGAACTTCCATATGCCTTGGGTGGGGCCCTACAAAGACAAAAAAAAAGAAAAAAAAGGGGGATGCTAACAAAGATGCTGAGCTTTGGTTGAATGCATGCCCCCTGTGCTCTTACAGATGGAAATCATAAGAGGTGTGGTGGGTCTAAGAATGGACCCGTCAGCATGTTACGGCAAAGGGGGGATTAAGGTTCGAGGTGAAACCAAGGTTGCAAACCAACAGAATGGGCGGGCCCAATGCAATTGCAAATATCCTTCAAGTTGGGAGAGGTAGATGGGGAGGGCCAGAGAAGAGGATGTGAGGACAAAAGAAGGGTCTGAGAGATGCTAGCTGGCTGGCTTTGGGTGGGAGGTAGCCACGAGCCAAGGGATGCAGGTGGCCTTGAGAGGCTGGGAAAAAAACCCAAGACAACAGATTCTCCTTTAGAGCTGCCAGAAGCAATACAGCCCTGTCAACACCTTGAGTTTGGTCTACTGAGACCCATGTTGGACTTCTATAGAAATGTAATAAACGTGTGTGTGTGTGTGTGTGTGTGTGTGTGTGTGTGTGTGAGAGAATATGTGTATGTTTGGCTGCACTGGGCCAGGAATTGAACCTGTGCTACAGCAGCGACCAGAGCCACAGCAGTGACAATACCAGGTTCTTAACCCTCTGAGCCACCAGGGAACTCCTGCAAGTAGTGTAACACTTTTTGGAAAGTTTGTAAAGGACAGGGTGCCTCAGAAGCCATAAAAATATTTCTAAATTTTTATTCCCTGGTTAAATACCCAAGTAAGGCCTACCCCTGACATTTATTATAAGGAAATAACAGAAGAAAAAGAAATGTACTTGATATTAACAATAGCATGATTTTTTTTTTTTTTTTTTTTACGGCCGCACCTGCAGCATATGGAAGTTGCCAGGCTAGGGTTGAATTAGAGCTGCAGCTGCTGGCCTACGCCACAGCCACGACAACACCAGATCTGAACTGCATTTGCAACCTATACTGTGGCTTGCAGCAACACCAGATCCTTAACCCACTGAGCAAGGCCAGGGATCGAACCCACATCCTCATGGACACCATGTCGGGTTTTTAACCCACTGAGCTACAACAGGAACTCTTATAGCATGATTTTGACATTGTCTTTTTGTTGTTGTTGTTGTTGTTATTGTTGTTGTCGTTGCTATTTCTTGGGCCGCTCCCGCGGCATATGGAGGTTCCCAGGCTAGGGGTTGAATTGGAGCTGTAGCCACCGGCCTACACCAGAGCCACAGCAACGCGGGATCCGAGCCGCGTCTGCAACCTACACCACAGCTCATGGCAATGCCGGATTGTTAACCCACTGAGCAAGGGCAGGGACCGAACCCGCAACCTCATGGTTCCTAGTCGGATTCGTTAACCACTGCGCCATGACGGGAACGCCATGATTTTGACATTGACTCTAAATATTCTATAGCCAAATTTCATCACTTGTGAAAGCCAAGGTGAGTCTGATTTCAGAGCCAACACTACTGAGGAACATTGTGGATAGGGAACGAGACTCAAACTACACCGTGAATGCACTTGCACAGGTCTGGAGGTGATTCTGAGGGTTAGCAAAACGATTGAAAATGACAAATTTTAGTAGTTCCCGTCGTGGCGTAGTGGTTAATGAATCTGACTAGGAACCATGAGGTTTCAGGTTTGATCCCTGCCCTTGCTCAGTGGGTTAAGGATCCGGCGTTGTCGTGAGCTGTGGTGTAGGTCGCAGACGCGGCTCGGATCCTGTGTTGCTGTGGCTCTGGCGTAGGCCAGTGTTTACAGCTCCGATTCGACCCCTAGCCTGGGAACCTCCATATGCTGCGGGAACGGCCCCAAAAAAAGAAAATGACAAATTTTTCCTCTTAAAAATTTCAGGACTCTCTGCCTCATTCTGAGAAGTTTCATCAACTGTTTTTTTGCTTCTTAGGGCTGTACTCACAGCATATGGAAGTCCCCAGGCTAGGGGTTGAATCAGAGCTACAGCTGCTGGCCTAAGCCACAGCCACAGTAATGCAGGATCCAAGCTGTATTTGCAACCTACACCACAGCTCATGACAACACTGGACCCTCAACTCACTGAGCAAGGCCAGGGATTGAACTTGCATCCTCATGGATGCTAGTCAGATTCTTTAACTGCTGAGCCACAACGGGAACTCCACAAGTTTCATCCTGTGCTTCCCTCACTAGATCTGACTGCTCCTGAAATAGATCCTCTTATCTTTGGAAATGCAGGCCTCGATGGACATGGATAGCAATGGAAATGAGGCATAATTAACTATTTTGCACATTGATATCAACCTGCAATTATTAATTGTTTAAATATTTCAGGACCAGTGTTTTTATGTAAATATAGCTGTGTGTGTATATGTACATATAATGTAAATACGTATTTTTTTTGTTGTAGTTGTTATTTCTTTTGGCCGCTTCTGCGGCATATGGAGGTTCCCAGGCTAGGGGTCCAATCGGAGCGGTAGCCGCTGGCCTACTCCAGAGTCACAGCAACGAGGGATCCGAGCCGCGTCTGCGACCTACACCACAGCTCACGACAATGCCAGATCGTTAACCCACTGAGCAAGGGCAGGGACCGAACCCGCAACCTCATGGTTCCTAGTCGGATTCGTTAACCACTGCGCCACAACGGGTACTCCTAAATACGTATTAAAATACAAATTATTAAATCATTTTTTCTGAGTCTAGTGTCCAACTTTTCAGATGGTAACTAAGCTACCACAAAGTATAAAAGTTCTTTCTGAATTCACCCTCAAAAACAGTGCCATTTGCAGCAAGATGGATGAACCTAGAGATTATCATGCTAAGTGAAGTAAATCAGACACAGAAAGACATATCACTTATATGTGGAATTAAAAGAATTATACAAATGGGAGCTCCCTTTGTGGCTCCGCAGTTAACGATCCTGACTAGGATCCACGAAGATGCAGGTTCGATCCCTGGCTTCGCTCCGTGGGTTAAGGATCTGGCATTGTGGTGAGCTGCGGCATAGGTTGCAGATGCAGCTCGGATTTTGCACTGCTGTGGCTATGGCTGGAAGCTCTGATTGAACCCCTAGCCTGGGAACCTCCCTATGCCAAGGGTGCAGCCCTGAAAAAAAAAAAAAAAGGTACAAATCAACTTATTTACAAAACAGGAGCAGACTCACAGACTCTGAAAACAAACTCGTGGTTACCAAAGGGGGAGGGATGGATTGGGATTTGGGGTTGGCAACTGCACACTTTCGTTTATGGAATGGGTGGTCAGCGGGACCTGCTGTACAGCACAGAGAAATCTACGCCCTGTTTTGTGATCACCTATATGCAAATGGAGATGTGTATATATTGAACTGAATGAATCACTTTGCTGTATGGCAGAAATTAACATGACATTGTAAATCAACTATACTCCAGTAAAATTATACAAAAAACCCTAAATTCACCCTCGAGGCAGAGGATCTGGAGTATAATGAAGACAGGCAAGAACTAAAGGTACATTAAATGCAGCAGCTCTCCACCTGAGAGGAAAGACATGTCTTCAGACCTACCTCTAGTGCTGTCACCCACCTGTCTGAGGGGACACCAAGTATTTCCTCTTCTTTGATTCCATCTAGCACCTATTTGGAGATCACCTTTCCTCCCCTCTCATCATCTTAACTGATCCATGCACACGAACGTTTGAGAACCACTGCCTTCCTACTCCTCGGCCATAAAAAAGAACAAAATAATGCCACCTGCAGCAACATGGGTGCACCTAGAGACTCTCATACTAAGCGAAGTAAGACCCAAAGAGAAAGACAAATACCATATGATATCATTTATATGTGGAATCTAAACTACGGCACAAATGACCCTATCTTCAGAAAAGAAACAAACTCATGGACTTGGAGAATAGACTTGTGGCTATCAAGGGGGAGGAAGAGGGATTGGGATGGACTGGGAGTCTGGGGTTAGTAGGTGCAAGCTGTTGCATTTGGAGTGGATTAGCAATGAGATTCTGAGGTATAGCACAGGGAACTCTACCTGATCCCTTGTGATGGAACATGATGGAGGATAATGGGAAAAAAAGAATGTATATCTATGTTTAACTGGGTCACTTTGCTGTACAGCAGAAATTGAAGGAACATTGTAAGCCAACTATAAGTAAAAAAAAAAAAAAAAAAAAAAAAAGAAAAAGAAAGAAAGAACCACTGCCTTCTTATTAAAAGGACAGGCTCTCAGTTTTGATCGCCCAGAGATTTGGGCCCCGGAGGCCTGAGGTTGGGTATATGAATCTGAATTTTTATCAGGCACCCTGGGAAACTCTGACTTAGCTTGTGGACCACACTTTATAAAACTCTGCCCCTGCTGGAATCCCCAAAACCATTTCACGGGCAGGATGCTTCTGTGAAAGCAGCTGATGAACTGACCTCCACCACGAAGCAGGGAGTCGGAGACCTCCTCTTCGCTTCCCCTCTAGGGAGTTGGAGGAGTTAATCCATTCCATAAATAAAGTCTTGGTTGCAAGTCAAATATTTATTTCCTCTGCTGAAGAGCAGAGGGCCTCTTTCCTATCAAGCCTTATCATGACACTCGTTGGAATGGTGCCGATGGAAAGTGATTGCACTCGGGGAGATTTTTATTATGTGATTTTGACTAACAAAAGGAAGAGAAAAATTCAATTAAATTCCAGGAAGGAATGACAGAGAGTGATCATAATGGAGCCATATTGTTCCAAGCAGGTCCCCCTGCTGGAGCAGAGACCCTCGGCAGAGTTAACGCATCTGCAGACATGGGGGATGGCAGGAAAGTGGTCACAGGAAGGGGACCAGCAAGTGGGGGTCACGGCCGCGCAGAGAAGGGAGGACTGAGGTTGGAAAGACGGTGGCAAAGAGTCATCATGTTTCAAACCAGGGCTAGGAATGGAGGGCACTGAGCTATCTAAACTTGTTGAAGCAAGAAAATAAGTGATTTCTGGGCATGGACCAAGGGATCTATGGGTGGTGGGGTGGGACTTCTGACTTATTAAGGAGAGTAATTGATAACGAAGGTGATGATGGAGAAAGTAACAATTTACACCTGTGCCAGGGACACTTGACAGTGGATGGGGACTTAGCTGATGGCTCTGGATGCTGTCAGACATGAGGGCTCCATGTTCTAAGAATATAGTTCTGGGGATGGCAGGCTGTAGGTAGGAGGTCATCCCTGGGGAACACATCTTGGCACCTGTGAAGTTTCACAGGGATTGGACTGTTAGTGCTGGTGGAGTCTGGGCAACGATCTGTGGTACCAAGAGAGGATGGGTCTTAGAGCTTCCAAGATGAACAGCAGGAGTTGGGAGGCAACAGGGCCGTGGTGGGTGGTATCTTTGAGGCTTCAGAAAGGATAGGGCTTCAAGAAATTTGCTTCCTAGAAACTGGGTCTAGGGAACTGCTGTGTGGTTACTGATGGTTCTGCAGCCCTAGAAAATAAGGAGAAACTCAAGCCTGGTAAAAAGTGCCCTTGAATGTCCAGGCCTGGGGTCAACCTGCATCCTTCCTGTGCCTTAACATGTATACCCTTTATCTCATTTGGTTTGCACTTGTAATAAAAAGCACATCTCTACTCAAAGCAGTAGACGCACATTGCAAAACAATCCAAATTATACCTAAGGCTTATAATGAAAACTAACTTTCCTTCCCCCAACACTTCCATGGGTGAGTCTTCATCTTCAGAGCCAATCATTCCCGTGGCTGTTTGTCCTGGGTTCAGAGCACCACTTGATGTTCAGAGATGCTGGTCACAGTGGCATTTCTTTTACAGAAACACTGGACCCAACACAGGATCCAGCCAGCACTGGCTGCTTTCTCTGATGGGGGCTGAGAGAATGGGACTTGGCAAAGGTAAGACCCTATACGTTCTATGAATTTCTGGGTTTAAAAATTTTCTCGACTTTTTGAGCCTCTCAGAACTGCTAGAAACTATGATTGCATTTTTCATTGGAGTGAGTTCAGGCACAGAAGGATTAGATATATTTCTGTGATTACTCTGATAGATTGTGGAGTCAGGATTTGAGCTCCAGGATCCTGACTTTTAAGCCTATTTCATCCTTCTTTCACCACTCTCTTCACTGACAAACGAAGAAAAAATATTTTTGAGGAGTCCAATGAACTCATAGTCATACAACTGGGGGGTAGGGTGATGGAACTTGTTCTAGAACGTAGGTCTTCAGACGCCAAACCTGGATCCCTTTCCAACAGGCTGCCTCCTTCATCACAGTCTAATTTCTGGGCCACTTCTTTGGATCCAAAAGAACCTTAGAAGGATCGAAGGAAATTAAAGAGGGACGTCCAGGTCGCTGGCCCCTTCCCGGTGTACTTAAGTGAGCTGTGGAGGAGGCCAGGCCATTTATTTTCAGGAACAGCCTAATGATCACCCAGCAAGTCTGGTTACGGATGTGGTTCATCAAGCCACCTGGATATACTAGTGCAAAATGCCCAGAGTCCGTCTTAGGCTGATGGATTGCCCGAGTTATTAATACGGAAAAGGAGGGAGATTTACTTTCGGTAGTGGAATTAAGGTGCTTCAGTGCACCCTGGACTAGTTGTTTTAAAATAACAGGGGACCGAGTTTCTCTTGGAAAAGGACTTAATTTTTATTGAAAACCTACCACCTTCAAATGGCCGGGAAGTTGAAGAACTATAAAACTGTCAAACAGCCCCATTATTAAAAGCTTTATTTGACAAATCGTCCACTGCTGGGGTAACTCGTGCGTTTTCCCTCTTCCCGCAGAAGAAATAAAACCACTCACTTATGCAAACTGCTGACAAGGAATGGAAACAAATGGACTTCTACACACGCACAGAGACACCCCGGCCCCTTCCCTCAGCCTAATGGAGGTGCAAGCCATTCATAAATCCAGGGCCGCTCGGACAGAACGGTGGTTCTGCAACTTCTCATCTTATCAGGGTGGAGGAATATGTCCTTGTTTCTGGAAGGCTCTGCATCAGTGGGAGGGATTCGAGGGCAGGAAGAAGTGTTTTACTAACGCAGTTCTCCTTAAGGCAGCTCATATGTATCACCCCATGGCTTCTGTGGACCAGAGGTCCAGGCACACCTGGGGTGGGGCTTTTGCTTATGAACTCATGGGGTCAGAAACCCAACTGGGGCTGAGGTCCCATCTGGAGGCTCAGCTGGGGAAGTGGTGATTTCCCTATTGGTGTGGTTGTCGGCGGCATTCACTTCCTTGATATCCTTTCTCCTTTACATTTATTTGTGTTTTATTTATTTATGTATTTATTTTGGCTGCCCCATAGCACATGGGAGTTCTCCGGAGCCAGGAATCAGATCTGAGCCAAAGTTGCAACACGGGATCCTTAACCCACGGGGCTGGGCCAGGGATTGAACCTTTGTCCCAGTGCTTCTAGGATGCCACCGATCCCTCTGTGCCCCAGCAGAAACTCCTGGTTTTAATTACTTAATTAATACACATCTGCTGACTGTGGTCCAGAAGCCACCCTCAGCTCCTAACCTGAAATTTCCTGCCACATGAACTTCTGCAACGTAGCCACATAAAACACCAAGCCAGAAAGAAGAGTCTCTCGTGAGCAGGTCTGCAAGACGGAGTCTTACGTAAGGCCATGAGTTACAGAAGGGCTGGCGCATCCCCTCTGCCACATTCTGTGGTTAGAAGTGAGTCATGGTCTTGCCCTTCCTCAGGGAGAGGGGATTATGCAAGAGTCTGAAGATCAGAAGGGAAGAATTATGGCCATGACCTCAGAGTCTGTCCATCATGCTGTCCTAATCCACCTCCAGGGGCTGATCCAGTTGAGTATGTTTCCCTGAGCTGCTGGGAGAAAAAGAAGGAAGGAGGCAGGGAAGGAGGGAGGCTTAGTTATGGGGTGCTTTGCACACATAAGAAAGCAACAGTTCTGTTTAGAATCCTATCTGGGAAGAAATGACTTTTTTCTCTTGGCCACGTCTACTTCTGATTCACAGATTAATGAACGAATGAGATGTAAGCTCTAGGTGTAAAAGCCAATCGGATAAGCTTCCCTGAGTTTTGGGGTGCTACTCTGCACCTTTAAAACAGAGCGACTGTCATTACGAGGCAGCCACAGTAGACGGGGTTTGGAAAACTGTTGTCTACACAATGCATGCTGTTGGACTAGTCTTGTGGTCGACAATCCTTTTTTGCATGTCAATTCGGCACGTGTTTGATCAGAAGTCTGATGAGCACTTAGAACACGGCGACTCCTAAATTAATGTTCAGGGAATGAGCAGGAGTGTGTGTGTTTTTCTTTTGGGGTTGGTGAGGGAGCAGATGAGTTAGGAAGCAGATAAGGAGTGAAGGTAAAGGCAGGGATGGAGGGAGAGGCACAGACAAGCTGCTCACACACGGTTGACAGAAATCAGGGTTTCTCATAACGGCTGCTGCCGCTGCCGGGCCCCCTTAAGAAAGAAAAGAAAGAAAGAGAGAAAGAGAGAAAGAGAGACAGAGAGAGAGGGAGAGAGAGAGAGAGAGAAAGAATGAGAGAAAGAAAGAAAGAAAGAAAGAAAGAAAGAAAGAAAGAAAGAAAGAAAGAGAAAGAAAGAAAGAAAGAAAGAAAGAGAAAGAAAGAAAGAAAGAAAGAAAGAAAGAAAGAAAGAAAGAAAGAAAGAAAGAAAGAAAGAAAGAAAGGAAGGAGAAAAGAAATCAGGGTTTCTCAGCCTTGGCTCTATTGACCTTTGGAGCCAGATCATTCTTTGTTGGGGGGAGGCATTAGTTTAGCATCTCTGGCCTCTACTCAACAGATGCCAGTGGCACCACACACACCTCAACCCTCTACAGACACTGCCAGAGGTTCTTTCGGGAGAAGGGCAAAACCTCCTCCAGTGGAGAAGCCCTGAATCAGTCTAGCACAGCACAAATGACATTGTTTTTCGGGGGGGGGGGGTAGGCAGCACTTATGGCATATGTGAGTTCCCAGGCTATGGGTCAAATTGGAGCTGCAGCTGCAGGCCTATGCCACAGCCACAGCAACTCGGGATCTGAGCCACATCTGCAACCTACACTGCAGCTCATGGCAATGCTGGAACCTTAACTCACTGATTGAGGCCAGGGTTTGAACCCACATCCTTGCAGATAAGAATTGGATTCTTAACCGGCTCAGCCACAACGGGAACTCCCTAAATGACATAGATTTTTTTTCAGGGGGCTTGAGTTTGATGTTGTTTAGGGGCTTGAGTTATTTTACCTGGAGCAATATATAACTGCTTCGGTTTTCACAAATGCTAGAATTAATTCATGGAGTGACCCCTGTTGTTGGGAATCAGTAGCTCACTTTGGAGTTTTGGAGATGGATGTGCTACATTTGAACCCTGGTTCTATCCCCTACGAGCTGTGTGATTGCAGGCAAATTTTAAAAATGGCCTCTGTTTTGGTCTCCTTACCCACAAAACAGAGATGACAACTCCTCTAGCTGCTGCTGTGAGTATACACAATATATGTAAAACCTTCAGGGCAGGGGTTCTGTGCCAAAACAAAGATGCACAGTCTTATTCCTTAGAATGTCTTTAGAATCTTTTTTTTTCCTTTTTTTTTTTTAAATCTTTTTATGGCCACACTGATGGCATACGGAGGTTCCCAGGTTAGGGGTCAAATTGGAGCTGTAGCTGCCAGTCTACACCACTGCCACAGTAATGGGCGATCCAAGCTGCATCTGAGACCTGCGGCAACGCTTGATCCTTAACCCACTGAGTTTGGCCAGGGATCGAACCTGCAACCTCACAGACACCATGTTGCATTCTTAACCCGCTGAGCCACAATGCAAACTCCAGGTATAAGGATTTTATTTTATTTTATTATTTCTTTTTTTTTTTATTTTTTAGGGCCAAACTCACAGCATATGGAAGTTCCCAGGCTTGGGGTTGAATCTGAGGTGAAGCTGCCGGCCTGCACCATAGCCACAGCCACACCAGATCTGAGCCGCACCCATGGACAAAGTTGCAGCTTTGGCATCACCAGATCCTTAACCCACTGAATGAGGCCGGGGATTGAACCCTCGTCCTCATGGATATCAGTCGGGTTCTTAACCTACTGAGCCACAACAGGGAACTCTTGAGAATCTTCAGACATCTTTAGACAACCTGTCTTAGGTTGGCCATTTTCTTCCTTCACTGCTTCTGGATTGAGGATCATGCTGGGATAAAACAGAAGGACCAGAAGCATCTTCATCGTGGGCTCAGCTGTCTTTCTCAGGTGAAGATGACTGACAGGTACTGGGACACAGAGCAGGCCAGCTCTGATGAGGAGAGGGGGCTTGTTTGGGGGGAGTCACAGTGAGACCCAAACATCCTCTACGGTTGGGGGGTATTTCTCCAGGATTACATTAAAAAAAGTCTTTTTAGGGCTGCACCCATGGTATATGGAGGTTCCCAGACTAGGGGTCAAATCAGAGCTATGGCCACCGGCCTACATCATAGCCACAGCAACACAGGATCCAAGCTGTGTCTGTGACCTACACTGCAGCTCACAGCAACGCCGGATCCTTAATGCACTGGGCCAGGCCAGGGATCGAACCTGTGTCCTCATGAATACTAGTCAGATTCGTTTCTGTTGCATCATGACGGGAACTCCTTCAAGATTACTTTTTAAGAGCTCCTTCCTTTTTTTCCTAGGAGATCTTGTTTTCTGTTGGCTGCAAACTAATCTTTATGATCTCATTGCTAGGAAGTATTTTCATGCATGAGCCCGTAATGCAACACAGATGTATTATTGTAGTAAAATATACCTAACATAAAATTTACTATTTAAGCTATTTAATTTTATTTATTTTTTTTTTTGTCTTTTTGGGACTGTAGCCGAGGCATGTGCAGATTCCCAGGCCAGGGGTCGAATTGGAGGTGTAGCTGCCAGCCTACACCACAGCCACAGCAACGCCAGATCCTTAATCCACTGAGCGAGACCAGGGATCGAACCTGTGTACTCATGGATGCTAGTCAGATCTGTTAACCGCTGAGCCGCAATGGGAACTCCAAAATTTCCATCCTTTTTTTACCCTGAATAATATTCTATTGTATGTATAGATCACATTTTTTTTTTTTCTGGCTGCCCCAAGGCATATGGAGTTCCCAGGCCATGGATCAGATCCCAGCCACAGTTGTGACAGTTGTGACCTAAGCTGCAGCTGCTGCAATGCTAGATCCCTTAACCCACAGTGCCAGGCCAAGGATTGAACCTGTGTCCCAGGGCTCCCAGGATGCGGCTGATTCCATTGCTTCACAGCGGGAACTCCAAGATCACATTTTGCTTATCCATTCATCTGTCGATGGACACTTGGGTGCTTCCCCCTTTGGGCTCTTGTGAATAGTGCTGCCATGATCATGGGTGTACAATTAACCGAGTTCTTGCTTTCATTTCTTTTGGCTCTATACCCAGAAGGAGAATTGCAGGATGATATGGTATTTCTAAGTTTACCTGTTCTGTGGCACCACCACACCATTTTCCACAGCAGCTGCATCATTTTCCATTCCTACCAGCCATGCACAAGGGTTCAAATTTCTCCACGTCCTTGTGATTTGGGTTGGCGGTTCCCTAATGACCAGTGACGTGGAACCTCTTTTCATGTTTGCATTTCAGTCTTCACAGAGAATTTGGAAAACTTCCTAGTGGCATGTCAAGCAGCCTTAAGGAGGAGACAACATTAGACAGGGAGACCACCCCACCTGCAAATGCCCCCAATGTCCAGCCGTGCCCACGCTGCCTGTTTGCTGCCTGCACGAGGTCATTCCCAAGCTCCAGGCTCTGAGAACTCCCCAGCCTACGCGCTGCTCATTCATCCTGGTTATCAAGCGATATCCTGCCTCCAAAGTCTGCTGAGGAAAGCACGGCCAGCTGCCATTTCTTTAATATTTAGAAATCTGCCTTAATAAATCCTAGCACTTCTTGCATGTTGCTATCTGTATTTGTGGTCTGCAGTTTTCTGGGAATTCAGTGGGATGGTTTCTTATCTGTTAGCTTGTCAGAAACAGGCACGAGGACAATCAAATGGTCATCTATTCACATCTGGTGTTCTGCGGGGAACAGTGTTTAGACCCCTACCGTGTTTAACTGTATGAACGGTTTCTATCTATCATCTAAATCAGAACTGCTTATGCGCAGAGCAAACTGCGGCAGAGAGACCCACACAGGATCCATGCTGGGGAGAGGGGAGAGCAGCCACGCTCTTCCAATACTGGGGGCTTGTAGAATTCTTACCATGCTTCTTTCTTCCTTGTTCCATCCTGACTCCTCGAAGTGTAGGTTTTTGGGATTTTTTTTTTTTTTCTTTTTAGGGCTGCACCTGTGGCATATGGAAGTTTCCAGGCTAGGGGTTGAATCAGAGCTGCAGCTGCCTTGACTGTGACCTACACCACAGCTTGTGGCAATGCCAGATCCTTGCCCCCACTGAGCAAGGCCAGGGATCAAACCTGCAACCTCATGGATACTATTTGGGTTCATAACCCACTAAGCCACAACGGGAACTCTTGAAGTTTAGCTTTTAATCACTGCACTGTGTGTGCACATGTGCAAATGTGCAGATGTGTGATCTCAGGGTCTGTGAGTGCTTCTTGTATATTTCCTTGCGTCTGTCTGTATTTGCACTTTTGTGTATCTGTGCCCTCCGTCACTTCTTGCTCGTGTGTATGGGTTTCTCTATGGATGCGTTTTGCACGGTTTTTTGGTGTCTGTCTCACTGCTGCAGGTCCCTCTGTGCCTGCATATCTGTTTGCGCCTGTGATTGGCTGTCTTTGGAGGTTTGTATTGGTGTGTGGATTTGGTGCGTGCGTGTGTGTGCGCGTGCATGTGTGCGTGCGTGCATGCGTGTATGTGTGTGTGTGTCTGTGTCTGTGTCACATGATTCCTTTCCCTTTTTGCATCACCCCTCTTCCTCATTGGATGGAGGCAGACCATCCGTTTTCAAGTTCAAGGAGGATGATGGGTTTGGACCATTATGCCCCTGGTCAGGTAGCCGTCTTTGTGATATATCTGCAGCTTGGCCTGCAGGGCCCCTGGGACGGCTCCCGCCCTCGGTGCGGGCAGAGCTATCTGTGTTGAAGTCAATGCCTCCTTTCTTTCTACTGCTCACAAGGCTGACACACAGGGCTTCTGCGACCCCCTTCGTGAGGCTCTTAGAAGGAAGGTCTTCGTAGGCGGCTGAAACAGTCCATTCAGCTCCGCGTGGTTCCCTGCCCTGAAATCTCCTTGTTTCCAGGAGAAACAGCACGATTCCTTCAGGTGACCAAGTTCCTCTCTGTTGGTGAACCAGCTTGCCCTCTGCTGTAGCTGAGATTTCCCCTTTGAGCGCCCGCAGAGGGTTCCATCTCCCCCACCCCAGTGCGTTATCAGGGGTCAGGAGGATGTGACAATGGTGGTCATTGCTGTCGTTATCCCCATAATCATCCATCGCCACTTGTTGCTGTACAGAGTACGAGTGCCTAGGGTGTTCCTCCCAATGCCTCTTTCAAACCAAAGGTTAAACACACCATGCAAGGAAAATAATTTCCATTTTCCCAGAAGCAGCTGAATGATCACAGGGAATGAGATGTGATGCTCAGTCTTTCCCACGAGTTAAACTATGTCACATGGACCCCAGGAAGCAGATGTCATTCTTTTTTTTTTTGTCTTTTAGGGCCACACCTGTGGCATATGGAGGTTCCCAGGCTAGGGGTCCATTCTGAGCTGTAGCTGCCGGCCCACAGCAGAGCCACATCAATGCAGGATCCGAGCCGCGTCTGCAACCTACACCACAGGTCACAGCAATGCCAGATCCTTAATCCACTGAGCGAGGCCCGGGATCGAACCCACATCCTCATGGATGCTAGTTGGGTTCGTTAACTGCTGAGCCACAGTGGGAACTCCAGATGTCATTCTTTTCTCCATTTACCAGTAGGAAAAGGGATACCCAGAGAGGCTAAGTGCTTTGTCTGCAGTCGCACAGGTAGTAAGTGATAGATGTTGGAAAAGAGCCCAGACTTGCAGGGTTCTGTGCAGAGCCCATGCTCTGAACCTCTCAGGGAGTGGAAAGGTTGAGGTGGCCGTGCTCCTGGGTTGTAGCTGGTCCTCTCCCTCGACTTTCTCGGGACCAGTGACCCGAGGATCATCTTATAGCTTTGGGTAGTGCTTGGGCTGCTGCTGCAGCAAAGCATTTTCTTCCCAGATGCCTTCCTGCTCCTCCAAGTTGGCTGTTGGTTTACCCTTCTCTCTCTGTCTCCCTGTCTCTCTCTCATCTTCCAAACCTGCTCCCTCCCGAGGTCCAGGTCCAGAATTCCAGGGTCATCTTTGACTCCTCTTTTTTCTTTTTCTTTTTCGTTTTTTTTTACAGCCACACCTGTGGCATATGGAGGTTTCCAAGCTAGGGGTTAAATAGGAGCTGCAGCAGCTGGCCTACGCCACAGCCACAGCCACAGCAGATCCTTAACCCACTGAGAGAGGCCAGGGATCTAACCCACATCCTCACAGAGACAACATTGGGTCCTTACCCTGCTGAGCCACAGCGGGAACTCTGACTCTTCTTTTTCTAATATCTCCCATCTGGTACATTACTGAGTGCCAGCAGCTCTACCATCAAGACACGTGCAGAAGCCAGAACCCAGAACCCAAGAACTTGCCTCCAACCCCCGCGACCACCTCCTTGCTGGACACCCCCGTCATCTCTCTTCTGGGGACTGCAGTGGCCTCCGAGCTGGTCATCTTGGTTCCGTCATTTTCCTTATTGTTCACCCTCTACACAGAAACCAGAGGGACCACTGATGCTAAAGTATTAAGTCCAGTCACATCACTTCTCTCCTCCATGCTCCCATTCCACCCAAAGCAAAGGCCAAACTCCCTCCTGCAGGACCCAAACGATCTGAGCCACAGTCACCCCTCTGGCTTCATCACTGCCCTCACACCACTCACTCTGGCCACGTGGCTCTCCCTCATCCTCAGACACGCCTGGAACATGACCCCTCAACCCCTTCGTCCCAGCTTCCTTTTGCCTGGACTGCCTGCCCCGCACTCACCTGACTCCCTCTCCCCCCACTTCCTTTGCTCAACAGTAACCAGCCCTCAAGTTTCAACCACGCTTCACCAAGGCATAGCCCACCCTTTTTCTTAATTTTTTCCCTCTTAGCATACGATGACATATTTATGTACCTTGCTTATTTTCTATCTCCTTGCTAGCAGGGCTTAGGGATTGAGGCTCTCTCAGCTTTCCTGGCACATCATAGGCACTTAGTTTTTGCTGAATGACAGATATATGGCAAGACATGCATGTAAAACAAAATTAAAAGAGTCTGGGAGGGAAAATCTTCTTCCCTACCACTGTCCTTGAGGCACACACTTTTCACTCCCTAGAAGCAACTGCTATGGCTGATTCTCCTGCATCCTGAATCCTTCCAGAGATATATTATACTAATGAACATCTGTGTGCATATGTGTCTGTCGCTGTCTTTTACTCTCCATCCTTCTTCCTAACCCTACCCCTAGCTCTACCATCCCTGCTTCTACCTATGTATCTGTACAACATCATATATATATAAAACGAACATCTCGGAGTTCCCGTCGTGGGGCAGTGGTTAACGAGTCCGACTAGGAACCATGAGGTTGCGGGTTTGGCCCCTGGCCTTGATCAGTGGGTTAAGGATCTGGCGTTGCCGTGAGCTATGGTGTAGGTTGCAGACGAGGCTCTGATCCTGCGTTGCTGTGGCTCTGGTGTAGGCCAGTAGCTACAGCTCCGAATCGACCCCTAGCCTGGGAACCTCCATATGCCGCGGGAGCAGCCCTAGAAATAGCAAAAAGACAAAACCAACCAACCAACCAACCAACCAACCAAAAGAACATCTGTGTGTGTGTCTGTCGCTGTCTTTTTCTTTCCATCCTTCTTCCTAACCCTACCCCTAGCTCTACCATCCCTGCTTCTACCTGTGTATCTATATGTATCTGTTCAGCATCATACACACATTGTTTTTCACCCTTCTTTCTTTACTTAATATCTTGGCAATACTTTCACATCAGGACATGAAGAATTGCTTCAGTCTTTTTAATGCTTGCCTATTATGCAACAGTCTGGGCACACATATATTCTTTCACCGTCCCCTAGTGACAGGCTTTTGGGGCAGTTCCCAATATTTTGCTCTTGCAGACATGACTACAATGAATAACGCAGTGCTTACATAATTTCTCACAAATGCAAGTGTATCTGGGGGATGGATTCCTAGAAGTGAAAGTGTGTTGGCTTATTTAAAAAAAAAAATCTATGCTTTCTCGTGAGGGTGTTCATGGCAATGCTGATCCAGGGGCACTACTGGGTTTTACAATGTCCGAATTTAAAATCGACTCATTATAGAAATAATGCCATTTGCAGAAACATGGATGCAACTAGAGATTCTCATACTAAGTAAATCAGAAAGAGAAGGACAAATACCCTATGATATCGCTTATATGTGGCATCTAAATATGACACAAATGAGCTTATCTACGAAACAGAAACAGACCCACAGACATAGAGAACAGGCTTGCGTCTGCCCAGGGGGAGTGGGGGAGGGGAGGGATGGATTGGGAGTCTGGGGTTAGGAGATGCAAACTGATTTATGGAGGACGGATAAACAACAAGGTCCTACTGTAGAGCACAGGGAACTCTAGTCAATATTCTGTGATAAACTAAAACGGAAAAGAAATGAGAAAGAATGTGTATATCTGTATAATTGACTCACTTGGCTCTACAACCGAAATGAACACAATACTGTAAGTCAACGATACTTCAATAAAATGCATTTTAAAAAAATCCGACTCATTCTATGGTTAATGGAGAACTCATGGTGACCGATGAACTGGAAGCCCATCCCTAACTCCCTACCCCACCCCCTCACCTTGAGAAGGTGCCATGAGTCTCAGAGGCAGAGAGTTTCATAGGACGATTTTGCATGAACAGTAGCATGAGACCTGATTGTCTTTAAAAGCAGCCCTGGAGTTGGGATTATCCTCTACGCCAAAAACATCTCTAATTTTGATGTTGCCTGTGGTCTCAGAGCTTATTTTTCCTCTCCTGGCGCTGCTGCATTTGGGGAGTAGGGTGGGGTATAATTAGCAGGGCTACTTTCTACAGAGAGAGACAGAGGTGAGAAACTCGGATGTCATCCATGCCTAAGCTTTGTGTGAAGTTCTGGATGTTAAGTTTCCCTTTCTGTAAAATGGAGATAATAATATCTACCTTCCAGGGACGGTCCTGAGGACTTCATTAACTCATGTATTTGTCTCTTCGAAAATATTTACTAAATCCCAACCGTGTATCAGGCTCAGGGAACGTAGACCTAAAAAACATTCGCAAAGAGAATGGAATGGACGTGTGTCCATGTATAGCTGAGTTACTTGGCTGGCCCGCAGAGAGGATCACAAACTGTGAATCAACCATACTTCAGTTAGGCTTTTAACAAATAGTCACAAGAGTTCCCATCACGGCTCAGCAGGTTAAGAACCCAACCTAGGGTCCGCGAGGGAGGCAGGTTCAATCCTTGGCCTTGCTCAGTGGGTTAAGGATCCAGCATTGCTGCAAGCTGCAGTGTAGGTCGCAGCTGCAGCTCAGACCTGGCGTTGCTGTGGCTGTGGTGTATGTTGCAGCTGCAGCTCTGAATTGACCCCTAGCCTGGGAACTTCCACACGTGCAGGTGCAGCCCTGAAAAGGAAAAAAAAAAAAAATCACACAATTCATTGACTGCATGGGTGGGTATTACAGGCATATGAAGTGGCTACGCCTTGTGCCTGGCCTAGGGTGGGGGCTCCAATGCATGAGGGTTCTTGGCATTTCTCTCATCAGAGGGTAGAGACAGATTCATCCTGATGGGGGAATAGGAGCAGAGGGGCTGGTATTTGAGTTTGTCCTGAAGGATGAGGACTTGAGTTTTCAGGAAGGGAAGGGTGTGGGGTGCTGGGATTTTCCCAGCAGAAGGGGCAGCGTAGGAAAACATACACAGCAGGCAGAACATTGATGTCTGCAAATCTAAAGAATCTGGTCCAAATGAACTACAGGGGTGTGACCTGGAGACGGGCACTTGCCATCACATGCCATCTGCCTCTAAAGGGACTGAATCACGAGCCGCTGCAGCTGCTGACCCTCAATGCCCCCGGAAAGGC
Source organism: Phacochoerus africanus (assembly GCF_016906955.1). Lineage (NCBI taxonomy): Eukaryota > Metazoa > Chordata > Mammalia > Artiodactyla > Suidae > Phacochoerus > Phacochoerus africanus. Next base: position 39,250,077 of record NC_062548.1, read on the forward strand.
GCTCAGGGTGAGATCAGGAGGGAGGCGCTCTGTGCTCCGGGAAAACTGGCAGAACAGGTCTTTAGATAGTTGGGTATTTTCAGGAGAACATTTTACAAGCCCAATTCTTGCATCTCCTCATATCTAAAAAAGCACTAAAATCTTTCATGGTGACGCCTGCTCCTCATGACCAGCAGTGACCTTCACGAGACCAGCAGTGACCTTCTGCAAAATGTGGGCTTGGTTGCATGGACCTCCTCGTTGACCAAAATCACATATATATACTGACCTTCTCCCCCAGCTTCTTTGGAGTGGTGTTTCGGAGCTCTCTTAAATGCCGTCTCCTGGGCTGCAGTCCTCATTTTACCCCAAATAAAACTTAACTTTCAACTTTTAAGTTGTGCAACTTTTTTTATTTTATTTTTTAAGGGCTGCAAATGCGGCATATGGAAGTTCCCAGGCTAGGGGTCCACCTGGAGCTGCAGCTGCCATCCCACAACACAGACACAGCAACACGGGATCCGAGCTGCGTCTGCGACCTACCCTGCAGCTTGGAGCGCGAGGCAATGCCAGATCCTTAACCCACTGGGCAATGCCAGGCTTACTAGTTGGGTTCATTTCTGCTGAGCCACGACGGCATAGTTGTGCCAAGTTGCGCATATTTTTCAGTCGCCAGGGGTAACTCTCCCTTCCTGCCATCATGCTATTCCCAGACCCCTAGGTTGCCCCCACCCAAGGCCAGCGACGCACTCCATGCCCTCAGGCTGGTGTCTTGTCTGTCAATGGGCAGCTTTTTCTCTGCTCCGACCCCAAGCCTGAGCAGGTCTGACCCACGGTTCCCCACATCCTGCTGAGCTTCGTTCTGCATAACACCTCATGTATTTCCTCCCTCCCTTCACACGCCATAACCTGGTATTTCCGCAAAACTAACCCATGAGAGGCCAGTTTTGCTCACGTGTGTTCTTTGTCTGTTTCCTCTTGGTTTTTAATCATTCTCTTTTGATTTGATAAATGGGTCCTGGCCTCTCAACTTTCCTAAAGACCCAGGGTGGGGACACACACACACTCACACATTTTCCCATAACTCTGGCCGTTGCGAAAGGAAAAATGAGCCTCCTCTATAGTCAATAAATCACTTTGTCACCTTAATCTTTTATTGATCTCAATAAAAGTTGTATTTTGTTTCTTAACAAAAATCCACCAGGGAGGACATCCCATGCAGGTGGGGGCATGGTGAAAGTAGTGGTCAAGCCATCACCTCACATCATTATTTATGGGAAAGCAATGGGTTTGGTGGGGGGCGAAGATGAGGGGGGGAGACAAAGGAACCATTCCTGCAAGTGATGCATCATATTTTAAAAGACACACTTGACTCCAGGTAGCCTACTCCCAGACAAGACTCTGAAGCCATATTTTATGCCGACTTTTATAAACAGGTCATAAACATCCCGCGTCTCCGAGTCAGGAAGGGAAAGGCTCTTTCTGTCTGGCGAGTAATGCTTCTACGCGGTCAGTTAAATTTAGAATATGGCAATCATTGTACGCAGACGTGGCTTGGTCTCCAGGGGAGGAGGATCAAAACGGGTTACTCACAGAGGAAGGAGGAATATTTCATCAAGGCTGGGAATCAAGCTTTTGTTAAGGCTGCAAATAAATATATTTCCCCCTCGGTGCAGAGGTAAAGATATACTAATAAAAAATGGTCTCCAATGTTAATGTTTGTGTCTTGCACACGTATCCCCCCAGGATGTGGGTAGAGGGAGGGTTTGGTGATTTGGGTTTGGCAGTGGCGGTGGGGGCCGGGGGGGGGAGGGAACAAAATAGAGCAGAGCCTACACACAGTCTTCTTCTTTTAGACTCGACTCCACTGCCATCTCTATCAGGGCTTGATATCTGGGAACCCCAGTTTTGTTTCGTTTTTATTCCATTCCATTCCATTCTATAGGAAATAGCCTGGGATTCCCTTTGCGATTGTGTCATCATCTAGTGTAGGAATCAGGCGAGGTCTCTGACATCACAGCGTTGACATTCTATGGTGAAACCATGTACAACTAAAGCACGAAGCTTGGCACAGAGCAGGTGCTTCAGACATGGAAGTGCCAGTTTATCTTCCTTCACATCATAGGTGAGATGGTTGTCATAGCAGCTCTGGGCTCTCAGGAAAAAAAAAAAAATTTTTTTTCTTGGTGTAGGGAATAAGGGCTCATCTCTCCTAAAGGAAAGATGAGAACCAAATGATCTCCAAAGAACAATTTTAACTCCTGGTGTAATAATAGCTAACATTAATTGACTGCTTTCACGGTGCCAAGCTCCACGGGATCTTATTAATAATAGATGGCGTTTATTGTGTGTTTACCATGCACTTGGCTAAGTGCTTTTTGTGCGGTCATCTTTGAATCTTCATAACAATCCTAGGATGTTGGGACTACTCTTATCCCTGTTTTGCCAAAGAGGAAACCACACACAGAGAGATTCAGAAGCGTGTCCAATAGAGAAAAGATTTGGGGTTGCCGGCGGGGAAGGGGGGGAGAGGAAGAGTGGACTGGGAATTTGGGATTAGCAGGTGCAAACTATTATACAGAGGATGGATAAACAACAAGGTCATACTGTATATAGCACAGGGGATTTTAATGAATATCCTGTGATAAACCAAAATGTAAAAGAATATGAAAAAGAATATATATATGCACACATTCTTTTTATGTATATATAGAATTGAGTCACTTTGCTGTACAGCAGAAATTAACACAGCAATGTAAATCAACTATACTTCAGTAAAATAAATCAAAACAGGATAAGCAATGAGGTCCTACTGTACAGCACAGGGAACTCTATCCTATCTCTTGGGATAGGACATGATGGAAGACAGTGTGAATAAAGCATATATATATACACACACACATATATATGTATGCCTGGGTCACTATGCTGTACAGCAGAAATTGGTGCAGCACTGTAAATCGACTATAATTTAAAAAAAAATGGCAGTCACACCCCAGACACTCAAGTCAAATTGTCTGGCTATTGGGAAACATGCAAAAAAAAAAAAAGTCAAAACAAAAACCAACAAACGAGAAGCACATGCAAGGTCCCCCAACTGGAGAGGGCAGGGTCAGGGGAGCAGCCCAGGTGACCGGGCTTTTCCACTCTTCTCCATTCCTCTAAACTGTGATTATCCTAATTCTCCCAAAGGGCAGAGTGGCATTAGTATTAGTTCAACTACTCACCTGCCATGTGTAATATTCAAACCAGGAAAATGGGATACATGCTGGCATCAATGGGACCATATTTACCTCCTAAAGCTTGATCTCCTTTGATCAAATGGGCCTCAGAATCCATGTGCACTGGATGCGTCTTTAAGGACTGGGTTTACTGTGGATGTTACTTGAACCCATTGACGGTGAAAAGGAAAGGTATGCCCACAGGACCAAGTCGAACATCAGCTAAAGGAAGATTCCAGGGGTTCCCATGGAACCGTCATCTCAGCGGAAATGAATCTGGCTAGCATCCATGAGGACAGTGGGACAGTGGGTTGCTGCTGCCACAGGTCCCCAAATACAACGCTTTCCCAGGGCAGTATTATCTCCTCTCCAATCAACAAAGGAGCACATTTAGCCAGGGATCTGCCAGAGAAGAAGGAACTGCCTCTAGAAGATTTGGGGTTGTCTTTCCCCCCTCCTCCATATGCAGCCATCTTTCCACTTGCAGGCTACGGAAAGCCCAGACCCCAGCACATTCAGAGAAATATAAAACACTCCATAAAACAAAGGGAATTGTTAGTAAAACAGATGCAGTGCTAACTGCACTTGCGAGAGCAGCATAAATAAAACAATACATGTACTAGAAAATCTTTTTATGATGCTCAGATTTTACAAAACTGGCTTTTCTGCAAAGGTAAAGAAAAAAAAAAAAAACAACAACCGCCGAATGATGAGAATCACATTAAAAAAAATTATTCAGATTGATGGTAATGGAGTGAATAAAATGTCTTACTCATTTTCCCATGCAGTAAATATTTGCTGAATGTCTGCTATCTCCCAGTCTGGGTGCTGGGTGTTTATAATCATAAAGAAGAAGAGTTAGCCCTTGTCCTCAAGGGGCTAAGAGTTTAAATGCCCAGGTAAATATTTAGGGTGGTGGGTCTCACTGGATGCGGGTGAGCAAGAGAGAATCGGGCAATATCTGGAGACATTTTTGGTTGTTACAACTGGGGAGAGTGTGCTATTTCATGGGTAGAGGCCTCTTCGGCTGTTGCTGAACTTCCTACAGTGTACAGGGCACATGCTACAAGGTACAGGGCACATGCTACAGGGTAAGGGGCACATGCTACAGGGTATGGGGCACATGCTACAGGGTAAGGGGCACATGCTACAGGGTATGGGGCACATCCTGCAGGGTACAGGGCACATCCTACAGGGTATGGGGCACATCCTGCAGGGGATGGGGCACATCCTGCAGGATACAGGGTTATTTGGCCCCAAATGCAGGCAGTACTAAGGCTGAGAAGTCCTACTCCAGAATATCAATGAGTGTTCTATGATAAGGGCACAAAGAAGAACACAGAATGAGAGCCATTCCTTCCCTCTGGCCTGGGGAAGGTTTTTATGAAGAACGTGATAGTCCAGATGTGGAAAACAAACTTACGGTTACCAAAGGGGGAAAGGGGGGAGGGATAAACTGGGAATTTGGGATCCACAGATACACTTTATATAAATCAGGCAAAAAACAAGGACCGGCGGTAGAGCACAGGGAACTATATTCAATATCTTATTTATTTTGACTTTATTTTTTGTTTTTTAGGACCGCACCTGTGGCATAAGGAGGTTCCCAGGCTAGGGGTCGAATTGGAGCTGCAGCTGCCGGTCTACACCACAGCCACCGCAACACGGGCTCTGAGCCGTGTCCGTGACCGGCACCACAGCTCATGGCAATGTAGGATTTTTAACCCACTGAGTGAGGCCAGGCATCAAACCTGCACCCTCATGGATACTAGCTGGGTTTGTTACCGCTGAGCCCCAACAGGAATGCCTTCATAGCTTATAATAACCTACAACTGAAAAGCTTCTGAAAAAGAATATCTGTGTATATATATGCATATGTACACATGTATACATACAACTGAATCACTTTGCTGTGTATTTGAAATGTTGTAAATCAACTACATTTCAATTCAACAAACAAACAAAAGAAGTCACAGCCATCAGTGATCACAGCTACTTCCAAGCTGGGAGCCCTAAGGGAGCTGGGAAGGAGACAAAGAATACCTGCCGTCTAGCAGCCATCAGACTGCAGCCACTCCCAAGAGTGAGCCCTAAGGAGACTCAGGATGAGAAAACACAGGACACTGGCCCTGATAGCTGAGGTGCATATCAAAGGAATGATTTCAGTGAGCCCAGACCTAGCATTTTTCCCATACATAGAAAAGTGTTAAATCCCTTAACTTGAGATATCTGGTTTTCTTTTATTAACAGTAATCTTTTGTTCTGTCTATCTGCCCTTTGTTGCAAAACTCCTAGACGTCCTAGCTACCCCCTGGCCTCCTTGGAGCAATTTTCTCAGGGTTACTTGAACTTGAGATGCTGCCTCCTGGGCTTAAGTCCTTAGTTTTGTCCACTGACTACAACATAACTCTCCAAAAAAAAGAAAGAAAAGAATGTGCTATGTGCTATTTGAACTCAGACTGGATAGGTTAGTAAAGGCTTGCTTGGTACGAGGGAGAAGGAAGTGCATTCCAAACAGAAGGACCAGCTGTATAGCACAGGGAACTATATCCAATAACTTGTGCTAGAACATGATGGAGGATAATATGAGAAAAGGAATGTGTATATATATGTATAACTGGGTCACTCTGCTGTGCAGCAGAAATTGACAGAACACTGCAAATAAATAAATTATAACAAAATAACTTAAAAATTAAAATAATTAAAAACAAACTATAATAAAACATTTTTAAAAAAGCAGAAGGACCAGCAGTTATGCCTAGAGGCATGCAGGAACAAGGGGGGCTCAGAGAATGACGGTAGCTTTAAGGAGACTGAAACTTTGAGTGAGTGAGTGAGTGAGTGAGTGAGTGAGTGAGTGAGTGTGTGTGTGTGTGTGTGTGTGTGTGTGTGTTTGCGTGGAGACAAAACCATTGCGGTGAAACAGTGAAGGGCTTTCAACACCATTCTCAGGGCTCAGGAGCCTTCAGTTCAATCAGGAGTCAGCAAACTGCAGCCTGCTACTTGTTTTTAGATGACTCATTAGCTGTGAATGGGTCTCACACGTTTTCGTGCTGAAAAAAGTCCAAAGAAGAATAATATTTCGTGACACATGAAAATGATATGCAATTCAAATTTCAGTGTCCATAAATAAAGTTTACTGGCACAAGCCCACACTCATTTGTTTATTTATTGTCTGTGGCTGCTTTCACTACAGCAGCAGAGTAGAGTCATTGTGGCAGAGAACATATGGCTGGCAAAGCCCAAAATATTTACTGTCTGGCTCTTGATGGAAAAAGTTTGTGGATGCTTGAACTAGAAAATAGAGAACAATTATGTGATCACACTACAGAAATTATTATCACACTCTTCTAGGTTTGGAGAGTGAGCTAGAAGTTTAGAAATCGAGGTGGAAACTATTGGTATCCAAGTAAAGATATTTATTAAGGAAATGGATCAGTCGGGATAAGCTAGGTTGTGCTGCGGAAACAAGCAAGCCCTCAACGGTCTACAGCTTTCAAGGCTGAGTTCTCATTAAAAATACACGTCCATCATAGGCTTTCTGGCTTCTTTTCCACCTATTCTCACTCTAGGTTCAGGTTGAGAGACAAGCTTCTTTCTGGGGCCTTTCAGCTGTTGCAGCAGATGGAATAATAGACATTGTAAGTCATTTACTGGGTCAATGAATCTGAAGACACACAGTGCTCCCACTCATAATCCATTTGCCAAAGCAGGTCTTCTTACTCTTGAGTGCAATCAGGCAAGAATAGATCATCCTCCAATAGGGATGGGCACCAAAGGCCGGAGAATTAACAGAGATGAGGAGACTGAGCCTTTGGTCATTTCAGTGACAGTGCATTAGAAAGAGGGGGGAGAGGGAAGAGTCTAGGGGACACCCTGCTTTGATGCTTTGATGCTTTGATGCCTGGTGATGACATTTACTGAGATGGACAACCCAAGAGGCGAGGCTGGGAAGTAAGATGGTGGGTTCATTGACGGCAAGGTGAACTTGGGATGTCTGTGGGACATCAGGGGAAGTGCCTCGTTAGGCAGCTGGGGAAATAGGTCTGAATCCTAAGACAGATGCAAGCAACGGGAGACTGACATCCATCCTTCCCCCCCTCGTGGTTGTAGAAAGTGATTCTCTTCCCAAATAAGATGACAAGGTAAGTGGAGTGCTAGCACAGAGTCTGGTACACAAAGAGACCTTTGCAATTCAATAGAAGAATTGCGAAGGTCTTTAATGACCTAATTTGGGAAGAGAATCACTTTCTATAACCAGGAGGGGGAGTAGGATGGATGTCAGTCTCCGGCTGCTTGCATCTGTCTTAGGATTCAGAGCGTGGCTCACCTGACTGGGATCCATGAAGGTGAGGGTTTGATCCCTGGCCTTGCTCAGTGGGTTAAGGATCTGGTGGGTTAAGCTACGGTGTAGGCTGCAGATGCAGCTTGGATCCCGTGTTGCTGTGGCTGTGGTGTAGGCCTATAGCTGTAGCTCCAATGTGACTCCCTAGCCTAGGAACCACCATATGCTGTGGGTGTGGCCCTAAAAAGAAAAAAAAATTAAAAGAAAAAGATACAAGCAGAACCATGGAGACAAATGGAATACTCATTAATGACAGGCACACCTCATTTTACTGCATGTGCTTTTTACCACACTTCTCAGATACTGTATTTTTTTTTTTTAACCAAATTGAAGGTTTGTGGCAACTCTGCCTTGAACAAGTCTACTGGCACTATTTTCCCAACATTTGCTCACTTCATGTCTCTAGGCCGTATTTTGGTAATTCTTGCAATATTTCCAGCTTTTTTATTATAGTTGTTATGATGATCTGTGATTAGTGATCTTTGATGTTATGACGGAAAGGATTACCACTCACTGAGGGCTCAGAGGGTGGCTGCTCTTTTTTAATAATAAGGTATTTTTGAATAGAGGTATGTACATCTGCTGTTGCACACTTAATAGACTACAGAACAGTATAAACAACTTTTAAAGGCACTGAGAAACCAACAGATCTGTGTGACTCACTTCCTTGGGATATTTGTTTTATTTCAGTGGTCTAGAACAGAACCCGCAGTATCTCTGAGGTCTGCCTATACCTTGCCTAACTTTGACTATGCGGTTATTCCAGTAGAACCTCTCGACTATACATAACTTTTGTTGGTTTCCTCCTGACCTGGAGCAGGTGTTACTAAGAACACACTCTGCACACCTGCATATTCATAATACTCAACCTACAGTCACTCATGTGTTTGCAAGGGATCACAATGCCATTTGCCTAGAGCAGATTTCTGGATAGTTTGAAAAACCTTAGGATTTGTATCTTTCCTTGAGAATGCCAAAGCATGGGGGATAAGTCCGTGTACAGGAACCATCTCTACCTTGCATTCTCCCAGGTTAGGGAGAGAAATAAAAGCAGCCCAAATTTTAACACTGTTTGATGACCCTGGTAAGGGTGGGGTTTCACCTCTGCTGGAAACAGCAGGCTTAGTGGAATATCAGTTAAATTGAGCAAAATTAGTAAAAATTATGGAGGTGTGGACACACATACCCACCCACACCCTTCAGTGTTGGTTTTAGCTTTTGAAAGCTAGACAATTTGGGGACTATCATCACTCATTCATTCCTTCACTCAACAAACACTTGAGTTCCCAAGATAGCCCAGGTCATTGATCCAAGATCTGGAGAAAACATGGTTAATGAGATGAATTCCCTGCTGTTTACTTTTTGGAGGGGGAGAGAGACCTTAACAGGTGAATGGATAAATATGTAATATAATGTTCGGTTATGATAATTTAATGAGGAATAAAAAAAGGAGGGCAAAGTATGGAGGGGATGCGGGAAGCAGTGTGCATCTGTAGGTGGTGTCCAAGGATCTCTGTGTAACTTTAAACAGGACCAGCAGGAAAGCGCTCACTGAAGAGGTACCACTTAGGCAGAAGTCTGAATGGAGAAGGATGGAACCATGCTGATGTATGGAGGACTGCTCTAATCGCGGGGAGGTGGGGGGAACATGCAAAGGCCCTGGGGTAGGAATTGACTTGGCATGTTCTGAGAGTAGCAGAGAGACCCACGGACCTGAGACTCCACTAAGCCTGCTATTTCCAGCAGAGGTAAAAGCCCACCCTTACCAAGGTAACCAAACATGGTTACAGTTTGGGTTGCTGAGCTCATGAAGGATGCCAAGGTCAGGGAGCCTCATCTGATGAAGGCCAGTGGGAAGCAAATGGAGGACTGGGAACAGGGGAAGGACACAATCTGATTCTCACTTCAGAAGGACCACCTGCCTCAGTGACTCTGTGGGAAGAAGACTGTAGGAGGCAAAGGTGGACACAAAAAGGTCAGTCACGTGGCTCCTGTGGTTGTCCAATGACAAAGATCATCCTGAAGGAGGTAAGAAGTACGCATGGAGACATATTCTGATGTTAGAGGGGTTAGAGGGACTGTGTGGGGGTGTGAGAGGCATCAAAAATGACTCCATGAGTTTTAGGTGCTGTCACCTGACCACCAAAGGAAGAGCAGTTTTCGTTGGGCAAGGGCTCTGCAGCCCTCCATGCGACAAGAGCCACATATCCAGGAATGACTTATATCCTAAAGACGCATGACATTTTGCAAAAACAATTTCATGTCCACCTTATGAGCTGGGCAGGACTGATGCTATTTGTTTCCATTTTGTGAATGAAAATAACCAAGGCTCAGAAAGAGAAAGCCAGAGAGAGTGTGATAGACTGGGCCATTTTGAAACAGGAGACAGAAAACCACTCCAGCTAACACGAACACAAAAGAAAATGTATTGGATCTCGTGAGGGAGGTGTCTAGGGATGTAGTTGGCACAGGTCTTGGCTAGGATTGATGGGGAGTGCTGTCCAAGCTCTCTGCCCAAGATGGTACCTCCCAAACCCAGCTGCATGTTCTGAGCCCTTCGAACTCAGAAGGCTCTGTGCATATATATTCTTCCAGGATGACCTCCCTTTCACTCGCTGAAAGACTCCTGCAATCTTGTCAAGGCCTAGACCCATAAAGATGGAAGATTGAGTGTGCTGCGGGTTGGCTGACAGCCTTTAGTTTCATTCTGATCTGGGAGAGGGGAATCCATCGCAACCCTGTCACCTCACTGCCAGAAGAGATTGCCTTCTTTCTGCTCTGGAAAGATAAAGAACTCTCCGCCTCCCAGAGAAGCATTTTCTCTGAAGCCGATCACTGCCAGACCTTCTGGGACAGAAATCCCTCGGACTCGGCTCCGGCTGGAGCCAGGCTTCCAGGGAGGCCACAGCTGCTGTGTTGGGATTGGGAGGCTTCTCAGCCAGGTGCCTCGCAACTTGGAATTCTACCAGTTCGAAGTGACTCCTGAGGTCTTCAACTGTTATTGTGGTTGTCCCTGTCCCCCCTACCTCCCCAATCTGGGAAGGTGGAAATGTCCTAAACTGCCTGCCATGGAAAGTTATCTATGCCTTGTTGTGGTTGTGCTTGTCCATCGCTTCCATCTCTTCTTTGGGTCTCTAGGACACCCCAACCCATTCATTTTCTTCCTACTTCACTGGCTATTCATTCTCAGGGTTCTCTGCTATTTTTTCCCCTCCCTAACTTCAAAATATTGATGGTCTTCAGGCAGCAGTCGTGGGACTTCTTCTCAGCTCTTGATAAAATCTCCTAGATGAAATGTCCTCTGTTCCCTGGGGTAGAGACTATTGGATGCCTATCTGATAATCATCCTCCCTTCCCCTCTGTTAACAAAAGCCCATTTGGTTTAAGCCTGGGCAGGACTAAGTCCAGAGAAGGTGGGTTTCCATCCCTATCAGATGGTCCATGATGGAATCTAAGCCCTTCATGGTAACCTGGTTACCCTTTGCCAGTGATTGGCTGAGCTATGGACATGTGACTCAATTCTGGCCAATGGGATCTTAAAGGACTCTGCGGATTCTGGGAGAGATGCTTCACTCCAATAAAACAGTGAGCTGTTACCCACACTCATACTCAATAATTTTAGCTATTTTGAACCCTTTCAAGTCTCTGTACAGTTAAATAAGCTCCTCCCCAGACTTTGAAGGTTGCTTCCCATATTCTCCAGCTGATGGAGATTTGACCCACGCTTCAAGATCCCATGATAAGACACTGATGAAAGAAATCAAAGATGACACAAATAGATGGAAAGACTTACCATGCTTGTGGATTGGAAGAGTCAATATTATCAAAATGACTATACTACCCAAGGCAATCTACACATTCAATGCAATCCCTATCAAATTACCAAGGACATTTGTCACAGAACTCAAACAAAATATTTTAAAGTTTGTTTGGAAGCACCAAAGACCCAGAATAGCCAAAGACATCCTACAAAAGAAAAATGGAGCTGGAGGAATCAGGCTCCCTGACTTCACACTATACTACAAAGCAACAGTCATCAAAACCATGTGGTATTGGCACAAAGACAGAAATATAGATCAGTGGAACAGGAGAGAAAGCCCAGAATCAAACCCACACACCTACAGGCAGCTCATCTATGACAAAGGAGGCAAGAATGTACAATGGAGAAAAGACAGTCCGTTCAATAACTGGTGCTGGGAAAACTGGACAGCCACATGCAAAAGGATGAAATCAGAACACTCCCTAACACCATACACAAAAATAAACTCAGAATGGGTTAAAGACCTAGATACAAGACCAGGCACTATAAAACTCTTAGAGGAAAACATAGGCCAAACACTCTCTGACATAAATGACAGCAACATCTTCTCAGATCCACCTCTTACAGTAATGACAGTAAAAACAAAAATAAGCAAATGGGACTTAATGAAACTTCAACGTTTCTGCACAGCAAAGGAAACCCTAAACAAAACGAAAAGACAACCCACAGAATGGGAGAAAACCTTTGCTAATGAATCAATGGACAAAGGATTAATCTCCAAAATTTATAAACACCTCCGACAGCTCAATATCAGAAAAACAAACAACCCCATCGAAAAATGGGCAGAAGATCTAAACAGACAACTCTCCAAACAAGACATACAGATGGCCAAAAAACACATGAAAAGATGTTCAACGTCAGTCATTATTAGAGAAATGCAAATCAAAACCACGATGAGGTACCACCTTACACCAGCCAGAATGGCCATCATCCAAAAGTCTACAAACAGTAAGTGCTGGAGAGGGTGTGGAGAAAAAGGAACACTAGTACACTGTTGGTGGGATTGTAAATTGGTGCAACCACTGTGGAAAACAGTATGGAGATTCCTCAGAAAACTAAAACTAGAACTACCACTTGACTAGCAATCCCATTCCTGGGCATCTACTCAGAGAAAACCATGACTCGCAAAGACACATGTACTCCAGTGTTGATTGCAGCACTATTTACAATAGCCAAGACATGGAAACAACCTAAATGCCCATGACAGAGGAGTGGATCAAAAAGATGTGGGACATAATACACAATGGGATATGATTCAGCCATTAAAAGGAATGAAATTTCGGCATTTTTAGCAACATGGATGGACCTAGAAACTATCATGCTAAGTGAAGTCAGTCAGACAATGAGACACCACCATCAAATGCTACCACTGACATGTGGAATCTGAAAAAAGGACAGACGGAACTTCTTTGCAGAACAGATACTGACTCACAGAGTTTGAAAAACTTATGGTTTCCAAAGGAGACAGGTTGGGGGGTGGGGGGATGTTCTGGGGTTGTGGGATGGAAATCTTATAAAACTGGATTGTGATGATCATTGTACAAGTAAAAATGTAATAAATTCATTGAGTAATAAAATAAAGAGCCCATGAAAGTGTCATTCTCTCTAGCTCCTATGCCTCCCTCCCTCCCTCTCTCCCCTTCTTTTCCTCCTTCCTCCCTCCCTCCCTACGCTTTTTCCTCTCTGTTCTTGAATATCTTCCACTTGTCTTTATCATGAGAGCTCTCAGGTTGCATTATGATTATGTGTCTTTCCTACTCAACTTTCAGCTTTTCCAGGACAGAGAAGCCAGCTTACTTATTTTTGAAGCCTTCCCAGTGAATGGCACTCTACCTGACATGCAGAAAATGTCCAATTAACGTGTGATGAATGAAAGTGTGACCTGTTTCAGTGAGAAAGGATTGGCAAAACTGACAAGTCAAGGCAGAGAACTGAGTGAAGGAATCCAGAGGTAACCCACAGCCTTACTTTCTTACTTTTTGGTTTGCAGGATGTTCTAACTCATCTTGACATTCAGGGCCTTTTATGTTCTTGCCTGATTACCCTTCCACCTACAGTTTCTTGCCACAATCCCACACTCACGCTGGAAGCTTGAAGTTCTGCAGAAACACGTGCTATATGATTCCAGATAGACATGCCTTTTCAGGTGCTATCACCTTCACCTTGCCTGCTGTTTACTCCTCATCTCGTTCACTTCATCGAACTCCTACTCATTTTTCAAAACCCTTCTCCAATATCATTCTTTGAGGATGTCTCACACCTGGGCAGGCTTAATTACTCCCAAGGCTACCTTTGTACGTTGAAAATAATTTCAAGTGGGGCAGCTGAGTTTGGGTCCCCCCTTTTCTCTTTTTATGGCCACACCTGCTGCACATGGAAGATCCCAGGCTAGGGGTTGAATCAGAGCTGTAGCTTCTGACCTACACCACAGCCACAGCAACGGGGGATCTGAGCCGCATCTGCCACCTACACCACAGCTCACGGCAAGGCTGGATCCTTAACCCACTGAACGAGGCCAGGGATCGAATCCACATCCTCACAGACGCTATGTCGGGTTCTTACTCCTCTGAGCCACAGTGGGAACTCCTGAGTCTTGCTTTTTATGTGTCTGTCTCCTTTTCAGGACTATAGAATCATCAGGAATCATGTTTTCTTCATTCCCCAGGGCCTAGCTCAGAAGCGAGTACATCATGGGCTCCAAAACCACTTACCCAGGTGAACGGAATCCCTTGCTTACTAATTCCACTGAGGTTACTTCAGAGCCCACCAGGCTCAAACCAGTTTTAGCTGGCTTTCCAATGGATAAAGATGATGATAGTAATAACCTAGCATTTTGAGTACTTATTATGGGCCTGCATGGTTTCCAAGCTTAAGTATCTTATTGACCTCCAGGTATTCCCTGGGAGGGAGGTATTACAGGTGTCTATATTTTACAGACAAGGAACCAGAAGCCCAGAAAGGTTAAATAACTTGATCAAGGTCACAGAGCCGGTATCCCAACTCAGACACTGTGACCCTGAGCTGGGGACACTCTGGGGACAGAGAGTTCATGCCGAGGCGCTGTCGTATTTTCTGCCCTATTTCCTGTGTCCCTGTCCCACATCTTTGCAGCAGAGCTTTTAAATTCAGAAGCCAGCTGGAATGTCTCCTCCCTTCTTTGGCTGCAGAGATCAGGCCAGTATACATCTCTGAAAGCCTGTGGCATGGTCTTCAATCTTTTCCACACTCAGCCACTTCCAACCTTGACCTTAAAGCCGTGAAGATGATCATCCTTATGGGGCTGTTACTCGGAGGAAAATTGAAATGGTCCCTGTGGGGAGACTGCAGGATTTTCATTCCAGCCTTCTAATTTCAGATCAGCCCAGAGAAAAGAAGGATGCTAGAAGCCCGATTCACAAAATTAGGTGAGCTCCTCTCTTAAGAAATATGGGCGCTGCTCTAAAAATCTTTTTTTAATCTCCTCTCTGGTCCATGTAACAGGAAATTGGTCTCTGCCATAGGCCAATAAATCTCCAACTTTTTATTGAATATTAAAGAAAGACTTCAAGTCAAGTTCAAATCTCTTCGCTTGGAGTTTCTTACATAATGCTGCAGCTCCAATACCTCGTGTCACAAAAGCTTCAAAAAGAAGAGGAAAAATGGAAAAATCTCTTCAGGTCAGTGGCCCCAAGGGATGATCTCGTCTTCTTAGAAATAATAGCCTATTACTCTAAAAATCTTAAACAAGGCATTCCCTCGCCGGCCTGCATATCATCATTGAGACAACGGATTAACCACCCGTCTCCGGATGCATCTAAAATGATCACGTAGCCATATCTTGTGGAAGTTAAGGACCAGATTGAATGGGGGGGGGGAAATCTGGAGGTAACATAGAGCCAGTCAGTCCTGGACCCTGTGATGGCTGGTGGGCAGCGCCACCCAGATGTCTTTACATAAATGACCCTCTCATTCCCCGTGTGGACGAGAACTTTGGTGGCTGACATGGCTCAGCCAAGTTGCTCTCCCAGAAATGCTCTTGGCTCCAGAAAGCTTTATCATCCAAGGTCAAGACCTCTTCCCAGGAGCAGCCCAAATGCATGAACTGGCATGAAGTTCTGGCCTTCTTGCTTCCATTTGGGACAACCTGAAGGCCAGCCCAGCTCCAGAGCTCCCGGGGATCAGCTGAGGCCTTGGCTGTGAATGCACAGCCTGCACCCCCATCGATCCGTCAGTCTCCTGCAGCTGTGGACTAGCAGCCCCTAATGACACTCCTGCATGGGAATCTCAGAGTCTGTTTCCCAGGAAAGTCATCTTTCGACAGACCTCCACACACCAGCATCTTTGAGAAAAGGGGCTTTAGAAGCATTTAGAAGGTTGGAAGGAACGTCAGAAGAAAACACAGAACGATACCACTTTTGTAATATTTAAAAACACACAGAAGCATCTTTAACACTTCTTGAAAATGTATAAATGAATATATTTATACCTGGGCATAGTAAATGCCAAATCTGGAAGATTATTTACCTTCTAGGTGGGGGGTAATGGAGAGGAAGAGAAATGGAATCCAGGAGGGTTACACAGGGTTTTCAGCTCTCTAGGTGAAATTTTATTTCATAGTCTGGGTCACAGGTACATGGATATTTATTTTATTAATCATCATGGTTTGTGGAGGTAAAAAGATTTAATAATAAAAGTAAAATATGAGGCATTTTCACAAGCGCCTATCTGAAATCTGACTTTCTCGCTTAAGAGCTGTGTGGCTATAGCCAAGTGACTTAACCTCTCTGAGGCCTCAGCTTTGTTTGTAAGGAAAAGAAACTCACTCAGATTGGCTCTAATGATCTACAGGAACTTGAAGATGAAATTTATATTTATTATTATTATTTTAATGGATGGGCCCAGGGCACACGGAAGTTTCTGGCCAGGGATTTAACAAGAGCTGCAGCTGCAAACTACGCTACAGCTGCAAACTGCACTGCAGCTGCGGCAATGCCAGAGCCTTTAACCCCTTGTGCCCAGGCTGGGGATCAAACCCATGAATCTGCTGCAGGGACTTGAGACGCTGCAGTTGGATTCTTTAACCCACTGTGCCACAGTGGTAACTACATTTTAATGTTTTTTTGTTTGTTTGTTTGTTTGTCTTTTGTCCTTTTAGGGCCACACCTGCAGCATATGGAGGTTCCCAGGCTAGGGGTCCAATTGGAGCTGTAGCTGCCGGCCTACGTCACAGCCATAGCAACACCGGATCTTTAACCCACTGAGTGGGGCCAGGGATCAAACCCGCAGCCTCATGGTTCCTAGTCGGATTCATTTCCGCTGCGCCATGATGGGAACTCCCATTTTAATGTTTTAAATTTTATTTTAAAAAATATGGTTTTTTTTTCCTTTTTTTGGCCACACCCATGGCATGTGGAAGTTTCTGGGCCAGGGATCCAACCCAGGCCATACCATGACCTGAGCCACAGCAGTGACAAAACTGGATCCGTAACCTGCTAAGCCACCAGGGAACTCGTGAAGGTGAAATTTAAAGCCCAAGTGAAAGGAAGCCTTCTCTCTCTCCCAGGGTTTCAGGATCTCTTCCATTTCCATCCTTTCCACGTGTTTGTCTTATGCTCCTTGTCCTGAAAAGTGTTGTTTCCTTATCAGCTGGCATTTTGATTGTTTATATTCTCCCCACTCCACATGATGACATTTCTGTTTCAAATTCCAGCTCCAGGTGACCTAATTCCAGTTTCCCAGGAAATGAATCTTCTTGGCTCCAGTGGAGGATGAGCTTTCTCTGCACTGAGTACTTACCTGTAGTCCAAACAGCTGTGGCAGGTCTCATGGTTGGGGCCAGCGAGTAGGCAGCATTATTGTAAAATGCTCATTGTCCATCTCCTGCAGCCCTTCCTTACTGGGTAGCTGTGGGGGTTCTTCTTGTTACACATTGACAGCAGTTTGGCCATGTCACCACTTCCAGCTAATGTTATGTGAATGAAGTAATAGGAGTGACTTCTGAGCAGAAGTTCTATGAGCTTTCTGGCTCCACTCTTTTCCCTCTGTCATGAGGGCTATAATGTTCTAGACAGGGCTACTCCTTCAGAGGAGAAAGCAGAGCCAAAGCTGGCCCTCCAGCAACTTGTAACACAAGAGAGACATAAACCTTTCCTGTCAAAAGTCATGAAACTCAGGGGTGTTTTGTTATTGCAGCATAACCTAGACAAAGCTGACTAATACAAGGGCATCATGTAAATATCAGAGGCTGAGATGGGGGTGGATTCTCAGGGAAGAGGACAAGGCTGGACTCCCAAACATTTCAATATATATGCTTACCATTTCCTGGTAAAGGTTCTACATGGTTGAATTAAAATAACGAATGTAGTTTAAGCCTTAGCATTAGGTGATGCCCTACATACGTTGGTACCCTTCCTCCCAATGTCAATGATGCGTCTGTATTCTCATATCCAAGGTTATACAGATCAATGGTTCAAAGGGTTGAGGGTCAAACTGCTAGGACTCAAATTCTGGATTCATCCCTTACTCTCAGGGCAAGTATTTTAACTTTGTGCTCCAGGTTTCTCATTTGTAAAAAAAGGATAATAAAAGTATGTCTCCAGTAGGGTCACTGGGGGAAATACAAGAGACAGTTTACTAATATGCTTTGTTGATCCCTGGTACAAATTAAGCACTCTAAGGATGAAACTTTATTTTCAACCATTATTTTCTAATCAATAAACTTGGGAATCAGAAAAAAAAATCCTGGATAAAGAATATGCATGTTGATGAAATCTGGCCACTGCAGCCACCGTCCACCAAACTAATCAGGGACTCATTTCCTGGAAATGTCTCAGACAAGCCACAAACCCTCTAACTCATTTAATTACTGCTCTTCACATGCCAGATAGTGGGGGAGGCTCAGTTCCCACTGTCCAATTTAAACACTTACCAAGAAATGAGCCCTGTCTTTAAGCCAGATTTAGTTACTCACCAATCATCATTCCCATTAGTTTGGAAGGAAAAGCCTCAAAAAGTGGTTGGTAAAGAGTATATAAATCTCTTGTTGCCTGATTTGTAAGAATCGCTATAAAAGTATGGTTATTGTTACTAATGTTGTTATTATTATCACAGCTACTCTTATTATTACTATTGTTATTACTATTATTACCTTATCATTACTTCATTGTTACTGTCACTAGTACTGTTATCACTCTTGTTGCTCCATTGTTAGTATTGCTACTGTTATTACTAATATCACTCCATTGTTACTATCATTACTACTGTTATTACTATTAACATTCCACTGTTACTATTACTACTGTTACTATTCTCACTGCAGTGTTACTAGTGCTGTTATCACCACTATTACTCCATTATTACTATTACTACTGTTATTACGATTGTTACTCCATTGTTACCGCTACTGCTATTATTATTATCATCACTCCACTGTTACTATTACTGACATTATTACTATTCTCATGCCATCGTTACTATTGTTATTAATATTGTTATTCTATTGCTATCACTATGAATACTATTATTAAGATGATTTTTACTATTATTGCATCACTATCATTACTACTCTATTGTCATGATTGCTGTTACTATTACATTAGTATTAATATTATCATCTATCAAGGTCCTATGATCTGCTTTTTTTCTTCCTGTCCTTCTGCTTTTTAAAACATTTCATCTCCCAGGTGCATGTCCTTGATTGCTTCTTTAGATCTTCTGGATTTAGCATGCACTCTGTCTCATAAGCATTTATGTTCTTGTCGCCTGGCTGCCTTTGTGGCTTCCTTGGCAGGTGACTGTGCCCTGTTCCCATGCTCTGCCTGGCAGAACCAGCCCTCACCTGAGTCCCCTGAACCAAGCTCGGGACTCTCCTAGAGGGGAGGGAAGTAGGAATTGGACACACTCAGATTGAGAAGATCAGATACCAACGGGCTTCCTTTCATTGGAGGAACGACGTGCTTCTTCTCAACACCATCTTCCCCAAGGCAGGAGCGCGAAGAGAATGTTAGTTTCCAGGCTGCCTTCTGAGGGTGCCACCTCACCATCTTCTCTCCAAAATACAACCTGGAGAAGGCGTCGGTGCAATATGAGAGTGACCTATATTTGTGGTAAACATCCCTGCCCTCCCAGGAGAGGGCTGCTGAGCTGTGAGACTCCCCCACACAGATGGCTTTTCAGGAACCCTCCCCTTCAAAAAAAAAAAAAAAATGCAGTGGCTTGTTGATACCACTCGGACTCCAAAGTAATATTCAGCTTACAACCCTCTCCCCTCCCCCCAAAGCGAGTTATTTGCCGGATCCCAAATGGTCCACGGTTGATGGATGGCGGGTGATTTCTACATCAGCACACCTTGGAGCCCCAGAGCTAACCCTCTGACAGCGTTAGCATAAAAGATTTACATTTATGTTACGAGGGCCACACAAGAATAATAATTTTAAGATACATTGCCTTGGCTGCTGGTGCACCCTGGGAAATCTAGCAGCGGCAGGCGCTGAACTGCACTGTAATTACAAAATGGCAGAGCAGGAGAGGTTTTTTGGAGACAAGCAGCTAGAGACCAAAGCCATCTGCATGCCTTGGTGGATTGAAATTACAGTAATATATGAAGACATTACCTGAAAAACCCGGCACCATTTAAATGATTTACTCTTCAGCCCCAGCAAGCTTTAATTTAAGGATAAAGTCATTCAGAAAGCTAATCTGATAGGGGAGACATTATTTCACACAGTTAAGTTAATTTACAGTAGCTGATTGTTGTGGTTGCTTTTGGTATTATTATCTTCCTACAAACAGCTGATCTGCCAGACAGAAACAATATACTGTTTAACACAGTGTCTTAATTCAGCAGGCAAGCTATCTGTGATAAAGGTTTGTTTATAAGCAATAATAGGAAAGTCATTTCGAGGCCATGCTGATAACACTGATGAGAAATATTTTTTGAGGGGAAAACGCACAATTAAATAAATAAATGAACGAGCCAGCCCTGTACTCGTGGGTCTGTTTGCCTAGAACGGCTGTTCCAAGCGGTCCTTTTCCACTGGCACAACCCTCATCCCCTCCTTCCTGAATTTCCTGCCCTGGGATCCTCTGCACATTTGTCCCAGATGTCCTCATGGCTGGCAACCACTGCTTCCCTGATGCCAAACTGGCTTCCCTGCCAAGCCTTTGAGAAAACCACATCTTGGGAACCTAGTGAATTCAGCTGCCCAGCCAGCTACCTGCTACCCAAGGAAAAAAAAAATGAGCTTTGATATTTATCTTTAATGAGTTTTTTTTTTTTTTAAATCTTCAAGAGATCTGGAGTATGTTCACTTATGTCGAGGCAGAAAAACATCGGGGGATAGGTATTTGAAAGGGAGCTAACAGATTGGAGGGTGAAATGGGAGATTTTGAAAGCATTCCATAAAAACCACCTTGCCAGAGTTCCCTTCCTGGCCCAGTGGTAACAAACCCAACTAGTATCCATGAGGATGCAAGTTCGATCCCTGGCCTCACTCAGTGGGTTCAGGATCTGGCGTGGTGGCTGTGGCTGTGGCAGGTAGGCTAGCAGCTGCAGCTCCAATTCAACCCCTAGCCTGGGAATATCCATATGCCACGGGTGCAGACTTAAAAAGGCAAAAATAAAATAAAACAAAACAAAACAAACCCAATTCCTTGGAAACACTAGGAAAGGGCAATCATGTTATTATATGTTGACTAAGGAGGCTGAGGTGATTCAAGAGATCCATTAGCAGGAACATTTATCTCATGGATTTGCCTTTGTTGGCGTAGGTTTATTTTCTTTAAAGATGAACATTGTCTTGTCACTTCATAAGTCTATCTCAATAGGAAAGGCATAACTTTTGGAAAGGGGCTGAGGAAATGCTACCCAAAGGGGAAATCGCTTGCTAATGGTCTACAAAAGGAGTGGATGAGGTCAGTATCTATCAGAAAGGAAAAGGCATAGGTTCATAGAGCTGAAAGAGGCTGAGTTCAGCCCACTCGTTGGTTGCTGTTCTTTTTCTTCTTCTTCTTCTTCTTTTTCTTTTTTTCTGAATCCACAGCATATGAAAGTTCCCAGGTCAGAGATAGAATTCGACGTGACCTAGGCTACAGCTGTGGCAATGCAAGATCCTTAACCCACTGCACCAGGCCAGAGATCAAATCCGCACTGCCACAGAGATAATGTTGGATCCTTAACCCATTGCGAGCCATTAAGAACTCCAGGTAGCTATTACTTCTTGAGCTCTTATTACAGACTGGGCACTTGGTAAGATGGATATTATTCCATTTCATCTCCAGTGTACAAAGGAATAATCCAGATTCAAGAGTGTACCTAACTTCAACCACAACAGAACAGATCCATGCACCCCGATGTTCAAAGCAGCACTATTTACAATAGCCAAGACTGGAACCAACTTAAATGTCCATCAAGGGACAAATGGATAAGAAGATGTGGTACATATACAGAAAGGAATATTACTCAGCCATAAAAAAGAATGAAATAATGCCATTTGAAGCAACATGGATGGACCTACAGATTATCATACTAAGTGAAGTTAAACCAGACAGAGAGAGAAGTATCATATGACATCACTTAAATGTGGAATCTAAAAAAAGATACAAATGAATTTAATATAAATGGACTCATAGACATAGGAAAAAAATTATGGTTACCAAAGTTGAAAGTATGGGAGGAAGGGGTAAATTAGGAATTCTGGATTAGTAGATATACACTACTATATATAAGACAGATAAACAGCAAGAACCTACTGCACAGCATAGTGAACGATATATAATATCTTATAAAAACCTATAATGGAAAATAATCTGGAAAAGGATATGTATATATATTTACTTCAGAGAAAGAATCTGAAAAAGAATATATATCTGAATATATATACATACATATATATGTGTGAATATGTATCTATCTGAATATATATACATATGTATATATACTGTGTGTGTATATATGTAATACATATAATTATATCTGAATTACTTTGCTGTACACCCAAAACTAACACATTGTAAACCAACTATACAAACAAACAAAAAACACAAACAAATCCAAACCAAAAACCCAAACAGAGAGCAGGATGAGTCACTTTCTGGGTCCTTTTCATGAGTGGTCTTTTTTTCTTTTTTTTTTTTTGCCTTTTCTAGGGCTGCTTCCTGCGGTATATGGAGGTTCCCAGGCTAGGGGTTGAATCGGAGCAGTAGCCACCAGCCTACGCCACAGCCACCGAAACACAGGGTCCGAGCCGAGTCTGCGACCTACACCACAGCTCATGGCAACGCTGGATCCTTAATCCACTGAGCGAGGCCAGGGATCGAACCGTAACCTCATGGTTCCTCGTCGGATTCGTTAACCACTGGGTCATGATGTACTCACACAGGGTACAGTTTTCTCCCCTTGAGTGTGAGCCGGACCTGGTGACTTGCTTATAATGAGAAGAATACAGAGAAAGTAATGGCTCAGCGAAAAAGAATCTGACTAGCATCCATGAGGATGCAGGTGCAATCCCTGGCCTCCCTGAGTCGGTTAAGGAGCCGGCATTGCCATGAGCTGTGGTGCAAGTCACAGACATGGCTCAGATCTGGTGTTGCTGTGGCTGAGGCACAGGCCATCAGCTACAGCTCTGATTGGACCACTAGTCTGGGAACCTTCATACGCCATGGGTGTGGCTTTAAAAAGACAAAAAAAAAAAAAAAAAAGGAAAAGGTAATGGACTGTGGGTGACTAGGTTAAAAAGAATGAGACTTCCTCCTGGCTGCCATTCCCTCCTATGACCTTCCTGACATGCCTGCTAAGGAAGCAAGCTGCCACGTAGGAGAGACCCACTTGGCAGACAACTGAGGGTAACCTCCAGGCTCCAGCTGGTGGGGAACTGAATTCTGCCAACAACTATGGGAGTGGGCTTCGAAGTGGCTCCTTCCCCAGTCGAGCCTTCAGATGACTGCGCCCAGCTGCACACGGTGACTGCAGCCTGCCAGGAGACTTTGAAACAGAGGACCCAGCAAAGCGTGGATTCCTGACCCACAGAAACTGTGCAGTAATGAATATTTTTGTTTAGAGCCACTATGTCTGGGGGTCATTTATTAGGCAGCAATAGACGACTTTAAAAAAAACACGTATTTTCAAGTAGATAGTGTAGGAATTATCATGGCGCAGTGGGTTAAGGATCCAACATTGTCAGTGCAGTGGCCTGGGTTCAGTCCTGGCTCAGGAACTTCCATGGGCTGTGGGTGTGGCCAAAACAAACAAACAAACAAACAAACAGAACAAACTTCAGACTCTCAAGTCAATGGCGTAGTGTGATACAAAGAATTTGACAGACCTAGATAAAAAAAATCCGTGTCCTAGCCAAACTGCTTACTTTCACTTGGTCTCATCTGTATGATGGAGCTGGTAAAATCTACTTTGCTGGGCTGCTGTAAGAATGGAATTTTTCTCTCATCTCTGTCTCCTCTATAATGGTGGCTATTTGGAGTAGCCTCTCAATAGCTAAGTTATTGTTATGATTTTATATATACTTACGACCATTAATAAAAGTCTCTTTCTCCAGTCCCTTATTACAGTGCGACTAGACTGTTAACTGCTCACACTCCTAGGGAATTTTCTCATGTGAAAATTACCTTTCTTTCTCTTGTCTGGAATTTCTCCTCCACTTTCCAGAAATCTACCCATTTTCAACCAAATCAGGAAGTCCTCTCTTACTGCTGCTGTGCTTTTTGGGCTTCCCCAGTTTCAAGTATTGGGACTGATTCTTGGTCCTTACTTCCTGTACAAGTTGTGTGTGTGTGGGTGGGTGGGGGGTGGGTGTGTAGGGGATGCGCTTCCTCATCTCAACTTGGACAATTGCGCTGGTTCAAAACTTAGCTGTGCGATGTTATGGGCCATGCTAGGCACACACTTGAAAACTAGAGGGGTCAGGATGTCATCTCAGCTTTGAACCTTTGTGGAGTTGCTTAACTTGTCTAAGTCTGGTGAGTGAGCTCATGTTCCCACCCAATTGAAAGCCTTTCCCTGGCTTCCCAGGACTCTTGGAGAAAGTCTACAATCCCTCCTATGACTTGGGAGATGTTGCACGATCCAGCCCCTCCTCCCCTTTTGCCTTGAGTCACCTCCCTTCCACACACAGCATGGGCAAATCTGGCTTTTCAATATCTTGAGTTTGCCCAGCTTCTTCCTGCCCTGCCTCTGGGACTTTGCATGTGCTGTTCCCTCTGCTAGGCACACCCTTAAACTTCCTCTTTATCTGGCTAACTCTCAGCTCCTGTTGAGGTTTCAGACTAAATGTTACTACCTCGTGGAAAGCTTTTGTGACTCCCCTAGATACATCTGGGTCTCCATAGACAAGGGCAGAATAACATCCTACACTTCTCCTTCTTAGGTGCTTATCACAGTTGTAGTGAAATGAACCGAAATGCATTAGTTAATTATTAATGGATGTGATTATCTGACTTATTTTATCTCCTCCACAAGACAAATTAAATGAGCCTACCCCTGCTTAAAAAAAAAAAAAAAGAGCTTGGCTTGCTTATTAATGTAAACCCAAACATAGCACATTCCCTAATATCTGATATAGTCACTAATAATACTATATAAGGTAGTATAGAATATACAGTATAGTATATAATAAAATAATATATAATATAGCATAGCATATAATACATAATGTAGTATATAACATAATAATAGTCATTAAATAAAGATTTCTTGAACAAAAGATTGAATGCATAAATAAATGAATGAATAGATTTCCTGAGCTATAAAATGGAAGTAAAATATCTGTCTTACAGGCTTGTGCGGAGGAGTTAGTGAGTAGCAAAGTGAGTGTGCTAATTTAGGGGAGAGGTGGAGGAAACTTTTTTGCTCTGCCTTCTGCAGCCTCACAGACGGATGGACGCTTCCCCGTCCCCAGTCCTTCTCCCAGTGTATCCATGTGATGTGCTAGAATGTAACGCCGCCTTTTTGTAATATTTTATATGGGAGCCAGAGAGGGCGCCGGCATGGTCCGTATCACAGTACAAGAGTTATTCCCTATTGCTACTTCTCTCTATCCCAAAGCCCCTTCTGCGTGAGGTCATCAGCAGAGATCCTCTTCTTTAGCCCTTCCCTAAGGAATGGTGAGCTCTGCGTTCCTGCTTTCCACCTGCTCCTGGAGCTGTAAGTTCCCCACCCCGCAGCCACCACAGGCTGATACTGTGTCAACTATCAGACAAAGTATCTTCTTTCTCCATCATTAGACTTGGTGCCAGGACATAGACACTTGTATCTAACCTAGAGCAGGCTTGTCAAATAATATCAGTGACCGCCACTCTCCCCCTAAGACACCTTCCCATTTCTTCTGCTAAAAAAGACGGTGTCTTCATAGTTACCCAAATCACCGAGCAAGGGTTGGGTTCCTATTAGGTATGCATTAATATCAGTTCCCTTATCCCTTATGTGAAGGCATGCACTAGAAAGAAAAAAAAAATTAAAAAGAGAGATTAGAGAAGGCATCAGAAAGCAGTGGGGACCCCCTTCTCTGGGGATGGAGAAGGAAATTGCTTGCTTTGCACATGAACAGTTGTCACTCACTCCTGCGTGATTTTTATCAGTGGGGGCTACCAGCTTTCAAATAAGGTTTGGTTCCATTTCAAGCACCTCTTTTCAGCCTTCAGGGGAGAAAATCTATCTGGGGGAAGAAAGTCTGAGGTCTGATGGAAATTGCCCCCATTTGAGGGCAGAGTCCCTGCCACATAAATTCTGAGACTGGTTAGTACTCTAGTTACACCTACTGGGTCCAAGAACATGCTGATGGATTTTTATTCTGGCCTGGTGACCCAAGAAAAGGAAGAAAGTATTTCACAGGGCTGGGAGATGTGAGCATGACCAAGCTTTCCCAGGAAACCTCTGTTCTCTTTCTGGGCAGAGACACAGCTGCCTGATCAACACAGCATCTTTTCCCAACCTGTTCTTCCAGCCAGGTGGTTCTTCAACCAGCATCTAGTTCATACCAGGAAATGTTTTTTTTTTTGGTTTTTCTTTTTAGGGATACACCTGAAACACAGAAATTCCCAGGCTAGGGGCTGAATTGGGGCTGCAGCTGCCAGCCTACACCACAGCCACAGACACAGCAATACAGGATCCGAGCTGCCTCTGCAACCTATGCCACAGTTCATGGCAATGCTGGATCCTTAACCTACTGAGCGAGGCCAGGGATTGAACCCACATCCTCACAGTACTAGTGGGTTCTTAACCCACTGAGCCACAACGGGAACTCCAGGAAATGTGTTCTTTGAAGTAACTGTTTCTGTAACAGACTCTGTTCTCTGTGAGGCAAGGCTCTCTGTTACATACACCTTTTTGTTTTTGTCTTTTTAGGGCTGCACCTGCAGCACATAGAAGTTCCCAGGCTAGGGATTGAATCAGAGCTGCAGCTGCTGGCCTATGCCAGAGCCACAGCAAGGCCAGATCTGAGCTGCATCTTCAACTTACATCACAGCTCATGGCAATGCTGGATCGTTAGCCTACTGACCGAGGCCAGGAATCAAACCCGAATCCTCTGGATACTAGTTGGGTCCATGACTGCTGAGCCAAGATAGGAACTCCTGTTACACCACTGCTCCTCCAGAATCCAGCACCATCCCTGGCATGAAGTGACCAGCCAGTTCTCCCTCCTCCCAAGCGCTTTCCTATAGCGACAGCTCGGAAATACTTAAAACGATGCATTCAGGTATTCTGGACCCCTCTGCTCATCCCCCAGTGCCTATCATCCTCCTCCAAGAGTTCTGTAAGCTACATCCACTAGCATTCTCGCAGTCTCCCTAGTCCTGAAAGGCTGTGATTGTCCCATCAGATGAATTCTATTACATATGGGACTCCGATACACTCAGAAGCACCAACCTCTGTTCCACACCCCATGTCCATCTGCCAAGAGTGAAGTGGATTAATTAACATGGTGGCTCTATCTTCTACCCAGCTGTCTTGTGCAGCAATGGAGACCAAGAAAAATCCATTAGATTATACTGCGAGATAGTGGAAAGAAAAGTTTAGATTAAGTTTATCTCTGGAGGCAATTTTATTAGATAGATTAAGTTTCTGTTCATCTCTCCAAAGACCGTAGTAATAACCAGTGTCATGACTTTCAAATCCTTTGGACTGCAGAGGGTAATCAAACATGGGTGTCTTTTTATCCCCCTCTTTCACTTCTTAGTATTCGACAATCCTGCCTCGTTCATCTGTCAAAGGGATGGTATTAAGGGGATCAATGTTGACAAGTGATGGTACAAATTATGTAATGCTGATGACATTTCACTGTCTTCTTTTGATCTGCAATTCCCACTCTCAATCACTTCTTATGTGAGCAAAAGCACTGAAAGAGAAAGGCAGCTCTGGAAGCCACAGGCTGGAGTGCCTGAGCCCCAGGGGTGAAACGGGGTGAATGTGAAGTGCGCCTATGCTCCGAATTAGACATAGCATCCTGGGAAGATGGCCTGACTGACAGAAGGGGAAATTGAGGTCATCGTTCTCCAACACGCCTTTGGCAGCTGCCCCCTTGGGACCACGTGGCAGCCTTGGGTCGTGCTGTAGTTCCATGAAGAACTTGACGTGGTGGGCCCGTGATGGCCAGGGGCTTTCTATTCTGAGAATATACCCTTTGGCTTCTGCTCCACAGGGGATTCCACTCTTCCTTTTGGGAAATTGACATGGGATGATTTAAAAGGAAGAACTGCTTTGACTTTGTAAGAGGAGAAGATCAAGGTGACAAGTGCAGATACAAGAAAGGGCCCTCTTTCCTAGGGCAGTGGGTAGAGTATTAAGTTTGGGGCCAGGTAGAAAAAAGACCAACTAAGGACTCCCCATCCTGGCTCAGCAGGTTAAGAACCTGACTAGCACCCACGAGGATGTGGGTTCGATCCCTGGCCTCGCTCGGTGGGTTAAGGATCCAGTGTTGCCGCAGCTGCAGTGAAAGTCACAGATGAGGCTCAGATATGGCTTTGGAATGGCTGCAGCATAAGCCAGCAGCTGCAGCTCTGAGCCGACCCCTAGCCTGAGACCTTCCATATACCACAGATGTGGCCATAAAAAGGAAAAAATAAGGCCAAATAAAAATAAATTGTTTAAAGTATGGCAGGAGAGACTTTTTTAGGGGAAGGGAGACATCCTCCATACGCATCACGTTTTCATCCATGTGGATGAATGTCTGTTTGGATAATACGCCTGGACTTTCTTCCTCTCTCTCTCTCTCCATCTCCCTAAGCAGATCTAAAGAAAAATGGCTTTTTACAAACACGGGCTCTGGTTTAGAGACGTGCCACTTTCCAGTTGTGACCTTCGATGGCTGCTCAACCTCTATGACTCATGGTTTTCTCATCTGCAAACTCAAAACAACAGCACCCATCTTGCAGGGAAGCTGTAGCTAAAGAAAAAGGTACAGTCCAGAGACTTTCAGTTGATAAGGTACTTATCAGCTAGCAGAGTTCATACATCTTGAAGAAAATCTCTCTTGTGGACTCAGATTTGGTATGAGTTTTACCTGATTCCTATGGTCTGACATGTGTCATGTGACTAATAAAATATTTTATGATTCTTTTGGTCACATGGACTTTGCTTTCCTTCCCAAAGTCCCAGACTCATGAGTGAATGGGATGAGGTTTGATAGCTTTAGCGTGGTTTATTGCTTAACTTTTCCAGTAGATATATTTATTCCACATTTATTAGTCATATTACTAGGTAGCGGGTATCTGCCTAGATACCAAGACCCTAATGGTAAGCAATACATAGAAAGCCTTGATGGCCAGCAGTTTGTCAGCTGATGGAACAGCCCTGCTTCACTCATGCTGGTGCTTCATGAGACCTGTCATGGCATCTGCGATACAGTGGATACTCAAATCATGTGTCCTGAATAGATGAAAGATGAATGCATACAAACCACCCATCCTTCCAACCACTAACACCAAGTTGCTGAGAGGCTGAGCCCTTGTTGGAAAAGTTTAAGACATCAGAAAACCCTATCACTCAAGACCAGCAGTCAAGGCTCAGAGGAAGCAACAGGATTCGAGACCACTTTTCACCATGAAGTATTCTTTAGATGTAAAAGAAAAACAAATAGAATCTTATTAATCTATTTTCGCCTACAGCCTGGAAAAGCCCTTATGTCAAAAATACCTGCCTCTAAATTATGCTTTGTCTTCCCATTATAAATTTTATTAACCACTCTTTTATTAGCAATCTTATTACAGTTGATCTGCACATGAATAGAAACAATTTACAAATGATCAGGGTTGGATTAGAGAAACCATAAACTCCATGCAAATTGTTACAAATTATTTACTGGCTTAGCACAAATCTGCATATAGATTGAGGAAGTCAATCAGAAAGGTACCTTCAGGTATTCTTCACAAGATATGATTGCGAAGATAGCTGCAGACTGGTAAGCATCGCGCAGAATAGAAATGAAAATAAAGAGATTCATTTGTCAAATACGCTTAGGTGTGGGTCTCCTCATTTCATCAGAACTTTGGAGCACTGGGTATCAGTGAGAATGGAAACAGGTAGAGAGGGGAGTTGAAGGTGGGCTTACTCTAAGCATAAGGTCAAGAAGCAGAGCAATGTAAAGGGATTTTGGAAAAACAAAAGGAGAAACACTGACCCAGTGCGTCAGAGGCTGATGGACTATTTCTCACGTTGCATCTTATTCATCTTCCAGCAACTCTATGAAACAGGGAGGACCAGTACTGCTGATTCTCAGTTGAGGGAAGTGAGGTTGCATAATGAGGCTAAGGTCACACAGCTGTCAGGGCTTGAATCCGCAACCTGCACCTCCACATCATAGGATCCTTCGATGGAAGCATTGTCTTTGTCCTTGGAACTGCTCTTTCAGGGTTGGAAGGTTTGGGGAACAGTTTTTGTTTGTTTGTTTGTTTGTTTTGCTTTTTAGGGCTGCATCTGCGGCATATGGAAGTTCCCAGGCTAGGGGTTGAATTGAAGCCACAGCTGCTGGCCTACACCCCAGCCACAGCAACGCTGGATCTGAGCCACATCTGTGACCTACACCACAGCTCAGGGCAACACTGGATCCTTGACCCACTGATCAAGACTAGGGATTGAACCTGCATCCTCATGGACACTAGTCAGATTCCTTTCCTCAGTGCCACAATGGGAACTCCTGGGGAATAGTTCTGAAGTCCTAACTCTCTGCCAGCACCAGAAGACCTGAATTCACCTAGTGTGTCCCTTTGCTTCTCTTTTATGAGGAGGATGGCAAGAGGAGGTGGAATGATTTTATGCCAAGAACCCAGGGTTGGGTATTTGGAGGATTAAGCTCTTCTATCCAACATGCTATGGGACCTCAGACAGTTCTCTATGACTGGGTTTACTCAGGAGGGTAGGACTAGATTTCTATAAATTCTCTGAAAATTCACTGAATTTCAACGCGAGACCAAAAGATGTGAATACTTTTTACATGAATAAGTACAGACCCGTATCAGCCCAAGGCAACAGGGAACTGGGCAAAGTTGGAGTTCCCACTTCTTAATCCTACATTTTGGTGACACATGACTTATTTCCCATCTGTAATATTTCATGGTTTTCCTCCTTCAATCAAAAATTGCTCTGGTTGTTTTTATTTCCTTCCTTTCCTCCTTCCTACTTTTGGGGGGGGCACACCTGTAGCATATAGAAGTTCCCAGGCTAGGGGTCAATTTGGAGCTGTAGTTGCTGGCCTACACCACAGCCACAGCAATGTGGGATCCGAGCCGTATCTGCAGCCTGCACTGCAACTCATGGCAATGCCGGATCCTTAACCCACTGAGACTGACCAGGAATTAAACTTGTGTCCTCATGGATCCTGGTCGGGTTCGCTACCGCTGAGTCACGACCGGAACACTTGCTCTGGTTGTTGTTCATTCCTAGTAACTCAACTCTTCTCTCATAGATATTTGGCTTTTTAATGGAGATCTGAGTCTCCATTAAATGGAGACTAAATGGTGAAACCCTTAAGGGTGACATTTCAGATCTTTCCTTTACATGGGAAACATTTTTGAGGATTCAGGGACTTCTCAGAGCCTTGGAAACTGAGCTATATATTCTGAACTCATTCTTCTAGATTCCGTGTCCAGCACTGCGGAGCTGCAGGGGTGGGGATGAAGATGGAGGTGGTACCATTTAACTTCTTCCGGGGAAGAAATTTTATCTCCCACCTTTGTTGCCACTGCATTGTGCCCATGATGAGCATAAGAAACACTAAAGTGGAGTTCCCATCATGGCACAGTGGAAACGAATCTGACTTGGAACCACGAGGACACGGGTTCCATTTCTGACCTCACTCAGTGGGTTAAGGATCTGGTGTTGCTGTGAGCTGTGGTGTAGGTCACAGACACTGCTCAGATTCCATGTTGCTGTGGCTGTGGTATAGGTTGGCAGCTGTAGCTCTTGATTAGACCCCTAGCCTGGGAACCTCCATATGCCACGGGTGCACCCTAAAAACAAAAAGCAAAAAAAGAAACACTAAAGTGGGAGACACTCCCCACTTTCTATTTCCTTACCGGGTGGGGACCCATATCACTTCATAAGGAAAACGAGCATAATCGCACTATTAATGGTAACAACAGACATATTTTAAAAATGCTAACTGCAGACAAGGTGTGTGCTTATAGCTCTATGTGCTTTATTTTATGGAATGTTCACGTGATCTTGGATTCTATTATCATCCCATTTTACAGACAAGAAAATAGACGGGGACGACTCATCCATTACATACAGCTGGGAATTGGCGGAGATGGGACTCGCTCTGTCTGACTCTAAAATCCATATCCTTAACCAATCAACTAACCTTGAGTGTGACATACATGGGCGTGGAGCAGATAACCTGCACAAATCTTCCCCATCTCAAAGACACACTTGATAAGCTCTTAGATAATTCCTTTGAGAGCTTCTGGTCCAATACCCTATGTTATAGATAATGATACTGGGGCAATGAGGCAGGAAATTTTTACAAATACATATGAGGAAAGGGGCACTGGGAATAACATTGGGAGCAGCAGAGGAATGGGCATCTTGACTCTTCGTCTCTTGGCCAGACCTTCCACACAGTGTAAAATGCTGTGCCCTGCACAACTCTACTGGGTGCCATTGGCATTGATGGTTGGTGATTTACTGCCTTTCCTTCGGTTCCCCTATGCTGTCATATATGACTAGAATGTTTTCTTATCTTCCTATAATTTTATTTCACAACCATTTCAAAGACAGAAGAGAGAGAGCATATCTGTATTTTTTTTCCTTTTTTCTTTTCCCTAAAAGAGAAGCTGAGAGTTTGCAGAGACTAGGGTTGCTGGCATCACTGACTTTGGAGGTTGCTGGCTAATCAATCACAGCTGCATTGTGAATGCTTGGCATGGACTTTTCTTTTTCTTTTCATTCTTTGTGGGTGTGGGTGTGTATATGTGTGTGTGTGTGCATGTGTGTGTGTGTGCGTGCGTGCCCAACTTTGATGCCTTTCCATCAGCAAAGGACTCAGGAGCTGGATGTGATTAAACAGTAGCAATGCTGCATTCAGCCTTGCTTTGTACACATATCTTCTCTCTCGCTCCATTTACAGATGCCCCTCTAGCTCTGTGCTCGGCATTCATTAAACATCCTCACGCCTGGAACGCTTCAGAGCCTGCTGACTGGTCTCCCCAAGACGGTGATCCAGAGCCTAGGTCCCATAAGGAATTCTATGCAGCTGTTAGCAATCTTCTAGGGCACTCTGAGGTTATTCAGAATGAACTGAACAAAGTCAATAGGACCTCTGCAGGGACTTCTGGTGGTGACACCAGTGGCTAAGACTTTGCTTCTCTCGAAATGCTCAAAGTCCTCAGGAGTTGAATTCGGATAAAATTGAGAAGTAAACTAATTACAGTGGGGCCATTTGTGCTTTTGTGGTTCAGCTTATGTCAGCATTTCCAGGCTCAACTGAGTTCTTTGGGGAGTTCAAACTCTGCTTTAAATGCCTTTTTTTTTTTTCTTTCACTCTTATTACAATTCTCTGGTTCTGAATCTAGTTCCATTACAGGTTCTGATATTCAGACAAGTGGACTTTATTGCCACTCTTATGTGTGGCTCGGGTGTAAATCTGTCACAGACACACCACACTCATTAAAAACAAACACGGATGCTGAATTCATTGAAGATGATTTTGGCTGTGAGTGACAAAAGCTCAAATCAAACAGGACAAAAGGAAATGTATAGATCTTTGTAAGTGAGAAGTCCAAGGGTGAATGTGGTTTCGGACCGTATGGTCCTGAAACCTAAATGTGTTGTTAGGATGCTCTCTCTCTCTCTGACTCTGCATTTGTCACAGGTGCGTGTCAGCCTGATATCAGTCTTTACAGAGGAAATCACTCCATGGCAGACAAGATGGCTTCTGGTAGCCATGGAGTAGAAAGTTATCCCTGACCAAGACAGTGATTGGCTTTTCCCGGGATCATGTGCCCAACCCTGAGCCAATCACAGTAGCTGTGGGAGGGTTTAAGGATTAGCTGGCCTATGTTACAGACCCAGGAAGTGTGATAGACAGCCTAGGTCATGTGTCCATCACTAAGCCAATCACAGTAGCTGTGGGAGGCTATTAAGGACTGGTCAGCCTGTGTTCCACACCCAGGGAGTGTGACTGACAGTTCTTCCAGGACCACAGGAAGTGGAGAAATGCAGGCTCTGTTGTTTCCTGGTAGTGTGACTGGGTAAGGATCTTAACTTTGCTGCTTTTTAGTTTCTCCAACTGTGGAAGAGGTGGCATACCATGCATCTTACAGGGACCATTAAGGATAAAATGAAATAATGATACATATAATAGCCACTTATAGGGGAGTTACTAATGGAAGATACTAGACACTGAATAAGCATTTTCTTACAGAGCTTGTCATCCCAAGAGTGTGCAGCACAGGATGTAAATAAAAAAGTCCAGTGATCATACGCATGTGTGCAAAATAAGCAGGTTCCCTCACTGGAGGACTACTGAGTTTTTAGCACGAATATCCTAGATCAGTTGCCAAACCAATTTTAACCTGGATGGGTCCTTCTAGGATAATGGTGTGTTACATCACCCAGTTTTAGAAGCTTGCTTTCTATATTCTGAAGTCTAAATTCTAACTAAAGGCAGACCAGGGAGCTTGGTATCTGGCATGTTCTGCTTTGGCCTCTCCTCCCTATTTGTGCTGAATTTCTATTCAACACAAGTTTCACTTTAAGATAATGTGAAATGCAGATTAAAAATGCATAATTAAAACCATTTAATGTGGGATATGATTGCGGTTATAAAACAGTGTTCCCATCCTGACTCTCAGGCCTCAGTATCAGGGAAATGTGCACTTCACTCAAGCAGCTACATGTGCATTTTCTGGAAATTGTTTCCCTCTTTGCTTTGGCTGCCAGGAGGCTCGAAGTCAAATGAAATTCCCATGACTAGCGAGTGCACAAAATTTCTGCCACGCGTGTTGTGTACAACTCTGTCCCTGACAGTGTCTTTCTTTCCTAATCCTTCTATTACATTTGCTCTGATTCAGATCTTTGTGGGGTTGGGATGGGGTGAAATAAATACATAAATGAAATACATGCAGGTGGGCTCTCAGGGGGCTTTCTCTGCAAAGATAACGTTGGCTGTGCTAATGCCCTTTCTCCTTCACTGCTAATGTCTTGGCTCTGCTTGGAGCCACTTGTTCAATTACGGCGCCAAGCTCCTGTTTTACAAGGCTTCCTTTGAGCACATCTAATCAGGAACAGCTCTTCGCTGCAGTGTCTTTGTTCACCGACTGGAACCTTGAATGCCTCGCTTTGCCTAATAAATAACCCAGGGGCTCAAACTTGGCCTTAGCCTTTATTTAGAAAGTAGAACTGGTGAAGCTTTGAAGCATATTCAAAGCCAAGGCCTTTGGAAGGTCAGGCATCTCTCAGGCACTTTAGGAAGGCTGCATACTGCTCTGTTTCCCTCCATGTTTATTGGACAACAGAAAAAAAATTTATTTTTTTATTGAGTACTCTGGGTTTGCTGTGAGCTTGGCACAGACAACACTGGATAAGTCCCCTGGTGGCAGGATTACTTGATGACTTGCTTTTTTGACTTCTGGGTGTGGGCTCAAAAGTTAATGCCAGCAATGGGCAGGGTTGGGGCAAGTTGAAGGAACCATGGGTGAAGTCTTCTTCTTTTTCTTTTCTTTTCTTTTTTTTTTACTGGTTGCCCCAATGGCATATGAAAGTTCCTGGGCTAAAGAATGAATCTGAGCCACAGCTGCAACCTATGCCACAGGTGTAGCAATGCAAGGTCCTTCAAATGACTGCACCAGGCAGGGATCAAACCCATGTCTCCCAAGCTGTTAGAACAGGATTTTTTTATTTTTATTTTTTTGCTTTTTAGGGCTGCACCCGAAGCATATGTAAGTTTCCAGGCTAGGAGTCTAACTGGACCTGCAGCTGTTGGCCTATACCACACCCACAGCAATGCCAGATCTGAGCTTCATCTGCAATCTACATCACAGCTCATGGCAATGCTGGATCCTTAACCCACTGAGCTAGCCCAGGGATGGAACCTGCATCCTATGGAGACTAGTTGGGTTTGTTACCCATGAGC
Organism: Phacochoerus africanus; assembly: GCF_016906955.1. NCBI lineage: Eukaryota > Metazoa > Chordata > Mammalia > Artiodactyla > Suidae > Phacochoerus > Phacochoerus africanus. The sequence continues at coordinate 39,285,996 of NC_062548.1, forward strand.
CACGATGGGAACTCCCATCTGTGAGGTCTCGAGTACTTAACATTCTTTTGTGTTTTCTACTTTGCACATCAGATGACAACAATCAAAGGGACTCCAAAGAGTGAGTGACATCTGTCAGAAAGAGGTCACCATTGGAAACTGGCCCCCTGCTGGCTCCTTAGTTCAGCTCTTAGCTTCATTGTTAAGATGAGCCGTGCCATCCTGGATGCACTACCTTAAGTCCCCAAGCTTCAATTTCTGCATCTCTGAGGGAGGGACCTCCCTTACTGCACATTAACTGAGACATGTGGCTTCTCCTGCCCTCAGTGACCTGGCTCACCTCTCTCTGCTTGAACTCTTGGTTTAGGAGATGTCATCTTGTGGGAAGCCTTCCCTGATCTTTCTGGCTGGGCCACAGCTGCTTCTTACAAGCTCCCACCCACTGAGTACCTCTCCTCCAGGTATATGTCACAGTGGCCAGTGGACATTTGCTCACACGGTTATGTAAAGCCCGTCTGTCTCATCAGAGTGTAATCTCCATGAGGACAGGCACTGGGGTGGCTTCTATTCAATCTTGTATTTCTAGCACTTGCCTCTGTGATGTGCATCTAAGAAGGGCTCAGTAAAGAGTGTGCAGTGAGCCAGTGAATGAAGACGGCAGGTTGAAGCATCAACCAGGCTAATTAGAGGCGAGAGAAGAGGCAGCTAATTAGGGACTGCAAACCAGGCATAGTACTACGTGCCTCACCCAGGCCAGCACGTGTAAAATCCAACACAACCCCACAAGGCAGGGAGTGTGTTGTGTTCATCGCAGATCCTCAGAATCATGCTGAACACAAATGGAAGGACCAAGGGATGTGTTCTGAATCCAAACATTAAATAAATAAGCAAACAAACACATCTCTAGGACACATGTGCAGATGGAAAGTCACCTATGAAAGAATTTCAACATTGCTAGGATGGAGGCTTGAGCACTCCTGACGCCACCCCCCCCCCCTACTTCTGGGAGGTCCCAGGGTGACAACCCACAGTTCCTGACTCAAAATGCTGCCACCCCCACCACTTGCCAAACTGCAGCCCCCGTGAGATGGGGAAGATGGCCTGCCCTTTGCTTATTATACACGTCTGTGTGGTGAGATAATTGGGTTGTATAATATGGCACACAGACTAATCTGAGAATGATTTCTGCTGAATAGAAATTACTTATTTTGATTCCTTGGGGGTTTGTTTTGTCAAAACTCATGTAGTATTTAGCAAAGTAATCATTGTTCAATTGCCGAGCACGGGAAGTGTAAAATTACCCTAATAAGAATGAAAAGAATGAAGGCAAGGAGGATGCCTGACCTCGGCAACTTGATTAGTGATGGTGTTTCATCACGTTCTCGAGGCTTAACCTCCGCCGCCGCCGCCTGCGAGGATCACCATGTCCCTCTTTATCTCACAGGCCCTAATTAGATATGCAATTCGTCATATGGTGGTTCAGCCAGAATAGAAACCAAGGGGGAAAAAAAAGAGAGAGAGAGAGAGAGAGAGAGAGAGAGAGAGAGAAGAGGAGGAGGATATTACTGAAATTCTTAAGAAAGTTGCTCAACAGCAAATCAATACCCCAACTGGAAGGGGAGTTGTTTTTCTTTTTCCTTTTTAGGGCCACACCCGTGGCATATGGAGGTGCCTAGGCTAGGGGCTGAATCAGAGCTGCAGCTGCCGGCCTACACCACAGTCACAGCAACATCAGATCCAAGCTGCATCTGAGACCTACACCACAGCTCACAGGTGGCTTCTTAACCCATTGAGCAGGGCCAGGGATGGAACCCTGGATACTAGTCGGGTTTGTAACCCTCTGAGCCACGACTGGAACTTCTGGGTGGGGAGTTTTGAAAGCAAGGAGACTGGGTTTTCCAAATATAGATACATGCTGGGTGACCTTGAATTAGTCACTTAACCTTCCTCAACCCAAATTCCTCATCTGTCAGACAGGGTCATATGTACTTTATGTTAGCTTCTAATTGCTAGGAGTGTATCTTGGTCTTTTGCTTCATTTCAGAGGGTTTTTTTTTTTTTTTTTTGCTTTGGGGGCAGCTTTGAAATCACATACATCCTTGTCGAGATCTTGAGGCGCCATATTAAAAAAAATCCATGGGGGAAAATAATGAAGTTTTCCTTTGATATCTTCATGGGTAAATCAAAGTAGAATCACAGTTAACAAGAGTGCACCCGAGGAAGGATCTCATTTCACACAGGTGATGCGATTCTGAGATGAGGTGATGGGTCTCAGTCAGGGTCACACAAGGAGGAAGTGGGATTCAAACCCGGGCCTGAAATCTCCTATTTCTGTCTGTTGTCCTGACCGGCACTGATAATGCGGGGCCCTTATGATGGTCCAGATAAAGCCATTCTTCTGTGCATTTAAGAGACTGAAGTCAAGAGTTCATGACAGAATAACCCACCTGTATGGCAGGTGGAGGAATAGTTAAGAGGACAAGATGTGGAGTTTCAAAGCCTGTGTTCCAATCTTGGCTCTGAGGATCTTTAAGTGTCTGTCTGCAGGTTAAATTAAAGTCTGCAAATTCTTTGCCACTATTTCCATGGAGACATGGGCTCTTCCCATGAATCTTGTAGATTGAAATAATCAAAGACAGAGGAAAGGACCCAGGTGACTTCCAAGGTGAGGTAGCCAAGCAACTGCTATTGGTCCACTCAGAGGGCGCCATATTGGACTTGGACCACATGGAAACGCCATGTCATGTTTGCTGCAGTTGACTGCCTCCCGAGGTTAAGGCTTCAACGCATCCAGTTCAAGCATCAGCTGTGAGTGAAGATACCTCCAGTTATTGCCAGGTAGGAGTCACCCCCCAGCCCATCAGGTCTTCCTGGCTGAGTCCCCCAGCATGACAGAGCAGGGACAAACCAAACCATCTCCACTGTGCTCCATCTAAACTGCTGACCCATCAAATCTATGAGGATTACAAGATGGCTATAGATTATATCCTAAATTTTAGGGTTGTTTATTAGGGAGCTGTATTAACTAGAACCCCTTCTAAGTCTCAATATCCTCATCAGCATAATAAAAATATTAACTAATGCCTTTCTCATAGAACAGTTGAGAAGTGGATGTTAAAGAAGTTAGAGCTTAGCTTACACATAGTAAGTACTCAACAGATGTTGAAAGCAATATTACCTTGTGCACGCCCACGTGTGTGTTGAAAGAAAGGTGCAGCATTTATTGCAATGTGCCAAGTTCAGGACTGTTAGCACTCAAAAAGCCTGAACTCCCTGATGGGTTTCAGGAAAGCATTTAAAATTTTTTATTTACTTATGTATATATAGTTGATTTAAAATACTGGGTACAGCTGTACAGCAAACTAATTTAGTTACACACATTTATATCTCTATTCTTTTTCAGATTCCTTTCCTTTATATGTTATTACAAAATATTGAGGATAGTTTCTTGGGCTACACAGTAGGACCTTGTTGGTCATCCATTTTATACACAGTAGTGTGTATCTGTTAATCCCAAATTACTAATTTTTTTCCCCTTTCCCCTTTGGTAACCTTAAATTTGTCTTCTATTTCTCTTTTGTATGAAAGTTTATTTGTGTCTTTTTTTTTAATTCCACATATAAGTTGTATCATACGATATTTGTTTCTGTCTGTCTGGCTTGCTTCACTTAGTATGATAATCTCTAGGTCTATTCATATTGCCGCAAATGGCATTATTTCATTCTTCTTTATGGTGGAGTAGTAGTATTCCATAACAACAATGTTACCATTAATGCTATTGTTACCATCATCTGTCCTGCGGGGAGATAGATAATTCTCGAGCTATTAAGGATGGGTTTCCTAACTGGGATGCTACTGGGCTGGGGTATTGAACTGGGACAGGGGCTGTTGGCAGCAGGAAAGAAGTAATACCAGCTGCCAGAAGCCTTGGTTGTCTTGCCTCTACCTCCTGGGAAATAATGTGGCCTCCGCCAATGCCCAGGGCAAAAAAAACGAGAGTAGTTTCCATGACCTTGAAAGTTTCCCAAGGAGGCAACCTGGCTCATCCACAAACCACATCATCCTGAATGATCACCAACGTGGTACCGGCGGAGGGAACGTCATGTCCCTAAGTTTCACCCCAAGAGCCATGTTAACAAACTCTAGCAGGTTGGTCTGTGTATTCATGGCAGCAGGAAGCCAGCTGGGCATATTCATCAGCTATTGCTTCCTCCCTCGACAGACTTCCTCAGCCTCCTGAAGGATTCTCCTGAAGCTTTTCAGCCTCGGCAGCTGGATTTAGGATTTTTTTTTTTTCCCCATCCAGGCCAGCTGTCCGTGGGGGTTGTCCGGTAGTGCTGTGAGGTCTCATGATAGAGCCCAGAATCTTCCACGTGTGTTTCAGGCTGTATTTCTTGGCCATCTTTGCACCTCCCAATACTTCAATGATTGACATTACCTGCTTTTCCCTTGGTTTAAGGATGCTTTGATTGTGGCCAGGCTGTGGCCGGCCCAATATTTCTACCCTAAAGCCAAAGGCAGACTTGAGAATGAGATCAGGCATGAAATCCTTCAAGCTGAGCCCTGGCCACCTGCCCATGAGCAGCTTTCAATCCTCGGATCCACCACGTGGCTTCCCACCCACGTGTGCTTGCTTGGTCAGCTTGCTGTTATCACGCTCCATTTTCTTCCCAGGGTAACAGTGTCTAAGATGTGATAAATGTTGGTCAGAAAAAGTCAATATCCTATTAATTTATTCCAAGGGTATAAGAAAGGCACCTTTCTTTCAAGAGACAGAACCAAAAGAGCTTAAAGGTATTTTGTTCAAGCGAACGTTTCCTAAATGTGTCACACACTGTTCTGAGCATGTTCCCAGGGTTCCCTGGCCGAATCCTCTCAGTAACCTGTATTTTCAATGCCCATTTTAAAGATGGGGAAGTTGAGGCTTAAAGAGGAAAAGTAACTTGTTGAATCTAGGAAGTGAGTGAGAATCACATGTGGATAATTCAATGGCAGAGACTGGAAGTGTTTTCTACTTCACATGCAGCCTCATGATCCCAGACACTCAAACCTGCACTCACCCCATGTCCTCCATGAAGGCAACTTCTGGTCTTAGAATGGGTGTTATTCATCTCTGCATTCCTAGGGCCTAAGACAAGGCCAGACTGACAGAAAGCACTGGACAAGTGTTTGGTGAATGAATAGGTGACTGTGGAGGGCCGCCACAGTGATATGACTGAAAAGGGACTCCTGGCTGAATACAGGAGTTATTTGAAGGGTCCAGGGCTTTTGAGGAGCCATCTCAGTTGATGGTACCATCCCAGTGGAACTGGAATGAGATTTTTGTGTGTGTGTGTGTGTGTCTTTTTGTCTTTTTGCCTTTTCTAGGGCTGCTCCCACGTCATATGGAGGTTCCCAGGCTAGGGGTCTAATCGGAGCTGTAGCCACAGGTTTACGCTACAGCCACAGCAACATGGGATCTGAGCTGCGTCTGCAACCTACACCACAGCTCACAGCAACGCCGGATCCTTAACCCACTGAGGGAGCCAGGGATCGAACCCACAACCTCATGGTTCCTAGTCGGATTCGTTAACCACTGAACCATGACGGGAACTCCCATGGAATAAGAAAAGAAAAGCCGAGGAGGGCGTTGGATTCCTGAAAGATATCAGAGCCTCTTAGCAGGAGTCAGGAACCAGGATTAGAAAACCAGCCAAGGGAGTTCCCATTCATCGTGGCTCAGGGGTAACAAACCTGACTAGTGTCTATGAGGATGCAGGTTCAATCTCTGGCCTCGCTCAGTGCATTAAGGATCTGGTGTTGCTATGCTGTGCGTGAGCTGCCAGCAGCTGCAGCTCTGATTTGACTCCTAGGCTGGGAACTTCCATATGCCACAGGTGGGGCCCTGAAAAGGAAAAAAACAAAGGAAGAAAGAAAGAGTTTTGCTTAAGTTATCCTTTCTTTGCAACAGAAATAGGCCAACGCACCTCGGGGAATGTGGTACCCGAGAGAGATGGTCCTGAACATGCCAAGATCAGCTGAGAAACTAGGGAGCTCTGTGAACCATCTTTAAAATTCGATTCTCATCCCAGGGTTTACATGGTGGTGGGTGAACAGTTTCCGGCAGTTTCTCTCTGGGAACCTCTGGGATATAAAGGCTTTGAAGGCAGGGTCTGTGGTTCAGCCCTGAAATCTCAGCCCATCCCCATGCCTGGAGTACAGTAGGTCTGTGTTACACAAAGAGGAATTTATTTGTGAGGCCTGGCTGCGTTTCAGGCTCTGATGCTAGGCATATTAATTAATTAATTTATTTTTTTTGCTTTTTAGGGCTGGACCTGTGGCATATGGAAGTTCCCAGGCTAGAGGTCGAATCAGAGCTGGAGCTGCCGGCCTGCATCACAGCCACAGCAATGCCAGTTCTGAGCTGCATCTGTGACCTACACCACAGCTCACAGCAACGCCGGATCCTTAACCCACGGAGCGAGGCCAGGGATCGAGCCTGCCTACTCATGGATACTACTCAAATTCGATTCCACTGAGCCCCTACGGGAACTCCTGATACCAGGCATATTTTAACTTAACCTTCATCAGAGGGCCTTGTGAATCCTCGGTAGTTTTTTCTTCCCACTTTATTGATGAGGAATTGGAAGCTCAGAGGAGTTAAACTATTTGACCCCCATCAGATGTAGTGTCACCGAGCACTGGGCTAGGGGCCCTCCCAGAACAGACCCTGCCCCACGTCCTCCACCTGCCCTTTGTCTGTAGAAAAACTTTAGTCGAAGAATCAATTTAATTAGAGAAGTGAGGAAATGCAGAAAGAAAGGAAATCAGTCAAGCAAAACTGTCATAGTTTAGCCATTCAACAAAGTCAAAGACCTTCAGTTCCTCCTCAAGGGCTGTAGGTGATATTCTGGGTCAGGTCCTTTGAGCAGTTTTGTTGAAACCCCCACCAGGCGGAAGAAGTTAACTGCATGCTGCCCTCATGCACGGAGACCCCAGAAGGTTGGAATGAGAAGGTTAATGACACTGACTCCCAATGACCTCACCACCTACCAAACACGAAAATGTGCACAAGACGATCACGTACCCACAACCCTATTTCTCACCTTGTCTTTAAAAACTTTTCTCCAAAGGGAACCCTCCTACACTGGGGTGGGAATGTAAATTGGGACAACCCACTATGGAAAACAGTATGGAGGTTCCTCAGAAAACTAAATGATCTGGAAATCCCACTCCTGGGCATATATCTGGATAAAACTAAAATTCAAAAAGATACATGCACCCCTAGGTTCACAGCAGCACTGTTCACAATAGCCAAGACATGGAAACCACCTAAATGTCCATCAACAGATGAATGAAGAAGATATGGTACCTACACACAATGGAATACTACTCAGCCATAAAAAGGATGACATAACGTTATTTGAAGCAACATGAACAGACTAGAAGTCACCATACTAAGTGAAGTCAGAAAGAGAAGGACAAATACCCTATGAGATCACTTACATGTGGAATCTCAAATATGGCACAAATGAACCTATCTACAAAACAGAAACAGACTCACGGACATGGAGAATAGACTTGTGGATGCCAAGGGTGAGGAGCGGGGGAGTGGGATGGACGGGGAGTTTGGGGTTAATAGATGCAAACTATTACATTTAGAGTGGATGAACAATGAGGTGGCACAATGTATAGCACAGGGAACTCTATCCAATCTCTTGGGATAAACCAGAATGGAAGACAGTATAAGAAAAAGAATGTGTGTGTGTGTGTGTGAGTGTGTGTATAATGAGTCACTTTGCTGTACAGCAGAAATTGGCACAACACTGTAAACCAACTATACTTTAATAATAATAATAATGATAATAAAATTTTCTCTGAAAGTCACGGGGGAGTTAAGGCTTTTGGAGCACTAGCTGCCCGGACTCTTTGCAATAAATGCTGCTCTTTCCTTCATCCCAACCCGGTGTGTCAACAGACTGGCTTTACTGTGCTAGGCAAGCAGACCCAAGCTTGGTTCGGTTAACCACAGTACATTACAGGTTTATCTGAACGTGTATCCTAGCCTCTTCTTGCTACTCTACAAAGTCTCTCTCCTTCAAAATGAGTGTCTTGCAGGGGGAAAAAATAGAAAGTAATTTATCTTGGATGAGAGCTGCTGGAGGAGGTAAAGGTCTCCAGGTACCTGAGCACCAAGCCTATGGGAAGAGATGCTGATAGAGATCTGGTCTAATTAAGATTAGCTCTAATCAGTGGTGCTTTGGCTCAGGAGTGAAAAGCCAGGCATTCCTAAAAACTCAGGGTGTACAGGGTGCTTGCCAGGGCTGGCTCGCTGTCAGCAGGAAGTCTAAAAAGCAAGTTTAATTCTGATGAAGGTAAAACACTCATAGGACAGAGTGAGCGGAACTGCAAACAATCAGTACTGCATCAGAGGAAGGAAGGATGCTAAGACACGATGCCAGGGACTGGATGGGAAAACAATGCACTCTTAGGCGATGCCTAGATTCCAGGGAAAGCTGGACCACAGTGCCTGTGATGAGAATTGAAAGCATAAGCCTGTGTCTTTGAAAGCTTTTTCAATGTGCTGGCGTTGCCATTCAGCTCTGATATTCTTTTTTTCGGGGCCTCCCCCCATTTCCTTAGAGCATCCTCATAGACACGAGAGTGGATTTGCCCTGGGCCAGTTCCTGGAGAAGGACCCCATTCCTCCAAGGCTTCAGCACCACTCTTTTAGAGGTTATTATCAAACCAATTTATCATCCAGGGGAATCTCTTTATACAATTATTCTGGCTGGCTGAGTAATTATTGTTAACATTACATGGAGCTGGAATGACTGGGGAAGTACTATTTGATCCATTTCTTACAAAACATAAGCGGTATGTTTGATTACCCTGGATATCCAGTTGCTTGAATAAGGCAGAGAATGTGGCTTTTCAGAGTCAATCTTCACGTAGGAAAAACCATAGCAGTCATCCTTGGCCCAAAGGATTTTCTCAGGGATTCTACGACGTAACGGACGTCATCCCCCAGCCCAGTTAATGGTTCATGATGGTTCTCAAACTTACCCGGCTTCTCTCCAGATGCATTTATTTTATTTAGCATCTACATAATGTTTGCTAGGTGTTAGACACATGGCAGATATTAACCCACTCTATGCTCATACCAACCCTTGAAAGTAGGTATTGATATTGCCTTTGTTTTACAAATGAGGAAACTCAAAGAACAAAATGTTAAGTAATTTATGTGCAGTCAGGAAGTGGCAGAGCTGAGATTTGAACCTAGACGCTCTGGTTCTCGACTCTGTGGTCTCATCCACTCTGCTAAGACACCTTGATGGCTGAGGCTGCTGCGGTGCCCACAGTCCCTTGAAGGGTGCCTTACACAATTCTGGGGAAACTTTACAACAGGGATTCTCAACAGGAGATCAGATGAGATATTCTTGGGGCTCCATGGATGTTCCAATTTCTAGGCAGTGACAGATTCAAGGGTGGCATGGTGGCCAGAGATGTGGAAATACTTTACAGCAGATACTGAAACTGAGAGGGGCCCTGTGGGGCTTCTGGGCACACCAAGCTTTTCTGTTTCCCTCATGTCTTGTTTTGGGGGAATGGGCTTCAGACTCCATGACCTTCCCTGAGTTACAGAGGGCAGGTTCGAACAGTTGCTGATCAGGGAAGGGAGGGGATGCAGAGACCCAGAGGAACAGCAAGAGACAATAGCAGAGCCTTGGGGCAGGATCTTGGTTCCTCCTCAAGGAATATACATAACAATATCTTTGAGGTCTTCCACAGAACAGAAACCCCCAACAAATGGAAGATGATGATTCCTTCTAAAAGGATCATCTGGACCAATCCTGGGACCACCTGAACACCAGCTTTGAAAAACAATGCAGGCTCTCCTCTGCATGGATCCTTATCCATGGCCCTGTTTTTCACCCCCAAGCTGTAAAACCACCCCCCAGTCTCTCCCAAGTGGGGCACAGTCTTTAAGGCAATCGCCTGCTGTGGCCTCCTTTGCCTGGCAAAGCAATAAAGCTATTTTTTTCTTCTCCTTCACCCAAAACGCTGTCCTTGTTTCTATTCCGCACTGGTGGACAGAGGCCGAATTCTGGCAACAGGACTGTCTGGATACTCTGCATCTTCCCATTTCAGCGTGTTCCAATGAATGGCTTTGAGCTGCCATGAAATGGCAAGAAAATTCCAGAAAATGCCAAGAAAAATCTCTTGGCATTTTCTGGAAAGCCATTCTGCTCACAAGTGAGGCAGGCTGAATGTGCCAGGGAACTAACAGCCCCAGGAGCAGCCTTCACCCAACGACTATGGGAGTGGGTATATATACAACCAAGCTCCCTAACACGCAGGTGTGCATCTGACACCTTTCCTCTAAGTTTTCCTGCAGATTAAGCTTCAGTCGCCCACTGTGAAAACTGGGCTGTTAATGTACCTTTTATTGGTTGCCTTCCTTCCCCTGTATTATTTCTGCACCTGCTGTCCAGGGTTCCATGAACTGTCAGACGACACAGCTTGCACTCGGATTACTGTCTCGGGTCTGCTCCCGGGGGAACCCAAACAAAGCCACGCTCCGATTCTGCCCCGACATTCAGTCCTGCTCTCCCAAGGAGTCCTTAGTAAGGAAAGTCCAGTATGGGCCAAAAGCCACAGTGAAATGGGAAAGAAAGTACGGCTTTTTAAGTAGCTGGGTAAGCACCCAATACCCTGCCATCCTCCGCCCAGTGCATGGCAGTAAAACGCTACATGGGGAAGGTGGATAAGCCTGGAGGCAGGTTCCAGGAGGTCCCTTGCATGCCATATCCAGCTTCGATGTGCTGACAACGGGGATGGAAAAACAGAGGGAGGTCCGCTCAAGGATGCAGACCTTCAAGGCACAATAACTACATCCAGCAGTGAACGTGGCTCAGCGGAGGTACGGGGCTTGGAGCAATCAAATCAGGAACTCGTCCTCCCTGAGGGGAGCTGGCTGGGGGTGTGAGCAGAGCATCGGAGACATGGGGGAAAGGCAGAAGGTCCCCATGCCCCAGAGGGGCCGATGTGGTGAGGTGAGCACTCACGGCTACGTGCGGTTTGCCTTCCGTTAGGGCCTACACGGGGGCTCATTGTTAAAATGGCTTATTGTGCTGACCTTGCAAATAAAACCCAAGGGCACAGTGACCCATGAGACTGACTGCCTCGCTCAAGCGACATGCTGTTTTTGCCGCTGGTGCCTACTTTCCCAAGACTGCGAGACCCCCCTACGGTGGGACACCATACACCTCCAGCTTTCTCAAGATTATGAGACCCCCGCCAACCATGGGACACCTGCAACTTTCTCACGACCACGTGACCACCAAAGTCCAGCTTCAGGCGAAAGATAAACTAACCACTCCCCCCCACTTCAGGGAATCCAATTTCCCATCCGAGAGGTCGAAGAAGGACCCGCCAGCAGGGCAGGGGGCTGGTTCCTCTCGAGAGTCAGTCACCCTCTCCTTTCCCTTTTAATACCTTTTCTTCTCTTTGCTGGAACACCGGGCTCTTCCTCTGTTTCCTGACACTCGCCTCACATCTTCCCCCTTTGTTCTTCTTTAGCATCTTGTGGTCACCGATTTGCCCAGGGAGATGCTGAGCTCATTTTCTCTAACAGTCTTCCTTGGCCTTTTCTTGGGCGTGATTAGGAAGGTGTTCCATAGTATTCCTAGAATGTATTCAAGTCGATCTCTCTTGCACACGGGTCAGGCGTCTGGGGCGTTTGTGGCACTTTTTCGTGTTCATGCTGGTTCTGTATATTCTAGGTTGTGAGAAGCCAGAAAAACAGAAACGATGATGATGATGATGACATGTGGGATGATGTCGATGGAGAAAGGGCCAAGGACTTGTCTTTGTCGCCTGCTTGCTTGGTCGCAGGCAGCAGAAGAAGCGCCTTGCATGTAGCTCGTGAAGTGTTCACAGCCAGTCTATGTGGCCGGTCAGACTGTCTTCACTGTGCCGACGAGGAGGCTGATATTTCAAGAGGCTAAATTATCTGTTTTCTGTCATCGGGTTCGTGGTACGAGGCTCCCAGAATGTTCAGGAATATGTCCAGGCTTTTTCTTTTTTTCTGAAGCAACAATATAGCTTAGTTTATTACATTAGTAGATGGTACATTTCTGCAAATATATATATTCTTCTTCTTGATAACATTCTTGATTACGGATCATTCAGGAAAAAAAGGGCTGGGAGGTGCTCCAGTGTGGGCAGCTGGGGTCAGAGCTGTGTGAACACGTGTGAAAAGCTGCCTTTGTGATAGGCCTTGAGTGTTTCATCACACCCTCCCTTAATGAGACAACTTACACAGAAACATCATTGCTCAGTCTCCCCATCATGATTTCCACAGATACCAGGGTGTTTATCCACTGAATAGGGGGAATGGCACTTCGTAGAACGGATGAATAAATGAAAGTGTCATTATTCTTATGTTTAATCCAAATAGGTCTCAAACTTGGAACTTCCTGAGGGTGCAGAGAATGCCACCATGACAATGGCTCTGACCAGCTGGGGCACAAGGGTGAATCGGTTAGGGCTGGGCGAGGGGTGTGTTTCAGAAGAATCCTGGACTGACCTCTGCAAAGCCATTCCAGCTTTGTCTCTCTTCTTGCTCTGAAAAGACCTGACTATAGAAATCCCTCTTTCTCTTTTTATTTTTTTATTTAATAAAATATTTTTGGGGAGTTCCCATCATGGCGCAGTGGTTAACGAATCCAACTAGGAACCATGTGGTTTTGGGTTCCATCCCTGGCCTTGCTCAGTGGGTTAAGAATCCGCTTTTGCCATAAGCTGTGGTGTAGGTCACAGACACGGTTCAGATCTGGCGTTGCTGTGGCTCTGGTGTAGGCCGGTGGCTACAGCTCCGATTAGACCCCTAGCCTGGGAACCTCCATATGCCACAAGTGTGGCCCTAGAAAAAGACCAAAAAAAAAAAGAAAGAAAATATATGTTTTTGGGCATCCCGAGGCATATGGAGTTCCTGGGCCTGGGGTCAGATCCAAGCTGCAGTTATGACCTAAGCCACAGCTGCAGCAGTGCCGGATCCTTTAACCCACTGTGCCCAGCTGAGGATCGAACCTGTGTCCTGGAACTGAAGAGACGCCACCACCGATACCACTGTGCTGAAGCTTTTATTTGTTTAACTTCCTCTTTCAAATTGTTTATATGAACTTTAGGGGAAGAAGGTAATGGTGCAGGCAGACCTCGCTTTATTGTGATTTGCAGATATTATGGATTTTTTTTTTTAGCAGATTGAAGGTTTGTGACAACACCACATCGAGCAAGTCTATCAGCATCATTTTTCCAACGGCGTTTGTTCACTTCATGTCCTTCATGTCTTTGAGTCACACTGTGGTAATTCATGCAATATTTCAAAAGTTTTCATTATTCTTATATTTGTTATAGTGATCAGTGATTGTGGTTTTTTTATTTTTTGTTTTTTAGGGCCAAACCCATGGCATATGCAGGTTCCCAGGCCAGGGGTCGAATTGAAGCTACAGCTGCTGGCGCAGCAACGCGGGATCCAAGCTGCATCTGCCACCTACATCACAGCTCACGGCAAGCCAGATCCTTAACCCAATGAGTAAGGCCTGGGATCGAACCCGCAAGCTCATGGTTACTAGTCAGATTCGTTTCTGCTGTGCCACAACAGGAACTCCTGTTGGTGACCTTTGATATTACTATTGCAAAAAGATTACGACTCCCTAAAGACTCAGATAACAGCACTTTTTTTTTTTTTTTTTTTTAGCAATAAAGTATGTTTATTTTTTGCTTTTTAGGGCCACACATGAGGCATATGGAGGTTCCCAGGCTAAGGGTCAAATCGGAGCTACAGCTGCCAGCCTACACCACAGCCACAGCAACATCAGATCCCAGCCGCATCTGTGACCTACATCACAGCTCATGGCAACACTGGATCCTTAATCCACTGAGCGAGGCCAGGGATTGAACTCATGGTTCCTAGTCTGATTCATTTCCGCTGCGCCACGACAGAAACTCCAGCAATAAAATTTTTTGTTTGTTTTGTTTTTTGTTTTTGTTTTGTTTTGCTTTTTAGGGGTATACCCGCAGCGTATGGAGGGTCCCAGGCTAGGGGTCTAATCGGAGCTACAGCTGCCAGCCTACACCACAGCCACAGCAGCTCAGGATCCTAGCCGAGTCTGCAACCTACACCACAGCAACCTCACAGCAACGCTGGATCCTTAACCCACTGAGCAAGGCCAAGGATTGAACCCACAACCTCAGGGTTCCTCGTCAGATTCATTTCCGCTGCACCACGACAGGAACACCAGCAACAAAGTATTTTTAAAATTAAGGTACGTACCTCATTTTTTAAGACATAATCCTATTGCACACTTAATGGACTTCAGCATAGTGTAAGCATAACTTTTATATGCACTGAGAGACCAAAAATCCATGTGCCTTGCTTTATTGCAATATTTGTTTTATTGGGGTGGTTGGGAACCAAACCTGCGATACAAGCTTCTGGAAAATACAAGCAAGGGGAATGGACCTATGCGGTCCCTCGCAAGGCTTGGCCTAACAGAATGCATTTTTGGTGCTTTTAAGGGCTAAGGGTGGTTCGGCATGGTCCTCGCTGTGCTGGCATCACCCCTTTTCCAGGGTTCTCCCCCCTCTGTTTGCAGGCCGAGTCCTGGAATGTTGGGATGCAAAGAGGATTAGGGGCCGGAAGCAATTAAAACTAGCAAACCAGCTGTGGAGGAACTGGGGCTGGAGCTGAAGTCTCCCATTTATCAACGTCTTCACCAAGGAGCCCCGGTCTCCCCCCTGGTCACCCAGACAGCTCTCTGAGCCATTTCAGTCTCTGCCACGGTGGCGTGCTGAGCCCTGCATGCTGATTAAAACACCCGGTGAGTAATGGGGAACAGCACATGTCTCTATTGCTTGGGTAGATCTAAGCCAGTTAATAACCTTCTCTAAAGCAAAAGCAAATCAACTCCTATTTTAAACATTTTATTGACAAGCACGAAAAGGCTGCTGTCTGTGGCCCAGGTAAATTTATCACTTGGTTTTGTTTCTTGTTTCTGACTCATGCCACGGACAAGAGCATTTAAATCATCTAAAGCCTCCCATTGTTACAAGACAGCGGGCATGCCTGGGCAGGGGAAAATGGGATGAAAGGGAGAGAATTTGTATTTTTTGAGTTCCTCCTGGAGGATCAGGACTTCCCTGGGTACTTTCCTTACACTGACTCCTCTGATGCTCAGATGGTCCTTCATGATGATGTTGTTTTATTCCTGTTTTACAGTTGAGGACACTGAGGTATAAGGCACAAAATGCCTTGCTCCCAATCCTATGGCAGTGGGGGAGTCAGGGTTCAAAGCTTCGTCTGGCATTTGCGTTCACACTGCATCAGTCAGGGTCCTAAGACCAAACAGATGACACAGGCATGCTGGGGATGTCCCAGGAGATTTAATTAAGGGATCACTTGCATAAGTGAGAGTCGGGTTTAGGGAACCACAGGGATGGTGCTGTAGCCCAGAGCTGGGAATAATGAGAACTGTTATCACTTTTAAATCCGGAGGGCCAGGGAAGGGCGTGGTTACTGCAACGGTGGAAAACATCATGCAGAGGAGGCTGTTTGAGAGCAATAGGGAGTTTGGGTCCGAGGACAGAGCCAGTTCAAAGTGATTTTCCACGGAGAGAGCCACGGAAGGAACACCACTGGCTGACCCACCCAGAAGCCAGAGGCCCCACTGATTTGGGCTCTTCTGGACAGCCTCCCAGTGCAGAGGGCAGCGGGCACAGGGATCTAGCACATAGCCTCTCTCTTGTCTTCCATCAGTGTCTCCCGGAATTTTTTTTTTTTTCTTTCCAGAAGGCAACAGCCATCAAGGTATACCAGCCAAAATCCCTCTTCTAAAGAAAGCTGGTAAATATCAAACTTTTCTCCTTATGTGCAATTGAAATCAGCTCAAAGCATGTTACTCAGATGTTGACCCTGACCTAGAACCCATAAAGAGCCCACCTTGAAGAGCATGTTATATTCATAAAGATATCCACCCAGCAGAGGGAGGAAATGCACAGGCTGACAGCTGCGTGGGTCATTAAAACTCACCTCCTCTATTATTTAATATATCTCCACAATACCCGGGGGCAGGCAGGGGAGAGCTTCTATAAACTGTGTCTACGTTACAAGCAGGTCTTCAGAAAAGGAAATAAATGCCATTCTTCCTCTTCAAAGGAGAGTCATCTTGCAGTATTAGGTCAGCTGTGTTGCTGATCAGATGGCTTTGGAAGCTTTCTGCCACTAGTGCAGGGGATTTGGGAAGAAAAGAACCCTCAGAATTTCTCTGTCATCCCCTCCCACATTGCTGCTCCTCTGTCTACCATCCTTTCATGCAGACACATCCCAGGATCATGGCCTGACTCTTTGTTCCATGATTAGGAACCTAGAATTCAAAGCACCAGTGAGAGGAATGAATGGTGTTTTGCATCTAAAATCCGTATCTTGAGGATCTCTTGTGTGCCAGGCCCTGGGTAGGTTTTGCTGATGCAGAAATGAACACAACCCTGTCTGTGCATTTACAGCAATCACGGCTAATGATGGGGGGGGGGGGATGCATCTATGAATTACAAATGAACAGGCTAGGGAAGAGGTGTGATGAAGTGCTCTGGGAATGCAGAGGAGGGGACAATGGTATTTGTCCCAGACGGTCAGGGATGTGAGATGGTTCAGGTGATGTTGAGCTTAGGGGGAGGAATTCCTGAAGCCAGAGATGGAGAAGGGGTGTTACAGACACAGGCGGAAGCAGAGATATGGCATTAAAGAGATGTGTCTGGAGCAAGGATATGAAGGGTAGAATCTGAAATAGGAGCCATACCTCCAAAGCTTATTACAGCTGGATTCTGAATGGCATTGATGCTCTGCCAATGGTTCCAGCCTTTGAGCAACAAGGAATTATGCAAAGTTTTAATGCAGGAAAGTGATGGAGTTAGATCTGTGTTTTCGAGAGTTCACTCTGGCATTATTGCTGAGGGCGAGTTGGAAGGAAACAAAGTCAGGAGACGATCCCTCAGAATGAAATGGGCTGAGGCTAGATTGTGAAAGGCATTGAGTGCCAGCTCAGGGTTGTCAGACTCTATTTCTCCCCAGGGGGGACTTTTAAGCTGAGGACTGATTGATTTTAAGGTGGGGAGGGGTCCAGGGTATCACTGCCGATATGTTGGTGACCCATTCAGATGTGCTTTACGAGGGCAGTGCATCCACCCACAGTGAGAGTTGGGTGCTAACTGTTAAAAGACACACCCAGTGTTATGCTAGGAACTGTGCTGGTAACTAGTAATAACCCTGGGAAGAAAGAAATTCCCTGATTTGTAGCTCTGGCCAATATCTTGGTGTAAATACTCCCACCATAGCTGACTCCAAATGGCTAAGATGATGCCACCAAAGGCAGCATTGGGCTGAGATGGTTCTGTGAGTGATGGAGAGCTGGTCCTAGCACATCACTGGAGAAGCCATCCTTCCCAGGAGAACTGCCCTTGGCCAATGGTTGTTGCCTTTCCTAAAATGCCAGGAAAGACTGAATATAAGGGGATACCGAAGCTCCCCCCTCTTTGCTTCCTACTGGGACCACTTTCTGGTCATAAACACACTCCAGAGCTTCTGGTGGAACCAGGCTGACTTTACACTTCAGTTGAACCCCTTCGAACCCTTCTTTGCTTAGGTTCTTTCCCTGCCCCATCCTGCTTCTTTCATTTTCTTTCCAGTTTGTCCCAAGAGCTCTCTGTCCATAAGTCACTTCCACAGATTCTGCTCTCTGAGAGCCTGACCACAGACATCAACTCAAGGAATTTCATGAAATGTCTCCCATGCCTTCTTATAGGTGTGTCTACGTCTGGGAGAAAGTCAATGGCTTTCATCAGATTCTCCAAGGAGTTTAGGACCCAGAAAAGGTTTGAAACTCTGAAGTAAGAGATAATGCACACCTTGCTTATAGCCTGTGACTGATCCTCAGCGAGCCCAAATTCTGAAGATCGAGTGAGGAGGGTTCTCATTTACAACCACCTGAAGAGGGTGGACTTAGTCACTTGGAATTACAGCCCCATCCCCTGAAAGGTCTAAGCATGTGGAGAGGGAGGAGGCTTGAATTCACAGAGACCCCTTAGGGAGGAGGAGGAGGAAACTGTGGTTCCAGGCAAGACAGAAGGTATTCAGCTGGCCTTTTAAGTTTTAATCAACTGCAAGCAAAAGCATTTTCAAAAGGAGGAGTAATTGGTGGTCCAACAAAGCTTCCTTTTAAACCTTGGATTTTTTTCCCCACTGTCAGGAACTAATGACAGGTGTTCCAAGCTTTTCTACCACAGCTACTTAAAGCTGCAACATCCAACCTTCAGGGGTACCCAGGTGAACCATGAACTATAATGCGAACTTGGGGCAGGTCCCTGGTATGTTGTTGAGGGGACAGGTGGTGTCAAAAGGTTGGCCAAGGAGGCTGGGGTACTGGCTGCTTTTGCACAAGTCCCCCCCCACACACACACCTGTAGACTCTCATGCTTGGCCTATGGCCACATCCTTACAGCCACCTCCATCACGGACATCATCTTTTCGCCACGTACCAACATTATTCCACACTCACCAGCCTCTCCCTCTACCCCGTGACACATGCATCACACCCTTAATGCAGCTCTGTGTATAGATGCACACAACCCCACAAACACACATTCACTTGCCACACACACACACACACACACACACTCACCCCTCACAAAGGTTTCTCATCCCACCTTTGTCTCTCTCTCCTACACAGTTCCCTCTCCCCCGACTCTCCCCCCTACCCTCTCACCTTCCTACGAACCCCTCACACACCTTCCCCCTCACACACTATCACACTCACACATCATCATATCCCAGAAGAAACAGTGCATGGAATCTTAACCTCAGTAAACATTTCACAGTGAAAGAACTGCTCTCCTGGCTCCTTTAAATAAATTCTTTTCTTCTCTCTTCTGGACACTCTTGGTCAGTCAGAGGTATTCTGATGACCGTTTTGGGTACTTCCATGCCTCCTTTATTGGCTGTTTTGCCTACTCAGTGTGCCATATTGGGTAGAAGCACCAGGGTGAGTCAGCTGGTGTCAGTACCCTTTAAAGGCTGCCTCCCCTTGCATCACTTACCCACTCCAAACCTCAGTTTGCTGAGCTGTGAAATGGAGATACCAAAAGTATCTGCCTCTTAAGAATTGAAGACCACGTATAAAGCCCTTAGGGCAGCTCTCGGTGGACAGAAGGTAGCCTCTGATAATATAATCATTATTGAGGTACAGCTGGTTTACAATATTGCATTGGTTTCCAGTGTATAGCTGGCATCTCGTGAACAGTGGGGGTCCGTAGGTGGATAGAGAAAAGCAGGAACCTCCAGGGTGGCAGGAAACCACACATTTTGGGGTGTCCTGGAGTCAGACAAAGAAAGGTGGGGAAAGGCGGCTATCTCTGGCATCCAAATGTAACCTTTCGCTCATTATGCCCTCATTACAATAAAATTAGCCTTGCAGATAAGAAGGACTTTTCGTGCTGGGAGTTCCCATTGTGGCTCAGCGGTAACGAACCCAACTAGTATCCATGAGGACGCAGGTTTGATCCCTGGCCTTGCTCAGTGGGGTTAGGGATCTGGTATTGCCATGAGCTGTGGTGTAGGTTGCAGATGTGGCTTGGATCTGGCATTGCTGTGGCTGTGGTGAAGGCCAGTGGCTGTAGCTCTGATTCAACCCCGAGCCTAGGAATATCCATGTGCCCTAAAAAGCAAAAAAAAAAAAAAAAAAAAAAAAGTACCTATCATGCACTGATGCCATGACACTTCAGGTCAAGGCTAAATAAGGACAAAAACCCTCCTCCCACCAGGAAGGTGGAGCTGGGATTAGGACCCCACAATCCCTTGTTCTCCAACGAATATTCTGCCTCCTCATTTGTATGCCCCTCATAACAGATTCACCAAAGATACACAGGGCAGCTGCTCATCTGTCTGCTTGCTCCCCTCAGTGGGTGTACTCTCACTTAAATAAATCCTCACTTTACTTTCTCCATTTCCCTGTCTTGTTTCCTTTTGTGACAAAACAAGAACCTTTCATCAAGAACAAAAGGGGACGTGCCCAGTGGTGACTTGGTCACTAGGCTTGTTGGGTTGTGGCTCCTGACCCTTTGTGCCGTCTTGGCACAGGGCTAGTCTCCCCTCGCACCCATGATGGTTTCTGGGCAGTTACTCTGCTACTACACTCTGTTCCTACTCTGCCATTCTGCCTCTAAACTGTAATCCAAAAAGGTAGTTCACATCAGTATTCTCTGCAGCACTGTTTGCAGTAGCCAGGATATGGAAACAACCTAAATGTCCATCAGCAGATGAATGGATTAAGAAAATGTGTGTATACATACACACACACACATATATACATACACAATGGAATATTACTCAGCCATAAAAAGAAAAAAATAATGCCATTTGCAGCAACATGGATGCAACTAGAGATTCTCATACCAAGTGAAATAAGTCAGAAAGAGAAAACTCTACTTAAAAGAGACACATGCACCAGCATGTTCATTGCAGCACTATTCACAATAGCCAGGACATGGAGACAAGGACATGGAGAAAAGACTTTGGCTGCCTGATGGGAGGGGGAGGGAGTGGGAGGGATCGGGAGCTTGGGCTTATCAGACACAACTTAGAATAGATTTACAAGAAGATTCTACTGAGTAGCATTGAGAACTATGTCTAGATACTCATACTGCAACAGAACAAAGGGTGGGGGGAAAAATGTACACATGTAAGGATAACTTGATCCCCTTGCTGTATAGTGGGGAAAAAAATAAATTATAATAAAAAAATGAAAGCATGTACATGGCAAAAAAAAAAAAAGAAAGAGAAAGACAAATACCATATGATATCACTTATATGTGGAATCTAAAATATGGCACCAGCAAACCTATCTACAAAACAGAAACAGACTCACAGACATGTAGAACAAACTTGTGGTCGCCAGGGGGGTGGGTAGAGGGAGTGGGATGGGTGGGGAGTTTGGGGTTGGTAGATGCAAACTACTACTACTACATTTGGAATGGCTAATCTATATCTATCTATCTGTCTGTCTGTCTATCTATCTATCTATCTATCTATCTATCTATCTATCTATCTATTCATTTATCTATCTCTGGGTCACTTTGCTGTATAGCAGAAATTGGCATAACATTTTAAATCAATTATGCTTTAATAATAAAAAAATGATATAGGTCAGCTCTGTGCATCACCAGCTGCATCAGACCCAGTTCTCATCCATCCCCTTGGGGAGACTCACAAGGCAGCACCTGGGTCAGCACTTAGAGAACCTGCCCCGCCAGCCTTCCAAACCCCCTCTGTCTTTCACCAGGAACATAGTTCAGCAGCCAAGAACAGAGCTTCAGATGTCTGGAGGACCAGGTTTAAATCTCAGCTCTTATACTGACTGCCTGTGACTTTGGAAGTGTCCCCATCAACAACTTTGAGCCTCAGTTTTTAGTCTGTCAAATAGAACAATCCTAATAGAAATAATAAATAATAACATTGCCTGTGTGCTATTGGGTTGTCTTAAGAGTGAGATGATCAGGAGTCCTCACTGTGGCTCAGAGGTAAGGAACCCGACTAGCATCCATGAGGATGCAGGTTCTATCCCTGGCCTCGCTCAGTGGGTGAAACATCCAGCGTTGCCGTGAGCTGAGCCGAGTAGGTCAGATACGACTCAGATCTGGCGTTGCTGTGGCTGTGGTGAAGGTTGGCAGCTACAGCTCCAATTCGACTCCTACCCTGGGAACTTCCGCATGCCATGGGGTGTGGCCCTAAAAAGACAACAAAAAAAATTTTGAGATGATCTTCGTATGCAAATGCAATTTTTATCATCATTTCACCTGATGTAGAAGCAGAAAAATCAATTAAAGGTCTTGACCTTGAAAGGATGGCTGCTCCATGGTCTGCCTTTTTTTTTTTTTTTTTTTCCTCTTTCTTTTTAGGGCTGCACCTGTGGCATTCAGAGGTTCCCAGGCTAGGGGTCAAGTCAAAGCTGGAGCTGAGGGCTATGCTCCAGCCACAGCAATGCTAGATCTGAGCTACGCTGCAGCTGTGGCAAAGCTGGATCCTTAACCCACTGAGCAAGGCCAGGGATCTAATCTGCATCCTCATGGACACTATGTTGGGTTTGTAACCCACTGAGCCACAATGGGAACTCCTGTCTGCCTTTCTGACTGGCAGGCCAGGACTCTGAGGGCTGCCCAGCAAGGCTGCAGCACAGAGTGAGTCAATCTAATGCCCAAAGAGGAGGCGGAGGTCCGTGAATTGAAGGGAGATTGTTTAAGACCTCCCAGAAAATTGGTGGGAAGGCCGGGGGTCTGAATCCAGGACTCCTTCCACCTACTGCAGGGGCGTTCCAGGAGTACTGAACAACAGGGCTGTGATGATAAGGACAAAAATAACAATTGCATCTGCCAACTGCAGGCCCTCTTTTTTGGAGCATAATTTTCTACACATCAGGCCGTGTGTTAACGTTAACGTATTATCTCAATTAATCGTCAGGGCTCTTGGGAGCAGGCACTGTGATTATATCTATTCTGCTTAGAAAGGCTAAGAACTGGTGCAAGATTACAAGACTAGGAAGTGATTGAGCAGGGAAGCAAACCAAGGGCATTTGAGTTCCAAGTCCATCCCAACAGGAAAAACTTTCGGTGACTTAGCTTCAGGGTATGGATGGACCTGACTTAATTGAAGGAGAAGGTTCCTTGAGCACCAGAGGCTTTCTTTAATCTTCTTCCGAGGATGCAGGTTTTTCCATCAGTGGCTTTGCTGGGGATAAATCCAGCCAGAGACCAGCAGGTCCCTCTGTGCTGACCTGGCCCACATCACTGCATTCTCTTGCCTGTCGTGCTCAGCTTGATGGTTAGAATCCCAAGCCTCTGGTATGAGTCTCTCGGACCTGCTTCTAAAACTGCCCTGAAAACAGTTCTCCTCCTTTGTCTCAGTCCTTCCTTTATTTCAACCCCTGAGCCTACAGTTTTTACTCTTTCCTTTTTTATGGGGGGGTGGGGGTGGTGAGGATCTAATCTCCCCTGTTTCCTTGTCTCCCTGACATCCTTTTCTTCCTCCTTTTCATCACCTGATACTTGTGTGTCATCTGCACACAATGAACCTGATTCTTTTCTATCGATGACATGCTGTTATAATCAGAGGGAGCACGGATCCTAGTTTATATTTATTATTCACTCCTTTGGGGCTTAATGAACTCGACTAGTATCCATGAGGACGTGGGTTTGATCCCTGGCCTCCCTCAGTGGGTTAAAGATCCAGGGTTGCCGTGAGCTGTGGTGAAGGTCACAGATGCAGCTGGGATCTGGTGCTGCTGTGGCTGTGGCATAGGCTGGCAGCTGTAGCTCCGATTCAACCTCTGGCCTGGAAACTCCATATGCTGTGGGTGTGGCCCTAAGAAGACATATATATATATATAAATATTCAGTCCTTTATCTGCCATCCCCACCCTCTTCTCCTTCCCCAGTTCACAGGCACTCCCTGCACTGCTGTATGACTTCAGGCTCTACTGTTCTTATCTTTATTTCGCGCTGTGGGCATCACTGGGTTTTGCTCTGGACAGGTGCATTTGAAACTTTGCATAAATGGCATTGTGTTTATTTATTTATTTATTTATTTATTCACTTTTTTTTTCTTTTTAGGGCCACATCTGTGGCATATGTAAGTGCCCACACCAGGGATCAAAATGGAGCTACAGCTGCCGGCCTACGCCACAGTCACAGCAACGCCAGGTCCGAGCTGCATCTATGACCTGCATCGCAGCTTGTGGCAATGCTGGATCCTTAACCCGCTGAGCGAGACCAGGGATCGTACCCTCATCCTCATGGATACTAGTTGGATTGCTTTTTTTTTTTTGTCTTTTTGCTATTGCTTTGGGCCGCTCCCGCGGCATATGGAGGTTCCCAGGCTAGGGGTCGAATCGGAGCTGTAGCCACTGGCCTACGCCAGAGCCACAGCAACGCGGGATCCGAGCCGCGTCTGCAACCTACACCACAGCTCACGGCAACACCAGATCGTTAACCCACTGAGCAAGGGCAGGGACTGAACCCGCAACCTCATGGTTCCTCAGATTCGTTAACCACTGTGCCACGACAGGAACTCCTGGATACTAGTTGGATTCTTAACCTGCTGAGCCACAACAGGAACTCCCTGCATTTCTAAAATTAAAGAATCGTTGATTTACAATGTTGTGCCAAATGGCACTGTGTTTTAATTCTCTTTTTCTGACTGGCTCAGTGTTGTGAGTTGAGATCCCACTTTGTTACCATATCTAAAGCGCCATCGTTACTTTCTAATGGCTGAGGAGTATTCCAGTGTACAGATGTCATTTGCAGAATCATGGATACAACTAGCACTTCTCATGTGGAGTGAAGTAATCACTTACACGTGATTACTATACCATATGTTATCACTTATACGTGGAGTCTAAACTATGGCACAAATGAGCCTCTCTACAAAACAAAAATAAACTCATAGACATGGAGCATAGACTTGTGGTTGCCAAGAGGGGGAGAAAGTGGGATGGATGGGGAGTCTGGGGCTGGTAGATGCAAGCTATTCCATTTAGAATGGATAAGCACGGAGGTCCTACTGCACAGCACAGGGAACTTTATCCAGCCTCTTGGGATCAGACATGATGGAAGATAGCAGGAGAAAAAGAATGTGTATATATGATGTATGGCTGGGTCACTTTGCTGTACAGCAGAAATCAACCATACTCTAATTAAAAAAAACCCTACATCATACTTCCGAATGCTCTGTGGTATCTTGGGGTCTCTCACACCAGATTTAACTAGTGATGGGCATCTCGTTTCTTCCAAGCATGGCGACCAGAACCAAAGCTGGACTCATGGTCCTCCTTTGTGTTTCCTTATGGACCTTTGTGAGAACTTTTCCAGAACAGGTGTACAAGAATCGGTTTGCTGGATCATGGGCATCAAAGCCTCGTTACTCTGAATCTGCCAGCTTGGAGAACTATAAAATTTCCCACTGTCATTGGTGATACAGTGAGAATTGCCATTCCCCCATATAGACTACCTTTCCAGGTAGAATTTTTGCCCATCTGAAGGATATAAAATGCCGTCTCACTGTTGCTTTCACTGTTACTTCTCTACATAATGGAAGCTGGAGCCTCCTCTCATACACCTTTTTTTTTTAGGGCTCCACCTGAGGCATATGGAGGTTCTCAGGCTAGGGTTCTAATTGGAGCTGTAGCTGCCAGCCTATGCCACAGTCACAGCAACGCAGGATCTGAGCTGTGTCTGAGACCTACACCACGGCCCATAGCAACGCCAGATCCATAACCCACTGAGTGAGGCCAAGGATTGAACCCGCAACCTCATGGTTCCTAGTCGGTTTTGTTTCTGCTGCACCACAACGGGAACTTCCTCTCATGCTTTCTAGTCGAAATTTCTTTTCTCCTTCTGTGATATCACAGATATCTTCTTCTAGTCTGTCAATTATATTCTTCATTGAGAACACTTTCTTTTCTCCCTTCCTCCTTCCTCCTTTTTTTTTTTTTTTTTTTTTTTTATGGCTGCACTGACAGCATATGGAAGATCTCAGGCCAAGGATAGAATCTGAGCCACAGCTGCAACCTACACCAAAGGTGCCTCAATGCCAGATCCTTTAACCCACTGCACTGGGCCAGGGATCAAACCTGCACCTTCAGAGCAACCTGAGCTGCTGCAGTTGGATTCTTAACCCATTGTGCCATAGTGGGAGCTCTAAAAACACTTCTTAAATTTATCATAAGGTAAAGAAATTCAATAATGTTCCCACACAAAGAGTGTGCTGTTGAGGTTCCATCTAAGAAATCATTCTATACCTTGAAGTCACAAAGCTCTCCACAGTTTTCTTTTATTTAAATAGGAAAGGCATACCTCTAATCTATTTGGAGCTTGTTTTTGTGTATGGTATTCAGTCAAGCTTCAACCTTCTATAGAAATAAATTTATTATACATATAATAATTTCCAGATATCCTAAACAATTATAAAATAATCCATTATGCGTAATTCTACTTCTATTATACATCAAATTTCTCTATCTCTTCTATCTCTCTGTCCTGTAATATCTATTCTGTCCCATTGGTCTATTTGTTTTTCTGCCAGTACCATCTTTTTTTTTTTTTTTTTTTTTTTTTTGCTGCACCTGTGGCATGAGGATATTCCTGGACCAGGGAATCGAACCCATACCACAGCAGCGACAGTGCCAGATCCTTAACCCGCTGAGCCACCAGGGAACTCAAGTACCATCTTGTTTTCATAACTATGGTTTTATAAGATGTCATATTAATAGGTTGGGTGAGTCACCCTCTCTCCTTTCTCCTTTTTAGCCTCCCAAATGTCTTCAGCTATTGTTGACGCTTCATTCTTACATACACCTTTTAAATCATTTTTTCAAGTTTCTTGCAATGTCTCGTTGCGAGAAGGTCTGCCCCCGCCCGCCCCCCACCCAGTTGCTTGGGCGACTGCATGAGATAATGGGTAAGAAGGGCTTTGCAAACTGCTAAAAGGTCTAGACAAGTTGGTGCAGTGTTGAAAGAAGAGCAGGGCTTTGGGGTCGGCCAGATGTGAACTGTAGTCCCTTTGAACCTGGGATGCATCATCTAATTCCTGTTTCTCAGTGTCTTTATCTATAGGATGGAAGTTGATATTAACCAGCTCTCAGGCTTGTGTACAGGGAGGGCAGTGACTACATGGCACCCATCACCCAGCTCCTGGAGGGGCTGGGGGGACTCATTGGCGGTGGCAGGAGCATCATTAGGGATGGGGAGGAAGATGAGAAGACTGAGCCAGGCTTCATGCAAAGCTTCGGGGCTGCTGTTGACGAGGGACAGGCTGCCAGGTTAATGAGATCATTCATCAACATTATGTTCAGGGCCCATGATGGATTTACCCAGGTCCCCTGCCTGAATCTTCTGGGGGAAGGGACATTAATGGTGACATCTGTGAGCACAGGGATGTGTGTCAGGCTCCTGGAGGGGTGGTGGAGAGAGGGCTTGCCTCCCTCCCTCAAACTCTTTTTTAAACTCAGCAATGCCTGGTGGGACCCGCTGGGTTATGACGGCTCTGCCCTAGAATCAGCCAGCCGTGGGAGCAGGGTCTGCTGTTAAACGCTCCAATAGGGCCAGGAGGCAGAAAGGTAGAGCAGAAAGGGTGTCAGGTTTGGAGGGAGATGCGACTGGGTCTGAGCCTGAGCTCTCCCACTTCGTGGCCGGCTGGGTGATCTTGGGCACGTCATTTTGCTGAGTAACTGCACCCAGCAGGTAGGATGGTTGAGAGGCTCACGTGACGTGATGAGTGCCAAAGGAATAGGATAAATGGTAATGTGCCCAGAGATGTGAGGCACTGCCATCTTTTCGAAAACACAAGCACAGGCTGCCTTTTAGGGGAGCATTTCTTTGCAGTCTTAACTTCAGCTCTACCACTAACTTGCTGCTGTAATACTGATCAGGAATAGACTGTGGACTCCAACAACTGGCTTGGCTGTAAGCTGGGGTGTGTGTGTGTGTATGTGTGTGTGTGTGTGTTTACTGAGGGGGAGGAGAATTTAAGAAGAGAGGTTATCAGGGCTAAGAAAAATCATAGTCAAACGTAAGGTTTTAATGGAAAATCAAATTAATTTGGATTGTTCATTTAAGTAAAAGTACAGCTGATGATTTTGAATCTAGAATGGCCTTAAGCCTAATAAGAACGATGATTAGCAAAAACAATAACAATAGCCCAATATCTTCCAAAGGCGTCATTGATTGTATGCATTCCTCCATGTACGTTTCCAACACGAATCCCTATCTTACAGAGGAGGAAACTGAGACTTTCAAGGTTTAAGTGACATAGTGGGTACATAGTTGGAGCCGGGAATCAAACCCATGTCTGCCTGGCCCCAGTAAGCAGGCTCTTCATAACAGGGACAGGCCTGTCAGTTACCCCGGGAGATTCATATGTGGTTCTTTTCTCTGTCAAGAGCACAATGCTCCAACCATGTCACTTCTGAAAACAGCAATCTCTGGAACTGAAACTTCAATTTTTCAGATTGGGAGGCTGACACTTAAGACGAGGCATCATGCTACAGCGTGTCACCCCCCGCCCCCATCAGAGCTGTGGAGGTGCCTGTTGCAAAGAAAGTGGTGAGTGAGGCAGCCAGCTAGAAAATCAGAAAAGAAAAACATGGCTTCACTTGGCAGACAGTTTATACTTTCTTCGGTTCACTGGGGCCAGATCCCTTCCCCAGTAACTTCTCGTTCAACTCCCATTGGAAGAAAAGCCTCTTTGTAGGCCACTGAATCTTGTGAAGATCCCCTGCCCCCTGCTCCCCTCCCATTCCTGACCTCCCCCCTGATGACTCTCACTACAGAATACAGCAGGCTATTTTAACTTGAGCAAGAAAGGAGCTTCCTATTATTAAAAAAATATTGTCATCATCACACAATCTTAGAAAATGTACTTGGAGGCCAAAGAAGGAGATTAAAAATAATCCACAAATCTTAACTTCCAGAAAGGCATCTTGGCTTAGTTTAAAAGGAAGGTGCCTGGGACGAAGCAGAGAGTCACATCCAGCCTCTGCCACTCCGCATCTGAGTGTTCTTAGAGACGCTTATTTGTCTCTCTGAGAAGGACTAATATATTGCCCAACTTGAGGGGACATCACTCGATGAGTTCCTGGGAGCACACTCACAGACTTTCCTGCTCACGGCACCTGCTGGAGTGGGTGTAGCACCATTTCCTGTCACTGAACACCATAGCTTTCGTTTATAAAATGAGGATGAGCCAATAATACCTTCCTCATAAGGGTGGTTGTCAGAATTAGGTGGGATAATGACTGCAAAGAGGTTAACAGTGGCTGGGACCATTGGGGGGTGTTCAACAGCATCCATTCTCTTCCCACCTGATTTTTTGGAAACTGGAGGCCACAGAGATAGATAAGACACAGCAAAATCCGGGGCTTGGGAAATCAAGCATCAAGATAAAGGATGATTATCAAAGTTTGTGAAACAATATAAAACAGAAGGTTTTACAAAGTGATCCTTGTCTAAATATTAGATAAGGGACAGGGTGACTAAGTATTATGATTTCCGAAGAGAGAGGCTGTCTTGGGTGAGGGTCCTCAGAAGCAGATTCTAAGATGAGGATGTATCTGCAGATGATTAAGGAGATGGTCCTGGCAGAAGGAGTGGGAACTGCAGGGGAAGACCAGGGAAGAAGCAGAACAAGGGTCTGAT
Source organism: Phacochoerus africanus (assembly GCF_016906955.1). NCBI lineage: Eukaryota > Metazoa > Chordata > Mammalia > Artiodactyla > Suidae > Phacochoerus > Phacochoerus africanus. Next base: position 39,315,252 of record NC_062548.1, read on the forward strand.
TTCGGTGAAGTCCCAGCCTTGGTTTAATCCCTCAGAGAAGCTCTGGGATGTCTATGACACCCCTGATGCTGCCTCTCATTGCATCAAGGGGCTTTCGCGCTCCTGCCCAGCCTGAGGTGGGCTACATTCCTGGGCCTTGATGGGTCTCTCCGCAGTTCTCCAAAAAGAGTCACAAGTATCAGCCATTGGAAAGCAAAAAAGTGCACAAAAGTTGTTGAGGGGATGCATGTTCCAAAATCACATTTTCCCCAAATGACCACAGACATCAAGGATTTTACTACTCCCCTTCAAGAGGAAAGACAGTCTATTGATCTGAGGCATGGGTGACTGCCATGATGAAGAGACAACAGCAGAAGCAATGCCGGGCACCTCATGAGGCTGGGTAAGATGAAGTTATACAGCTCTCTCAGTTGCCCTTAGATCCCAGCCACAATGCTTTAAAGAAGCTCAGGCCACATGGAAACCTATATAAAGTGGACTCAAGGACTCCTACTGACAGCCAACCACAAGAATGAGCCTTCCTGGAAATGGGTCTTCTGGTGGAGTCACCCCACCTGATGTAGCATGGAGCCAGGAGGAACCTCCACGCCGTGCCTGTCCAATCAGAAGCCAGAGTAAATGATGGCTTTTGTTTTCAACCATTAAGTTTTGGGGGTGACTTGCTTTTGCAACAGTCACTGGAAAAGGGCAGAAGAAGATGGTTAAAGGAATCCCAGGTGGGGCTCTGGCATGAAGCACTAACAGTGACACAGATGATGCTGGGCTTACATTCAGATTCTCTTTATCATGCTGGTATGCCCACCTGGCAGATCCTAGGAAGGGTGGTTGTTGCCTTCTTTTGGAGAGTTGCTCAGGGCCTGATGGGAGCCACTGCAACTGGGAGGTATTTTCTCCTCTGCAAAATGTATAGCCAGTGGGTGAATAAAGGTGCTTCCCTTGTCTCAAGGTGGAACTGACTCAGTGGTGCCACTGTGTTTCAAAGCTTCCCATGGGATCACACGGAATCTGTCTCCTTGCCCTGGTCTAGGTTCTTTCTCTGTCGTAGCTCTCTGCCCCCTGAGAGTACCTGCACAAGAACCGTCCCCCCCCCCTCCAACTCAGGCTGTGCTCTCAGGGAGCCTGACCTAGGGCAGACATTCCTAGAGGCATCTCCTACAGAGGCATTACTCTAGGACTCACATATAACAAAAAGTGTACGTTTTTTATGCAATCCAGTGCAAGAGGGTGGTTGTGATGGCCATTACCGTTGCTGCTGTAATCTGTAAGATGTCTTAGCAGAAATGTTATTAGTGTGTATTTAAACTACCTTGAAGGGGTGCAGGAGGAGAATGTCTTTATAGCTGAGAAAAGACAGGGATGGGCTGGGCAACACTGGATGGAGAGGTTTCTGGTTCAGCACCATGACTCGTGGACAGCACCCTCCCCAACGCTCCTGGAAGAGGTATGCACAATTTATGTGATTTCCAATTCACCACCACAACATGCAAAGAGAGCAGCTGCCTCAATTAGAGGGAGATTGTTTCTAGGAAGTCTTGGTTGTAAGGTCTCACGCTATTTTTCACATCTCAAGCCCTTCTCCCTTGACACCATCGGGATATTAGAAAAATCCCAGGGCCTGCCAGGGGATTACTCTGTTTATTAAATTTAGCTTCCCAAACAGAGATGCACTGCACTTTCTTTGTCTCGCCCTTGAGAACTTGAGCATTAAGGCATTCTATTGGCTTGAAACCCAGCAATTTCACAAGACAATAAAACAATGTATGTTTGTCTCAATTTTTTTCCTATATACTTGACTTGCTAGGAGAAGTAAAAACATAGTGCGATGAATGATACACCTTTATGTGATATGGAAACTCTCCCCCGAAATTCAATCTCACCATTATAGGGTGAATATCCAAATCTGTGGAGTTAGCATTTTTACATTGTGCATGCATGGGTTAGGTTCTTGGTTTCACCAGTGTTTCGACACTCTGTGCTCTCGCCTGGAACTTTGCAAACGAGTTGAGTGAATAGCTTAAAACTCAGAGACCCACAGGATGCAGTGGGCTTAGATCTCTCCTATTTTAAGGTTAGGAGGCTGATGAGAAACAAAAATGTTTTGCCTATGGCTACAAGGTTAGTGAGTCAATACACCAAGTGTTCTGACTCTGAGTTCCACGTTTTTCCTGCAGGTCACACAGCCTTCTGTCACTCCTCTCCTTCATGTGTAAGTAGCACTACCATGAGGGTTGCTTTAATTCATGTATTGTCTGGTAACTACCGCAGTTGGGCACACCAGACCTTGTTTTCTGTAGGAGCGATCCGATTGGCTGCATAAGTCCTAAGGGTGATGAGGGGTCTGAACATTGTAAACATATTTCCTATAAGCACTATAACATGCCCTGCCTTTATGTCATCAGTAGTCCATGCCAGACACAAAAGCTGTGGAGAATTTGCTGAAGATGACATTTTTTTTTTTTTGTCTTTTATGGAAGTTCCCAGGCTAGGGGGCGAATCGGAGCTACAGCTGCTGGCCTGCGCCAGAGCCTCAGCAATGCCAGATCCAAGCCTCATCTGCAACCTACACCATAGCTCATGGCAATGCTGGATCCTCAACCCCCTGAGCGAGGCCAGGGATCAAACCCGCAACCTCATGGTCCCTAGTGGGATCCATTAACCACTGAGCCACAACAGGAACTCTGAAGATGACATTTTAAGACATTGTAATAATGCCATCGTAGCACGGGCGACATATGAATTCTTCACATTTGCAGGGCAAAACGTTCAAGAATTCATCTATAAAAAGCTAAGGCATTGCTGATGGACTGTGTAGTCCTTTTGTAGTTCAATAGTTAGTACCGAGGGTGGACTGGTATACTGGTAATATGAGATCAAGCCTTAGTAGAGTCTCTTAAGGTACCCTAGGCGGTAGTGGTGGTGGTGGGGAGTCATAATAACATAGTGTTTAGCCCACAGGCTTTGAAGTCAGCCACCCTGGTGTCTGGACCTGCTCCACACCCTTGTCCCTGGGTAGGGTATTTAACCCCTGTAAGCTTCAGGTTTCTATATGCATATTGAGGATACTGTAGCATTTGGTAATTCTGGGCATTAAATCAGATTGTGAATGTAATGTCCTTTAGTCCTGTGCTGCACCCTTTAGCAGTACTCCATAGTGGTTGACTCTTTTGCTCAATAATAAGAACTGTTGATTTGTGAATGTAACTTACCTTTGGACAATGTTCATGCAGTCCTCATAGCATCCTTGAGCTGAGTGATCGTCCTTGCAATAGAGATGTATAATGCAATGGTATAGAGAGGTGAGACCTTCGCTCAAGTGTAACAAGTTCATTTCTGGAGGTTGCAGGTTTGGAGTCTGAGTCTGTCGGTTCCCAAAAGCCTGGGCTCATGTCACTATGTTTCTAAACCAAAAGGAATCTTGGGGACCACTGAATCCAGTGTTACTACAGAATAATGGGTTTATGCGTATCACATCACAAGTATTTCACGATCAAGTCATTTTGAGAAAAGGGACTCACTGTGTGTCCTACTGAGCAGCCACCATTATCGTGGGTAGATTTTTGTCTTTATGAGGTTTCGGAGTAAATAAACCCTTACAAATACATGAACCTCAGAATTTCCATGGAGCGTCTCATAAGACTAGCATCTTCTGGGACACACTTGGAGATGCATGGGTAAGGGCTGGCCTACTCGCTGTGTAAATGAAATAAAGTTCGCAAGGGCTTAGTAGGAGTCACGAGATGAGTCATGACTAGAGCCCAAGGCTCCAGGTCTTAAGGCTAATCATCCATGCAGTATGGTACCCTGCCATCGTTCCTGCCCCAGGACACTTAGCATTCATCACCTAGATGATTGGGACACTTTGTATTTAACTGTTAGGACGTCCTCCTCACCAAGCAGAGGATTTCCCTTCCTCCTACACGCTCTTCTCTTTCCTTTTCACGACGGCCCCATCTGTTGGTGAATCCGTCGTGAGGGTGACAGTGTTCTGATGATGTATTCACATAATACATTATCAAAGTGCCAGTCCTGATGGCCCTGTGATATATGAAGCTGGCGTTTGTCAACGCCCCGCAGTTCCAACAGAATCATCCATCACAATAGCATCCTCTTCTTGGGGCCCTACACAGAGACACCTTCCTAAGGGAAATGAGGAATGGAACATCCAGGTGAATGGAACACCAGGGAGGCAGACGGAGAGATGGGCAGAATGCATTTATTAGTCCTGAATTGGAAAGGAGTGCGCTAGAGGCTCTCCTTGCGGCGCCTAGCATTCATTCAAACGCATTCATCCAAATATATCAAGCCAGGCTCTCTTCTGGGTGTTGGGAACCAAATGACAATACTGATAAAAATCCATGTTGCTTCAACTCTTCTTATGCATCAGACACTGTGCTTTAACAGGTGCTACTGCATTGGGTGCCCCCTATAATCCCACTTGCTGAATGGCTCCATTTTCAGAAGAGGCACAGAGACATTAAGCAGCTAGACGCAGTGGGTCCAGCATTTCAGCCTCATATATTGACCTCAGAGTCAATGTCCTTACCCTCGAAGCCTAATAGAAGCCACCGGTCCTTGCAAAAGGTAAATGTTCAGTCCTAAGGGTGCAATAGCAACCTGCAAAGGCAGGTTTTATTAATGTCATTTTGCAGATGAGAACACTCAGAGGGGTCACACTGCTAGAAAATAGTAGAACCAGGGATTGATCTTGAGTTGCTCCAACTTCAAATTCACTTACCTGAGAACCCAGGTCTGGACTTAGACCTGGGTTCAAACCCAGCTACATCACTTACCAGCTGTGTGATGATGTAAAAATTAATGAACTCCTCTGGGCCTTGCTTTTCTCATTAAAAAAAAAAATATAAACACCAGGATCTACCTTTCAGAATTTGTTAGGGATTGAATGAGACAATGTATGCATTTATATAAATACATTAGCCCTAGGCCTGATGTTGGGTAATGTTTTAGGCAGGAATTTTATTAGAAGAAGAAAATACATTAGGAATTTTACTAGAAATAGACTCATGAAAATATAACTAAGGCCCAGCTCTTGATTTCTAAATTCCATTATCCAACTACAAGAACCATGTTTTCTTAGGGAAATGCCTGAATCTAGGGATGGGGCAGAGATAATAGAAATTGAACCTTGTAGCATCTTGTAGCACCAGAAAGTAAGGAAGTCCTCAAAAAATTTAAAAAGAGAAGAAAATAAAAGGATGAGGGGAGGTCGAAGAGACCTAAGAGCCAACCCGAGAGAGCATCTAGTGGCTAAATTGGAATAATTCAAGCAACAAATCAAGTAAGGATACTGTTGGGTTATAACTTAGAGGATAAGATAAATATGCACGAGTCCATATTGATACAGACGCTACTGGGCATCCTGTGGTTTTGCTGGAAGAGTTGTCCCAGTCGGTGCCAATACATCCAGTGTTCAGGAATCCTGTCGCCTTACTTGTTCTGAATGTCTGAGTTGTTACCTGCAAGGGACTTTGGGTTGGGGAGCAGCAGTTCTTGTTGTCCAGTGGACCTGTGTGTTGGCATGGGGTTGGGGCAAAGGATGAGGCTGCTGCAATATGAGTTCCTGACATCTCTTACTATTGCCTAGGAGGGTTAAATTGGCTTTGTAGGCTTAGATAAGAAAGAATCAGGCACGTATTAAGCACTCAATAAAAGTAAGCTATGGCCACGGAGTCGGAGCTCTGGACTAACAGAACAGCATCACGCTCAAGAGCAAGGGCTCTGGAGTCAGACTGCCTGGGTTCAAGTTCAGGTTCTACCACTTAGTAGCTTTGTGACCTTGGGCAAACCACTTTACCTCTTATGCCTCGAGTCCTCGAGAATTAACTATATTTCCTAGGACGGTTGTGATAATGAAATGGATTAAAACGTGAGAGGATTGGAATTGTGCCTGGTGCATAGTAAGCTCTCAAGCGAGGTTTGTTGCTCCTTCTAATGTAATTGCTGCTGCCACCACTGTGGTTAACATGACCACTTCTGCTGCAAGTACTTCCCTGCACTAGCAGTTTGGTTTGCTGATTGACTGACTGATTCAAACATGAAAAATCAAGGGAAACTGGTAGAAGAGAAAATGAAAGGGTTTAGGAACAGAAGATAAAATGAAGCTAGGGTTGTGGTTTCTCATCAGAAAAATAAAGCTCTGTTGACCTCTCTCTATCTCACTTAATGTGAACTGAGGGTGTGATGGGACATTGATTTTTCCATTGACCAAGTCCTTCTAGCCCTCGTTGGCCAAAAAGAGCTTTCTTCTTTTGCCCAGGAGCCAGAATTATCAAATAACTTTCAAAATAGACAAATCGGGCCATCTTTTCCACTGGTAACAAATCCTGGAAATAGAAAAAGTCTTCAGCTGCTTTCTTCTCAGAGATATGAGATTACCTACAAGACAAATTATGAATCCTTTCTCTTGGTGATGAGGTCTCTGCCAACCTTAGCTCATGGCTACCCATATATTACATCAGGTTACCTGCGAGATGTAATTTTAGGTGCATTCTTTTGATCTACTTGAGGAACTGTCCTGGTTTCTAAAATTTCACCACTAAATATGTATCCTTTTTGGCCTTGAGTCATGTTTCAGAACCTCCTTGAAAGTGCGAATAGCTCATTACAGAGACTTTCAATGAGACAACTAAATTTTCAATTTGTACTCATTTTTCTTAACTCAGTCGGTCTTCCCAATGATCCCATTTTGCAGATGAAAAAACTGATGCAGTGAGGTGAGGCAGTTTGCACCTACATATTAGCCCAGGCAGTACCCGAACTCAGGTTTATCCAACTACAGAGCCTTTGCCATGCTTCCACGTGGGTTTGGAGGGAGAAACTTCTGGCAAGGGTGAGGCAGAAGACAAAGACTTGCTAATATTTTGAGGTGAGAAAAAGCATAGGAATAAAAATCAATAGATGTGGAGTTTAGATTGCACCTGTACTGGCCCTATGACCTCCGTAAGGCTATTTAACTCTCAGAACTAGAATCCTCCCCTTGTAAAATGGTGCGAATACCCATGGCTTCCCGGGATTGCCAAAGAGATTACATGGTTTATGATGTGATGGTGTGGATTCCACTGCTGAGCCCATAGGAGGCGATCACTAAGTATTTGTTTCTCCCCAGTTCACTGCCTGCCTCTCTGAATTCTACAAGTACAAATTCTGAACTAGATCAATAATGTAGATCAGCCTCTCGGCGTCCCAGAAAGTGACTCCCAGCGCTGCAGGACTTGGTCGATGGATGATATGTACGGTCTCTTGCTACCCGGAGCAAAGACAGAGCTGCCACACTCTGACTTCCCCTTTCACTGAAGCCTCTGAATCTGCCTGCCTTGGAACCGGTCACGGCTGAGAACCACACACCGCCTCCCAGAGAGCCTCAAATGTCACGGGGCCACGGCTGGTGAGACACTTCATACCTGGGAAGGGTGGAATGATTTATACCTGATCTGTCAGAGGTCACCAAGCAGCTCACAGTGAAACTGAAAGATTAGGAATTGATCCAGATGTAATAACAACCCAGGCTAGACATCCAGCCTTTCACTGGGTGCTCTTAGGCGCTAGGTAGGTGGCTTCTGTTTGTGGGGTGGGGGTGGAGGTGGGGATGGTCTGGAGCTGTCCTGGGCTGCACACAGAATCTGATGCTGAATTATGCATCCTCATGTGAGAAAGTTGTTTATTCTAAGGCGAAGGAAGCTCTGAAGGGACCTGTAATTGCTTCGTCTCCCCCCCATCCCAAATCTACTGCAAAGTGGGGAGACCCTAGGCACTGGCTTGGCTATCTGCTCACCTCGGTTCCGCTCCCAGTTTGGCCTCAATTCCTTAATCTATGCAGTGAGGTTAATAGTGCTATCTGCCTCTAGACAGGCGTCAGTACTTCTCCAAAAAAGATAAACAAATGGCCAAAAAGCACATGAGAAGATGTCAGTGGTCATTAAGAAAATGCAATCATGGAGTTCCTGCTGTGGTGCAGCGAAAACGAATCCAACTAGGAACCACGAGGTTGTGGGTTCGATCCCTGGCCTCACTCAGGAGGTTAAGGATCCGGCATTGCTTAGCTCCAATTTGACCCCTAGCCTGGGAACCTCCATATGCCTCAGGTGCGACTCTAAAAAACAAACAAACAAACAAAAAGCAAATGCCATCAGAGGCAGAGGGATAAATGAATCGTATGGGATTAGCAGATACAAACTACGATATACAAGAGATAAGCAATGAGGATTTACTGTAGAGCTCAGAGAACCATATTCAATATTTTGTAATAACCTATAAAGGAAAAGAATCGAAAAAATATACATAATTGAATCACTTTGCTGTACCCTTGAAACTAACACAATAATGTAAATCAGTGAAACTTCAATTTAAAAAAATGTGAATCAAAACCACGACGTGCTGCCAGTTCATACTTACTCGGATGGTTATGACAACAAGAGAAAAACAGAAAATAACAAGTGTTGGTAAGAATGTGGAGAAATAAAAATGCTTCCATGTTGCTGGTGGGAACATAAAATGGTACAGACACTCTGGAAAGCAGTTTGGTTGTTCCTCAAAAAGTTAAACATAGAATTAATTACTCTGTGGCCCAACAAGTTCACTCCTGGGGAAATGAAAACGTATGTCCACCCAGAAACCTGTAAATGAATGGTTATTTCATTTTATAGCATATGCATAAAATAGAATACTATTCAGACACAAAAAGAAATGAAATAGTGTTATATACGAATACTGTTCAACTTGGATGAAGCTTGAAAACGTTATGCAAAGTAAAAGAAGCCAGATATGAAAGGTCATATATTGCATGATTCCTTTTTTTTTTGGTCTTTTTCTAGGGATGCACCTGAGGCATATGGAGTTTCCCAGGCTAGGGGTCAAATTGGAGCTGTAGCCAACAGCCTACACCAGAGCCACAGCAACTTGGGATCCGAGCCACGTCTGCGACCTACACCACAGCTCACGGCAATGCTGGATCCTTAACCCACTGAGTGAGGCCAGGGATCGAACCCGCAACCTCATGGTTCCTAGTTGGATTTGTTAACCGCTGAGTCACGATGGGAACTCTGCATGGTTCCTTTTGTATGTAATGTTCAGAACTGTCAAATCCATAGAAAGAGAAAGCGGATTCCAGGTTGTCCGAAGCTGGAGGAGGGGGAAATGGGAGTGATGATATAAAGAGAACAGAGTGGGAGTTCCCATCATGGCTCAGTGGGAACAAACCTGACTAGTATCCATGAGGATGCGGGTTTGATCCCTGGCCTCATTCAGTGGGTTATGGATCCAGCATTGCTGTGAGCTGTGGTGTAGGTCAGAGATGTGGCTTGGATCCCACATGCTGTGGTGTAGGTCAGAGACGTGGCTTGGATCCCACATGCTGTGGCTGTGGTGTAGGTGGGCAGCTACAGGTCCCATTAGTCCCCTAGCATGGGAACTTCCATATGCTGCAGGTATGGCCCTAAAAAGCAAAATTAAAAAAAAGAATACATGTATCCGGATAAATAAATATTACTTTTCTAAATAAATACTTACACATTTTTATGATTATTATGATACTATTAACTTTTTCTGCAGAAAACTTTCCAAGTGTGTCATCAGATTCTCAAAGCTATCCTTGAGCCCCCATACACTAGAACAGACAAATGAAACTCTGGCCTAGGAGTATGGATTGGTGCAGCCATTCTGAAGAACAGTTTGGTAACCCCTGGCCAGTTAAAATGGAAATTTACAGGCCCCACTTCCATACAAATGAATTTCTGGGCATGTGTCTTTTTTTTTTTTGGGGGGGGGTGTCTTTTTAGGGCCACATCCATGCAACATGGAAGTTCCCAGGCTAGGGACTGAATTGGAGCGGTAGCTGCAGGCCTACCCCACAGCCACAGCAACGTCAGATCTGAGCTGCATCTGCGACCTATGCCACAGCTCTCGGCAACGCTGGATCAGTTAACTCACTGAGTGAGGCCAGGGATCGAACCTGCATCCTCACGGATGCTAGTCAGGTTTGTTACCGATGAGCCAGGATGGGAACTCCTGGGTATGTATCTTGAAGTGATGCTCACCTGGGCTCCTAAAGGTTTTGTACTGAGCTTTTTACTCTGACATTTCAAGGTGGGGCCAGCAATGATGTGAGTCTGGTCCCCGGGGAGCACAGGTAGCTGTGGGAGCTGCACACTGTGGAATTCTGTGAATCTTTAGAATGATGATCAGGTATTTTGGCAGCCACAGGGTGCTCTCAAAAACATGGTGCTGGGTGCAAAGAGGAGAGGCATAGAATGAAATTCACAGCCCTCTACCAGATAACACAATTAAAATGATGCACAAACCCTGAATACGCAACAGACAGGTTCACAAAGGAAAGGATGCATGTGAATATAGGAGCATAATCACCAGAGGAGTGGGAAGGGGGCTGATGTTGGGATTGGCAATAAAGGGGTTAACTTAAGAAACCAAAAGAAGAGTACGCATTGTGGCTCAGCAGGTAAAGGAGCTGACTAGTATCCCTGAGGATGCAGGTTCAATCCCTGGCCTCACTCAGTGGGTTAAGGATCCGGTGTTGCTGTGAGCTGTGGTATAGGTAGCAAATGAGGCTCAGATCTGATATTCCTGCGGCTGTGGAGGAGGCCTGCAGCTGCAGCTCCGATTCAACCCCCAGCCTGGGAACGTCCATATGCTGCAGGTATGGCCCTAAAAAGAAAAAAAGCAAAAGCAAAAGAGAGACTCGCCCAAGGACAATGATGGCCCTGTGACATGTCCTGAGTCTGAATAATTCAAACGTCTGTGCCTCAAGTCCAACGACACAGAAAACATGAAGACACAATGGTAGTCAACATGGCACATGGCAATTGCCATCTGGTAATGGGTTCAACCATCAACCCTGCCTCCACCTGGGTTTCTCAGACCAACGCCATCTGGCTCTCTAGGAGATGTGGTTGGGCACGTCCATCTCTAGAAGCTTGTTAGGTGGTTCAGATGTACAGACATGGGGAGGAGTAAGTATCAAGGATGCAGGAGGACAAGCAATGGTCCATGGGTTGGGGGGGAGGGGAGGGGAGGCTGAGATGGACAGGGGCAAGATGCATGGGGTAAGGCCTTTGGACTCTTCCAGAATTTGATGGGAGAAATACTGGGGGAGTTTCAGCTGGGGCGCAACACCACACTTGCATGTTAGAACATTCTGGTGCACTGTCTAGGGTGGACAGGCGGTGTGTAGGAAGGAGAAAGGGACCCTGTTGAGGAAATTGTCAAAATGCTCCAGGTAAGATGCTAAGAGTCTGGATGAGGGGCAGAGAGGGTAGGCAGTAAATACAAGTGCCAGGCGAGGAACAACCAACCATCCCCTTTTATCGATGAGCAGACAAGGGCAGCGGGGGGGGGGGTCCCTCTACAAGAGGTGGACTTGATAAAGGTCCCATCCCTCGAGTTTAGTGCACTGGTTCCCATTTGAGTGAACACTCAGTGGGCAGTTTCACATCCAGGTGCGCTGTTCACATCTAGGAAATGACCAGAGTATAATCGCTTGGGCTGCCCTATAGACCATAATGAGATGCCCATTATGTCCATCAGTAGCCCAGGATTGGGCTGGGACTGCTGGAGCATGCAGATTAATGGTGTGAAGTAAATGAAGTCCCATGCCTCTCCAGTCGCAGACAGCGTTCGGACCCACCCTGTACCTGCTGGAGGCTGGACCTGCATTTATCTCCATCTACATGCAAACTCACCAGTCAAGGCTGGAAAGTCACTAGGGCACAGTGATGGTTGGAAAGAGGATGTTGAGGTGGATCTGTCAAGGTAACGGGGAAATACTATCTACCATTTACGGGGTGCTCGTTAAAGTGCCTGGTCCTTTTCTTTCCATATATTATCGGTCTAATTATTTCAAACCCAAGACAATGTGTTGACCAAAGCAAGGCTCTGGAATATTTACTGTTTGCTCAGTCGCAGTGGCAGAACCAGCACCAAATCAGGCTTTTCTTTCTTCCTCTCTTTTCTTTTCTTTTCTTTTTTCTTTTGGCTGTGTTCATGGCATGTGGAAGTTTCTGGGCCAGGGATTGAACCTGCGCCACAGCAGCAACATAAGCTGCTGCAGCGACAACGTGGATCCTTAACCAGCTGAGCCACACGGGAACTCTGAAATCAGGCTTTTCTGACCCCTAGTCCATTTCCATCATAGCTCCACCAGCCACAGATTGACGTGATCAGATCTCGTCAGCTATTTTATTACATTTTAATTCATTTTATTTTTTTTTGTTTTTGGGGCCGCACCCTCGCCATATGGAAGTACCTAGGCCAGGAGTTGAATCAGAGCTGCAGATACCAGCCTACACCACAGCCACAGCAATGAGGGATTCCAGCCACATCTGAGACCTACACCACAACTCATGGAAATGCTGGATCCTTAACCCACTGAGCGAGGCCAGGGATAGAATCTGCATCCTCACGTGTACTAGTCAGTTTCCTAACCCACTGAGCCACAATGGGAACTCCCTGCCATCCCTTTTAATGTGATGTTCCTTGCAATGAATGCTCTGTTACAATTCTGATTCGAGAGGAAAGATTAGCCTCATCTTCTCCAGGTTTGCCAGGGTCTGTAGTGGATGCTCTGAGTGCTTTTGAGAATGTCTAAGCTGAATCATCAGGCTGGCTAACCTGAGGATGTGCCATTTGGTCCTCTCTGAAATGGGGGCAGAGGAGAGCGCTTGGGGGACAATTGAAGAGCTTCCAGCAAAACACAAAAAGAACAGTTCCCAGAAGAACGCGGGGGCTCTAGTTGTCACGACAGGGCTGCCTGAAAAACCCTGCATTGCTATGGAAACGGCGCCTTTCTTTTTTTATGGAGCAGGCACATAAAACTCCCAGAATGTGTCATGAAATAAGTTACTACTGTCCCGAGGCTGCCAGAGATGTACACCCTCATTAGGGGAGCGATGTGACAGTTTGGGGTTTATAATGAACGGTTTGCTGGCTCTGAGGCACTGCTAGGTTTACCCTGTTGGGATCACCCCCTCTTGGTTTGGGGACTAAAGGATGCCCCTTCCTCAGAGTGGCCACAGACCAGAGACCCGTCAGCTTCTGCGCTGAAGCAAGACGGCCAGGTGATGTCATTATGGTGCCTGCACATCTCATTTACATGCAACCGGTGAACAAATTCTGGCATCTCCATAAAGACGTTCCTGCTGAAATGAAGCGTTTTATCACCTTCTTTTCACCTGGAGCCCTTAATTGGGTAGCTCTGCTCTCCTCAAAGTTTTATTTACCTGGTAATATGCAGATGTTGGTTGGCCAGCTCAGAAACAGAGAGAGGAATTCCAAAGGAGAGGAGGTGGAGAGACCATGCAGGTGTGTTCTCCCCTTAGGTCTGAGATGGTGTGGTCCTTGACCATACACTTCGCCCAGCATCCTGGAAGATGTTTCTACCATCTCTCAAAATCTATTGTGTTTCTGGTTGATGGACAGTGTATCTGATAGTGCTTTTGAGAAAGTTGAGCTTGTTTGGGGAAACAGACTATTAGATTGTGCAATGTGGGAGGTAAAATGGAAGGTGGTAAGACATGAAAAGGAAGGTGGTGAGACAATAAAACTCAGAGGCCTCCTGGACTGGACTGTCCATACCTTCTGGATAAGCTTGAACAATTTGTCATTGAGGAGTCGATGACCATCAGTACTCAACAGTGAAGACGGAGCCAGGGTACCGCAAGGGAAGACGTCCGTAGCCACAAAGAAATAGCTGCTTCGATAGAAATTAGCCAGACACTACCAGGATGACAATATAACAGCTCCCTTGGGGGATTTCTCACTAAGCGGGGCGGGGGGGGGGGCGGGGAGCAGTGTAGCAAAATGGTTTTGAGCTTGGGTGCTGGAGTTGAAATGCCTGGGTTCCATCCTTTGCCCCACTCCATCAGTATTTCTGGGTACCTTCTGTGTGCCAGGCATCATCTTTGTTAGTGATGTTATGAACGTGAGTGAGCTTTGCAACATCCCTAAGCCTCAGTTTCCTAATTTGTAAAATGGGAATAGCAATCCCCCTTCCCTCACTGCCTTATTGGGATGGCTGTATGCAAAGTGCTTATTACAATGTAAACAAGAGATGTTCAGCTTTGTGTTTAATACTGCTGTTATCACAGCGTTGGGTTTGGGAAAGACGTAGTGGCTCAATTACTCTCTTTCAACAGACAACAGTGGCTCAGCAGTGAAAAAAGGACATTTTTTTCCCCTAACTCCCAGCATGCCTGGGGCGAGGGCAGAATGTCCAGTAAAGTCCTCTAAAAGACTCAGGAATGTCAAGATATAGATTAATAATGATAATAATAATGATAATGATAATAATACTAATACTACTACTACTAATAAAAACAACAACAACAACAACTCCTGCAAATCTGGCTTTTGAGCTATGGTTTAAACTATGGTTACTTTTAAAAAATCCTAGCTCCTAGCCTAGATGACCCAAGTCCTAGATATGGCAGAAATGATGGTGGTGATGGGACAATGATGATAATCATAATGATGGGGATAAAGGTGAGGATGGAGACAATGATGGGCATAATGATGAGGATGATGATGGGGATCATGGTGAGGATGAGGATGATGGGGATGATGATGGGGATAATGACGATGATGTTGATGATTTATTTATTGAGTGCTTACTACTTACTGTGAGGATGGAGACAATGATGGGCATAATGATGAGGATGATGAAATGGGGATGATGATGAGGATGATGATGGGGATCATGGTGAGGATGGGATGGGGATGAGGATGATGGGGATGATGATGGGGATCATGGTGAGGATGGGATGGGGATGAGGATGATGGGGATGGAGACAATGATGGGCATAATGATGAGGATGATGATGGGGATGATGATGAGGATGATGATGGGGATGATGATGGGGATCATGGTGAGGATGGGATGAGGATGAGGATGATGGGGATGGAGACAATGATGGGCATAATGATGAGGATGATGATGGGGATGATGATGAGGATGATGATAGGGATGATGATGGGGATCATGGTGAGGATGGGATGAGGATGATGATGATGGGGATGGAGACAATGATGGGCATAATGATGAGGATGATGATGGGGATGATGATGAGGATGATGATTGGGATGATGATGGGGGTCATGGTGAGGATGGGATGAGGATGGGATGAGGATGAGGATGAGGATGATGAGGATGATGGGGATAATGACGATGATGTTGATGATGTATTTATTGAGTGCTTACTACCTACTGTGTCAATGACTTTGCCCTGTACCTCATTTAACTTTCTTGCCATGATAAGTTAGGTGCTATATATATTTTCATTCCACAGGTGAGAGGACAGTGGCTTAGTTACAGTCACCCCACCCCACCCCCATTCCCACCAAGAGCTCAAATTCTGATTGCGTGGACATCTACAAGGGCAGCAATCCCAGGGGAAGGCTGGGGGATGACTTCCACCACTCCATTTATGATTTGCCTTCAGTTTAACTTCTGAAGTCTCACATCCATTTGTGCAGATCTTGACACAAGGAACAACCATTTCTTCCTGGAGAGGCCACACTTACACACAAACAATTAGCAGGAGACACAGTAGACCCTGGAATTCATCCCCACAGTAGGAGGACATGGCTTTGTCCCAGCGTCCCATGAAAGTTAGCATTAAGTAGGTTAGTGTTGAGCAGAAAAGGCTCACTGACCATCTAAAATCTAGGTGATGACTCCCTTTCCCATGTCTGGGCCTCATGACAGCCTTTGGGCCTTAAATACTCAGGGATTCTAAGCTCATTGCATACTGGGGACACTCAGAACTCTAAAAAAGTTAAATGATCTTGCCCATGTCATTGTGGACGTTGGTGACTTCAGGTCATGTCCCTGTATTTTCAGTATCTCGCATCGTGTTGCCTCTCCTGGGGAGTTACTGTATTGGAAACCTGATGGATCTTTGGCTTCAATGGGGTCGCTGGTATACAAAGAGTTAAAATGCACTAAGTGGGAGTTCCTGCTGTAGTGCAGCAGCAGAAATGAATCTAACTAGTATCCATGAGGGTGCAGGTTTGACCCCTGGCTTCATTCAGTGGGTTAAGGATCTGGCACTGCCGTGAGCTGTGGTGTAGGTCACAGACACAGCTCCGATCTGGTGTGTCTGTGCTGTAGGCTGAAAGCTGCAGCTCTGATTCGATCCCTAGCCTGGGAACTTTTATATGCTGCGGGTGCGGCCCTAAAAAGCAATAAAATAAAATAAAATAAAACAAAATAAAATGAAATGAAATAAAATGCACTAAATGTAGATTCTGCCACTTCTCCCCAGAACACTGGGCAGCTCATTTAACTGCCTTGACCTCAGTTTTCTCATCTGTAAAATGGGGCATAATACTGTCTCCTGGTAAAATGTTTTAGGAACAAGAAAATGACAGTGAGAGCCCTTTGTAAGCTGTATCTTTCTGAACAAAGTGTTTCAAATAATTTTCATATAAGATAGGCTCCTATGGTGGCTAATGGCTATATTCCATTTTCCCTCCCCACCTACCCATTCCACTCCAGGAACTGGGATCTCCAGGGATTATATTAACTGGCTCTCTTGTTCTTCAGCTTCTGAATGGGTTTGTATCACCCCAATGTTCATAGCAGCACTACGATAGGCAAGACATGGAAACAACCTAGACGTCCATCAACAGATGAATGGATAAAGAAGATGTGGTACATATACAGAAAGGAATATTACTCAGCCATGAAAAGAACAAAATAACGCCATCTGCAGCCACATGGATGGACCTAGAGATTCTCATACTAAGTGAAGTAAGTCAAACATGTAAAGATGAATGTCATATGTTATAACTTATATCTGGAATCTAAAAAATAAATGATACAAATGAACTTATTTACAAAATAGATACGGACACATAGACTTTGAAAAAAAATGTATGGTTACCAAAGGGAAAATGTTGGGGGGAGAGGGATAAATTAGGAGTTTGGGATTAACATATAGACACTACTATTTGTAAAATAAATAATCAACAAGGACCTATTGAATAGTACAGAAAACTCAACATTCTGTATTAACCTACGTGGGAAAGGAATCTGAGAAAGAGTGGATATATGTATATGTATAACTGAATCACTTTGAAACTAACACAACATTGCAAATCAACTATACTCCAATGCAAAATTAAAAAAAAAAAGATAATTAGGGAGTTCTTGTCATGGCACAAAGGAAATAAATCCAACTAGGAACCATGAGGTTGCAGGTTTGATCCCTGGCCTTGCTCAGTGGGTTAAGGATCTGGTGTTGCCATGAGCTGTGGTATAGGCTTCAGACATGGCTCGGATCCCGAGTTGCTATGGCTATGGTGTAGGCCGGCAGCTGTAGCTCCAATTGGACCCCTGGCCTGGGAACCTCAATATGCTGTGGGTGCAGCCCTAAAAAAAAGCTAAAAAAAATTTAGGTTTGCCTGATGGTAGGTAGCAGCAGGAGAGTTGAGGTTTGGAGGAGAGTAAGCTTGGGGTGTGTTCCCCAATTCCATTCCCACCAGGACCCAGTAGGTTGGCCTTGTCTCCCTACTGAAGGCCACAGCTCCTATCAGGCAAACCTTACCCAGTTTTAGGACACAATGTCTCCAAGGACCCTGTCTAATACTGGCCCTTTTAGATAATTGAGGCAATGACTACATACCCTGATTTACAGGCAAGAACCCCCCCACCCCATTACAACTGAAACCCATACAGGTGGCAAAGAAACCTGCTCAAAGTCACCCAACAAATCAGTAGAAGATTCTCCAGTATTAACCAGAGTCTTCTGATTCTAAGGCTGGGTTTTTGTCCAGAACTTCAAACTTCCTTCCAATGGAAAGTAACTCCATGAGGCTTGGGAAACTTATAAGGAAAAGAAGAAAATGAATTGCAAAGCCCACGGACATCTCTTTGATGAGAAACTGAACATACAAAAGGGCCATGGCCAGACCATAGAACTCACACCCGCTACCTGCAGCAACCAGCCTAGGAAGCCAAGTTATTGTGGTGATCAGCCCCCAATGACCAGTACTTGATCGATAGCTGACAGCTTCCCTAAACTTGGGCAGTTTGCTTAATCACTCTGACCTTCACTTTTTCTTATCTGTAAAGTGGGATATTTTAATGCTTCTATCACTGGGACTCTGTGAGGATTCAGTGAAAGGAAGTGTATAAATATATCAGACCAGACACAATATATAAGAGGTGATGAATAATTTTGGTACCTCTTCCCTTTCTCCTTTGAGACAGTTTCTATGTATCCTCATGTAAATAAAAAATAAAAAAAAAACCACATGGGATCCCCTGCTTAGTATTTGAATCAAATAACATGGTCAACTTGCATTATAACTTGGTTATGGAAAACGGAGTTAAAAACTTGGAGGGTGGAGTTACAACATGACTGAAACCAGGCACTTTCCCATTTGTCTCATCACATTGTGCCAAGTTCTGAACTAGACTGCAGGAAGATAAGAGGAAGAAATAAGTCACAATTATGGTCATCAGACACTTGGCTATAAAGGACAGTGGAAGCCAAAGGAGAGGACACAGGAGAACAAAGTTAAACTGATTCCTGGAATAAGCTAGAATTCAACAAGGGGGAGAAAAAAATCAGGCATTCAGAAACCAAATAGAATTATTTCACTGTGAAAGTGAGTCTATATAATTTATGAATCTCCCTTTTTATTTTTCCTGGTTAAACAACAAAAAACAGACAGGGCTGGATGTGTTTTAAATCCCAGTTGGGCTGAGAACAGGATCAAAAGCGGAGGAATCAAATAAACATAACGGTGACGTCTTTCCAACGCAGGCAAGAGGCTCACCTATCTTCTGGCTGAAACCCTTCCAGTGTGAAGGCCATTTCTAACATTTTGACAAGTATTCTAAGAGGTCTTTTTTCTTCGTGGTTGTTTTGCCTGGATGGGGACCACCTCACCATGACGTTTATTTGCTTATTTTCTTTCTGCACATTTAAATGCTCACATCATTTGGGTTAGCCTGCACTTTCTGCCTATTACCTGCTTTTCACGTCCATGCACGCCATTCCCTTATAATGTAAGTTCCATCATTTACTTTTCAACTATTCCTTTATGGAGAGGCACTTGGATTATTTCCAGTCTGGGGTGATTCTAAACAGGAAGCAGTGAATATTTGGGCACACTTATCGTTCCCATTTTAGGACAGGCAAACTCTAGGATGGCCCTCCGTTCATCCTGACCTCCTGGTGGTGAGGTAGTCATGACCTTGTATAATGCCCTCTCTTTGAGCAACTTGCTTGTAACCAATAGAATGAGGCAATGTGGAGGGACGTCACTTCTGTTATGAGGTTGCAAGAGATGCTGGCTTCTCTCTTACAGGAAGATCCTTTCTAGTGCCTTCTCCATTTGCCTGCTTTGTTAAAGCATCATGTCACAGAAGAGGTCCATATGGCAAGGAACTGAGGTCCTTGGTCCAAAAGACTTTGAAGAGCTAGATACTGACACCAACTACCCACTCAGTTTTGAGAGTAGATCCTTCCCCAGTAGAGCCTTGAGGAGCCCCCAGCCCTGCCCAACAATTGGATGGCAGGCTTATCAGAGACTGTGAGACAGAGAACCCCATTAAGCCATCCTCAGATTCTTGACTCACCTTGAGATAGTAAATGTCTATGATTTAAAGCCCTTGGATTTAGAACTGACTTGTTACATAGCAACAGCTGACTCATGCATGTAACTAACAATTCAAATGAGGAACTGAGAAATGTAAACAAATAAATCTACCACAAGAGAGGATGATAGGAGGGCCAACAGAATTGGAGGGAAAGGGCTGTATGGATGAAAAGTCACCTTTAGCTAAGAGTGCTGAGAAATCTGCAAAGGGCACTCATTTTTTTATTCAGAAACAGATGTTTTCTGTGTGCTCAGCACCGTGCTAAGGCTCAGGGACTAAAACAGTAAAGACATACAAAGCTCTTTTTATCTTGACAGGGACAGAAAATAAAGAGTAAATAAACATATGAACAAGATCACCTGGCTAGAGGTGGAAGAGGAAGCATGGTAGAGAGTGTTCAGGAGAGCTAGGTGGGTTCTCGTTTCTGAAGGCTGGGGAGGACTGCTCACCGAGAAGGTGATAAATGCTAAAAACCACCTTTGTGCTGTACCCCAAACAGGTGAGATTTCCATAAACCCAGGGGGGCAGAGGCCCTGCCCTCCCACCCCAGTATTGGCTGTTTTGCTCTCTCCACTCCAGGCAATCGGTGACATTGGGGGAGGATGGGGGGCGGGTGGGCTTAGCCCAGCAAAGGGCATATATTGGTTCAGGCTTCTGTGGCTCCTAACGGCTGGATGATGGATGCCGTGGTGGAAAGGGGGACCTGCTTTGATGTACGCGGCCCGGTTTGATTAATGAGTGGCTCTGCCGGGAGGCTATGCTGGGAGTAAATTACTCTTTTCAGAAATGGCTAGATCGGCACTATTGTACTAATTATTTCACAAGCTTGGGGTCATTCCAAATTCCCTGACACACACAAGGGAACAAACACCCAGGCTAACTGAAGCCGACAGAGCTCTAATTAAAGCAGAAATTGTTTGTGACTCCCCTCTCTCCCTACCCCCCACCCCTGCAGCCCTCTTTTCCCAGAGGAGGAAGCTGTCAGATACATTTCCTTCCTGCCCCCAGCGTGGCACAGCACGAACCCCCAGAGTCCAGGAAAGAGCCCATGGTCCTCCAGCACATAGGCTGAGCGCAAGGGGGGGAGATCTTGATGGTGGGTTCAGTGTCCTGGTTTCTGATTTTTTTCTTCTGATTATATGCATAGGTGTTGTAATCGTTCATTCATTCATCCATTCATTCCTCTGTTCATCTGTTTGCTCATTTTGTACACATATTTATGGCATAGTTTTTTTTTTTTCTTTTTAGGGCTGCATTTGTGGCATATGGAAGTTCCCAGGCTTAGGGTCGAATCAGCACTACAGCTGCTGGCCTATGCCACAGCCACAGAAATGCCAGATTGGAGCCACATCTGTGACCTACACCACAGCTTACAGCAACACCGGATCCTTCACCCACTGACTGGGGCCAGGGATCGACCCCCCAAACTCATGGATACTAGTCAGATTCATTTTTGCTAAGTATGGCATGGATTTTATGGGCCAGGCATTGTGCTGAGAACTAGCAGTGTTCCAGCCTTCAAGACCTTACTGCCTGGTAGGGGAGACTCATTAATCAGATAATCACATAGATGAATGTAAGAATGCAACCCTAAGAAGAACTAAGAACTCTAGGACAAGGAGTATGGCGGCTCTCAGGATGTGAAAGAGGGGAATTTGACTCAGCTGGGGGCTCAGATCCTTGAGGGGGGTGGTGCCAGAGTTGGAAGGGTTTAGCTGAGTGAAGGGTGTGGGGAGCCGAGGAGGCGTGTCCAAGGAGTGGAGACAGCACATGCAAAGGCCCTGTGGTAGGAGCGAAGGTCGTGTTCTGAAGGGACAGAAAGAAAGGCAGATGGGAGTTCCTGGCATGGCTCAGTGGTAACAAACCCAACTAACGTCCATGAGGACACAGGTTCAATCCCTGGCCTTGCTCAGTGGGTGAAGGATCCGGTGTTGCTGTGAGTGGTGGTGCAGGTCTCAGACATGGCTCGGATCTGGCATTGCAGCAAGTGGTGTAGGCTGGTAGCTACAGCTCTGATTCGACCTCTAGCCTGGGAAGGTCCATGTGCTGAGGGTGCGGCCCTAAAAAAAAGACACACAAATACATAAAGGCAGTCTGGCTGCAGCTCCAGAATGAAAGCAGGTGATTTGGATTTAGGCTTTTGCCATGAGGGTGGCCATGGAGGTCCTCAGTGGCAGGTTCCTCACCTGCACCTCAGTTTTCTCCCCTGAAAAATGAGGATAAAATTTGTTGTCGTCCATAAACATTGCGGCGGCTTCCCCAGCATGTTCCCATAAACATTACCCTCGAGCTTCCTTGGCACCCTCTTCTCCCACGCATCCCGGCTCCTGATGCTCCAGCTAGGTGGTATTATTTGCTTTCCCCCAGGGGTTCCTCACACTTTCAGCCTCAGTGCCCTCCCCACCGCTCTCCACTCATCTCCAAAAGCCCAGCTTCCTCCTCATCCACCAACAGGGCAGAAGCGGCGATAAAAGCTTCATCATGTCTTTGGGTGTCTGCTCTGCTATTCATGGATGTTCATCAAATTCCCTCACACGTGTACACGGTTCTTGAGTGTTTATGCCACGTCTCTGGGGGCGTTCCTTCATAAAACGACTGAAATGTCTGCCTTAAATTCATCTGTGAACTTAACACAACTTCCTCCCATTTCGTGTTTTAGCCAGTGCATCTTCCCAGTTGTTTTATTTAATTTTACCTGTGTTGTTTTATTTAATTCTCCTGACAACCCTTCCCAGTAGGTATCACTTCTATCACTGAATGAATGATCAAATGAATGATATCAAATCACATGAATGTGGCTTAATATTATATTACCTGCCCAGAGACACATATCTAGTAAGTAGGTGTCAGAGCTGGGGTTAGCCCTTCTCCAACACCTTCTGTTTTTACCCACTGGGTCCTTTATTACTGACGTATGCATGTGTGTTAGAAATAATAACTGCTGACCTACATTGAGAGCTTCAATAAGATAGGCATTTGCTTGACACTTTCCATGTGTTAACTTATACCCAACCCTGGGAAGTAGAAACCACAATTATTCCTATTGTACAGATGAGAAAACTGGGGCACAGAGGGATTCAGTAATTTGCCCAAGATTATACAGCCAGTAAATAGGGAAGACTGGATTTACGCCCAGGCATGAGCTGCCAGAACTGACATCTGCGAGGGCCAGTCACCTCCTTGTCCGTTTCCATACTCAGGCGAGAAAGCACTTTTCCCTCCCTCCCTTCCTCCCTTTCTTCCTTCCTTTGGCTGTGCCCCAAGCATGTCATAGTTCCTGGGCCAGGGATTGCATCTGCACCACAGCTGTAACCAGAGCCACAGCAGTGACGATGCCAGATTCTTAACCCGCTGAGCCATCAGGGAACTCCAAGAAAAACGCTCTCCTTTTGATGGACCACAAAGCCATCTTTGGAAGGCAGTTGGCGTGGCTGGTTAAGGCAGGCCCAGGAAGGGTCTAAGAAGGCACTGCTTACTTAGCTGCCTTTACTTTGGGAGTTAGGGATTTTTTAGCTCAAGGCTCCCACGCACCGTCTAAAAAGAATGGGCTAAATGGGAAAATCAATAATGCACACAGATGGTCCTAGAGATGTTTACACTCTTTAAGAGAACAAATTATTCTGAAGCACCTGGGATTCATTCTTCCTTATACAAAAGGAGCAGAGCCAGGGAATTACAGGTCATTCTTATCTATTCATGGAAGTTGACTCCCTAAGAGGCAATTACTCCGTGTTTATATTAGTTTTCGTTGGTCGTTTTCCACCACCTCCACTCATGCCAACTAAGAAAGTTTCACTTGACTGCAATTTCCAGTATAGATCAAACATACAAAAGGACAGAATTCATCCAATGGACATTTATTGAGCGACTACTATCTGCCGGATACGGGGCCAGGAGCTGAGGCTAAAGACAGAAACAATGGTGACAATCACTTATGAAACCTTCCTCTGAACCCAGTTTGTGCCTAAGAATTCATTTCATCTTCACACAGCCCCGTGAGATAGGTTCTCTTCCTACTGCCTTTTTCGAGAAGAGGAAACTGTGTCCCAAGGTCCTGCCTTTAGGATAGGAAAGAGGCTGGACTTGAACCCAGGAAGTCTGAAGACATAAAATAAGGTTCCTGCTCTGGAACTGCTTATCCCTGTAGTGGGGGGGGGCAGACAAGAGGTGTACGCATGTGCCCCCTTAAGCAGGTAAACAACAACAATGAAATATACGCATTCATATGCAACTACCACCACTGCAGAAGTGTAGTGTCTTATAAATAAACAGAGGGAGACCATAAGCAGGGCAGGGAGTACTCTCTGTCCTATAAAGTGTCCTGAAGTCCCTCAGAGATTTTATGTCGAAACCCAAAGGATGAGAAAGAACAAGGGATAGGATATTGGTGATGCTTTTAGTGGCAGTGGGATGGAAAGTTCCAGAAAGAGAGAACTCGGTGGAGAAGGAATCTGAGGTGGGAATGAGCTTGGAGGGTCCAGGGAATGCAAAGAAAAAGATCCCACAGGGGTAGGATTTAGTGGCTCCGGTTGAGGGGAGTCACAGCAGTGACACGAGAGAGGCTGGCACAGCCCAGGTTGTGCAAGGAGATAACCCAGGGAATTTGCATGTTAATGGTGCTTGGGACTTAAATGGGACTCAATTAATGTTCATTTTTATGATCGTTATGGTTATTCTCTCTCTTGTCCCCTTGGCTTTGATTTCTTTTAGATTGTGTAAAGGAAATCAATTAAGATTTTTCTTAAACATTTTCCCCTCTCTCCACCAAATTTATGCTCAGAGGATTCTGGAAGAATTCTCACCAGGAAAACCTTGGGTCCCTCCTGGGAGCAGGGACTCCCCCCCCCCCCCCCACACACACCGATGGTGCTGAGATGCGTGCCTGGAAAGGAGCAGAATGCCCACTGATGGAGGAGTGGGTAAGGGAAAGGCGGTCTGCACACTAAATGGAATACTAGCCAGCCTTGAAAAAGGAAGGCAATCCTGACATTTGTGACCACGTGAATGAACTCTGAGGATGCGATGTTAGGTGAAAGAAGCCAGTGGCAGGAGGAAAAACACTGCACAATTCCACTTCTATGAGGAATCTCTGACAGTCAAATGAATAGACTCAAAGAGCAGAAGGATGGTTGCCAGGGGCTGGGGGAGGAGGACATGGGGAGTTCCTCCTCAGTGGGTATCAGGCATCAATCAAGCCGGAGGAAGAAGCTCTGGGGACCTTGCAGTTCAGGATGGTCCTGACATTCAACGATCCTGTGCTGTGCACTTAAAACTGTCTTAAGAGGGTAGCTCTCATGTTAAGTGTTCTTCCCACAATAAAACAAAAACAATAAAATCAAAGCCTGAGTGGGCATTTCAAGTCTGGGGCGGGGGCGGGGGGACAAGGGCCATGGAGCCTGGCCGGGGGCTGCTTTTCACTCAGACATGTGTCCTTAGACCATCCACTAAGCCTCTCGGCCGAGATGACAGGAAGCTTGTGCGGAGAAAAACCCAAAAGGCTTTATTTTAAGACCTTCTGTCAGGAAAGGCCCTTGGAGCAAATGCAACCACTCGACCGCATTCCTGAAGGTCAAACATCAGTGATACGATTTGCTGGATTTGGGACAACATTTTAAAAATGAGGAGAAGAAGAAGAAGGGGAAAAAAATTATACCCTTCCTGAGGGATCGTTTTTTGTTTTTATAGACAGGCCGGGGAAGACGGGAGAAAGTTCTGGTAAGAAGGAATTAAAGGAAGATGAAAACCTGCCTTTTCAGCTACTGTTGAAATTGTTCTTAAATCAAGCAGCGGTTTCAGACAGGGCCATGTAATTGATTATAAATGTTGGAATTTATTTCAATAAGCCCTGTCATTCCGCAGCAGCTGTTTTACTTTCCAGCACACCAACAAACAGAAGGGGGTGTTGGATGCAACCTGTCTTCTGTCTGCCTTTGACGAGTCTGAATTGTTTCTTTGGAAAGATGCTTCTGGCCGAGGCTTGCAGGAGGGGGGGGCAGCTCCTGTTTTTCTCCTTCGGCAGGGGAGGTGGGGAGCAGACAGGGGCTGCCTTTGAGCAGCTTGTCTTTTCAGGGGCCCCGAGATGTCACGAGCAGGGCCACTTCCTGGATCTCTTTTTCTAGAGCCAGGAGGCAGTGATGGTATTGTCTGCCCATATCTATCAGCCCAGGGAAACCATCTGCAGGTTCTGAGAGAAAGCCCACCTTTTATTCTCCTACAGGCAGGATGCTAGATTGAAGGTTTAAGTCCAGACTCCATGCCTCACATCCAAGGTCAGGATAGTCACACTCTAAGATGGGGAGATGGATGCCTGCATCCAGAACTGTTGGGAAGATTAAATTCATTGCCCGAGAGATAAAAGCCCTCCGTGGGGGTACCTGGCAAACCGTGGGTGCTCCATAAACGTCCGGCTGAGTCTCAGTTTAAAAGCCACCTTCCACCTGCTCTGTCTCAGGCTGTTCTCTCCGTTTATCAAACCTATTTGCCAAGGTCTTGCTTACTCAACACTGAGCATGGGGCCGTAAAGAGATCTGCGTTCACGTCCTGAATCCGACACCTGGCTTTGGACCAATCAAACCACCTCCTTTCTTTCTTTAACTGCAACATCACTACCCACCTCCCAGGGTGGTTGTTAGGTTTAAATGAGTTAACTGATGGGCAGGCATCTCCAAGTCTTTAAAAACATGTTACCTGTAGAGGGGATTCGATTCCATGCTCTCTTCTGCTGCTACATTCCCTCCTCTTTGTTAAAAACTGGCTTATCATCCGGGTTGCAAGATCCACCTCTCTGACCTTCTTTGTGCTCCTGATCCAGTTTACTGATTTAATCCTTTGGTGAGGCTCATTAAGGGATTAGGAGTTAGCATCAGGGAGCTGAGAAGTCTGGCATCTTCTAATGCCTCCTCCTTCTGCATCTCAGACTTCTGTTATTTCCTTGCATATCTCTCCTTTTTTCCCCCCACTCTATTCCAGCCACACGTTCAGTGTTTTGAAACTGTTAGGACCTCTGAACAGGCTGTTCTCTCTTCTGGGATACTCTTCTTCAGGCTTTAAAGATGAGCCTTCTGGTCATTAAGGCTCGTGTAAAACATCCTTCCCCATCTAATGTCACTCCCCTCTCCCTCATCTGCTGCTCTCAGATGGCACACCATTCTATTTTATCACCGTGTGAAATGATCTCTCATTTCATTATAGTAGACATGTTCTTTCCTCTCTTTTCCACCAGAATGTAAGCTCCATGAGATCAGGGACTTTGGTTTCTCCATCATCACGTCCTTTATGTCTCTGTACCAGTTCCTGGTACACAGTAGGTCCAAGCGAATAATTCCTTAATTCGCTCATGGTCTTTTCTACGTAAGCCCAAGTTTTCTTCCTCGAGGAAGCCTTCCAGGATTGTTCCAGTACTTGCTGATTTTCCCTGCTTCAAGATTTTCTGAGGTGCTTCATGATTTGATTCAATTTTCTATTTCCTTCTTATGTGATGATCTGAGATGATCTTTGTTTTGAGATGGACATCGAGAAGGTCCTTGGAAAATGTCTTCCTAAGAGAGATTTCTTAGCTTCACTTGGGTGGACAGTAGGAAACAGAGAGCTCTGGAATTTCTAGAAGACAGACAGGGAAGGTAGAAGGCAGGGCGTGTTTTCCTGCATTCATGCCTTGGGGCTTCCATTTCTGGGCCAATAGGGAGTTAAGAGGTAAGGCAGTTCTTATCTGCTCTAGACCAGTAAAATCTGGAAAGATATTCAGAGGTAGTGTTCTTTAGATGAGAAAATAGGATAAGAGTGAGGGAAATAAACAAAAGAGAGGCATACATACATTGTTACACATTTGCATTGTGGGGTATTTTCTTACCCATCATCCCATTTAATCCTCAAAACATGTCAATGAGGTTGATGATGTTATTCCCATTTCGCAGATGTGATAAATGAGCCTCAGAGAAGCTAAGCAACTGGCTAAAAACACAGAGCTAGCAAAAAGCATAGCCAAGGCTTTAAGCTGGGTCATCTGTGCTTTTTTTTTTTCCTACCACATGTAGGGTTTTAGAATAATTCTCCTATCTTTCCCAAGGGGGCCACCATCACTTAAGCCTGTATCTTTAATAACCTGCTCGAAATCACAGGCAGTGAAGGTAATATCTTTTTACCTTCTCCAGGCTGGGTGCTGAGATTCAGAAGAGGCACCTTTAGGTCCCACTGAGCTCTGTTGTAAAACCTGCCATTATAAGCTTAATTAAATTAATATTCCTGTGTGAGGGGGGCTGCTGGGAGCAGGACTCCACGAGGCTCATCGACTTGCACGTAGAGGGGAAAGTTTTCTGCACTCCTTCTCCAGAGGCTGCATGAAAAATGCATGACAGAAGTTGGATTTAGAGTGCTTGCGGCAATGGCATCTTCATGCAATTAAACCTTTTAAGAGTTTTAAAGTCTCCCTGTTTCCTTCCCTAGCTGCATGCGGGGAACAATACAATGGCGTTTTAAAGTGAGGTGAGCAGAGTTTTAACTCATCTCTACTTGGTCAGCAAGGCATTCTGGAGATGAAATTAAGAAGACCCACCATAAAGATAATATAAGAAAGAAATATGAATCACTGGGTCACTTGGCTGTGCAAAAGAAATTGGCACAACATTGTAAATCAACTAGACTTTAAGAAAAAAATTTCAAAATGAAACAAAACAACAACAAAAAAGAATGCCCACCAGAGAAGCCTGGAAACTATATTCAAGGAAGAATAATGCTTGAGCGAAAGAATAGGCAGTCAAAGACAACTGAAAAAAGCATGATGCAGCAGAACTGCTCTGAGAGTTGCTATTTATGGGATGGAACTTAGAATACTCCTGTCCATGCATGTATTGGGAGGGTTCATAAGAGAATGCATACACAATGCCCAGTGCTGGCTGGTGCACAGTTAATGCTCAATGACTGATTTTACTCATGCTACTGCGTGCTATTAGTTGCTATATGCCAGATCCTGTGCTCAATCCCATTAACCAACTAATTAACAATGAACCAATTAACCTTCCATCAGCTTCTGAGGTATATGCAATCATTGTAGTGCAAAGATATAACCACTCAGTACCCGTGAATATGACCTTGGTTGGAAAAAAAGGTCCTTGTAGACATCATTAAATCAAGAATCTCAAGATGAGATCTACCTAGATTCTCTGGATAGGTCCTAAATCCAATAACAGGTTTCGTTATAAGAAGAGGTCAAGATACACGAGAAGAGAGGAGACACACAGAGGAGCCGGCAAGTCAAAGGTGACAGTCCAGTGGAGGAGACCAATGTGCCAGCTAGTCTACACCACATGCCAATGTTGTGGGCACTGAGTGTGGTGAGGGCAAGGATGCAGGTAGACTGCAGAGTGGGAGCTTCAAGGGAGGGGACCGCATTCTTGTGCGACTATAGCCCTCATCCCAAGACAGCTTGGGTCTCTGGACATGACAGAAGTTCTGCAAACTTCTGTTGGCTAAACACAATGTGCTGTTTACCTGCTGGACTCAGAGAAGGCTTCCCCCAAGAGCTGAGTTCTGAACTGAGTCTTCAAAGATGAAAAAGACAGAAGGCAAGCGTGAGCAGGGGTGCCGCCCAGGGAACATACTTTTCAAAGGCTGGGCTGCAGGAGAGAGCATGATGCATGCAAGGACCTTCACGTAGCTTGGTTGGTCTCCGTGGGAGGGCAGCAGAAGAGATGAAAGATGAAACTGCTGAAGCCAGATCCCAAAGGGCCTTCTAAGCAGGGTCAAAGACCTGGAACATTATCCTAGAGGTGATGAGAGCCACCAGAGACTCATGCCCTTGTCTGCTCCTCAGACTCTTTTTGTACCACCCCCGCCCCCCACTCTTTTCCCTTCGGCCTCAGATCGACTTTTGTGAATGATCCTTATGGCCCTGGGCACTTTTCCTATGCTTTTCTCTACCCAAAGATTTCTCTTCCACTTTGACCCATATTCTTTTTTAGTTCTAGAGTCTCATGTTGCTTTTTCAGGAACTCCGTCTCTGACCTCACCCCCAGACTAGAGCAGTTCTCCCAGATAATAACTATTTATATTGCTGTCTATATCCACAGCCTATCTATATCCATGTCTCTGAATCTATAGCACTATATCCTTATTCGTATCCATCCCTCACAATATACTATTCTCCCTAACACTTATCACCCTTGTACTTAAACATTTAGGTTTATAATCATGTATCACTAATGGGGGGACCAACTGCAGTCATCCCTCGGTTTCCATGGAGGGTAGTTCCAGGATGTCTCCATGGAAACCCAAATCCACAGATGCTCAAGTCCCTCATCAAGTGTGCAGCATTTGCACCTAACCTATGCACACCCTCCTGCATCCTTTAAATAGTCTCTACTTTACTTATAACACATAACACAACATAAATGCTGTGGTAATAGGTGCCTGTGTGTAGCAAATTCAAGTTTTGTTTTTTGGAACTTTCTGGGATTTTCCCCCCATGTTTTCAGTCTGTGGTTGGTTGAATGGTGGATGTGGGTACAGAGCACTGACTGCACTGCCTCTCATACTAAATCATAAGTTGCATAAGACTGTGTATTAGTTTTCCAGGGCTGCCAATTACAACGTACCATAGACTGGATGGTTTGAACAACAGAAGTTTATGTGCCAACAGGTTGAGAGGCCAAAAGTCAGAGATCAAGGCATTTTTTTTTCCTTCTTCTTCTTCTTTTTTTTTTTTTTGTTTGTTTTTTAGAGCTGCACCTGCGGCATATGGAGGTTACCAGGCTAGGGGTCGAATTGGAGCTACAGCTGCCAGTCTATACCACAGCCACAGCAACGCAGGATCCGAGCCGCATCTGCAACCGACACCACAGCTCACGGTGTGGATCCTTAACCCACTGGGCAACACCAGGGATCGAACCCGCATCCTCATGGAGACTAGTCGGGTTCTTAACCACTGAGCTGTGATGGGAACTCCTCAAGGCATCTTCTGAGGCTTCTTTCCTTGCCTTGCAGACAGCCGTATTCTCCCCGTCTTCAAGATGTCTTCCCTCTGTGTGAGTCTGTATCCAATTTCCTCTTCTTGTCAGGGCACCACTCTTGCAGGATTGGGGCCGCCCGAATGACCTATTTTAACTTAATTACATCTTTCAAGACCCCCTTTCCAGAGACAGTCACGCACTCAGGTACTGGGTTTAGGATTTCAACATATTAATTGGGGCAGGGGAGGTAACATAATTCAACCCATAACAGCTGGTGTATGTCCCCTTTTCTGCAACATCTTCTCCCAATGCCAAGTGCAGTGCCTGGCAGCGAGTAGGTGCTCAACAAATGCCTGAGGAAGACAGAAGATGCAACCGCAGCAGTTCTGAGGAAATAGCCTCGAGGCATGTTGCGGGGCAGGGGGTGGAGGGCAGGTGTGGGGGGACAGTGGGTGATGGTGACAGCTCTTGCAGTGAGAGGTGACAATGGGACATACTGGGACAGTGGCAGTGGGGGCCGAGGAAAGAGTGTGGACTTGAGAGAGACTGTTGGGTGCAGAGCGTGGGAGAAACAGGGATGGAGGATTTAACTGTCACTACACGGAATCAGCTTGTGGGTGCTGACTGCACCCATCCCAGTGTAAATAGGGAGCTGAGATGCGGAATCTGCCTCCTAGGTCCGGATCTGCAGGCAACACTCTGCTTCCAGTTTTTACAGTTCCAGCAGAGCAGATGCCACCCCACCACCACTTCATTTATTCCTTTCCTTCCTGGCTCCCAGCTTCCCTTTCTCAAACGAGACTATTACCTGCTGGGAGTTCATCTTAAGCCACTAAGGGTAAAGCTTTTGGGCTCTAAAGCATTTTATTCCAGGAGAACAGGAGGATAAAAGATGAATGCCGGGGAACACGAGTTCACGGGATTTAAGTAGGAAGTAACTAGACCCTAAAATTTAGACCTCAGCGCAGAGGCAGGGAATCTGAACTTGGAGGCTGTCACCACTGACCTGAGACTTCCAGTCATATCTTGTTAGGCCTAATCTCACTTCCCCTGATCACACTGGCGTCTACACGAGCTGACTCAGAAATGCGGGGTACTGCAAGAAGAAGATTAGGAGAGGCGCTGAATGCCACATTCACCTTTCAGAAGCTTTGCTGCTCCAGACGCTTATAAAATAATTTTAGCCTTTATCTAAAGGCAGAAGGGCTTTTCTCCCCCCAGCTAGTGTTCTGGCTTTTTCTTTTTCTCGCCAAACCCCCCCTTCCACCTAATAAAATCCTCAGTGCAGTGCCTGCCTGTGTAATCAGAGCTGTGCAGACTGTTCTGGAAGCTTGCTTCCCAGGCTGCTCTGCAGAAGCTCAGTGGAGGAAGGGATAAAACTTTGGGAAGTAATGATGTCTCAAACACCAGCTGGTTCCCGGAGGTCATACCCTGCCTGAGATCCTCCTGCCCTCCGTGCACCCCCAGAAAAGAAGGCTGGCTTATTTACCATTTTAGAAAGTTAGACCTTTTCAAAGAGATGCCCCAGGCAAAACATCCTTCCTTTTCCATCTCTGGGAAACTAATGACTCTTCTCAGAAAGTTTTGACAGTGAGAGTTGTTCCGACAGCTGAGGGAGGTTGCTGGGAGCCAGGCTGGCACACCGCCCGCAGAAATAGCTGGTCTGTGTGCTGCTGCCTCTGGGATGCCTGATTCTAAAATGCAGCTAGTTTGACTTTCTGGGATGGAAATGGGGATGGAGGGGAAAAAAAAAATGCCATGAGATGGGAAAGTCTCTGGACTGGAGCCATGCCCTCGAAGTCAGATTATGGACGGAGCCAGGGACTTCATTTTTAGCTTCCTAAAATACCTGAATTATTGCCACAATAATAGCGGTCATGCTGAAGTCTGAGATTTAAAAGAAGACAAAACAACATTATTCGCACGCACATCTCATCAAATCCCTAGAATGATGACAACAGATAAATGGTTTAATGCTTCCTTTTATCTTTGAGGCAAAAAGAGGCTCAGAGAGAATTATGTGAACAGGTTTTAGAGCTTATGCCCCATCTGGAAGTCAAACTCAGGTCTTTCAAACTCTAGCTGTGTCATGCTGGCTATCACTGACTCCTGAGGGCCCTGGAGTAAACGGGGGGAGTCACTGGATGGGTCAGAGATGCAGAATGAGATGCCGACAAAACCTGTCACCTTGTCCTACGGACAAAGCAATGACTCCACAGTCACCCCTAGGATAAAGAGGACAAAAAAGCGACAATTACGACCCCAGTCACCCATTCCACATCCACTAGTCTCCTAGTTTTCACAAAACGCTGGTGAGTGAGCGAGGGCAGAACTTGACAGTAATTCTCATTTTTGAGGTTGAGGAGACTGACTTTAGAGGGTTTATGAGGCTCCAATAAGATCATAATGCACTCCTGGCGATGCTGCCACGAGTGCAGGCTCTGTTGCAACAGAAAACCAAGAGTTCTATTGAAAAGCAACTCCGGGGCTCCACATCAGACCTGCTGCAACAGAGTACCTGGATCTTAAAATAATCCCTCCAGGGGAATCCTCGTGCGACTGGCTCCTGGCTACATGGTGGAAACAATTCATCACACCATGCTTCTTCCATCAAGTTCCAAAGAAGGATGGCGGGGAGGTGGGGAAGGAGGAGGAAGAAGTTCAAGAGACGTGACATCCTTTCTCGAGAAGGATGGTGGAAACTCACGCTCTCAGCTCCACTGGGGATACCCACAGGTCTCATCAAGTCCAGCCCTTATTGCTCTTGGTACCTAGTATGGTACCCGACACCTGAGAGGTAGGTACTCAGTCAACCTTTGTAGACTGGAGTCAGTAACAATTGTTTTTCCAATTGTTTTTCTTTTTCTTTTGTCTTTTTTTTTTTTTAGGGCCGCACCTGAGGCATATGGAGGTTCCCAGGCTAGGGGTCTTATCAGAGCTGTAGCCGCTGGCCTATGCCACAGCCATAGCAACACAGGATCCGAGCCATGTCTGCGACCTAGACCACAGCTCATGGCAATGCTGGATCCTTAACCCACTGAGCGAGGCCAGGGATCAAACCTGCATCCTTATGCTAGTCGGGTTCGTTAACTGCTGAGCCACGATGGGAACTCCCAATTGTTTTTCCAGTTAACACAGGTTGTGACTCTTGACAGAATCAACTCAAGTCTTCTGAGGCTTCCAGGAGAGGAATCATTCCAATGATAGGTAGGCAACAATCTGCAACAATGAACACGCTATTTTATGGTAGTGACAAATTCATGCCTTAGAGAAAAATTTCTTCTTGACCACCTTGTGTGCAGGTCCAGCCCCATTCAGAGGTAAAGGCTGTGATCAGTTTCAAAAGGACCATTGAAGAATTTGTCTTTCAGTGGCCTAGCGGTTAAGGATCCAGTGCGTCACTGCTGTGGCTTGGGTCACTGCTATGGCACAGGTTTGATCCCTGGCCTGGGAACTTTTGCAGCCAAAAAAGAAAAGAAAAAAGAAAAGAAAGGAATTTCTCTTTCCACTTAAATACAAAGATGTATATTTACAGTTAGGTATTTTTGTATGTATATAACTTTATATATATAGTCAAAAGCATGCTACATGTCTTGGTTTGCAACCTGTTTTTCCTCCCCATTGATATGTCTGAGGCATCTTTTCATGGCAGTCCATCCAGACCCATCACATTCTGTTGCATGGCTGCCTGGTATTGGAAAGACTGACTTTATTTTTTTGCTTTATTTTATTTAATTAATTTATTTCTGTTAGGGCCGCACCTGTGGCATATGGAAGTTCCTAGGCTTGGGGTCTAATTAGAGCTGCAGCTGCCAGCCTATACCACAGCCACAGCTGTCACCAGAGTCACATCTGCCACCTACACCACAGCTCACAGCTATGCTAGATCCTTAACTCAGGGATTGAACCCACATCCTTATGGGTACTAGTCGGGTTCATTACCACTGAGCCACAGGGGAACTCTTGACTTTATGTATTTTGCCTTTTTTTTCGTCTTTTTAGGGGCACGCCTGCAGCATATGGAGGGTCCCAGGTTAGGGGTCGAATTGGAGCTGTAGCCGCCGGCCTACACCACAGCCACAGCAACCCGGGATCTGAACTGTGTCTGCGACCTACACCACAGCTCACGGCAATGCCGGATCCTTAACCCACTGAGCGAGGCCAGGGATTGAACCTGCGTCCTCATGGATGCTAGTCAGGTTCGTTAACCACTGAGCCTCGACGGGAACTCCTCCTGACTTTATTTAAATGGCCTCTTTTACCAGCCTTTCATACTGTCTCCAGTTTTTAGAAATGAATGTGCTCCTTCTTCCTTTTTGCACTTAGGTGCGTTCCCTCTGGGGTGGATACAGAAGCTACCTGGCTGGATCACAGGTATGTCTGCATTAAACGTTTCCCACACAATCTGAAATTTCATGGCATTACCAATTTTAACCCTCCTTCCTCCCAGTAGTCTCTGAGAATATCCATTTCCTACCACTCACCCACACCTGACAGTGCCAAACCTTTAAGTTTTGAGATCTATGATTTTAAGGGATGATGGCGGGTTTTACAAAGGCTGCCCTGGGCAAAGACTCTCCAATTGGTTCTAGAGAGCTCTCTGGAAGGCACGTATGTCCAGCATAGCCCTCCGGCATGGCCGTGTCTGAGTGCACGGTACCTCCACAGGACTCACTGGCACCCGCTGGGTCAGGGATGAATCTCCTTCCTGTTGGACTTGCTGATCTTATTTGACATGAAGGTGGAAGAAGGCACCCACATATTCCATCTTTGCAGGAATATACGTGTTGCCACCAATACCCCTATTTCCTAAACTTGGTTGGTCTTTGTAATCGTCAGAGAAGCGTGTAATAACACCCCCCAAAAACGGCCTCCTTCATCTTCCTAGGCATGGAGCCAGATGAGCGGCAGCAAAGTCTCAGAGATGGGACAAAGCCATCTGTTCCAGTAAAAGCGTCCCTCGTGATTCTGATGCAGCTGGTTTTTGAACGGCCAGTTTCAGAGCTACTGATGTAAGTGAAAGTGCAAGGTCAGTTACAGCCCTTCCCAGAACATGCACGAAGCACGGAAGTTTTGCAGCCAGGAGTACCTGAGTTCGCTTCCCTGGTCAGCCGCTGCCCATGGTGATGGCCTTGCCCAAGTCCCTCTCAATCTCCAGGGGTTGTTCCCAAGAGTTGTGGTTGATGTTGTGTGTGAAGCCATCCCCGTTAAAACAGTCAGGTGTGTCGTGTGTGATGCACATTGACCGTCCAAGTCAAAATAGCCGGGACAGAGCCTGTCCTACAGTTCTCGCCTGTTTCCCATGGTACCCCCCTCCAAGCCAAGGCACTGGGGAGTCACCTCCCCTGTCACCCCATCTGCGAAATCTGAACCTGGGAAAAAAAGCTCGGCGTTCTCCAAGGAACAGATGTAACGTGGGATCTGCTGAGCTGAGAGGTGATGGGCCGTGGGAGACAGGATGGCTTAAGGGAAGGTGAGGATACATCAGGAAGGAGGCGGCCTCGGGGTTCGTCGATGAGCCTTGGAGTGGGAAGACAAGAAGATCTATCAATTTATCGACTTTGGGCTGGGATGCCCCAATTTTCCCCATCTGTGTGAGAGGGGATCAGAATGACCACACTCGACTATGGTTGTCAAGACCACGGATCGATAACTCATATAAAGTGATAATTCATAGATAATCCATATTCACAGATAATCCATTTAAAACACAGTATCCGGCAGAAAACGTCTTGCAATTCCTATGACGACCGTGTTGGGACTGAGCTTTGACAACTCTGGGCGTGCATCACAGCAGAGAAAGGAAAATGACACATAAGATGGGCTGACTGAGTTTTGGGCGAAGGGTGAGAACGACATTTAGACAAAGTGTGGAAACAGGGCTGTATGAGGTATAACAACCGACCTCAAACTCAGTGGCTCAACACAACACAAACTGGTTGTCTTACAGTCGTGGAGGTCAAAGTCCAAAATGGCCTTTTTAGGCTAAAATAAAGATGCTGGCAGGACTGTATTCCTTTTAGAGGCTCCAGGAGAGAACCTGTTTCCCTGCTTTTCCAGCTGCTAGAGGCTGCCTGCATTGCTTGGCTCATGGCTCCTTTTTCCTCTTCAAACCAGAAGCGTAATAAACATCTCCTCCACCAGGTTGGTTTGTTTGTTTGTTTTTAATATCTTTCTCTTCGCTTTCTTTTTAATTTTGATGGGGAGTGTTTTTATGGCACATACCTATGCCTAAACTCATCACAATGCAGACATTAAATAGGAGCAATTTTTTTGTGTGTATCAAATCTACTTCATTAAAGCTGTTAATTAAAAAATGTAGCGGCAGAGCATCTTCAATTCTCCTTCTGACTCTTCTGTCTCCCTCTATAAGGATCCTTGTGACTCCAGTGGACCTATCTGAACAATCCAGGATAAGGTTCCCGTCTTAGGACCCTTTACGTAATCATATCTGCAAAGTCCCTTTTGTCGTGTAAGGTAACACACCTACAGGTTCTAGGGATTAGGATTGAGAGATGTCTGGAGGCATTATTTTGTTTATCATAAGGACCAAAA
The DNA here is from genome assembly GCF_016906955.1 of Phacochoerus africanus. Taxonomy (NCBI): domain Eukaryota; kingdom Metazoa; phylum Chordata; class Mammalia; order Artiodactyla; family Suidae; genus Phacochoerus; species Phacochoerus africanus. Next base: position 39,352,383 of record NC_062548.1, read on the forward strand.
ATAGGCACTTGAATTCTTGGGGATGAAGAAATATATATAACTGGCATACCTGTGTATATATAATGCGTATATGTATGTGTGTATATATATAGTGTATGTGTGTATATATGTGTTTTTATACACACTCACACACACACTACACACACACACACACAATACACACACTCAGAGTAAGAATTTTTATTTTCAGGATTTGAACCTTCTTTCATTTACTGAGATCCTAAAATTGAAGGGTGGTTATAAGAGTTGAATAAAACTGAGGAATTTATTTATTTATATATTTTTCCTTTATTTGACACACATCTATTATGTTCCTATTACATCCTGGGCACTGGGCTACCCACCAAAGGCCTCACGGTCCAGTGGAAATGAGAGACCAGACCAATGTGGGTGTGACAGCGAAGGAACTTCCAAGGAAGCTATATGCTTGCCGTGGCTACCCTACGAGAGCAGGGATTGGTTATTTGGGAGTGGGTCGAGGGTTTGGTAAACCCTTTCTAGGGAAGATAAAAATTCAGCTGAGTTTGGAAGGATAACAAAACAGTCCTTTGGTCAGCTGAAACAAAAGAACAAAAAGATACCTCCCTCCCTCCCCGTGCATCACCAAGTCCATCTCCTTGCTCCATTACTACCTGGATCCACGCTCGCCAGGCAAAGGAGGTGTCCATGGCTCAGAGGGAAGTAAAGCTAGGTCTCCCTAAGCCTCAGAAAACCTTCCTCCAGTGACATTTACGACAGGGGACAAGGAACTGTCAGGACATGGTCACGGGGATCACTCAGGTTCTCTATTTATTCGTAGCTTTCATGAGGATTTCCCCTGATTTGACATTTTCTAGGATGAAAATCCACTTGCATTTCCTTTTCTATGAATTGTGTCATCATAGCCCTTTCTTATGGATTTGTAAGTGCTGGTTATATGCTAAGGGAAGGAGTCCTTTATTATTGGATTGTTTGTCTCTTATTTTACATTATGGATAGATTTTTTTTTTCTCCTCTTTGCTTTCCTTTCCTTTTTTAAGACTTGAAAATTGCACAACTTGAAAACAACGTGTGCCTTCTGGATTTTCTCTCATAATTAAAAATTAAACTATTTATTGTGATCTTTTGTCTCATGATAAATATTTGTTGACCCCTAGGCTTGGAGCCCCACCTCTAAAGTGTCCATGGCCATCTGCCTTCACAGATGGAAAAAAAAAAAAATAACAGCGATGGCTGGCAAGCCTTCTTGATCCCTAGATGGAGAACAAGTCGGGGGCAGAGTTATGTTTTATTCTCCTACAAGCTCTGTCTAGAGGCATTTTGGTATTCATGGCGGGGTATGGTGATGGGCCCCAGAACCAGACAATGTGTGTTTAAATCCTCATTCTGCCACTCACCAGTTGTGTCATTGTGGGCACCTTGCTTTGTCTCTCTGTGCTTCTGTTTCCTTGCATGTCGTGGACAATGACAGGATGGTCACCACTGGGTTGTTGATGGTCAAGTTCAACTGTGTTAATCACCAAGAACCTCCTTCCCCAAATGGAATAAAACTTAATACTTGTTGCCTGCCTTTGCCATCCAGCAGGTCTGCCACAAAAGAGATGTTCGGCCAATGGAAACGAGTGAAGTTTGTGTGCAGTGCTTGTTAATAGAGATAACAAGGTAATAAGATAATAAGGTAATAAGAAAATAGCTGCATGGGGTTACTCTTCCTTCATGACTCAAAGAGGTCAGGTGACTTATCCAAGGGGACAGCAGGGATTAACTCTGCTTAACTCTATGGCTGGAATTTACATGTCTGGATGTTGAGTCCAAAATGACCCAGCCCAGAAGAGAGTAAGGGAGGACACTGGGGGTGTCATCCAGGGCTTGGGAGATGGGATTTGGGGGTATATGCAGCCCTCTGTCCCCCTCCACACAAACATGAGAGCAGGCACTAGTCACAATCTTCTATCCTTGACCAATGAGGCCACAGGAACCCAGAATCCCAACATCCCATGACCTTGAGGAGTCAGGCCAGGCTCTTTCCCAAGGCACTCATCCTTTGCCTAAAGGAAAAACCCTTGAAACAGAGTAAGACTCCTTTTCAGAGTCCCAGATGGCTTGAAGGAAAAAAAAAAAAAAAGGAAAAATTTTGAAAGTCACAAGCAGCCCTTGGAATTTGGCCATGTGGCAGGGTAGAGCATAAATGCCATTTTCTTCTCTTGACAAAGAGAGAGAAGGAAACCTCATGGTTCACTCAGGGTAGGACACAGGCAAAGGTGACTGACTTTCTTCCTCCACTTTGATAGTCATGTGATCTAAGACTCAGTCTCCTAATTACTGGGGGTCTGGAGAAGGGCATGGTCTCCCCAGAAACCCCTAGAAAATTTTGTTTTTCAAGGTCAGAGAGTCAGCCCTGGATCCCTTCCAGGGAAAAGGTCTTCAGAAGAGTAAATGAACATTACATTTTGGGCATATTTTGGTTTTAGACTCTAAAAGGCCCTGAGATGCCCAGTTCCTCCCTCTTAAGACAGAATCGTTCAACCACAATTTCTTGAGCTGTCAGGGTTATTTATTTATTTATTTTTCCTTCTCTAGGGCCGCACTTGCGGCATATGGAGGTTCCCAGGCTACGGGTCTAATCAGAGCTGTAGCCACCAGCCTACACCAGCACCACAGCAACTCAGGATCCGAGCCACATCTGTGACCTACAGCACAGCTCACGGCAATGCTGGATCCTTAACCCACTGAGCAAGGCCAGGGATCGAACCTGCAACCTCATGGTTCCTAGCCAGATTCGTTAACCACTGCGTCACGATGGGAACTCTGAGCTGTCAGAGATTTTAATTCCAGCCACCGAATGCTTGCCAAATGCCCTACTATAGTTTGGCAGCTCTGTGATTCACTCTCATTGTATCTGCATCACACTGAGCATATGACCCAGAATGGGCCAATGAGAACATCCCATCCTCAGGCCACACTCAGGGGGTGAATGAGAAGGTGTGTCACTCAGAGCCAATAGAATCCTGCCCTGGGCAAGATATCTGGATGTTGAAAATTATGTCTTTTTTTTTTTTCTTCCCCCTGCTGGAACTGATAAACAGGAAGAATGCAGATTTGGGGATCTGGGAGTGATCGCCCCTGGAATTTGGATACAACTCTTCTGAAGATCAAAGTTAAGCAAAGATGAAAGATAGATGAGGGGAAAATGCACTGATGCTCTGAGCCACCCTTCCAGTCTTTGAAACCCTGCTTCCTAAAGCCATTTCTTCTAGTTTTGCAGCTATCCTAATATTTTGTTTGGCTAGGTAAACAAGTTTCTCCTCTTTCTGGGATTAACCTATTTTGAATGCAGTTTTTGTCATTTGCAATGAAAAGACTCCTGGCTAATAATCATGGCTAATAAGGCTGGGCAAGACTAGATTTCTGCTAGTCTCTGCATTCTCATAGCCTCCACTTTTGCAGCCCCCTAAACACATTCCAGTCCTTTTCTTGATCTGGCAAAGTCAAGTTCTTGTTATCACTTTGCTGTTATCTCCTCTGAGACGTTTTATCTCAACGCCCTGCATGATGGAGGTCCCACCTCTGTCCTTCCACAGCCTGCCATACTCATCTCTAATGCCTAGCACAACTTTCCTGCTTCCTTTGCTTTATCCCACTCTACACTGCAACATCCTGGAAGATAGGGAGTGCCTCTGCTCCATCACTGCATCCCTAGCACCCAGCACAAATCATAGTATCTGAGAGGAGCACAATGAGTGGAGCTGAATGACTAGGGGACTGAGTCTTTCCCACCTGTACGGCTGAGCAGTGTCCAAGCAAAGATGGGAGGGAATGAACTTAGAGCATCTGCTCTGTGTCAGGAATAACAGCGGATTCTCAGCAATGGATGGATATCTTTACTCACTTTATTCAACACAGCTACCTTATGTAGTAGAGCGGATCAACTCCCTTTTAGAGACAAGAGAAAGGGACAAAGAAATCAGGGCTCTTGTCTGGGTTGTATCGCTGATGTGTAGAAGATACTGTTTGAACTCACATCTTTGAGGGTCCACAGTCTGTGCTGGTTCTGCTTTCTTTTTTTTAACAAAAACATTCAGTGGAACAATAGATCAAGAAGACATGACCTCTGCCCTCAAGGAGCTCAAAGTGTGCCAGGGGAAATACGCGTGACAGCAGAAATCAAGTAGCAAAGTATGAGATGACATGAGGGACCCAAATGAAAGAGGTATATATCAGGTGATATGGAGACACTGAGTTGAGAGACAGTCTATCTCCATCTGACATTTGTTTTGTTGCCCCATTGAGAAGTATATTTCAGGTGGTTATTAAGAAGTGCCTAAAGGAAAGAAGACTCTCAAGCTGGGATGGATACATGGAATGTGAAGAGTTCCCCTGCAAGATTGGATGAGACTTTGCACTTGGTAGGGAGATTGGAGAAGGAACTGAAGAGCTCTTCCAACCTGGAGACTGATGAATGATGAACTGCGGCTTGCTAGAGGCACTTCTTGGACTCTGGGACAAAAAAAATCAGGCATTAATGCCCAGGATGAGGGCAGAGAGGTGCGTGGACCTCCCTGTTGGTCACTCCTGAGAGTGCAGATAGCCATGGTTCCATATCCTGGAGGAAAACATGGGGCTGGAGGTGGGTGGAGCATGGCCTTGAGCTGGCTGCTGGGGGTAAGCTTGTGGAAGAAGGCAGTGGTGCTCAGGCTAGAGAGCCATCTAGGAGAGACATGCAGAACTTTGGGGGCCGTGGCAGCCTCTTAATATGCTCTGCAGCCCTGTGCAAAGAGCACTTATTTGCAGCTAATGGCATGGTGCTTAAGCCACTCTTAATTCTCCTACAGCTAATGTAGCATGTCTGTCTGTCTATTAGGTGTGTGTGTGTGTGTGTGTGTGTGTGTGTGTGTGTGTGTGTGCTTGCTCACTCACCTGTGCGTTGAATAGTATGGTTGGAAGAGACAAAGAGAAGTGGGGTGCCAAAAGAGCCCCATTTCACGAGATCGGAAGGTACTCAGCTAGAGAAAACCAAGCCCATCTGCTGGGTAAGGAAGTGCTTTGTAGAAATCCTACAGCCTAGGTGAGAAGTCTAGCCTGGTGCCATACGCCGTCTGTGTTTTATCCTGTTTTTTCCATTATCCTTTGTCAGTATCATCATTATTTTACCGGTGAGGAAACTGTAACTTGGACTAAGAAACGCAGTCAAGGAGAGGAGTGAGAGAGAAGATGGGAGAGATGCTGCAGGAGCTTTAACGCCGCTGAAGGATTTTGAACTTCCTGTTCAATGCCATGAGAAACTAGTGACGAATCTTGAGCAATGGGTTGACAAAGGATGGCCCTGGCTGCTGTGTGGTAACGAAATGGAGTGAGGAAAGAGTGGAAGCAGAGGCCAGTCACAGAGCTATTTAGTGTTCCTGTGGAACAAGAGGAGCTTGGCTTAGCATAGTTGCAGGGAAGGGGTTGAATATATATATGTGTATACATATATATTTTCAGAGAAGGGGTTTTTTTGTGTGTGTGTATAAACACACACACACATATTATGTATGTATACAAAAATATACATATTTTTGTTCTTAGGGCCCCACCTGCCAGCATATAATAGTTCTCAGGCTAGGGGTCAGATTGGAGCTACAGCTGCTGGCCTACACCACAGCCACAGCAATGCCAGGATCTGAGTGGTGTCTGCCATCTGTACCACAGCTCATGGCAATGCTGGATCATTAACACACTGAGAGAGGCCAGGGATCAAACCCGCATCCTGATGGATACTAGCCAGATTCATTTCAGCTGAGCCACAATGGGAATTCCTGAAGACAGATCACTAATGGGAGATGCTCTCAGTGTGAAGTTACTCACTAGGCGAATAAAGTGGAGGACACAGGCACTGAGGAAGGATCGTCCATTGATGGTAGGACAGAGTCATGGGATGTATTGTGGGTCCACCTTGGGCCTCCTGTGTAGACAACACATGGTCTCCAATATCCCAAGAGATGCTTCTCTACAAGGGATCCTCCCAGGCTCCAATGGCCAATGGCCCTAAATTTCCAAGGATGGAAACTGGCCACCTGCAAATGTTGTTTCTCTTCTTTAGTGTCTTAGAGACCCCAAACCCTATCTAGAACAGGAAGAACAAACTCAGAAGCAGCCGTGATAGTTTGGGAGACCAGGAAAGCCCAACAGTTGTTGAGCTCCTATTACATGCTACACACTGGTCTAGACACTCACATAAAACTCCTGACTTAATCCTCATGCTCTCAGGAGTCTTGGGCACCCTCCCCCTGGTTTTGCAGACCAGGAAGCTGAAGCTTGGTGATTCCAAGAGCTTGCCTAAGGTGGGAGGGCAGGTAAGTGGCAGAGCTAAGCTTTGAACCTGAGTCTGTGTTCAAAGCACAAGCAGTGAGTCCTACAACGTACTGGGACATGCCAGAGACTGAGGGTTCTGAAGTGGTGACGTGTGTGGGTGCTGGAGGTGGGGGGCCTTGGAGATCATTAGGAACATGACATAGCCCTCCCCAGTCCCCCCATCTCCCCTGCCTGTGTCCCAGGGTTAGGAGACATTTACTGACTGAGACCCAATAGGTCAGGGTTGACATATTTCTCATCAACACTAATGCACATTAATCTGGACAGGGCAATTCTGGAGGCCTCTCCTGGGGGGATACCTGAAGGAGATAAGAAATACTGGTTGTGCCAAGAGTTCGCTTGATTTCAGAATCCTTCAGCAATAGCACGTGCTGGCGCCTGCGATCGTCCCTGGGACGCGGGTGACTTGGGATTTCTCAGGAAGGGGTGAGGGTGGGATGCTCAGAGCAGGGTGGTCATGAAAGGAGGGAACTGGGCTGGGCTGGCCCGGCAGCAGAGCTCAAGCTGGTCCCCAGTCAGACGCCTGCCCCGCACTGCTTGCAGCCCCTCTCTCTGGAATTACAGGTAATAAGGTAGCGCTGATGTTAATGGTTTATGACATGAATTCATTTTGAGAACTATATGCTTCACCCATCGCTTTTATTTTTCAATTTGGATCTGGTGGGTATTAATAGCTTTGGGGCTGTGTTTTCCATTTTAATCTTGCTTTTTTCTCATTTCTGAGTAGATTCCTTCTTTCAATTTACACAAACATTAAACCTCCATTTCCTGCAGCTCCCCTCTCCCCCCTCTCCCCAACTCTCTCTCTCTCTCTCATTCTCTCTGCTGACCTGGGGAGAAAACCTTTCTTTAATGCACCAGCTTCCCTCATACCAGGCCCACCTTCCCATCCCCACCAGTCACTAGCGCCTCGTGCTTCAGCCATGCTTTGCTGCTTGTAGTTTCTCGTAGACATGATGACACTTTGGGCTGCAACAAAGAGATGATTCAGACCAAGAGAGGCTTAAAACACCCAGGTCTTTAATCTTTCACGTAGTGAAATGTCCAGAGATGGAAAGTTCTAGGGCTGGTTGATTTGGAGGCACTATGACCTCAATCAGGATATAGGCTTTCCCCATCTTTCTGTTCTGCCTTCTTAGAGTCTAGGTCTTCCCCCCTACCCCAACCTGTCTCCTTATCATTATAAGAAATTGGACAGCTTCAGGGATCCTGTCCTCTATAGCTCTAGCCCCAGAAAGGAAGGGGATGCTTCCCCTGGTTTATTTCTTTTTATGGGGAGAATATTTTTCCCCAAGCCTTCCCCATTGGTTACCACTGGACTGCATGACTAAATCAATCACTGCCTGACTGACGTGGTCATGACCTTGACTGGTCCAGACAAATCATAATTCATTTCCTAGGGTTGGTACGGTCTTCCCTGAGCACCGTGCTGGCTGATCCCTGAACAAGATCTAAGGGGAGGAGTTCCTGCTGTGGCTCAGCGGAAACAAACATGACTAGCCTAAAGAGAGAGCTAAGGGGGAGGATGGCGATTGTACCAGCAGAGGCTGATGCATCTACGCGTGTCTGCTCCTGCTTTGTGATTTTTTTTTTGCCACATCTTCTTCTGTCACTCCTTGCCCTCAAGCACAGATAACACCTGGCTCACTACTCCTGACTTTAAGATGCAGCTCAGGCATCCCATTCTCTGGGTCCTCTGAGTTTTGCTGCTTTGCCCCTGCAATCCCATAATGCCCCAGACATATGTCAAGCACTGCCATTTGCAACGCCATCCTTATAATAACCTGCTCTTCCTACGAGGCGAGGTGCTCTCTGCACATAGAGGCTGGGTCTTATGTACCTTTCACATCTTAGAACCTGGCATAAGGGCACAATAAGATTGCTGAATGGGACCTACATTGTTGGTGGGAATGTAAACTGACGCAGCCACTATAGAGAACAGTAGGGAGGTTCCTCAAAAAACTAAACATAAAACTACCATATGATCCAGCAATCCCACTCCTGGGCATATATCTGAAAAAGACAAAAACTTTTCTTTTTTGAAAAGGATACATGCACTTCAGTGTTCAGAGCACCACTATTTACAATCGCCAAGACATGCAAGCAACCTAAGTGTCCATCAATGGATGAATGGATAAAGAAGATGTGGTACATACATACAATGGAATATTGCTCAGCCATAAAAAAGGGACAAAATAATGCCATTTGCAGCAACATGGATGAATGCAGAGATATTGTACTAAGTGAAGTAACTCAGATAGAGAAAGACAAATACCAATATGATGTCAGTTACATGTGGAATTAACAAATGATACAAATGAACTTACAATCAGAAACAGACTCACAGACAGAAAACAAATGTATGGTTACCTGGAGTTCCTGTCGTGGCTCGGTGGTTAACGAATCCGATTAGGAACCACGAGGTTGTGGGTTTGATCCCTGGCCTTGCTCAGTGGGTTAAGGATCCGGCGTTGCCGTGAGCTGTGGTGTAGGTCGAAGACGTGGCCCAGATCCCGTGTTGCAGTGGCTGTGGTGTAGGCCGGCGGCTACAGCTCTGATTAGACCCCTAGCCTGGGAACCTCCATATGCTGCGGGAGTGGCTCTAGAAAAGGCAAAAAGACCGGAAAAAAAAAAAAAGTTACCAAAGGGATAGGGATAGGGGAAGGGGGGGAAGGGAGGAATAAATTAGGAGTCTGGGATTATAGATATGAACTACTATACATAAAAGAGATAAACAACAAGGACCTGCTGTATGATACAGGGAACTATATTCAGTATCTCCTAAGAACCTATAATGGAAAAGAATGTATATATCTGAATCACTTTTCTGTACATCTAAATCTAATACAACACTGTAAATCAACCATATTTCAAAAAAAATATTGTTGAAAGGGCAAATGACCCTGTGGAACGGGAGGCTGAGAGATGCCCTCAGCTTGTTCCTGCCTTGAAACACTCTCCCTAAAGCATTAACAACTTAGAGATACTTGTAGTTCTGCAAACAAACCTCATGCTTTCCTGTCCCAGTGTCTTGCAATGTTTTTGCATCTGCCACCTGCATATCTTAATCTAGGCCTCTATCTCACAGCTCAACTATTTTCTCAGCAAACCACTCCCCCCCCTTTTTTTTTTAAAAAAGAATCATCTCTAACACGAGCAGGTTTTTTTCTGGAACTCCCTCCTGAATTTGGACACTTTTTCTTTTCCAGTCCTATTGCATTTGCCCTGTACTTCCATTAACTAAGGAACATTTTGAAAGCCTTTCTATGCATTAGTTTTCACATCTGATAAAAGGAGCAATAAACGGCTCGTCCCTAGTTTTGAGGAGTAAATGGGTTAATGCATTTGTAACACTTGGAAAAGCATTCAAAATGAAGTATTCGATGCACAATCTCAGTGGATTTGTTGCAGGCTGTATCCCTTGGCATTGCACATATCTGATTATTGTTCTTCCCTTAATGCTCTATGGAAACCCTGCAAATAAAGACTGTATTTTGTCCATCACTGACTCCCCAGCTCCTGGAATAAGATGTGGCATAAATTATATGTTCTTTTTGCTAAGGAATGAGCAAGTGAACAAAGAACTTTTCTTTCTGCAGCAAGGCACCAGCCTCGCTCCATCTTTCTGGAAAAAGCCATGAGGAAAAGGAGGTGAGGCAGGGCTGCAGTGGAAGGAATGCAAATTGGACAAGAGGAAGGGATTTAAGACCTCCCAATGATCTCCCCCCAAACCACAGAAACCAGCACTGACAACTAAGTAAGCATCCTTGTGGAGATCACCTCTTGCATGTCTGGGGTGGGTTGATAATCAGGGAATCCAAGTTCTAATTCTGCTCTTGCCATAGACTCTGTGAGTGGTCTTAATGAGATCCCGAAACAAGGCATTTGGTTCTCAGTCCATAACAGGGAGGAGTATAGGTTGAGTGATACCTTAGGTTTTTAGCATTTCAAATATTTATAAATAAATAAATAAATGGTAGCATGAAAACGAGATATTCCATGGTTCTAAGAACTCATAGTTTTCCTTGGGACTAAGAGATGGGAGAGGACAATCATCCAAGGTTATAGTTAATGCCCGAAGGGGCAGGCTGATCTGGGATGGGGGGCGTGACCTGGACCCGAGAGACGTGGGGAGGTGAGGGCTCTGGATCCAGTCGGACTGGGTGTCGAGTCCTCATCCTATCACTTGAGAACCACAAGCCCTTCACCAGACTATTGGAACTCTCTACGCCTCAGCATTCTCACCGGTAAAGTGGGGGGAAAGAATCCAACCCATGGGGTGGTTATGAGAGTGAAGCATGGACCTGGTACCTCATGGCCCCCTCCTCATTATGATTACTCACAGAGAGAAGAGTCCCTGTTGACTACATCATCCAGAAGTGAGATTTGAGATGAAACGTGAAAAATGATACTGATCAACTAAACACAGAGAGGTGAGAAATGAGACAGGTCTAAAGCTAGGAAATGATGATGATGATGATGTGATGATGGTGGCAGCTTGCTATGCACCACACAGTCTCATAGGATTCTCAAAACAACCCTATAAAGCAAGTGCTAAGATGTGTCTCCTTACCCAATCAGAGACCCAGGCTCAGAGAAGTTAAGTAACTTATCCAAGGTCACACAGTGAGTACGTGGCTGAGCTGAGACTGCAATGCATGTAGACCTGTCCCAAAGCACAGATGTTCTCCCATCTCAATGGGAGTCTGAGAGAAGCCTTGAATACCAGGCTAATATCTTCCAACACTTAGCTGCAGTGACAGGGTGGCCTTTAAAGGACAGCAGAGACTGCCTAGGATGAGAGCCAGCTCCAGAACCCTGGTGCGAGTGGAGAAAGTGCAGATCTCCCGTCCCAGCTCCCTCTCCACTGGGAGAAGCCTCCACAATGCCCTAGGTGCCTGATGGCTGAGTCATGGCTCTCATGATCCTGGCTGGCAAATTGGAGACACTCTTAATTGGATGCTGAAAAAACTCCTCCCGCCGTACAATGGCTCCAACAGAAGAGTTATAGCTGTTTACTGTAACACACAGACAGTCCCATTAACAAGAATGATGGGAGGCTGCTCCCTGGCATTACTCTTAGCAAAAGACTTGACAAATATGCTTTGTAAATTAAGGCGCTCCAACAGAGAAAACATATAACACTCCTGCTCCCCGCCCCCACCCACCCCCACCCCTTCCTAGGGAGACTTTGCGCGTTGAATCCTTTATACATTATTCAAGGCTCCATATTCCAACGACATTCATCAATAGTGGTGCCCATGGCAGGCAGAAGCTTGTATCAACTGACAAATGTAGACAAAGCAGGCTGCTTAACCCAGGAACAGTGGGTCAGAGAACAAACAGGGAAATTGATGGCGCCCGCCATATTTCTGCTGGGACGAGGAGTAAATGAACCCCATACGTCACAGCTTATCACGTACAGTGGGAGGCGATCGTGAAGGGAGCAGCACGGTCTACTTAAGGGATGCTGATGGATCATTCGCAGACAGCTTTTGTTCTAGGCTGGGGTTTGTCTTGTCTACAGAAAGCCAGAGGCATCTTCAGAGTGGGAGCCATGGGAAGCGTGCCGCCCCCACCCCCAAGCTCCAGGCATTGGAGTGGCTTCTACTGATGGAGACTGATGGAGAGGCTCAAAGGCCAAGACCCCCAGGTACAGGGACAACTGTACCCACTGGACTCCCATGGATCCCCATAGGCACACAAGAGGCAGGAGAAGCAGTGGTTCTGAGTCTGGGCTTTGGCAACAGTTATATCAGATTCTGCTCTGTCATTTATTAGATTGTGGACACACTGGTGGACCAAGCCTCTGACACCTCCTCTGGGAAGTGGGGCAATAAAAGTACCTGCCTTGCATGAGTGGTATCAGGAAGGATTAATTCAACATGCACCCCCTGGAACAGAGTGTTGCTTCTCATGGTCCTCAGTAAATGCCGATTAATAAGCATCTTGTGAGGTATTGAGGTCACCGTCACTGGAGGTTTTAGACAGAGGACAACCTGCCATCTGGGACAATCCTGAGAAGTAGGGATGGAATGTTTAGGATGCTTGCTTTGGAGTCCTGTTTCTGCCAGTTCACTATTCATGGGACCTTGTCAAGTCTCCTGATCTTTGAGATTTCCTTTCCTCTCCTGGCAAATGGAGAAGTAAATACATAATGTCTGTAAAGGGCAGGGTGGAATGACCTCTCCATAGAAGGCCTTTGGGGACGGGTGGTCATCAGTATTTTTTTTTCTTTTCTTTTTTGGCCACACCCACACCTGCAAACATTCCTGGACCAGGGAACCTGAGCCGCAGTAGAGCCACAGCCGTGGCAATGCCAGATTCTTAACCACTCAGCTGCCAGGGAACTCTGTCATTGATATTTTCTGAGTGAGGAGTGCAGCTTGAGGCAGAGCCCTTCAAGTGGTCTTTAGCCGGGAGGACTCAGGATGCTCTGGAGAGGAATGGGGTTGATTCTTTCAGGACCGTCACAGAAGGTGTTGGCGATGGGTTTCTGCTTCCTCCCAAGGCAGAGGTAAGGATAAAACAACATAAAAGTAGAGCATGCTGAGGATCTACTGTTCATGAATCATCTTCCATCTTCCCAGTCAAAGCTCACAACCACCCTGTTGGTTGTTATGACTACTGCCATTTTGCCAATGACTGCAAACACCAAAAAGCTCTGCAGCAGAAGAAACAGGAGAGCCTTGGTACCGTTGATGTCGAATCCAAAAGGGACCATGGAAAGCTGATGGTCCTGGCCTCGGCTCTGCCCCTGTGCAGAGAGTTTCTAACGTCTCCATGGAAATGTCCTTTTTCCCTTCTATCAACTGGTTCAGAATGGCCCATTTCAAGCAGGGCTGGACCAGCTCTGTCTGTTCCCAGCCAGGCATCAGTACAAAGTAAAATTTCCTAGGTGTCTTCGAGGAAAAATGGCATTTGTCATTTGTAGTGAGCTCCTGACTAGAAAGGGCTACAGCAGCTGAAAAGGGGGTACTGGTGCCAAGAGAGACAAGGCCCTGGGAGTTAGGGCATGTCTGTTCCTGGCAGGAGCCCTGGTGAGGGTGCTGGGGCAGATGGTGGGGACACACACATGCCCGTGGGAGGAAGGGTGATGAGCTGACAGCACCATGACTGAGGACCTGCTCTGACTCTCCAGAAGCAGTGCGGCCCCAGGCCACAAAGACCACCAGACATCCACTGGGTTTCATTCTTCCACAGCAGGTGGGACAGGCTCCTCGGTATAAATACTAAATACGCCTTAGTATAAATGATCTCCGAGTTCCCTGGTGGTGCAGCAGGTGAAGGACCCGGCATTTACACTGCAGCGGCTCAGGTCTCTGCTATGGCACACAGGTTCGATCCCTGGTCCCAGAACTTTCACACGTTGTGGGCGTGGCCAAAAAGATAAAGAAATAGATATGTGATCTCCTGCGTTTCTTTCAATGCCCACTCTGGGAAAGTGTGATCAGCATCCTTTTCACCGCCAAGGATGCGCTGAACCTCCCAAGTTCACACAGACAACAAGCGGCCGACCCAGGAGGAGCACTCTTTCTGTTGCTTGAATTCATTGTGCTTATTTTTCTCTCTGTCTGGGGCTGCAAAATAGAATGTGACTCACCAGTGTGTGTCACGGAGGCCATTTTTAGATTTTGTAGTCACCACATGAAAAAATGAAACAGGGGAATTCATTTTAGCCATATTTTTAAAAATCACCCCGATGATCCAAAACATTACCCTCTGAATATCTGATCAGCATTAAAAATTATTAAGGAGGTATTTTATATTGTTTCCTTCATACTAAGTCTTCTGAGACCCCATGTGGATTCTGTGCTTATGGCCACCTCCATTCCAGTTGGCCAAAGGTCAAGGGTTCCATGGCTACACATGGCCAGATAGTGCAGGTTTGGAGGGTGACCTCTCGGCTCAGAAGCCACGCCCTTAGAAAGCCTTCTCTGACCCCCTAACCAAAACGGTCCCCTACTCTCCTTCTGTGTCCCATCATCTCATCATCCCGTCTAATTGCCTACACGGTGCCTGTCACTACCCACGGCTCTTGCTGCTGCTGGATGCTTATTTCTTTTTTTATTATCTGTCTCCCTCAACAGAAGATAAACCCCCAAAGGCACTTCCTGCTGTGTGTGTCCCAGGCAGAAAGATAAGCACTCGGGACACAGGGGGTGCTGAGAAAATGTGCTGAAGAGGGGAGTGGATGGACGGCTGAACAAAAGGATGTCTGAATCCAAGGCTAATTAATCATTAGGGTTATGTCAGGACCACTGAGTGTGTCTTGGGCACCCCCTGCCCCCACCCGGTAGCATCTCCCATTTCAGTAATTTGTAAACTGGAGGTTCCCTCCCCGGCCATCTTTCTTCATATTCCAAGAGTCAGTGGCCTGTTGCCTATTCTGCGCCTTCCTTGCAGGTACTTAAAGAAAAAGAAAGATCTAGGGTCTGTGTGTATCTATTCCTCATCTATGCTAATTTGCCCATTCTTATGTAATTTGTAAGGTGGCAAAGGCCTGACATACTATCTTAGTCTGGGGAATCAGGGCTGTTTATCAGCTGCTGCCTGCTGCAGCCATTGAATAATTCTTGGCTGCCTGTAAACAGCAATCTACCAGATTCATTAAATCAGACGGGCACAGCCATTCTCCGTACAGATGAACCAGGTACAGCATCCCCGGATGAGGGACCCTACACATTCCATAGTCCTGGAGTCGCTCTTTGGCCCTCAGGCCATGGTGAAAAGAAGGGTGAACTTCCTCAGGGGAATGGCAACCTTTGTTCGTCAAAGCTTGAATTAGAAAACACTGTAAAATAAACTATTCTTTAATGAAAAATTTAAAAAATTAAAAATTTTTTAAAAATTGTAAGAGAAATGCAAATCAAAACTAAAATGAGGTACCACCTCACACCAGTCAGAATGGCCATCATTGATAAGACAACAAACAACAAATGCTGTGGGAGAAAGTCTGGAGAAAAGGGAACTTTCCTCCACTACTGGTGGGAATGTAAATTTGTGCAGCCGCTGTGGAAAACAGTATGGAAGTTCCTCAGAAAACTAAATATAGAACTACCATAAGATCCAGCAATCTCACTCCTGGGGATATATCCAGACAAAACTACAATTCAAAAAGATACATGCACTCATATGTTCTTAGATGCACTATTCACAATAGTCAAGACAAAGAAACAACCTAAATGTCCATTGAGAGATGGGTGGATTAAGAAGAAGTGTTACATATATTCAATGAAATACTACTCAGCTATAAAAAAGAATGAAATGATGCTATTCAGAGCAATACGAATGCAACTAGAGATTCTCATACTAAGTGAAGTAAGTCAGAAAGACAAAAACAAATACCATATGATATTACTAATGTGTGGAACCTAAAATATGGCACCTCTCTACAGAAAAAAAACAAACTCACAGACGTAGAGCACAGCTTTGTGGTTGCCAAGGGGGTAGGGGGAGGGAGCAGGATGGACTGGGACTTTGGGGTTTGTAGATGCAAACCATTATGTTTAGAATGGATAAGCAGTGTGGTCCTCCTGTATAGCACAAGGAACTATATCCAATCTCTTGGGATAGAACATGATGGAAGATGATATGAGAAAAAGAATGTATATGCACAGACACACACACACACGCACACATATATATGATGGGGTCACTGGGATATACAGTAGAAATTGGCACAACAATGTAAATCAACTATAATTTAATTTAAAAAAATTTTTAATTAAAAAAGCTTGAATTAGAGAACTTTCCTATCAAGAATGCAATTTACACTATGTGGGCTGATACATGGATGGTATGTATGTCTTGCTGGGCTTCTTTCTAGCTTAGAAGCCTGTGTGGGATATGCCTGTCTCCTTCACTGGACCTTGAACTCCTGTGGCATCAGCTCCTATGCCAGGGCCTGACACAAGGTATATGTTTACTGAAAGAATAAATACACCAGGTGAGTCTACAAACCATCTATCCATCCATTCAAAGCTCTTCATTGAGCATCTACCATGTGCTGAATCCTGTTCTAGGCATCTGAGGCAAGTCCCTTCCCTGCCCTCTTGGAGCTTACCTGCTTGCAGAGTGTTGAATTAATTTTGTGAAACCCCTCCCCCACCTTTCCAAAAGAATACCAGGAGGTTCATTTTGTTCCTGTTATTGTTACTAACACCCCTGTAACCATTTAGTATAGTGGTAAGAACAGTCCGACACCCCTAGAGTCAGATCCTTGCTCTGTCATTTACCCTCTGGTCTGCACCCACCCTCCCCCATCCGCCCCCTGTAAAGGAAGACAATGATGGCCCTCACATCAACATATGGAAGGGGACAGTGCTTCTAAACCTCAGAACAAGGTTCCTGGCCCGAGCATCACAAGAATGACACTAGGTAGGACTGTGCTTGGTAGGAGACGATGCTGAAGAGTGAGTTTGGACCTGGGCCAGAGGAACCACAGACTGACCCAGGTCAGAGATTTCCAAAGACCAGGATTGTTGTGTGGGTCCTGGATGACAGTGAGAAGGTGCCAAGAAAGTGCCATGGCAACAGTTGTAGGATTTCAGGCATTAAGCAATGAACACTTGGACACCACAAACATGCACAAGTGCCAAGAAATAGGAGAGCAGACCCCTGTGACCAGAAAACACCACAGGAGGAGACCCTGTGTCCACAATCCTAGAGACAGCTGCCCACCATCTTCTAATGGGAGAGGGAGGTGTGGTGGGACACACCAGATCAGGACTCAGCTCTCTCTCCAGAAAATGTAGATTTCCAGAATGCTGTAGGGTGAGGAGGGCTGCCCCAGGACAGGGAGCGTAAAGGTTTCGGTGTGAGAAAGCAATACGGCACAGAATGTTCCTGAGGATTCTGGAGTCTTCAGAGCCTGTGCCCTGAAGTCAGATCACCAGGTTGGATTCTTGGCTGTGTCACTTTTAACTGAAAGACTCTGGCAAGTCACTGACTCTGTCAGCCTCAGTTTTCCCATCTGTAAAATGGGGATAATATAAATACTTTGCAGTATTTTTGTGAGGCTCCCACAGGATAATTTTGTACAAAGCGCTTATGACAGTACATGTGTGCAGGAATCCCCTAATAAATCCTCTATGGAAGTCCCTTTCCCCCCACCCTCTCATCTTTCTGTTGTATCCCCACTTCTCCAGCATTCTCACTTTATCCTGATGCTCCACCTTGGATTCAGGCCAATGAGTCTCATTGCTGTGATCCTCAGAATTCTTCAGAGAGGTGCAAATACAAGATGGATAAATATTTCACTCATACAGCTCATAGCATAACCTAAGCATATCATTGGGCTATAAGCTCCCTCTGTGGTGCCCCCCCACCCCCGCCCTGTGAAAATGGGGGCAGGGTTAAGGAGATGAAAGAACAATCAGGGGAAAAAATGGGAAAGATGGAGTCTCTATCTCAAATAAAATATACATGACGGCAGTCCTCTATTTTTATATACTGTTTATTATTTAGTGCCACATAGTTGCAAACAGCTTTAGCCAAATGAGAATCGCAAGTGATGTGTATGGTGGTATACTTTTTATCAAATTATTTTTGAAACATCCCAACAATCATATTTTAGGGGAGAAAAAAATGTGTGCCAGTGAAAGGTTCTCATGAAGGAAATTCAATGGAAGGGAATAAACTAATGAAGTTTCTTTAATTAAGAGAAAACACTAAAAACTAAAGGTTTTAAAAAGTGAGCCTGGGACCTTAAAATAAAATGGGATGATAAACTCTTCGCTGGCCAAGTTGCAATTTCTCTGTTGGATTTTGGATCTGGCTTTTATTATTAAGGCTGGTGCTGAAAGCTGGCATTTTGACAGGAACATGGAGCGTTTGTCACTATCTGGGAAAGAGATAGATGTTGAATGACATTTCGGAGGAAATGTATACATTTTGGGTCTAAGTGCTTTCTCCTTACAGGAAAATTCCACTAGCAAGTAACTGATTGGTTATCTTGAGTTCCCAATTCTCACGGCTATTTAAATGAAAACAGAATTAAAGTTTTTTTTTTTTTTTTTTTTCTTCTCTACTCTCTGTTACCTTTGGGGAAAGTGGAAAGATTTCTCTATGGGCAGCAGCCTTTCCAGATAAGGGCAAGGCTAGAAAAACCCAATGGAGGCTTCTTTGTCCTCAGAGGTGAGGACATTGGAGGGACATAGAATACACTTTTCATGGGGCAGCCGAGGCCCATGATCAGGGAGGAGATTGTTTTTGTCTCCAAGCCCCACTTATAATGCACATGACTCAAGTGAGAAACATGGCAACCACGAGAAAGGAGGTCAGGCATGTCACCCGGGAGCCCTGGGTTTCGCCAGCTCTTCTACTTCCCAGCTGTGAGACACGGAGAGAGTCACTTCCCACAACCTGGCTTCTTCATTCAACTCCCAGGTGTAGAGGAACAGACACCTGCCTGAGGACCAACTCTGATGAAATGCTGGGAAAGCTCCGGAATACTATGCAAATATACGCAGCTGTGACTATGACGCTGTTTGTGGTCCTGAAGGGGTGAGAGAAAGTCTGCAATTAGAGGGAGGGACAAACAAGGAGAGGATGAAGGCCAGCCTGGAGATGCATGTTGACTGTTTCTCTTTTCTGGCAAGTAGAGGGCTGGCTTATGCCTGTTCCACCAAGTTAGATTTAGGTTTATTTTCTTTTCTCAGATTTTACTTTACCAAAAGCTCAGACACTGCTTTCCTCATCCGGATGACTGTGGGGTTATACAAGGTTACAGATCTGCCATAAATAAAAGGTCAAGGTCTCTGCTCATGGCAGTCTAACTTCAAGGGTTATTTTGCATTATGGCCACTCTTGGTCTTCCACGCATGGTTTCTCTTTTGCTGCCCTGAGCTTCTTTCCCTTTATCCATGACCTTCTCCAGCTCCCAGGAAGACCAATAAAAACCAAACTCAAAGCTACTGCAACTTGGGGAGGTTATCCTTATGAAGGCAAAAGTCTCCAGGGAAAAAAACAAGTAATTTCTCCAACTCTTCTCCAAGGAGAGAGATTAGGTCCAGGAAGACTTTTTTTTAATGCATATTGGTGCTTTGGATGTTGAGATGTTACTATTTTTTGTCTTTTTTTTTGCCATTTCTTGGGCCGCTTCTGAGGCATATGGGGGTTCCCAGGCTAGGGGTTGAATCAGAGCTGTAGCCATTGGCCTATGCCACAGCCACGGCAACACGGGATCCGAGCTGCGTCTGCGACCTAAACCATGGCTCACGGCAACACTGGATCCTTAACCCACTGAGCAAGGCCAGGGATTGAACCCAAAACCTCATGGTTCCTAATCGGATTCGTTAACCACTGAGCCACGACAGGAACTCCGAGATGTTACTATTTTTTGGACTGAATATCCAGGGCAAAAGTCTCTCAAGGTTTTTTTTTTGGTAAATGTTTCCATTGTTTTGGGGCTAATTCCTGTGTCAAGTTTATGAAGATCCTGAATGTACTGAATTTTCCATGAGCCCTGAATTCCCTGGAAAACAGTGATGCCTAAGAATACCCTCACCCCTGGTTTGGAGAGAAAAGAATACTCTTAACCGTTGATGGAATGGATACTGGTGCAAACACCATGGAAAACTGTACGGCGGTTTCTTAGAAAACTAAAAGCAAAATTACCATATAACCCAGACATCTTATTCCTGGGAATATATCTGGATAAAACTATAATTTAAAAAGGTACAGGCACCCCTATGTTCATTGCAGCACTATTCACAATAGCCAAGACATGTCAACAACAAAATGAAAAGATGAACAGATTAAGAAGATGTGGTACATATACACAGTGGAAATCTACTACTCTGCCATAAAAAGAAGGAAAGAATGCCATTGGGAGCAACATGGATGCAACTAGAGATTCTTATACTAAGTGAAGTCAGTCCAAAAGAGAAAGACAAACACCATATGATCACTTATATGTGGAATCTAAAATGGGGCACTAATGAACCTATCTACAAAACCGAAACAGATTCACAGACATAGAGAATAGATTTGTGGTTGTCAAGAGGGAGAGGGGAGGGAGTGGGATGGACTGGGAATTTGGGGTTAGTAGCTGCAAACTATTCTATTTAGAATAGTTTAAAAGCAATGAGGTCCTGCTGTATAGCACAGGGAATTATATCCAATCTCCTGGGATAGACCATGATGGAAAAGAATATAAAAAAGAATATGTGTGTGTGTGTGTAACTGAATCATTTTGTTGTACAGCAGAAACTGGCACAACATTGTAAATCAACTATACTCTAATTAAAAAAAAAAAAAAGAAATACCCTTATCCTTTAGTTTTCCAGAGAAATGGGTGATCATAAAGGACCACCCTGCTTTTGTATCTCCCAGGATAAGACCTACCTCCACTTCCCTCACTAACTCAGGTATTACAGTTTCCATCCTTTCTCATGACTCCCACAAGACTTATGAATAACTTACTTGTCTTCCTGCCTCTATAAAACCTCAGATCCCCTTCCTTTCCTCAGAGACATCCTCATTAACGAATGCTCTCCCCACTGCAAGAGCCTGGATGAAATCATCTCCTCCATCGTCTGGAGCATTTTGTCTTTGACAACCCCAGTGGAATCATTTTTCCAAACCAGAGGGAAATTCTGATCCTCATGAAGGCCATAAAAGACTAGAAGCAAGAAGGTTATGGGGAATCAGCAGGGAAGTCCTTAAAACATGAGCTACAGCTAGACTGAGGAAGGAACAAAAGGAAAATTTGTATGCAAATGGATCAGCATTCAAACCTTTCTGCTTTAAGGCAAGCAGCGCATCATTGGCAAAGGGAAGACAAAGGTTGGGTAATAAAAGATGCCCTTGTTGACACATACGTTTTCTCTGTTTTATTACAACCCCAAGTTCTATAATACATGTCAACCTTCTGGGGGCCCTGGACAACAAAGAGAGCATCACTCTGGGGACTGTGGAACATTTCCAAAGTTTTTGACTTTGGGAGCAATGCCCTTGGATGCTGGCATTTCCCAAGATTCCATTCTGAAAGCCAGAGATATCTGGGAGCTTTGCCCCTCACCCCACTGGCTGCTGCCCATGACTGGTGGGAAAGTCCAAAGTCTAGTGCCTTTGCCTCAAGGTTGGGGATAATTTTTGGTCCAGAGACGGCCTTGGGTTCAGGTTAAATTTGGAACGTCACCTGCAACTGCCTTCTGATTAGCTTTCCCCTCCATCCCTACGGTAATTTCTTCACTCCCTATTGGACCCGTTCCTTAACTTGCACTTGAATCCTTGGTTTAGGTTCTGCTTCTGAGTGACCTGATCTAAGACACTTGATTGACCCACTCTGCTGAAGGAAGGAAAGCAGGAAAGAGAAGAGGGAGGGAGGAAGGGAGGAAAGGAGGCAAGGCAGAAGGGTAAATGCTTTCTTTATAGGGAGATAACTGAGAGGCCCTGGGAGGAAGCCTGCACGTCAATCCCAGCTCTGCCACTTGGCAGCTGTTTAAACTTGGATATGTGGCTTCCCCTATCTGACTCTCAACTTCCACTCAGTAAAGGTTTCACTGACGTAAGGCTGGTGCAATAATTAAGTGAGGGAATGCTTTTGAGTGAACCCAGCACTCGGCCGGGCCACCTCATTCAAACACACCGTGGTCTTTGAAGTCAAGTCCACAAGAGAACCTGTCTTCTCTAGCAGGGCATTGATCCTAGCATCTCCCGCCTTGTTCCAAAAAGAAGTGTTCATCTATACCTTTCTCCTTCCTCAATGATGGTTTGGGGGGCTCGGTAGAAAAAGCTAGTAAGGCAGAGGAAAAAGAGCGTGGACCTAATTCAGCAGATTTCAAAGTCTCAGGGGCACAAAAGTCACCGGGGATCTTTGTTAAAAATACAGATTTCTGGATTTTCCTAAGAGATTCTGGTTCAGGGGATATGAGCTGCCTGCCCCCCTCAGCCCAAGTTTTTTATAAGCTCTGTAAGCCCGAGGCTAGTGATGCACAGACCTTAGGTTTAGAGGCATCGCCCTACGTTCAGAGACCAGTGGTTCCCCAGAAGATTTCCCTCTGTCTTTGATGCTCCGAGTTCTGTTTGTTTGTGTACATTACAGTCTCTACTGGCTCTTTTCAGCCCAGGCTGGACACTCAGTGTCACTCCACAGACCCCAGCTGTTCTGCTGAGCTCTCTAATCCAGCTGCCTCTTGGTCTAGATACTTTCAGACCACTAGACACTGCCTCTTGGTTTGCCCTTTGGGTAGACACTTTCCTTTGCATGTCAGTGAATTCATTCCTGGATGTCAATGAGCCCTTGTCCATTTAGGGCAAAACAAATGAGCTGATGTTTCTGAGAAACCCCGAAAATGACACAGACAATGAATCACAGCACACTGTGGATCCACCTAGCCGGGGAAGGTGACATATCCATTATAGCTGATTAAGACCCAGAATGACAGGAAGCCAAGGCCTGGGCTTGTCCATGGCACTTGCAATGAGGCCAGAGTCCAGCCTCTGACTTGGACTGCAAATTCTGTCACCGCTAGTCATCATGCTTTCACATACTTAGTCACTCAAGCCTCCATCAATGTCTTGGATCATCATATTCAGTGATCACTGCATCTTGGTCAACGGTGCCAAGTTCCTGAAGTTTCCAAAACACAGCCTCCTTTCTCATCTATATCATCCTACTAGACACAGGATGGGTATGGGAGAAAAATGCATGAGACTTACTTGCTGTTTATTTATCTATTTAATTTAAAAATATATTTTGTTGAAGTATAGTTGATTTACAACATTATGTTAATTTCTGCTGTACATATTCCTTTCCATTATGGTTGATCATCAGATATTGAATATAGTTCACCATGCTCTATAGTAGGATCTTGTTTATCCTCTTTATAGCTTGCATCTACTAATCCCAAACTCCCAATCCTTTGCTCCCCTGTCTTCCCTCCCTCCTGGCAACCACAAGTTTGTTCTCTACATCTGGAGTCTGCTTCTGCTTTATGTCATATTTTAGATTCCACATATAAGTGATGTCATACAGTATTTTCTTTCTCTTTCTGACTTACTTCACTTAGTATTATAATCTCTAGGTTCATCCACATTGCAGCAAATAGCATTATTGCGTTCTTTTTAATGGCTGAGTAATATTCCATTGTGTCTCTCTGTCTGTTTGTCTATTCATCCATCCATCCTTCCATCCACATCTACTTTATCCATTCATCTATTAATGGACATTTAGGCTGCTTCCGTGTCTTGCTATTGTGAATAGTGCTGGTATTATTTCTTGCTATTTAAAAAAATTTATTTTATTGAAGTACAGTTGATCTACAATGTTGTGTTAATTTCTGTTGTACAGAAAAGTGATCCATACATATATTTTTGTATTTTTCATATTCTTTTCCATATGGTTCATAAGACTTGTTTTCAGCTTATCTGTTTTACTTCTTGAGAAGCACTGAAATCTAGTCAAGGAGCCAGCAGACTTTTTCTTTAAAGGGCTAAATATTTGTGAGCCAGATGGTCTGTGTGGCAATTACTTAACTTTGCTATTGTAGCATGAAAGCAGCCACAGCAATGGGCAAACAGATAATGGGTGTGGCTGTGCTATAACCAAACTTCAAATGGCAGACTGGATTTGGTCCACCAACCATAGTTTGTAACTAATCCATCTTTATCCATCTTGATTCATTCAACAAACGTTTGTTGAACATCTCCACATGCCAGGCACCATCCTGGACACTGGGGATACAGCACTGGGGCAAGATGATAAAGTCCCTGCTCTCATGATGCCCAGCCTTTGATGGTGGGGAACAGATCTTCAATAACCATTAATACAATTAAATGTGTAATTGTTATTGCTGCAGGTGCTCTGAAGAAGTGCAAGCTGGAAGTAACAGGAGACATGGGGATTTAGAGATGTGCTGGTGAGGAGGCAGAAGGAATGTGGCACTAGTGTCAGGGGGACAGGCACCCCAAGAAGGAGGGAGAGAAGTGTCAGGTCCAAAGTTTGGTGCTTCCAGCTAAGTATTTTATACCTTCCCCTAGAAGCAATGAGAAGTCTCCAGAGTGTTTTAAAGTGGGAGAGCAGCACACATAGATCTAGGTTTCAGAACAATTTATCTGGCCACAGTTTGGAGAACAGACAGGGGGGCAATAAGAAATCCAGGATGAAGGTTGGGGCAGTACTTTATCAATCTTAGTGTAGCACAAGCTCTCACTTTACCTCTTCTTTTTTCAACCTCACTCACAGCATCTGGGGTTGTCTGGGGTTGCCACGTTGAGGCCATGCTGCCCAATCACTGTGAATGCACATCCCTCGTAATGCTTCTGCTCTTGAGAAACTCTCTTTCTTTTCTTTTCTTTTTTCTTTCTTTTCTTTTTTCTTTCTTTCTTTTCTTTTTTCTTTCCTTCCTTCCTTTTTTTTCTTTTCTTTTCTTTCTTTTCCCTCCTCCTTCCTTCCCCTACCTTCCTTCCTTTCTCTCTCCCTTTCTCTCTTTCTTTCCTTCCTTCCTTTCTTATTTTTTTAGGGCTGCATCTGTGGCATTATGGAAGTTCCCAGGCTAGGGACTGAATTGGAGCTGCAGCTGCCGGCCTACACCATAGCCACAGCAACTTCAGCTCCGAGCTGCATCTACAACCTACACCACAGCTCAAAGCAATGCTGGGAGGCCAGGGATCAAACCCATGTCTTCTTGGGTACTAGTTGGGTTTGTTACCACTGAGCCAGTCGGGAACTCCAGGAAACTGTTTCTGCTGTGCTGGGCACAGGGTTCCGAAGGTTAGGGTGGGTGTGGAGGCTGGAGAGCTGGGCTGGAGTCAGAGAGTGCAGAGCCTGTGACTGATAAGGGACGTAGACATGTAGCATCACAGTCCCTCCCTCTTGTCACCATGATGCTGTGCATTTCGAAGCTTTGCTTATAGCTAATTCGAGTAATGATCCTTTTGCTGATGTCTTTTTTTTTTTTTGTCTTTTGTCTTTTGTCTCTTTTGTTGTTGTTGTTGTTGCTATTTCTTGGGCCGCTCCCGCGGCATATGGAGGTTCCCAGGCTAGGGGTTGAATAGGAGCTGTAGCCACCGGCCTACGCCAGAGCCACAGCAACGCGGGATCCGAGCCGCGTCTGCAACCTACACCACAGCTCATGGCAATGCCGGATCGTTAACCCACTGAGCAAGGGCAGGGACCGAACCCGCAACCTCATGGTTCCTAGTCGGATTCGTTAACCACTGCGCCACGACGGGAACTCCTGCTGATGTCTTTTGAAGATGCTATTGCACTGCAGAGTGTCTGCATATTCGAAGGCGTTTAATCTCTCTACTTGGAATGCGCCGATCTGTAGAGCATTAAGCCAAACAGACCTTCTTGGTGAAAGGAGTACTAATTGCAGTTTTCAAATGCCATTTTCATTTGCTATTTGGCAGGGACACTGCAGTCATGGTCCTCCTATGTCGATTCAGCACAAGGGCTGGGACAAGGTCATCCTAGCTCCTTGTCGGCAAGCCTGCCTTTCACGCGCTCAGCAGTGTGGCTATGTAGGTGAGAAGGAGAGATATGACACCAGCCTCGGAGGTGGCCCCCAAGGACCATACCTCCTGCTGGTCACACACTTGTGGCACACCCTCTCACACTGCTCCAGGGCTGATCTGCATGAAGAGTCGCACTTGGCAGAGGGATGATCTGTTACTTCTGGAATTAGGTTACAGAAGTTACTACGGCTTCCATCTTGGTCATCCTCTCGCCTTTGAATCACTCACTCGAGGAAGGACCGGCCTCTGGCTTGTGAGTAGCTTTGTGGAGGGGGAATCTGGGGCCTCCTGCCTGCACCCAGGTGAGGGAGCTTGGACCCAGACCCTGGCCTCAGTTGCATCTTCTGATGACAATAGTTTTAGTCAAGGGCTTACGAGCAATCACATAAGCCATTTCTGGCCAGAGACAGCCAGATAAGCTTCACCCAGATTCTTGAGCCTCAGAAACCATGAGATAACATTTGTTGTCTTCCATTCGAAGTTTGGGGATAACTGCTTACACAGCAACGAACAACAAATACAAGAGACAAACGTGTCGGCACCTTCCACAATTTATTCTTGTCAAGATGCTCACAACCAGTCTGGCAAGAAGATCCCTCATGTCTGGAGGCTGGAGGCTGAGGCAGGGACCGGGGAAGGGAGCTGGTTGTCCTTCTTGTGGCCACTCACACGTCTGGGCAGCTGGGGCAAGTCACATTCCTTTCTGGACCTTGTTCCCTTGTTATAAGAGCAAGAAGTTGGACAACATAAGGGGCAGAGTCCCTTCTTTGATGCTTGGGTGTTTGGCAGTGGATGTAACAAAAACACATTCCACATGGGTACGTGCATGTGTGCGTGTGCACATGCACACACATGTGCACAGTTACACTAGCAATAAATAGGTACTGCACTAAAGGTCAGGCATTTATTACACAGGAATTACCAATGAATCCTCACAACGACCAATACAAGTAGGTGGGTCTACCTACCATCACCATTTACCAGACCTGGAAATTGAGGCTCAGAAAGATTAATTTAAATCAGGGATAACATTTTTCTTTTCTTTTCCTTCCTTTCTTTCTTTCCTTCCTTTCTTCCTTCTTTCTTCTTCTTCCTTCCTTCCTTTCTTTCTTGCTATTTAGGGAGGCACCTGTGGCATATGGAAATTCCTAGGCCAGGAGATGCATCTGCCAGCCATAGTCACAGCAATGCTGGATCCTTAACCCACTGAGTGAGGCCAGGGATTGAACCTACAACCTCATGGATCCTAGTCAGGTTTGTTAACCACTGAGCCATGAAGGGAACTCTCAACATCTTTGTTTCTTTCTTTTTTTAAGTTTTTTTTCAGTATAGTTGATTGACGAGGCAGTGATCATTTCTGCTGTACAACAAAGGGATTCAGTTATCCGTGGACACACATCCATTTTCTTTCAGATTCTTTCCCCACATACATGATCACAGACTACTGGGTAGACTTCTCTGTGCTCTGCCATCTTTGTTTTCTGTTGCTACGTAATGCCATGACCACACACTCGGTGGCTTAAAGCACACCCACGTTTTCCCTCACAGTGTCTGTGGATTAGGATCTAGGTGTGGCTTAGCTGGGTCCTCGGCAGAGGGTTTTAGGAGTCTGTGATTGAGCTGTCAGTCAGGGCTGCATTTCCATCTGGGATTAGGGTCATCTTCCAAGCTCTTCCAAGACATTGCTGGCATTGAGCTCCTCGCAGTCGAGGGACTAAAGCCCTCGGCTTCCCGAGGCAGCCTCTCCCTGAAAGCAATTCACAATTGGCTTTTTTTTTGCTTCGTCCAAGGCATGTGGAAGTTCCCAGGCCAGGGATGGAATGCGTGCCACAGCAGTGACAATACCAGATCCTTAACCGACTGAGCCACCAGAGAACTCCGACGACATGGCTCTTTGGTTCTTCGAGGCCGGACTCAGTCCTTCATTTATTTTATTTTATTATTTATTTATTTATTTTAGGGCCACCTCTGCAGTACATGGAAGTTCCCAATCGAGGGATCAAATCGTAGTCCTGGTCAGGATGCTTCGATGGCCAGTGACAGAAACTGAACACCATCCACCTTAAGAAAGCAAGAGAACTTGACCACAAGCTGAATAGTCTGGGGCTTGATTCAGGGGTATGAGCAATATTTCTGGGGCTCTGGTCTTCTCCTTTCAATGCTCTGTGACTGTAGCCTGAGGGCCTCTGCTCACATGGTGATCAAAAAGGCCACCGGCAGCTCATAATCTTATATCCTCGTGGTTCAAATTCCAAAAGGAAAGAACTTTTCTACCACACTATCCCTCTAACAAAGTGTTTGGGCCTAGAGATTATCAAACTAAGGGAAGTCAGTCAGACAGAGTTATCATATGAGTATCACTCACATGTGGAACTGAACAAATAGTACAGATGAACTTCTTTACAAAAGAACCAGACTCACAGACATAGAAAAACAAACTTATGGTTACCAAAGGGGAAAGAGAGGGCAAGGATAAACTGGGAGTATGGGATTAACAGATGCGCACTGCCATACAGAAAACAGATCAACGAGAGCGAGTTCCCTTCGTGACTCAGCAGTTAACAAACCCAATTAGGATCCATGAGGATGCGGGTTCCATCCCTGGCCCTGCTCACTGGGTTAAGAATCTGGCATTGCCGTGAGCGGTGGTGTAGGTCACAGACGTGGCTCAGATCCAGTGTTGCTGTGGCTTTGGTGTAGGCCAGCAGCTGCAGCTCTGATTTGACTCCTAGCTTGGGAACCTCCATGTGCCACAGGTGCGGCCCTAAAAAAAAAAAAAAAAAAAATCAACAACAAATATTTATTGCATAGCACAATAATAAAATACAATGAAAGAAATATAATGTAATTTATTTTGTACTTTGTATTAACGAAAATACAAAATTATTTTGTATTAATGTAAAATTTAATATAATTGTAATAAAATATAATGAAAAAGAGTAGAAAAAAGTGTGTTACATATAAACACATATTACAGGCACACACATATAACTGAATCATTTTGCTGTATACCTGAAACTAACCCAGTATTATAGCGGCAATGCTGGATCCTTAACCCACTGAGCAAGGCCAGGGATCAAACCCTCAACCTCATGGTTCCTAATCGGATTCGTTAACCACTGAGCCACGATGATAACTCCCAAAAGATGGTTTTAAAGAAGACTCTAATTGATCTGAGTTACGTCCTTTATGGGTCTAAGCGCTCTTTGGAGGAAGAAGTCCTCTGATTGGTCAGCTTCCATCACATGACCACTCTAGTGGGGGAAGAGCAGAAAGGGACCTCATGAGTAACAGCTTCCCCAGGACAATGTGGAATATCCAAAGTGGGGTCCCTGAAAGAAGAGCTGGGTGCTGTTACCAAAAGGAGGGGGTGATAAAAAACACTGACTATATACACAGAGCTGAGAGCGAAAGACCTCCCGCCCCGTGCACTGGGCAAAATGGTTGTATCAACACCTTTGTGTGTATTCGGAGATTTAACCTTTCAATCATACAGACCTGAGCACGTGAATGCAAATTGTTCATTCCATCTTTCAAACCTTAAGGCTCCAAATGACTGAGAGGGGGGTGGGGACCGGACTTAACACGTGGCACGAACAAAGGATGCCCTTCCCAGGGCTAATTATTTCGGAAACTTTGTAGGTGAGTTCACTGCGGAGCTTTAGATTTGTTCTACTCAGCTGAGCCCGGGGAACTCTCTCCACAGTATCCTAGGTTTTTAAATGAGCATGGCTGCAGGCGAACCGCATTAGCACGCATTCTCTGTGTTATGGTGGCCTAACCCCGAGGAGCTAATACAACTTAATAGTGTGGTTTGGAAAAGGTGGCAGATATCCTTAGGATGGGACTAACCTTTATTTTATGAGCATTTCAATAAAGCACTGGAAGAATCCATTGAACAGGGCTGATGGCGGGGTCAGGGTACTAAATCCTGTCTTCACCGGGAGAGTCCCCTCTGGAAATTCTCCCCCCACTCCAATTCTGGGAAGCCTCTCTTCTACCCATTTGCTTATGCGTCTCTGTGGGTGTCTCGATTTCCACTCCATGCAAATCACGTGGATATTGATCACTTTGCTCTCAAAAGCTTTTAGCCTAATTTTGGGCTGCTCTGAAGGCCCCCCATATGGGAACCTCTCTAGAGGAAGAACACAGGCTCCTCTACAGTCTTTGAAGATGATTCAACAGTTGTGACACGTCAGAGATCTTTCCGTCATCGGCTGCCACAGGGAGAGGGAAGTGGAACCGTGGCCAACTTTCTATGAAATTTAATTTTCCAAAGTGGTGGCTCCATCTTGCAGCCCAGGCAGGGAGGAACTCTGCAGTGGGGAATGCAGAGGTGCTCTAAGGACAACGCGGGCTTTCCTCTGCCTTGTTCATCACCTGGGGCTCACTGCCTACCCTCAAGTCCCGCTGTGCACACAACCCGAATCTCGCCCCACCCCCGCCCCACCCCAGAGTCATCGAAACCAGCAGGGGTGGGAAAAAAAATAAACCATGCAGTTGAAAAGGGAAGATTTAAAAGCATGAGCTGCCTGCAGTTAACACACAGCTCCCATGAGTTTGAGAGAGTGACAAAGGCTTTTTCACGTTCCCTAGTATGATGGTGGGTTTTTAAGTTGCCCCCAGTGATTTCCACCTCCTGGTTATCATGCTCCTGTGTCATCTCCTCTCCTTGGACTTGACCTTGGGACTCCCTTTTAAGCAGCAGAATAGGGCAGAAATGATGGGACGTTGCTTCACAGAACAGGTTACACGAGACAGTGGCTTCTTTCTTTCATAGGTTCTCACGTGTTCACCTGCAGGGTGTGAGCTGTTCTAGGAGAGGCCATGTGGCTCTGGCTGATGGCCAAGGAGGAGCTGATGGCTTCAGTCCAATGGTCCACA
This sequence comes from Phacochoerus africanus, assembly GCF_016906955.1. NCBI lineage: Eukaryota > Metazoa > Chordata > Mammalia > Artiodactyla > Suidae > Phacochoerus > Phacochoerus africanus. Next base: position 39,383,064 of record NC_062548.1, read on the forward strand.
AGGGACTGAATCCTGGCAACAACTCTGCTGGAGAGTCTGGAAGTGAAACCTCCCTCACGATGGGACTGCAGCCTAGACCAAGACACTGATCCAAGCCTTGTGAGGGGTCTTGGGGGCAGAGGTACCCAGCTAACCTGCACTCAGATTCTTGACCCACAGAGATGAAGAAAGCAAATGATTAGTGTTTGAAGTCATGAAGTTTTGGGATAAGTTGTTATGCAGACTGTCTCTCTCTTGTCTTTCATCTCTCTTTCTCTCTCTCACATACATCTATCACCTGTCTGTCTACATATCATCTCTCTATTATCTATCTATCCATCCATCATCCATCCAACTATCATCTCTCTCTTTCACATCTATCACCTGTCTATTATCATTTATCCAAAGTGGTGGCTCCATTTTATCTATCATTAATCTATTATCTATCTATATATATACCTATTACCTGTCTGTCTGCTTATCTATCTATCTATCTATATCTATCATATCTTTCTCACATCTATCACCTAATATCATTTATTCATCATCTGTCTATCTCTATCTCTATCCATCTACCATCTCTCATCCCCTCTCTCAATGTGTCCTTGTCAGATAGATATGCTTCTCTTTTACAGAAACTCAGGCTCAGAGAACTGAGTAACTTGTTCCATATCACATAGAAGGCAGGGCTAGTATTGGTTGTGAGACTCTACTATTACCTGACATTCTAGTTTTTTTTTTTTTTTTTTTAAACTGAGATTTTTTTCCCCCCCTTTATTCTTGAGTCATTGGAGAGTCAGTTACTGACCAGGGATGTCAGCATTTCAGAACACTCCACATTTTCTTCAAACAGAAGAGTCTCCCATCCAACCAGACCATAACCATCAGAGTTAGGAAATTAACAGTGACACGAGCCCTGTCTATGATCACCTGTCTCACTTGTTTGTCTCGTTTCTTTAGACTCCTCCCATGATTTTATGAAATGTGCCTTCACTTGCATGTGTTTTATGTTTCTTCATGATTAGACACAGGTGTGTACTTTCGCCAGGAACATCCCAGAAAGGAAGCTTTGTTTTGCTGCATCTTATCCAGTAGCCATCACTTAAGGTACTGATTCTGACGCTCTAGTCTGTGCCCCCCTTATGAGTCCTTGTTGAATCCTCATCTCATTCTTTTGAAGTAGATGTTTTTATCCTCCATTTAAAAGTGAAAAAAAAAAAAAACTGGAAATGAGAGGTTCAGTATCTTTCCTAAGGCCACACATTCATAAACAGAGTAGCTAAGACCCTCCATCTGTATTTCCTTACTTCTGGAGGTGGGGGGTAGAGGGCTGTCCTGATTTGAATCCTTTTTCTATAAAGAGATGGCCTCGGTGGCCCTTTCTTTTTGGTCCTTTCCTTCCCTCCTCTTCATGCTGGAAGTCAGCACTGGTGAGCCTGAAAATCTTTCATTTCGGAAAACGCTAAGAGGAGATGCAGTGTCTTAAACCACAATCTGCGTCCTCTCTTCTAATGAAAAATGAAACGAGCATTTAGGCACTTAGCGTGTGCTGAGAACGAGGCTTATCCCCAAGGTATAGACTGAGGCTCAGAAAACAGGCTCAGAAGTTTATCTGTTTCATAGCTCATAGCTGGTAAGAGGGAGATGTGGAATCAAGCCAGACTAGAACTGCCGGTGCCATGAAGCCTCCTTCCTCCTCCTCCTCTCCCGAGCATCCTGTTCCCAGTGTCCCCAAATCCCAGTGTCCCCAAATGGGTGTGACTCTGGAGGAGGGTACCGTGACTTACCCCCATTCTCTCAGTACGGATACAAATTTACTACCTGTCAGAACTGGGCGTTCAGGCAAGGACCAGAAGGCATATATCAGGGAAGAGAATTCCTGTGAAGAATCATCTTCCGATACAGTGTAACTCCTTAGGAAAACTATCACTCTGTGAAGAGGAACTTGCAAGGGGAATTCTGGGTTAACGTTTCTCCGACAGAAACAAAATAATGACTACAATAAATACAAGGTCCCTGAGAGCAAACCCAGGCCCAATTACAGTTGACTAGACATGTGTGAACACAGCATCCCTAATGAATTTATTTCCAAATCTCAATACATAGCAGGTGCTGCATATGCGTCCCTTGGAGATGGGTGAGCCCCACCCCTTGGGAGACTGGAGGGTATTGGACATGCAGCAGAGGCATATATCTGGATTTTGGGTTTTTTTTTTTTTTTTTTTTTTTTGCTTTTTAGGACCCCATGTGCAGCATATGGAAGTTCCCAGGCTAGGGGATCGAATCGGAGCTGCAGCTGCTGGCCTACACCACAGTCACAGCGAAGCAGGATTCGAGTCACGTCTGCAACCTACGCCATGGCTCAAGGTAATGCCAGATTCTTAACCCACTGAGCGAGGCCAGGGATTGAACCTGTATCCTCATGGATACTAAGTCTGGTTCATTACCGCTGAGCCACAACAGGAACTCCTTACATCAGCAGTTTTGCACAACACACTTAAAATAATGCATAAGCGAGAGCTATAAAGTTAAATATATAAAGATTTCATTCCTCTGCTCAAAATTCCCCACTTCTTACTTTCCTCATCCAGGTAACTGGAACACTCTCTACTTTGTTGTTCTAAATGGGAGTCCCAGAGATGCTCGTTGAAGTGTTTATTCTCACTCACGAACCTGAGTTGGTTGCTATTTTCCTATTTTTAGGCTCTGGTTTCCCCAGATGAGCCCAGAGTTTGCAGGTGATTACCTGCATCAAAGGTACAGTGAATTTCTGATGAAAGCAGTGGTGGTAATGAATGCTAAGCCTTCTTACTGATTGTCACATCCACTTCTGGCAAAACCTCACTGGTAGCAGACTCTTCTAACAAAGAGGGAACTCTTGGGTCCTTGTAAAGGACAGTCCCTCTCCAGAAGAAATTACTGGCCTCAAACATCAACAGTGTCCAGGCTGAGAAACCTTCTGAGGAAGGGGAGATGATGGATTAAAGGAAGAAGGTCCCAAGGCTGGATTCTAGTTCGACTCTGGCACCAACTCACTATGTGACGTTTCTAAGGCTGTGAACTCTCTGGACCCCAAGGTCCTCACTTATCACGTGGGAAGCCTGGAGCAACTTCTGGACCCTTAATTCACTCTCAGTTCTGAAATGTTATGAATGTGCGGCGGCCCTCAGGGTCTTTTCATCCTAAGAAACCTGCTTTCAACATGGCGTATACATTGTTTTGAGGCGAGATCTGGCCAGTCACTTTCTTTATCGACGGCCTGACCCTCAAAATTATTTTGAAAAGTTTTCTATTGTGCAGAAGGATGTTAAATGCAAGAGTGATAAGTTCGTCTTTAGAGAAAGTACTGTGTCACATTTTTTTCTTCTGAAATTCAACAGCCTGTACTCAACCTCCCTACCCACGAGCAAATGAGGAAAAGCGCCTAGGCGCTGGAACTAAAATCTGAGAATCGAGGTTTTTAAAGACCTAGCATTCTTCGACCCATGCTTCCATGCAAAATAGGGAATTTAACACTTTTTGTAGTTACTGCCAGTCAGAGTTGCTGTGAAGATTAAATGAGATATTACTCCAATCGTCTCAACAGACAGTGATCGAGTGCTAGGTCTCAGACAGGAGTTGTATATTGAAAAGCATTTTGCTCCTTTTTTTTTTTTCTCCTTTTTGGCCATCCCACGGCATATGGAGTTCCCAGGCTAGGGAATAGATCCCAACCTGGATCCTTAACCTACTGCACCTGGCCAGGGATGAAAGCTGTGAAGGACAAGTTTGGGGACACAGAGCTCAGCACAACAGAGCCCCTAACCCAAGTCCCCCTAAGAGCTTAGCACTGATCCTCCTCCTTTGTCTAATCTGTGTGACACAGAATTGCCATACCTAATTGGAAGAGGCATTAGTCTCGTCTTATGATGAAAAGGGACAGAAAGGAAACTCATGGCCACTGCACAATTTACGAGGTCATTGTGAGATTCATTACTTGAAGATCAGTGGGTTGTAATTAGTGACCCAAATCCAAGCAGATAAAACAGTTTGGCTCTTGTTTAACATCTTGTCTTCAAATTGAGTCATTTCCCTTCCTCTAGACATAGTGCCTTTGAGGGTCATATTTAATGATCAAACATCCCAGTGTGAGGTGACCCAGGAGGACAAGACAGGACTCTGTAAATTGCACTCTCACTAATTTGCCCATCAGCTGGCATGTCCTCACACCTTGCACATTATTTTACAAGCTGTTGGTAATGATGCCTATATTTGTTCAATAGTTCGCACGATCCAAAATGCTTTTCTAGGAGTTCCCGCTGAGGCACAAAGTGATCAGGGGTGTCTTGGGAGCTGCACTTCTCCCAGTGGAAGATTATTTTTGATATTGTTCTGAAATAAGGTGATATGATAAAACTGCATCTAATTTCAGGTCATAATAAATAGTCAAACAGATTTACATGAGAGGCTGGGAGGAGTTCCCGTCGTGGTGCAGCAGAAACGAATCCGGGAGTAGGAACCATGAGATTGCAGGTTCAATCCCTGGCTTCACTCAGTGGGTTAAGGATCTGGTGTGGTCGTGAGCTGTGGTGCAGATCGCAGATGTGGCTTGGATGCAGCATTGCTGTGGCTGTGGTGTTGGCTGGCAGCTCTAGCTCTGATTAGACCCCTAACCTGGAAACCTCCATAGGCTGAAGGTGCAGCCCTAAAAAGACAAGACCAAAAAAAAAAAAAAAAAAAAGAAAAAAAAAAGAAAAAACAATTAGGGGCTGGGAAGTTCAGAATAGAGAAGAAAGACTATCTTAGGGGCATTGTAAGCCATTGCATGCCTTCCCAAAGAGGTGGTGTGGGTTTTGCTAGATGAGATTATTAAAGGGAAGCTAGAAGCTTTTTATGATGCATTTGGCTAAGTGCATGGTATGGATACTCGTTTGTGTCCCCTTAAAAAATCCTATGAGGAAATTCTAACCTTCAAGTAGTACTGGGGGTGGAGCCTTGGGGAGGTGATTAGGTCATGAGGATGGAGCCCTCGTGAATGGCATTAGTGCCTTATTAGTCTCTACGAGCTGTTTTCCCCGTGGGTTAACTGTGCTCTTTTCACTCCTGGAAACAGAGTCTTTCGCATCTTTAGTCTTATTAGATTTAGAGAGCCTGTTCCAGAAAATCCAGAACGAATTTGGCAAACTCATCCTTAAAATCCCATTGCTCTGTACCTATACCAGTCCTGGTTTCCCAGAACCCAACCACTGCTCCTGACATTAGGTCCCAGAGAAAAGCAAAGCACTCACATACAGCTCTCAACTGTCCTGGAATGAAGGAAGCATTCTGTCACACATCTGTCCCTTATTATATACTCCTGCTCTATAAAACTTTTCCACTCGGTTTTTTGAAGATTCTGCCCCCCCATTTGAGAATTTTTCTTTTTTTATTTTGCTTTTTAGGGCCGTAACCGCGGCATATGGAGGTTCCCAGGCTAGGGGTCAAATTGGAGCTACAGCTGCCAGCCTATGCCACAGCCACAGGAATGCTAGATCTGAGCCACATCTTCAACCTACACCACAGTTCATAGCAATGCCGGATCCTTAATCCACTGAGCAAGGCTAGGGATTGAACCCACAACCTCATGGTTCCTAGTCGGATTCATTTCTACTGAGCCACGATGGGAACTCCAAGAATTTTTCTTCAGTGTCACCCATGGAAATCCATGGTGACATGGATTCATCTGCAGATCATTTTCAGAGAACACCTCTATTCCAAAAACAGGACCAAAACGATTCTAAAGTTGGGACACTTTTAGTAAGTAAACTACCTAAACATCTAAAATTGTTACACTAGGTTATACTCCTGATTTGTTGAAAGGTAAGCAGGAAACTGCCTGATACTACGGCACGTTTTTTCATGGATAACATGCATTAGGTTAAAGAGGGTAAACAGACCCCAAGAACAACAATGCGGATAGAAACTTTATCTTAAAAAAATTCTTTTGCCAACTTCTTTGCTTTTTCATTTCCCTCCCCTCCTCTTCCCTTCCCATCTCTTCTCAAGCTTATTCTGATTCTGGTGTGAAGAACTAATTAGAGTTGGGAGCTGGGAAACTGGGACACCAATTAAGAGCCCACCAAAGATCTCCAAGTGAGGGATGGGCCCTGGGAGGTAGCCATGAAGTTCAAGAGATGAGTGTGGATTTGAGCAATCTTAAGAGTACATCGAAGGCACTTGGTGATGGATTGGATATGGGAGGGAGAGGTAAGAGAGAAAAGATGTGTTGAAGTCTAGCTGCTGGTACCCACCCCAGGGTCCAGGGTGAATTCTCACTGCTGTGCAGTTGGGACCTGGGAGGAGTCTGGGCTCCAACACTCACATGAGCCACTCAGAGGAATACAATCGGAGGGACCCCCGTAGCCCTGGACCTCCCTGGGAACCCTTCTGGGGCAGAGAAGCTTCTGGGTCTCCCCTCTTTTGGGAGTGGCTGCCTTGTTTCAAGAGGTCAGACAACTAGTTCTCAGAGGCACCTGTAGTGGGTGGGAGAGAAGGGAAAGAAGGAACGGAGGTGAAAATTCAATTGATTATGAAATAAACACACACACACACACACACATACACACAGAATCTCAGAGAAAAACCTGATTAAGACTTTTTAGTGACTTCTCAGAGGGTTTCCTATAGCCCCTAAGACCATGAATTGAAAATTTAAAATTTGTTAGCTCTTCCAAGAATTCCCTAAGACCATTTTGACTCAATGCATATGGATATAACACCTCTTATGTGTCAGATGTTGGAATTACCCAGATGAACAGGACACCACACACCTGCCCAGGAGGATTATAATCCAGTAGTATGAACAGAATAGTGCAGCGAACAGTTGACACTATAGTCTAATACATATACAAAGAGACTTACAATGTAATGAGGTAGCTGCTGAGAGGTAACAGTGATGAAGTCTGCCAGTGGTGCAGCAGTGGGGAAATCAAGGAGGGCTTAACTGAGGAGGTGACATCTGAGTGAGTGTCAAAGGTTGAATGGAAGTTTTTATGTTAGTGGAGGCTGCTGGAAGGTATAGATATTTTTAATTATTATTTCAATATTTTCTGCCCTTGACCCTGTAATTAATTTAGAGGTTTTTCTCAATAAAATAAAAATGGCACAGATGTGCAAACAGTTTCCAAAGATGTTCTTTGCAGTGTTGTTTATATTGCTAAATTAGAAAAAACCTAAAATGCCCATGAATGGGGCATAGAATTGTATAAATCATAGTAAATAAAATACTTATGTTAAAATGATATAGATCCAAAGTTACAGCAACAGAAGGATCCCTGATAAATTTTTGTCTGAAAAACTATCAAAGAAATAACAACAAAAACTCAGCTAACAGAAGAGTATGCTTGGTATGAGACCATTTATATAATATTCTGGGCATGTCTTTGATGTTCTTTGGTATTAGAGAGAGGCTGGCTCTATCTGGGCAGGTTTTGGGGCTTTCCAAGGGGTCCTGGATTCTTAAAGACCGAGGGTGGGTGCCCAGGGCATGTTCAGAAAATTTAAGCTAAAAGGATGCTGATAGCTTGCAAAAATGGATGTAATCCAAACGTGGTTAAGTGGTTTTGGTTGTTTTCCAGGCCTGGGGCTGCCCCCGATTTCAGCTTGAGAAAACACAGCCTTGACTGGCTCGGCACTTAATCCCAGATGAAGTCCTTCTAAGTGGAAAATTTCACTGTGATTTATCCTTTTCCAGATGTAAATATATAGCAATAATGCAGTTATAAAACTGGTGTTGTATTAAACCATAAATTATATTTGACACATAATAATGTTGAATTACTATGGAAGTCCATCAACGTGCAGTGGCATTGCCATCACACAGGGCGTTGCAGCTTGCACCAGCTCTCCTGCTTGCTCTGCAGTGAATAACCTTCTGGGGATCTTTGCTGTCTGGGTCCAAATGGAATAAACTCTAGGTGAAATGTGTCAGCTTCGGGCTGGGGCTGAGGCCCCCACAACCCAAGGATTCATTCACCCCTTTGCTCATTTGTTCATTCAGTCCATCTTTAGGGAAGTCCATCCTTATGGTGTAGGCTCTGTGGGTGAATAAGACATGTCCAGTTGGCCTCTGCTCTCCAGCAGAGAACGCAGGGATCTAAGAATAAGTTGCATGAACTCATTACTTAATTACAGTAAATTCATATAGAAATTCCCTGGAGATCTGGTCTCTTTGCACTGGCACTGGCCAATGGTAAAGACCGCCAGGGACCAGTCTGGATGGAGAGAAGGAAATTAAGCAGAGTGGGTTCAAGCTCAAGAACACAGCTGCAGTCTGGGTCACAGAATCTGAATTGGCCAACAGATCAAAGAGGTCAGCATGGGGCTAGTGAAGAGATGCTTCTAGAACAAGAACCTGAAACCAGTCCAAAACAGCTGGGCAGCCCGCAAGGCCACAACTGGCTTTGGACTTTATGTTAGTTGTTGAACCCCATTGCCAATGCCAGTGCCTTGCTTAGGAAGTATTCAGTAGTTATTAAAAGAATGAATGAACTGGAAGGTAGTATGAGAAAAAGAATGTATATACACGTATGACTGGGTCACTACACTGTACAGCAGAAATTTACACAACACTGTATATCAACTATACTCTAATAAATATAAAAATAAAAAAAGGTTTCAAATGATGCAATTGACAAGGGCTCAATCTCCAAAATATACAGAAAACTCATACAACCCAAGAGCAAAAAAACAAACAACCCAACTGAAAAATGGGCAGGAGACCTAAACAGACATTTCTCCAAAGAAGACATATAGATGGTCAGTAGGCACATGAAAAAATGCTCAACACCACCTATTATTAGAGAAATGCAAATCAAAACTACACCTCACACCGGTCAGAATGGCCATCATTAATAAGTCCACAAATAACAAATGCCGGAGAGGGTGTGGAGAAAAGGGAACCCTCCTACACTGTTGGTGGGAATGTAAATTTGTACAACCACTGTGGAAAACAGTATGGAGGTTCCTCGGAAAACTAAATTTAGAACTAATACGACCCAGCAATCCCATTCCTGGGTATATATCCAAATAAAACTTTCATTCAAAAAGATACATATATCTTTATGTTCATTGCAGCACATTCACAATAGCCAAGACATGGAAACAAGCTAAATGTCCATGGACAGATGAATGGATTAAGAAGATGTCCTACAGATACACAATGGAATACTACTCAGCTACAAAGAATGAAATAATGCCATTCGCAGCAACATAGATGGAACTAGAGACTCTCATACTAAGTGAAGTAAGTCAGAAAGAGAAAGACAGATGCCATATGTCACTTATATGTGGAATCTAAAACATGGCACAGATGAACTTATCCACAAAACAGAAATAGACTCACTGACATAGAGAAAAGACTCACAGACAGACAAGGGGGAGACGGGGGACTGGGATGGATGGGGAGTTTGGGGTTAATAGATGCAAAATGTTACATTAAGAATAGATAGGGAATGTGGTCCTGCTGTATAGCACAGGGCACTATATCCAATCACTTGTGATGGAACATAATGAAAGACAATATCAGAAAAAGAATATATATATGTCTGACTGGATCACTTTGCTGTACATCAGAAATTGACAGAACAATGTAAATCAACTACAATAAAAATTTTTTAAATTAATATTAAAAAATAAAAATTAAAAAAGGATGAAATAAAATGAAACAGCATGCAATATTGAGTATTATTATTATTATTTTATTATTATTATAATGACAGTCACAGTGAGGGCTTAACCTGCATGCTGGGACAATCTGGACCAATCACTGGGGTCTGTTTATGGACCTCCTCACTAGGCTTCCTGGGGAAGGGGTGCAGGTGACTCTGGAACTGATATCCGCTTTCCTGGGGGGCTAATTAACAGCACTCTTTTTTTTCTTTCTTTCTTTTCTTTTTTTTGTCTTTTTAGCTCTGCACTTGAGGCATATGGAGGTTCCCAAGCTAGGGGTCAAATCGGAGCTGCAGCTGCTGGCCTGCATCACAGCCACAGCAATGTCAGATCTGAGCCACATCTGCAAACTACACCACATCTCATGGCCACGCTGGATCCTTAACCCACTAAGTGAGGCCAGGGATGGAACCTGCATCCTCACAAATACTACTCGGGTTTGTTAACCACTGAGCCACGATGGGAACTCCCTAACAGCACTCTTATAAAGAGAACCAGGAGCCACCAAACTCCAGGGATGAACATTCACTGTAGGAGGACAGCACAACTAGCCTGGCACCGTGTGTGGCCAGCAGAGGGAGAGGGTACATTTTTCAGCATTTTTTCTTTTTTCTTTTTGGTCTTTTTTTAAGGCCCCACCCTCGGCACATGGAGGTTCCCAGGCTAGTGGTCCAATCAGAGCTACAGCTGCCAGACTACACCATAGCCATAGCAATATGGGGTCTGAGCCGCATCTGTGACCTACACCACAGCTCATGGCAATGCCGGATCCTTAACCCACTGATCAAGGCCAGGGATTGAACCTGCGTCCTCATGGATACTAGTTGGGTTGGTTACTGCTGAGCCATGATGGGAGCTCCTTTTTTTTTTTTTTTTTTTTAAAGCTTTCTGGGGAAAACGCTCCCTGTCTCTCTTCTGAGAAAGAAAACTATGACACAGAAGGACCCAGGCAGGCTGCCCTTTGGAGGAGGATATAAATGGAATTCATTTGAGAGAAGGCTCTTCTCTGTGACCATTCTTTCAGAAGCAGAGCCTTGAAATGGCCACTAAGGACTGTGGGAAAGTACGGCAGGGGTGCAGGGCGGGTTTGGAGGAAATTCAGGAGGCACACGCACCATGTCTGTCCACGAGGTGGGGGGAGACAGAAACGGATGCGACAGGAGTGGTCTCTGCCCTCGAGCTGACTGTGGTCCCCCAGCCTCGGGCTGTTCCCAGCCTTTCGGAAGGAAGGGATCTCTAGTGCAACATGGTGCTGGGTGCCTGGGGTGGGGTATTTAGGGAATCTTCCAGAAGGAAGTGATGCCTGGGAATTATAGGAGAAGCAGATGCCAGCCGAAGAGGGGAGTAAGGACACTTCAGGCAAGAAGGTTACATTTATAAAAAAAAAAAAAAAAAAGGGGGGGAGTGGGTGAGAATCAGTACGGCTTGTGGGAGGGATTCTCAACAGTTGGTGTTGCTGAAACTAAAATGGGAAATAGAGAGGAGGAGGTGAGGCTGGAAGAGAACAAGGCCGGGCTTATTTAGTCTGCAAGAGCTCCTCCGGGCCCTGGTCTGGGAACGGGTGACATCACGGAGCTTAGAATCCAAAGGGATTTGACTGCCATGCTTAGGAATGTGCCTTTTTGCATGGGGCAATGGGGAACCACAGATGGTTTAAGAGGGAGAGCATGAGATCCAATTTGCATTTTACAACCATTCCTCTGGCTGCAGGATGGAAATCAGGCTGGAGTGGGGAGAGGAGGAGGTGGGAGGCATCTTATGTGCAGCCAGCAGGAGAGATGGTGAGGGCTGGAGCCAGGAGGAAGGCTTCTCCACACTCTTGGTTCCTCCAAGGTGGGTGTGGATCTGAGGAACGGGGCTGCAAGGGTGACCATGGGTGGAAGGATGACGGCCCATCCTTTGGTTCTGTAGGAGCAGCAGTTTAGGTGCCAAGGCGAAGGGAAAACATTTATCTGCCCCCACCTGCTCAGCAGTGTTTTTGCACAGTGAAAATTGTGAAGTCTATCGGTGGGCGGTGTGATTTATTTCATCTGGTACTTTCCAAACCCAGGGCGGTCGGGGTGGCCATGCAGACCACAAGCTGGGTAAGGGAGATGAGAAAACCAACCCCGATTTGGGAGGCAGGCCGTTCCTAACTGAATTGTTGAGAGAATTTTGATAAATGACCTCACCAGAGCAGTGGAATTAATAAATCATGCTTGAGGCTGAAGGACAGTTTCTAGAGGGACAGTAACGAAGCTCAAATCCCACCGATACTGGTGGCTGGAGTGCAGGCAGGAAACTCGGTCCTTCTCCCCTCTCTAGGAGGGCTGGAGGGACGGTAAGCTGGGTGAGCACGGGGACCATTCAGTTCTTTTAAAAGCAGAAGAAAGTTGTATTCTGTGAGCAAGCAGAAAGGATCCAGCTGCTCCCTAAGGATGAAGGTCAAGGACACCCTTTTTAGATTTAGTGATGGGTGAATGGATTCTGATAGAGAAGAAAGCAGTCTGTGAGCTGCTCAAATCAAATGCCCAAGGGGAAACGAGGGGCAGGGCATTCTGCCCTGTGTGATGCTATATATTTTTTAAGGGTTAGCGGTCCAGGGATCATTGTCTTTTCAAATATCCCTGCCCCTACTCCCAGCTGCCTGGGCTCAGAGTTGGGAGTTGGTACACTCCACCCCATGGAATCAAAGCATTTGCAAGCAAAAGATGAATCAAATCCAACTTGGCACATGACCTTTCATGGCACCGGGGGACCAATCCCAGCTTCAAGGGCTCAGCATCATCTTTTTGTGGAGACAAAATACAATGAGGTCTCCAGGAAAGGAAACAGATCTTAACCCTCAGAAGGTTGGTGTTATCACCCCCATTTGACAGATGAGGAAGATGAGGCTGCAATATTGTGATCTATAATTAGAAGCGTGTATCTGGACGTCTTCTGATTTCTGGCACAAGGCTCCTAAAACCATTGGAGTTTCCTAATGATGGAGGACATTAAAGGTGACTCCTGTTATGCTAATAAGGCGACTTTGGGACCAAGCTCAAGGACAGGAGCTGGTTGCATGGAGAACCAACCACGTGATTAGAGGGCTAGAACTTTCAGACCCACCCCTTGACCTCTGGGCTGGAGGTTGAATGAGTTGCCAATGGTCAATGAGTTAATCAATCATGCCTATGTAATGAAGCCTCCACAAAGGATGGGGTTTGGAGAGCTTCTGGGTTGGAGAACACATGGAAACTTGGGGAGAGGGCACATCAGCTCTGCACCTTTTCCTTCAGACCTGGCCCTCTACTTCCCTTCCATCTGGCTCTTCTGGCATTATATCCTTTTATAATAAACTAATCTAGTAGGTAAAATGCTTCTCTGAGTTCTGTGAGTTGCTCAAGCAAACTAATCAAACCCTAGCAGAGGGTCGTGGGAACCTCTGATCTACAGCCAGGTGGTCAGAAGCACTGGTGATAAGCTAGACTTGTGATTGGCAGCTAAAAGTTGCGGGGGGCGTAGGGGATAGGGGGCAGTCCCGTAGGACTGAGCCCTTAAGCTGTGGGCTCTGATGCTGTCTCCATATAGACAGTTTCAGGATTGAGGTGAGTTGCAGGACACCCAGCTGGTGGTGAATTTTCTTGGTGGTATGGGGGAGCCCCCAACACACATACGTTGGGGTTGGATCCAGAATTTTAGTTGGTGAACAGAAGTAGAATCAGAGTTAGAATCTTAGAGGCTAAGAGGGGTTAGGTAACTTACTCCATGGGCAAAGCCAGGGGATAACTAAACTCAATAACTTTAGTCTTGACATGGGGTTTTGGAAGGGAAAGGAGTCTTTTGTATGCCTCTTACTCTCTGCTCTAGAGAACTAATTGCCTCTTTCACAAATAGGAATAGCATCTTTAACCATCACTTTTGGGCAATACCAAGACCCCAGGGCAAAGCAAACTCTAAAGGAGCTTGTTGACTTCAAACAAATCAATGGGCACTCCATTTACCCCTCAAGTTTCCCTGACGTCTCTGATTTGGAGCAGAAAGTGGCAACAGAGTGGGATGACCTGCCCTTCCTGTAAGGTAAGAATTTCTGTTCGTGCCCAGACCAGAGGATGGGGACGAGAGTGGGGCAGTGGGACAGATGTGCTTATTACCATGAGTAGGAGTGGTGACACAAAGACCTCCCCTGCCCGCCAGGGGCAGCCCTACCTCTTCCGTAACCCCCCAGCAGCTGGGGTGTGTCACCAGACCTGGAGCTGTGATCTGCACAGGAGAGATGCAGAATAGAACAGCTGGTGGGTCTGCGCAGAAGCAGAGAGAAGCCTGAGAACATGGTCTCCGGAATGCTCAGAAATCAAAGGGAGAACGAGGGGCTATGGAAGCTCCTAGCACTGGGGATCCGTTCACCTGGAAACAAACTCCTGGGAGGGGCAGGGAGACACCAGCTCATGCTTGAGGTATGAAAATGATTAAATTCACGACTGTGTTGAAGCATGAGAGAGGCAGGGCAATTACAGACACTGAGGGATCTGACCCAGACTAGGGGTGGGGATCAGCAAAGGCTTTCTCTTGACTGGACCTTAAGTGAAATGCTACGGAGTAAGAGGTGGAGTGGAGCAGGGCAGGGGCGTGGTGATCAAAACGGAGGGTTCCCCTGCAGATCTGGGTGGGGCGGGAATAGGAAGAGCGAGGTCCATTCTAGAACTCCGAATATAAACACAGAAACGCACAGCTCACCTTTCAGTCTATACTCATCTCCCCTATCCCCCCACCAATACCCTGGTTCTACAAATCGGGTTTGATAGAAGGACAGATGCATCTATGTTCAAACTGCGTGAGAACCTCTGTCATCAATTAGTTCCTCTGGGCTCAGGAAGAACATGCAGATAATTTAGTATAATTGCATTGGCTAAAGGTTGAGTATCTTGTGTGTGTGTGTGTGTGTGTGTGTGAGAGAGAGAGAGACAGAGAGATGGAGGGGGGGAGGGAGAGAGAGAAAGAGGGAATAAATCTATGAATATCTATTCATGACTTGTACTTTGCAGATTTCTCTGCAGCACTGGAAAGGGACCAAATAGAGCAGATGAACAGTATCTGTATTGTCCTATTTAAGAATTCGTGAACATTGTGGTTTAGAAGTTCTTAGTTTTTATTTTTTGTTGGCGTAGCCATATTCAGTTCTTAGATGGGCCCTGGGATAAAATCGTCATCTGTTGGTGACATCCATACAAAAGTTTACAAATCATTATCTTGTAAGATGCTCTTGACCTCCCCATGAGGCAGGTCATTCACTAAGACATGCATCCATTCACTTACTCATTCAACAAATATTCTTTGAGTTTCTACTACATGCCAGGTAAGTTTTTAAGTTCTGGGACTGGGGTGTGTATAACCAAAAAGGTTCTTGTCCTTGTGGAGCTAAAAATGTGTGTGGGATAGATGATTTAAACATAAACATAAATGAGTAAATGAAATGATGGTGTGAGACGATAGCCACTGGGTGGAGGGATGGATGATTGGGGGTAGCAGGCAGTGAAGCTGAGGAGGGGACATTAGAGCTGATCTTTGAAAGACAAGGAAGAGCTGGCCAAGGGAAGCTAGAAAAAGCTGGATTGTTCTAGCAGAAGTGTTCCAGATGAGACAATACCAATGGGAAATCTCAGAGAGGCTGAATGGCTCACCCAAGGTCACACAACTCAGTGATGGGTTTGCTGAAGATTCGACCCTGAGTCTTTGAATAAGTCAAGGGCGCTTTTCAAATGCTGTCTTCTCCACGCTCTTTCCAATGATCTCCTGCCTAACCTTCATACTGCAGAACTACAGGGTGCTATGACATTATTCCATCTTTCTTATTTAAACCTCAGTGGTTGTCATTTTAGGTGGTGCAGCTGACTGAGCACGTAACATTTCTTTAATGGTACAAGTTATGGAAACTCATGGAGATGGGAATGCAGAGAAGAAGATCACAGCTTTCTCCCAGAGAGGCTGAGGGCTTCTAAGGCCCTCACTGTTTCCCGCCGGCAGCGTGAAAATTCCTTTTTCCATTTTCAGAAAGTTTACTTCTTTCCCTCTTTTTGTCCCTTTCCCACCTAACTTTTCTGGAAGATCTGGATACCTGTCTGTTGTAGGTATCTAATGCAATAAACCTCCAGAATGTTCCTGAGTTTGCGGGGAGAACAGGTGATGCAAAGGTAGATTTCCTATAGCACCTTACATCCTTGGTTGGCAAAATTTGTGCAAAATATTTTCAGCTTTGCAGGTCCTGCAGGTCTCCCTTCTAATGCTACTGTCCTGGGAAGCCAGCCATGGTCAATTTGCAAATGAATGGGGGTGGCTGGGTTCTAACAAAACTTTGTTTACAGAACAGGAGGTGGGCTGGATTTAGCTTGGGGGCTAGAGTCTGTTGACCTTTGCCCTCCATTATATAAGGCATCCTGGGACAGGGAGGGAGGAGGAAGCTGGACTCTAAAGCCTGAGCTGATGGTTTGATAAACTGTAATAAACCAGAATGTACTGAATTAAGAATTAGGAGACCAGCCTCCAGACTGCTTGGCCATTAACTTGCACCATGGCCTTTAATAGGTCCTTCAACCCCTCTGGGTCCAGTTTACTCCACTGGCAACTTAGTTGGGTATTGGATTAGCTGAATTCCAAAGTCTATCTCTGGCTACTGTATCCTTAGCCCATTTCAAACTGAGGGCAGCAGGCCTCAGAGAGGCATTGGGGTAACCGAAACATTTCCTGGAATTTATCTGCCATTGCGTGTAGTGATTTCAATGTCGATTTAATGCCAGCAAAATATGCCATGTGGGTATCCAAATGCAGATGCCACTGTGATTAGCAAAATGCAAAGTCATTTAAACATTTGCAGAATTCATAGTGGCTTTCTGGGACGATGCATTTTCTCCAACAGACACTAAAATGCAACTACTACTCCATGAGGGTCTGTTCAATTTTTAATGTGCAAGAGGCATTCTCATCCTCAAAGCTGGGAATGCCAAGGCCCTGTCCTTGAAGTCAGGCAAACCTAGACTGGATATCCAGCACTGCCCTGCACGGGCTCTGGTATCCATCCTTTTGAAGCCTCTATTTTTTATCAGTGAAATGGGGATAATAGGAAGTAATTCCTAGTTTTATTTTGGGAATTAAATGAGAGAATACAGACAGAGCAATCAACATAGTGCCTGACATACAGGAAGCACATATTAATGTTTGCTATTATTTTTGAGATGATGATAATGATGAATATTAATAGTTATTGCCATAGTAGCAGCAATAGGAGTAGGTG
Source organism: Phacochoerus africanus (assembly GCF_016906955.1). Classification (NCBI taxonomy): domain Eukaryota; kingdom Metazoa; phylum Chordata; class Mammalia; order Artiodactyla; family Suidae; genus Phacochoerus; species Phacochoerus africanus. The sequence continues at coordinate 39,399,979 of NC_062548.1, forward strand.
TGGTAATAAAACTGACAGTATCAACAACTATTTGAGGTAATGAGAGCCATCGTATGTCATAAGGGAATATTTTAGACAATCGGTAACTTCACTGAGATACCACCAAACTACCTTTGTTTTTCAAAAGACCCATTTTCTCTCAAACATCCTAACTTAGACCCCTAGGATTGTGAGATTCCTTGGAAACTCCTTACTCTTCACTCTGAAATCCATGATTTGGAAAAGGGGTGTTGGATATAACTCCACTTGTGCAGCACTTGTTTAATAGAACAAAACCACAAGTGCAGTGAGTTACAAGCAAAAATGAACACACCACTTTATATTCCAACACAGAGATCAGCGGGAGACCCCAAAGGCTGCCTGTTGATTTCCTGAACATACAAAGAAAATAATGGTGGTGGTGATAAAAGAGCAACAGAGGGCATCCAGTCTGCCTGAGTGACCCAGGCAGGTCTGTGCGTGGGTGTTCGGGGCAGGGCGAGTGGCTGGGAGCCACTCAGTCAAAGACTAGAATAGGGGACTCTACTCTTGGAAAATTTCCTATGTGAGGTTTTTTTGTCCCCCCCCCCCATGAGTTTTTGTGTCTGTCAAGCAGTAAGGTCATGAGATATTGTTATACATTTTAAATAAAGAAGATGTCTAATTGATTGAAGGTTGGACGCGGCAGATGCATTTATATATTAGAACCCTGGAGTGCCTGCTATTTATTTGTGTGTCTCCGTTAAACCCTTCATTTTACTTAGTTTTATGTAATTCTTGCAATAAGCCTTTGAGCTGTATCCATACCCCACTATTCAGATGAAGAATTGATCAGGAGGCATTGAGCCGCATGATGTGACTGTCAGAATCCAGGTTTGACTAATCCTAGGGCTCTCAAACTTCTGTTTCTTAACATTGATTTGAGGACCATGTGTGCCACATCCCCTAGATTTCTAGCAAAAATGAGGACTATCACACCCCATCTTACATTTACTGATTAAGCATCTCAACCAAGGGGAGTTCCTGTTGTGGCTGATTGGGTTACAAACCTGACTAGTATGCACGAGGATGCAGGTTCAATCCCTGGCCTTGCTCAGTGGGTTAAGGATCCGGTGTTGCTGTGGCTGTGGTATAGATCGGTAGCTGCACCTCTGATCCAAGCCCAAGCCTGGGAAGTTCCATGTGCTGTGGGTGCAGCCCTAAAAAGCAACAAAACAAAACAAAACAAACAAAAAAGAATCTTGACCAGGAATCTGCATTTTAAGTAAACTCCCCAGGAGACTCTTGCACACAAACATTTTGAGAGTTACTGCACTACAATGTCTTATCTGTTAAGATATGTACCACCTAATATTCTAACTCTGTGCTTAGGTATATGGGAACTGGCAGAATTCCTTAGGTTTTCGGTTACCATTAATCTTCCTCCAGCCAAGGAAACGGAAAACAGGACAGTTTTTCTTTTACCTCTACCTTGGAGGATTATTAATCATATGATGTCAATGGCTTTATTACACAGTGTGGCCAGGGATATTCCAAATATTTATAGTATTTGGCGCTATAGGATATCTCCTATGAATCACTGAAAACATTACAACTTGAAAATAACTTCAAAATAGTAGAGCGTTCTTTAGGATTACCATGAAGCAAAATTGCTAAGTCAGTTGGATATTAAATTTGTGGGTTTATAAAGTTAGATGATTCACTTGAAATACTATGCTTGTAATTCAAGGCAGTTGCCACTAGGGGTCAGGGATGTCCTCTGTGTATAATTTGATGGTCAGATTAAAAGTTTTTCCTTTAATAGGTTAAATGAAGAAATACAGATTGGAATAATAGAATTGCAGATGTTTAGACCTTGAAGAGACCAAGGAATCAACTAGGAAATCTATGCACAACAAATGATTAGTCAGCAGGACATCATTTTAGGAGTCTTAAATAAAGCTCTGAACTCTGTTGCCGAAGCCAAGGACCCCAACCTGTATTCAAGAATTCTCCTTTGAGTCTGCCTTCATTTTGCCTCTTTCTCTCTCTGAGCGGTCTTAACTCTATGCTTTGGTGTGCCCTACCCTTTCCTCTGTCCTTAGTATTTGTTATGGGCTGAATTGCCACCACACCTCCATTCACATGCTGAAATTCCAAGCTCTAAGACCTCAGAATGTGACTGTACTTGAAGATAGAGTCATTATAGATGTAATTATGTCAACATGAGGTCCTTAGAGTGAGAATCAACCCAAGAGGATGGATGTCCTTGGAAGTAGAGAAAATCTGGATACAGACAGGTGCAGAGTGAAGACAACGTGGAGCTTGACGTCAACCAGCCAGGGAGAGAGGAAGGTGCTAACCCTGCTGACACCTGGATCTCGGACTTCCAGCCTCCAGAACTGTGAGAAGACACACTTCTGTTGTTGAAGCAGCACAGTGTGTGGTACTTTGTTATGGTCGCTGGAGCTAACACACTATTTCTCAGTGCTGTGATTCTCTCTGGGTCTCTGTGACTCTTGGTTTCTCTCTGCCTCTTTCTGGGTATCCCTGTGTAATATTCTCTGATGCCGTTATTTCTGTTTCTCTTTCTTTCTGTTATCTCTCTCTCTCGGTTTATCAATACTCTCTTTCTGTCTCTATTTCTCCTCCCCTCTTTCTCTCTCTTGTTTCTCTTATCACTGTCTTCCTTGGATAAAACATGATCACTCCTGTGAAATGTTTAGAGCAGTGCTGGTCATGTAGAAATTACTTGAAAAAGCTGCTTATTCTGTTCTTTCTCTCTCTCTTCTTTCCTTCTTCCTGCTTTCCCTTCCATTCCTTTTCACTCACTCCCTAACTGGACATAAAATAAAACTGGAATTTATTTTTCAGGATTTATTGCCCTACTGAATAAAGTTTTATGGCCCCCCATTCTAATTTTAAAGCAACTCACTTGACTGTTTTACATTTCTCAAAGGGGGAGAGAAAGGGAGACTAAATTGAATGGCCTTGTGAAAGGGACCTCAGTTTGATTTTGTTTGTTCCTTTTGACTATAAATCTTTAGACCAGTTGATCTCACATTGCACTAGGCCTAGATTCGCACAGGGGGCTGGATAAATATGTACATTTTTGCTCTTTCCCTCCAAGTTTTGAATCAGTGCATTTGTGTTGGGGCCCAGAGCTACATATTTTAAAAGATTTCTGGGAGTTCCCATCGTGGCACAGCAGAAATGAATCCGACTAGAAACCATGAGGTTGTGGGTTCGATCCCTGGCCTCGCTCAGTGGGTTAAGGATCTGGCATTGCCGTGAGCTGTGGCATAGGCCAGCAGCTGTAGCCCCGATTTGATCCCTAGCCTGGGAATTTCCATATGCCGCAGGTGTGGCCCTAAAAAGAAAAAAAAAAAAAAAAAGATTTCCGAGTGGCTCTGATGAAGGGAATCCTTTGCACATCCTCCAATAATCACAATCTTAGAAAATAAAAAAGGGGGAGTTCCTGTTGCGGCGCAGTGGTTAACAAATCCGACTAGGAACCATGAGGTTGCGGGTTCGGTCCCTGCCCTTGCTCAGTGAGTTAAAGGATCCAGCGTTGCCGTGAGCTGTGGTGTAGGTTGCAGACGCGGCTCGGATGTGGCTCTGGCATAGGCCGGTGGCTATAGCTCCAATTCAACCCCTGGGAACCTCCATATGCCGCGGGAGCGGCCCAAGAAATAGCAAAAAAGACAAAAATAAAATAAATAAATAAATAAATAAAGGAGCCCTGCCTCATGTTCTTTCATTCTAAACAAAAAATAAAAGGAAGCCAGGCTTCACTTTAAGAAGAGGTTGGAAAATATTCCTTCCGAGTATCAAGTTGTAGATTTTTTTTCCCTCTTGTTCTTTTTTTTTTCCTCCCTGATGCAGGACACCCATAACCTTTAATCGCTTGAACAGAGAGATGACATTCCCTTCCAAACTATTTAGGTAGGTGGGAAGGAAGAGTGGGACTCAAGAAATTAGCAGTCACAGGTTTACTTCTTTGGCACCTGTTTTGATTATTGAATTAAGAAAGTTCTGGCAGCTACAACCGGGTCTGCCAGATGTTGAAGAGCACATATCAGGGAGGATGGAAAGGGATGTCAGAAGCTGTGAGGCTCATTCATTTAAAAAATAAACTGTCCGGATCAAGTTCTGTTTAGGCTGTCAGAACTGATTGCGAGCGTAATGAAACATCAAGAACAAAGGGGCACAGAGACACGGATAAAGCCCAAACACACTGTGAAATATAAAAATCTGCTGATTTTTAAGTCAACACCCCTGAGTGTCAGCTTATCAGCTTGTGGAAACCACAGACATGTTGAAAGCAGTCCATTTTTCCCGCAGTTTGGTGCAGATCCGTCCACTGCTTTTATGGAGGCTGTGAAAAAATGCACTCAGGGGACTGATCTGTCAGCCTCGGGACGAAGGGAGGGCCACAGCCTCCCCCCTCCCCACCCTGAGAGATTTTTGGGAGATAGATGGTGATGGGAGAAAAGGCAAGCTCTCTGTTAGGGATGGAATCACTCAGCATTGCTCTAGAATAAGCTGGCACCTGCTTCCATGAATTCCGAGCATCCATTACAAACACACACATACACAGAGATGTACCCTCCTGCAGCACACGCACACACATGGACACCCATGCATGACATGGGCACATACGCATACACAGATACACATGGACACACACACACATTCCTCCACTCTAGACAGCAAACAGTTTCACAGATTTGAACGCGACTGCATTCGTGGACAATACCATACACAGGAGGGAGCAAGCATCTTTCCGAGCCTCTGGTCCAGCCTGCTGGTGGGATGGGAATCTGGAACGTCTACCCAGAGTGGATGGGCAATCTTCCTCTGGGATGCTGGGGAGTTACTCCTTTCAAAAACGCCATCGCTACCCCAGCACTCTGTTCATTTCTTGGTCCCACCTTTCAGGACAGCTAATGGCCTGATCCCACCTGTCAGCCACCTCCTGCACAGGCGGATTATTTTGTGGACCAGGAGGCTTGTCTGAGGAGCTTTTCAAGGACCTGCAAAGCTGGGTTGGATGGAGTTCCCCCAAAACATCTAGAATTCACCCTAATAATACTGGAACTGGGTGTCCACGGAGGCTAGCTGGTGGTTATCAGAGATTATGAGAGACTCCAGAAGAAGTACCATCTATCTTCCTAAATCACAAGTAATTCCATGTGGAATCCAACAATTTAAAACACTATTTTATCTGTGTTTAATCAACTGCTTACATTCAGGAGCAGAATGTGAAATTTACATGCATTTCAAAGAAGAAAAGAGTAGTGACCTGAAAATTGACAGACCTTCATGTATTTTTTTAAGGGGGGGTGTTGATTATTGTTTACATTTTATGTTATGAATTTTTTACTCCTGGAGTTTTTGTTGCTTGCAATTTTTGAGCAAATAAATGCTTTAATCTATTTTCCAAATTTGTTTATATACATTTATTTGTCATATTTTCTAAAAGACTTTATTGTTTTAGACTAGTTTTAGGTTTACAACAAAATTGAGAGGAAGGTATAGAGATTTTCCCTATATACCCTGCCCTCACACAAGAAAATGCATATGTGTTTACTCTTCAATAATTTTCGGTCAATACATTCACCTGTGTAACCAGCACTCCAACCAAGACAGAGCACATTTCCATCCCTCAGTAAAATTACCCTGATGCCTCTTTGCAGACTTTCCACTTCCTTTCCCTCCAAACCACAGATCTGATTACAATTTGCAATAGTTTACTTTGCCTGTTGTGGAAGTCATACAATAGAACTGTAGTATCTGGGAGTTGCCACTGCGGCTGAGCTGGTTAAGAACCTGACAGAACGTCTGTGAGAATGTGGGTTTGATCCCTGACCTCGCTCAGTGGGCTAAGGATCCACTGTTGCCACAAGCTGTGGTGCAGCTCAGATCTGGTGTTGCTTTGGCTGTGGCATAGACAGGCAGCGACAGCTCTGATTCGACCCCTAGCTTGGGAACTTCCATATGGCGCAGGTGCAGCCAAAAAAATCCCCCCAAAACTATAGTATCCGTATGTTTTCAATCAAGATAATGTTTTTGACTCTTCTATACATACATGTTATGCACATACATATATATGCATAGTTAATTTCAAATATATATATCCTCCAATATGTTCATTCACTGATGGATGGGCATTTGGGCTATTTTCAATTCTTAACTATTACGAATAAAGCTGCTAAGAAAAAAACCCCAGTACTGGTCATTTTTGAAGATGCATTTTTTTTTATTTTTCTTGGACAATACCCAGAACTATAATTGTTGAGTCATATTTACATTTAGCTTTGTAAAAAGACTGCCCAACAGTTTCACGAAGCGGTCATAAGACATGGCATCCTAAGAAGTGATGCAAGAGAATCCTATGAAGAAACCTTATTGTCGCCAGCACTTAGTATAGTCCGCCTTTCCAGTACAGTGCATATGCAATGATCTCTCATTGTGGTTCTAACCTGCATTTCCCTGGAGATGAAAGTGCTGGCCTTTGCATACACTTCATATATCTTGTGAAGTGTTCATTCAACCTTTTGTCCATTAAAAAAAAAATTTGTTGTCTTTTTATTAGAAGGTTATAGCAGTTCTTAGTATATTACGGATGCAAGCCCTTTTCCAGATATATTGTCTGCAAATATTTTCTCCAAGTTGTTGTCTTGCTGCTTTTGTATTTTTAGAAGTGTCTTGATGAGAAATGTGTAATGCGGATGCAACCCATGTCCTCTTCTGATCAGTGCTTTTTACGTGGCCTCTCTGAAGTCTGCACCCTTAGGTTCTGAAGATATTTGCTTTTGTCTTCATCTAGAAGGTGCATCGTTTTAACTTATATACTTGGGTTTATGATTCCTTTTGAATTAATTTTTATGTGTGAAGTAAGACAGGCAATTGAGGTTCAATCTTCGGTGTGATTAAGGGACTTTTTAAAGATTTTTTTTTTCTAAATTTTCAGTCTGTGAAATACAGCTTTTTGCATATTGACCTTGAAATCAGTGGGCTTGGAGAGTTTATTCATTCCTTTTGTTTTGGGCAGATTCTTTAGTATTATCTTGTAAATAGCCCTCTTATCTGTAAATAAAAATAATTTTATTCTGTCCTTTCCAACCCTCATGCTTTTTATTTCTTCTGTGTTTTATTGCACTGGTTAGGACCTCCTATATATTGAAATAGGATGACAGGGGTTAATATTTCACCATTGAGAACAATGTTAACACTCAGGATTGTGTGTGTGTCTTTCTGTTACTTCTTTGGTTTTGTAGATACCTTTTTTTTATCAGACAGAAAATAATTCTCTTCTTGTCTCAGTTTGCTGGGCATTTTTATCATAAACAGATGATGAATTTTGTTAAGTGCTTTCCTACATCTGTTGGGAGGTTCATATAAGTTTCCTCCATAATTTTGCTAATATGATGTTACACTAATTGTTTTTCACATGTTAAATCAACCTTGAATTCCTGGAATACACCTCACTTGATCAAGATGTTATACTTTTAAAATTACTGCTGGATTTGAGTTGCTAATATTTAGTCAAAAGTGTCTACTTTTTGTTTTGTGTGTGTGCTTTTTAGGGCTGCCCCTGAGGCATATGGAGGTTCCCAGGCTAGGGGTCAAATCGGAGCTGCAGCTGCCAACCTATACCACAGCCACAGCAATGCGGGATCCAGCCGCATCTGTGACCTACACCACAGCTCCCAGCAATGCCAGATCCTCAACCCACTGAGCAAGACCAGGGATCCAACCGGCATCCTCACGGATACTAGTCGGGTTTGTAACCTGCTGAGCTACACTGGGAATTCCTCTACCTGTATGTTCATGAGGCACATTGGTATGTAATTTTTTTGTTTCGGTAATGTCTTTATTGAATTTTGGTATTAAAATTATGCTGACCTCATAAAAGAAGAGAAGGATTGTCCATTCTCCTCCACATTCTGGAAGGAGATTTAGTGGCACTGGTATTAGTTTTTCTTTAAATATTTGCTACAATTCACCAGTGAAATCATCTGGGCCCAGAGTTTTATGTGTGGGAAGCTTGGTTAAATTACAAAATTCGACTTTTGTAACAGACAAAGTACACCTCAAGCTTTAAAATTTCTCAAGTCAGTTATTTGGCGCTTTCAAGAAATGTGTTCCTAGCATCTAAAATGTCGAACTTACAGACCCAAAGTATTTACAATATTCCCTTATCATGCTTTTAATATCTTTACTATCTTCTCTTTCATTCCTGATATTGATCCCAACTGTTTTCTCTCTTTATTCGTGATCCGTCTTACTAGGTGCTTATCGGTTTGTCTTAGTCTTGTCAAAAGATCAATTTGGGGCTCTGTTAAATTTTCTTCATTTTAAAATGTTTTCTATTCTATCAACTATGTTTATTCCCATTTCTTTTTCTTCTTTTGCATTTAATTATTTCTTTCTCCTTTTTCTAGTTTCTTTAGGTAGAAGTACAGAGGACTGATTTTCTGCCTTTCTTCTAATATGCTGAAAGAAATCCTGTGTGGCTTGACCGGACATTGCCTCAAGGTGTGATCCCAATTTTTGCCCTCGGGCCCCATTCTCTGCCACTGCAGGTGAGAATCAGGCTCTGTGTTTCTGGCCCTGTCTTGGCAGCCTTGGCCTACTCTGCCCCCTGGGCAGGTAGTGAGTATCAGAGACTTTCCAGTTGGCTCCACTATAAACATTCATTTTTTGTTACCACATTGAGTCTTTACAAATCCATGACACATGTATACTATCCTTGTATAGTATAACAAAACTATAATTCAAAAAGATACATGTACACCCCTTTGTTCACTGAAGCACAATTCACAAGAGTCAAAACGTGGAAACAACCTAAATGTCCAACAATGGATGAAAAGATTAAGAAGATGTGGTACATATACGCAATGGAATACTACTCAGCCATCAAAAAGAACAAAATGATGCCATTTGCAGCAACATGGATGCCACGAGAGATTCTTATACTAAGTGAAGTCAGTCAGAAAGAGAAAGACAGATACCCTATGATATCACTTATATGTGGGATCTAAAATATGGCACAAATGAACCTATCTACAAAACAGAAACAGACTCACAGATATAGAGAACAGATTTGTGGTTGCCGAGGGATGGGGGAGGGAGTGGGATGGATGGGGAGTTTGGGGTTAGTAGATGCAAACTATTCCATTTAGAATGGATAAGCAATAAGGTCCTACTGTACAGCACAGGCAACAATATCTAATCTCGGGATAGAACATGATGGAAGATAGTATGAGAAAAAGATGTGTATATAGATGCATGAGTGGATCATGATGCTGTATGAAATTGACACAACACTGTAAATCAACCACACTTTAATACAAATAAAATTAAAAAGCTACAAGGATATATTGTACAGCACAGAGGATATAGCCAATATTTTATACTAACTTAAAGTAGAACATAATCCTTAAAAATCATGAATCACAGAGTTCCCGTGGTGGCGCAGTGGTTGACGAATCCGACTAGGAATCATGAGGTTGCGGGTTCGATCCCTGCCCTTGCTCAGTGGGTTAAAGATCCGGCGTTGCCGTGTAGGTCGCAGACGCGGCTTGGATCCCGCGTTGCTGTGGCTCTGGCGTAGGCTGGTGGCTATGGCTCTGATTAGACCCCTAGCCTGGGAACCTCCATATGCCGTGAGAGTGGCCCAAGAAATGGCAAAAAGACGGAAAAACAAACAAACAAACAAACAAAACCCATGAATCGCTAGAACCACCTGAAACACACACAATATTGTAAATCAACTGCACCACAATAAAAAAAATAAACACATGCAAAGAATGGTGATGACACCGCAGAGATTCAGATTCAATCCTTCCTGACTCTCAGGTCTGATGGAAGCTGTGCCCTGTCTCTGTTTCCCACGTTAAAGGGATCACTCATTGGGTTTCTATACTTTGGCAGATGATTATAGATATGACATCCTTTCTCCACACAGTGGTCTATAAGGTAGGTACTATTTCTACCCATTTTAAAATAAGACAGTGGGGTCAGGGACTTGAGATGTCTCATCCACACTGAATGTAATAAACCTAGGATTCAATATCAGGGTTTTTTGTTTGTTTTTAATTCCAAGTCTCATTCTCTTGACCTGTTCTGCACACCAAGCAGACCTTTTTTTTTTTTTTTAATTCCATGAATGCTATTACATGTATAGCTGTACAACAATGACTGCAACCCAATTTTATAGCATTTCCATCCCAAATCCCCAGCCCAGCCCCCCACCCCCAACCTGTCTCCTTTGGAAACCAGTGTCTCCTTTGGAAACCAGAAGTTTTTCAAAGTCTGTGAGTCAGGATCTGTTCTGCAGAGAAGTTCATTGTGTCCTTTTTTTATATTCCACATGTAAGTGAGAGCATATGATGTGTCTCACTGCCAAGCAGACATTTTTGTTGTGAAGGCCTTGTAAATTCATTGAATGGCCCATCCCCTTAACAGACAAGCAGACAGAAACGGAATTTCACATTCCAAAGGTTGGAAAGCTCACACATTACACCCATTCAAGTAGATGAATTTAAACTTGACCCCCTGTGTCTGTCTTGGGATCTTACAAAGCCCGTATATCTTTGAAAACAAAATTTGTGCAGCCTCAGAGGGCTTACATAATGTACCCAATTTCAGCAGCAGCACTGGGGTTTGAACCGAGGGTGATCTGACTTTCATACAAAAAAGGAAGAAAGAAAAGGAAATATTCAGAGACGACCCAGGAACTTCTTTCACCTGCATGCAGGTGGGTGGTACGCTTTTGAGACATGGCGATCAAGTTCCGATATTCTCAGGGCACTGACTCCATGGTCAGCATTGAATGGAAACAGGAGGGATGATGGGGATGGTGGGTCATCTGAACGGGTTTCCAAAGGAAGAATCTGTGCCATCATGTGTGTTAGAACACAACAGGTCTGGAAGAGGTGTGGAGCTGACCCATTCAGCCTCCGGTTTTTATAGGCAAAGAAACCAAGGTTTCAAGGGGAGCAGTCCTTCTCCTCTCCTGAGGGCATGTGATGCGGAGGCTAATGGTACCACAAAGGCCCTTTAACCGGACGACTCTCTGAGGGGTGTATATGCTGTTTCATTTCTGTTCCGACAAGAACCCGGTGAGATAAGCAGGGCAGACATGTCTGCTCCTAGTGGGGAGTGAAGGAGTGAACAGTAAATTCAAACAGTAAAACACGGGGCACATATTGGGTAAATGCTATTTTTCCCGAACAAGGATCCGCTCCTGTTCCGACCCAGGAGCAGGGTCTGCACTTGAACTCAGAGCGTCTCAATCCACAGCCCGAAGACTTTTGAACAGAACCCCGCATACGGTGGCGTGGAGGTCAGAGGAGGAGAAGATCTCCTTAAGAACATTCTCCCAAAACTTGATCGGCGGTGAATTGGGCAAGTGCCACTCGACCCACCCTGTTGGAGGCTTGTTTTCCACTTGAGCAAAAGCAGGCAAGACTGTGGAATGTCTTCACAGCTGTTTATGTCTTCCAGTAACTTTTTCTAACCTTTTCCCCATCTGCTTTTGCAGTAGGAAAAATCATTTTCTCCATGTGATGGGTCTTGAATATCCCCTTTCCTACCTCCTTGACACTGTACTCCAAGATACGCTACTAAATTACGGTGATTCATTATTCCTATTAAAACAAACAATATCCTCAAATTACCCAGCAAACCAAACAATCGTGAACAGTAAATTCAAACAGTAAAACACGGGGCACATATTGGGTAAATGTTATTTTTCCCGAACAAGAAAAGCTTTCGGCAAAGTGTTTAACTTGAATACAACAAAAGGCAATTTAATTTAGTAATACAGCTGGGTGAAAAATGGAGACCTCGGGTTTAATAAGAAGGAGAGAAAGACACGCATATATCATCCAAAAGGATAATTATGAGAAACTATTTTGTATGATCCAGCTAAATCAAAGCTTCTAATGCTTTCTTACTCCTGTCAAAATAGGGAGATTTAGGGCCTTAAAAATGGGAATTTTGCAGACTTCACTGCCAAGAAAAAATGATTTGTCTCTTGATAAATTACTATTGGGCTTTATACTTGGGAAAAAATACACTTACATTGAAATAAATGCCAAGGAATGGCTACAGAATTTATATTATTCGTTCATATCTGTCACTGGAGTGGTGGTGGGGGGACAGCAGTTCCATTTAAAACGTCTTCTGGCTTGCTGACAGTATGTCTCAAGAGGCAAGATGGAAACCTCCGGCGATGTGGCGGGGGTGGGTGGGGGTGCAGGGCAGACCCCCAGGAGGCTGCAGATATCTGGCCGTGTAGCGGCTTACTTACTTTTCTCATCCTATCACCTCTGGATCTCCCCCTTCAAGGAGAATGTTTGACTATGGACACATGTCTTTTACAGATTCAGAACTTTTTTTTTTTGCTTTTTAGGGCTGCACCCGCAGCATATGGAAGTTCCCAGGCTAGGAGTCAAATCGAAGCTGCAGCTGCTGGCTTACACCACAGCCACAGCAACGCGGGATCTGAGCCGTGTCTTTGACCTACACCACAGCTCATGTCAATGCTGGATCCTTAGCCCACGGATCTAGGCCAGGGATCGAACCTGTAACCTCATGGTTCATAATCAGATTCATTTCTGAGGCGCCACGACGGGAATGCCCAGATTCTGAACATTTCTGTGGCTTCTTATGCATGTCTTAACTTTGCCTTCCAACACAGAAGGGGAACAGGGAAAGGAAAGAAAAGACTTTGGCTGCCACAAAACTATCAGCTTGGCAATTACCTTGAGTTGGCGAGGGCCGTGAATGCCTGACGCTTCATTGCCTGCATCAAAGTCTTGATGACAGGACTGGACAGCACAATGGCCACTGAAGGAGGGACCCAGACTCCAGCTTCCCTTCTTTCACAAGCTGTGCAAACCTCTAGCAAAACAGGCAACAACTCCGGGCCTTAGTTTCCCCATCAGTCGAATGGCTGGTTTGGACAAGCAACATTTTCCGTAACAAGTATTTCTGTAACATACTTCATTTTAGACATGTTTTTAATACAAAATTGTGTGTTCTATAGCACAGATTAAAGAGGAACTGCTCCCGGCAAAGCAGTGTGCTGCTTCTTTTCTTATCTTTCCCCCCTACCTCCTGGGGCCCCCTAAGGTTGATGTACAGAACTCTAGGGCTTCAGGGATTACACGCTGAGAATTACCCACCTGGTTCCTAAGGAGCCATCTAGCAGGAATGCACTGTGGTTCTGGCACTGATCTACTCCCGAAACAATGAGGCTGTGAAATGCTCAGATATTTTGCCAGGTGGTGGTCATGTGGGGGTAGGGGGGGTTGGAGTCTTCTGGACAAATGCCAGGTTCCCAAGGTTTCATGGCCATGACTCATCACAGGGTACTTTCCCCTCCTAGGCGGAGGCGAACACACACAACCGAGTCTTGGGAGCTGTTTCAGAAATCCAAATGAGAATTATCCAAATATCTATCTTCAGAAATTTGGAAGGGTTAGCGCTTGCTAAAGGCCGACGGCCTCGTATTTATCAATCCCACATTCCCGTAAATTCTGGAGTACTTTCTTCTCCAAAGGAAACAATGCAGACACATTGGACTCTTCCAATAGCTGGAATAATGACTCATCTGCTATAAAAACCAGCAAGTGAAAGAACCAAATATATGCTCTGGGGAAAGAAGATTCTGGCTAGTTTCTTTCTTCCTTCCTTCCTTCTTCCTTTTTTGTTTTTGGTCTCTCTTGGTGCTAAAAAAAAAAGAAAGAAAAAAAAAGTGCACCTCTATTTTTAAGTTGAAAATCTTTTTCAAATGTCTGGATCAGTGTTCTGTCTGAGTAACAGTAAGTTAAAGTGTTTCCACCCGAAGCCTTTTTTCCTTGTCATTGTTCACAGAAGACCGTACATTTCACAAAGCACTTTTCAGTTTATAAGTATAGTTTACAACAGACTCTATTGTTTATAAGGCACTATACACGTTCCAAGGCGCTTTACAGTTTACAGAGCCCTTCACGGCTTACACATTCTTGTGTCTAAGCCACTTTATCATTTCCAAAGTATTTGGCATCTTACAAAGACCTCTTACCATCACAAAGCGCTGTGTAGCTTACCAAATGCCTTGCAATTTGTAAAATGATTCCAAGCCCATAACTGGATTTAGTTTTAGCAGATGTGAGTGACATAATCGCATCTTTCTTTGATGATTATAAGGCTCATGCTGGGTATGAGAGTCATAATTATGAACTTGCCTTTACTGAACACAGACCAAGGATCCCATCAATGCTTGTTACTGCCTGATTGATTAAGAATATTACTGCTCTAAGCTTATATAACTGGTGAAGGCCAAGGCATGTGGCCTTGATCAGTGGTTCTCCAGGGGAGTGATCTGACCCATGGGAGACCTTTGGCTGTAGATGGAGACGGAATGCGTTGTCACAACTAGGGGAAAGAATCCTGCTGACATCGAGCCGGTAGAGGCCAGGGATGTTGTTAACCATCCTGCAACTCACACCCTGATTCCCACAACCAAGAATTATCCACCCCACAATGTCAATAACGCCGAGGTTCAGAGGCCTTGGTGTGGAAAAAGGACAGACTATAGACGAGCTGACAATGTCATACTCCTGATCTCTCACACCAGAAGGATGCGTTTGCGTTGCAAGGAACAGGTAGCAGCCTCAAGCTGGCTTAAACATGTCATCGCTGAGATCAAGAGGAAGGTCAGGCTACAGGACTGGGTGATGATGACATGGACCCCCGGCTTTGAGGACCCCAATTCTCTCATTCTCTCCCTTTTCTTTAGCCTCAGCGCATCCTAAGGCTGCTTTGTGGCTGTCACCAGCACACGGGGCAATCTGTCTTTGTTCATATTCAAAGGCAAAAAAAAGGGCTTTTCTTTCCCAGAATCCCAGGAAGACCCTTTATGGGTAAATAAACGCCCGAAGCACACTGTGACTTCCTTAACTGCAGAAGGTCTACTACGAACTACCAGGAACAGAGCCATTTATTTGTTTATTTATTCCTTCCTTCATTTATTCGTTTTGTAGGGCCGTACCTGCCGCATATGGAAGTTCCTAGGCTAGGGGTCGAATGAGAGCCGCAGCTGCTGGCCTCCACCACAGCCACCGTCACACCAGATCCGAGCCACATCTGAGACCTCCCCTGCCACTTATGGCAACGCTGGATCCTTAACACACTGAGTGAGGCCAGGGATGGAACCTGCGTCCTCACGGATACTCATGGGATTCTCAAACCACTGGGCCACAATGGGAACTCCCAGAGCCTTTTACATAGCTGAGGTTCCTTCCCCCTCTGTCCTTTCTTGGGCACTAACTTTTGGCTGATGACTAGGGCTTCTGCAAGAACAAAAACCATAATAAAATCACTTGTTCCCCCTGGAAATGGCTCCAGAGAAACATCTGAGTAGATTTACACACAGAAATGCACACTGTTTCCCAGCCTGGAATTCTGAACTATAAATCCTTCTCCCACACATTACACATGCACACATACACACACGCTCCCTCTTGCAGATTAAAAGTCATATATATCTTGCCAAAGCATTTCTGACATGTAGCTCCAGCATTCGGAGCCTCAGGCAAGCTGTGTGCCTACCATGTGATGGATAACTGGCCAGGGAGGCTGCAAAGCCCAGAATTCAATGACTAGTCAACAGAGCTTGAGACAGTCTGGGCAAAGCTCTCTCTCCCTCGGTTAAGCAACTTGATCAACAGGAAGCAGCTTTTCTGGGGACAAGTGGCTGAGACCAGCACTCTACATTAGAGGTGGAAAATGATTTGTATGGTAGCATCCTCCTGATGAAGCCCATTTAACTGTTTGCACATTTGCTTTGGGGATACCGTTACATTCTGAGGGTTAGTCTTTGGATCATCTCTGTGACATGGAAGGAGCCTATTGGATACTCACCTGCAAAAGCCTTCAGTGGTTCCCGCTTATACACAGGACAAATCAGACCCCTGACCCTGACTTTCACCGTCTGCCCCCAAACGCCTGCTTTCTGCACTGCCTCACTATTTCCCTCCAAGTGCCATCTCATCTACTCCATTCCAAATGATCCCTAAGTTACATTTCAAGTAAGTTTTCTGTGTTCCCGAATTACAGAGTCTGGAATGTAGCAAGGGTTAAAAAGCAACAGACTTGGGTCTAAATTGTGAGTCTACCACATGTAGGTCCCATGACCCTGGAAAAATGACGTATTTAGTGAAATTCAGTTGTATTCACCCAGAAAATGATACTACCGCCTATGGGACAGATGTGAGTATTAAATAAGATAATTACGTAATGATTAGATCCGTGCTTGCTGTGAAGAAGGTCTTTCATAAAGTTATTATCTGTATGTTCTTACCTGCCCGTGTATTGACTTCCCTTGCATGTTTCTATTCCTGCATTATTTGAAGGAAGCTGCACTTTATTTCTACTGTAAATCCTTCAGCGTCTACAGTCCATCCTGTTCCATATGCTCTTGGCTCTTAGTATTTTTCTTTCAGCACTTATCACATTTTGTTTGTTTGTTTGTTTTATAGGGCCTCACCTATAGCATATGGAAATTCCCAGGCTAGTGGCTGGATCAAAGCTGCAGCTGCCAGCCTACACCCCAGCTCATGGCAACGCCAGCTCCTTAACCCACTGAGTGAGGCCAGGGATCGAATCTGCATCCTCTTGGATACAAGGTGGGCTCGTTTCTGCTGAACCACAGCAGGAACTTCCACTTACCACAATTTTAATTTATCCTCATTTGTAGAGGAACTTCCACTTACCACAATTTTAATTTATCCTCAATTGTGTGGTATCTGTTCCCCTCAGTAGATTGCACTGTGCCTAAGAGGAAAGAATGTCTGTCTGGTTCGTGTATATTGTACCTCCATATTCCTTATACCTAGAAAGTTTCTGACACATAGTAAGTGCTAAATAAATATTTAATGAAGGAATGACTGAATGGACAGTTAAGCTGAATTGAGTACTTCACGGTACCAGGAAGGGTGCTCAGTTCTTTATACAGGTAATCTCACAACGGTTGGTACTTTAGGCTTATGATTAGCATCCCTAATTCCGAGTGAAGAAGCTGGGGCTTAGTTGGGGAGGGGGGAGGGGGGATGTAAAGCTGCATAAGGAAATCACACCTCCAAGAAGAAGCAGAGGCAGGATTTGAATTTTTGTCATCTGACTCCAAGCCCAACCTCCTCACCATTATCTCAACACCTTCTCTGCAAAGACGTCAAGGTGTAGGAGGGGGTAAGGGATCCAGGGCTTGGGTAATGTGCGTATTGCATAATCCTACTTTAAGTCAGAGGGAGTTTCCCAAACAGGATTCAGAAAAAAAGGAATCCCTTTTATTCTTTTCAACAGCTTTTCCAGCCATGATGTCCTCTGATCTTCACAGGAGACTGTGCTCTGTGGATGAAAAAACACGGGACTCTGCAGGAGCAAGCACTTTGCTCAAGGTCACTCCTCCAGTCACTGATGTGGAAACACAGAGCAGGAGACGTCTGGAACAACAATGGGTGGACTAATTACCAAGGCACTGCAGTCAGCAGGCCTCCTCTCCCGCTCCCACTGTTTTGGATAGGACCATGCGGTCGGCGCCCTCAGAGACAGCCAAGGATGAGCCCGGTGCTATGGAAAAAGTCACAGACCTGGAGGCCTGGGGCCAGGTTCTGGAGGCAACCACGTGACGTGGATGTGAGCTGCTGGCCCCATTTGCTGAGTTCTGCATTTCCATCTGAACAATGAGACGGTGAGGTTGGATGTTTGCTAAAAGCTTCAGTGGGATGTATGCACCCAACAGCTATTTATTGATTGCCAACGAAGACCATGTCTGCCTAACCGCTACAGTCCTTGTGCCCAGAACAGGTTCTGATCCACGGTAAGTGTTACGCAATTATTAAGCGAATGAGGGATTGTAAATGAATATGATGAAAAAGCAAGTGACACCTAGTCAGTCCCTGCCCTTGGGTGGCAGAGATAGGTAAGCCAACTGTGAATGGTTTTGCCCTCTGCTGAGCACTTTAATTGAAGAGGATGCACTGTGTTTTGGTTGCTCTGCGGTGGTACAACTAATCCAATTTGGGGGACTGATAGGAATTTAGGGAGGCCTTCTTGAAGGAGGTGACCTCTAAGCACCATAACCATGTGTAGGGGTAGCAGGGAAGGGAGACATGGAAGTGCATGGCAAAGCTGAGAGGTGCAGAGGAAATCCGAAAGTTTGGTGGGTCATCCCAGGCAGAAAGGAAAGTTAGGGGAACTCACTGTAGATCAGTTGGGCCCGAGGTTTAAAGTTCAGGTGGGGTAGAGGGGAGAGATGAGTCTGGAGAGGTAGGTAGAGAAAAGATGAAGGGTAAATCTGGACTTTAGCCTAAGGTTTGTGGGGAACCGTGGAAGGATTCTAAATAGGGAGGGTTTAAAAGACATTGCTCTATAAAGAAGGTGTGTATTTTAGAGATTAGGCCCTTGTCAGTATATATAAATAAATGATTTTAAAAAAAGGAAGATGTGGTACGTATGTACAATGGAATACTATGTAGCCATAAAAAAGAATGAAATGATGCCATCTGTAACAACATGGGTGGACCTAGGATGATCATACTAAGGAAAGTCAGTCAGAAGGAGAAAGACAAATACCCTATGATATCACTTATATGTAGAATCTAAAATATGACGCAAATGAACTTATCTATGAAATTGAATTAAACTCACAGACATGAAGGACAGATTTGTGGTTGCCAAGGGGGAGGAGGGATTGCGGAGGGAGGGATTGGGAGTTTGGGGTTGGTAGATGCAGGCTATTATGTAGAGGAGGGATAAGCAATGAAGTTGTACTGAAGGGAACTATATTCGATATCCTGTAATAAAACATAATGGAAAAGAATATGAAAAAGAATATATATGATATATATACATATAACTGAATCACTTTGCTGTACAGCAGAAATTAATACATTATAAATCAACCCTACTTTAATAAAGTAAATTTTAAAAAGACCACCCTGGTTTCAGTGTGTGAAATTCTTTAGGGAGGAAGCTGCAGAGGCAAGAAGAGCTGTTCTGATGCTGTCAACATGGTCCAGGAGGATGTTTGTGTCTACGGATATGAGCAGGAGTGATGGGCATAAAGAAAAGATCATGGAATGAAATAAAGTATGAGAGTGGGCTTTTGAGCCTCCTTGTTAAATTCCAAATTTATAAGCCCCCGGATAGAAGAGCAGAGAAAAGAGATTTGAGGGTGGGAGTGGGGGTGATGTTCTGAATCCCTGGCCACTGGGTTCCTACCTACTACAGGTGGGAAACTGCACCTGGGAGAGGTAGGCAGACTCTGCACAGCCTAGGCCCCTCTCCTCTCTCCACCCATATGCCCACCATGCTGGGCTTTGGCTGGCATGGTCCCACCTGCTGCCACCAAAGGCTCGTCCTGCACTGTTATCTGCAGATTCCATGGCCCCTCTTGCCCTCACGGGGCTGGACTGACACTCTGATCAGCATGACTGATCTCACCATTTCCTTAAGTGATGTCTCTGCTGTTTAATTTACATCCTTAACCCCCTCTCCAGTTCCAAGGCAAATGCTCTGTCAATAGCAACTGTTCCCAGGGATTAGCTTTGGATCTACTTCATTATCATTTTGGAAGCAAAAGCCCCCAAATCTTTCTAAGTACTGAGAAGACAGAGTGGTCCACAGAGAAAAGAGCCCTGGGGTGGCAGGTGGGGCTCTCGGTGCACCTGTGACCTTGAACAAGTCAGTCTAGCCTCATCCAGGCTATGGGGGAAGAAAAGGAAATAGCATTAACTGAGCCCCAGGAGGCAGCCCAGGCTATGTTCCTTCCTCTGTTCTTTCCTTGCATCTTAAACACATTCCTGTGATAGAGTCTGTTCATTCATTCATTCATCATTCATTCTTAATTCAATACACATTTAAGATCAATTGTTCTGTGGTTGCCTGGCTCTTCTATTAGTCTACAAGCACGGTGACGAGCAGGACCACTTTTTATTTTAAACTAATCACGGTCTTCCTGACACAAAGGCTGGTAGGTACTTAATGCAGAGTAAGGAAATGAAACATGCTGCGAGGTGCTGCACTTTAGGAGCCAAGACCCTGGATTCAAACAGAGACTGCTAGTTAGCTCTGAGACCTTGAATAAGCCTCCTAACATCCCGGAAGGTCAGTTTCCTCATCCATGCAACAGGGGGACCCATAAAAAATGGACCTAGGCACACACACGTCCACGCAAAACAAGTGAATTTCTGACACACTGGTGGAGAGGAGGAAGGATATATTAGCGTTTTAATGCACAAGGTCATGCTTTGAGAGGTGGTCAAGTTTGAAGAGATGAAATCTTGTTTGCTGGTAGAATCTGCACTGGGAAGAATCTGGAAGACTGGACCATGCTCTCATTGAGGACTGAGAGAAGCTCATCCTTAGCAAGGACCTTCTCCCAGAAGTGAAGATCCCTGTGGCTTTAGTATACGGTGCACGGATGACAGAAGCATCAAAGACAAAGAGGCAAATGGACACCCCTGGGAGGTGGATTCTGTGTGGACTCAAAGGAGCTTTAAGAAACTAGTAGAGGCATGGCGGTCACAGCCACCAGATTTCATGGGCACTCACGATCGGCTGTGGGTCTGTTTCTTCCTGGAAAGAGACGATTCATCCTATTTTAGAAATTGCTCACTGAGGAGTTCCCATTGTGGCTTAGTAGTAACGGATCTGACTAGTAACTATGAGGATGCAGGTTCCATCCCTGGCCTTGCTCAGTGGGTTAAGGATCTGGTGTTGCCATGAGCTGTGGTGTAGGTTGCAGATGTGGCTTGGATCTGGTATTGCTGTGGCTGTGGTGTAGGCCAGCAGGCATAGCTCTGATTTGACCCCTAGCCTGGGAACTTTCAGATGCCATGGGTGAGGCCCTAAAAAAATACAAAAAAAAAAAAGAAAAGAAATTGCTCACTGAGAGGCTATCCATGTAAAACATCTAAGACTATGTCACTATTATCGTAGCTTTGCTATCTTTTGAATATTAAGCCACAGTGAATATGTCCAATGGGCTCCCTTAGTGCAAACACAGGCAAAGAGCCTCAAAGACGCCACCAGTCCCATCATGGGATTTATCCCATCGTGGGATAAATTTAGGTACCGAAGCCCTTCTTTTTTTTTTAACCTTTCTTTTTGTTTGTTTGTTTTTTAAAGTAATTTACTTTTATTATGGTTGATTTACAATAGTCTGTTAATTTCTGCCCTACAGCCAAGTGACCCAGTCATTCATATATATATATATATATATATATATATATATATATATACACACACATCCTTTTCTCACATTATCTTCCATCATGTTCTATCCCAAGAGATTGGATATAGTTCCCTGTGCTGTACAGTAGGACCTCACTGCCTATCCATTCTAGTTGTAACAGTTTCTAAGGCCTTCTGAAGGAATACAATCAGGATTGTTCATAGGAAAACAGATAGACCTGACCTAAGTATTTTCAGAAACACACTGTATGAGTCACGGCTTCCAGAGAAACAGAACCAATAGGATACATGTAGAGATAGAGGGAAGAAGAGATTTACTATAGGAATGGGCTCCACGAGTTTGGAGGCTGAGAAGTCCCATGAAGTGCTGCCTGGAAGATGGAGAACTTGAAAAGTTGGGGGTGAATTCCTTCCCAGTCCAAGGCCCAAGAACGGGAGTACCAGTGCCCCAGGGCAGGAGAAGATGAAGGTCTCAGCTTAACCACTATGGAAAACAATATGGAGGCACCTTGGAAAACTAAATATAGAACTACCGTATGATCCAGCAATCCCACTCCTGGGCATACACTTGGAAAAAACTTTCATTGAAAAAGATACATGCACCCTTAAGTTCACTGCAGCACAAGAACCTAAATGTTCATCAAAAGATTAATAAGGAGTTCCTGTCATGGCGCAGTGGTTAATGAATCCGACTAGGAACCATGAGGTTGCGGGTTCGGTCCCTGCCCTTGCTCAGTGGGTTAACGATCCGGCGTTGCCGTGAGCTGTGGTGTAGGTTGCAGGCGCGGCTCGGATCCCGTGTTGCTGTGGCTCTGGCGTAGGCCAGTGGCTACAGCTCCGATTGGACCCCTAGCCTGGGAATCTCCATATGCTGTGGAAGCGGCCCAAGAAATAGCAAAAAGACAAAAAGACAAAAAAAAAAAGATTAATAAGATGTGGTACATATACACAGTGGAACACTACTCAGCCCTAAAAAAGATAAACTAATGTCATCTGCACCAACATGGATGAAACCATACTAAGTGAAGTAAGTCAGAAAGAAAAAGACAAATCCCAGAGGGTATCACTATTTGTGGAATCTAAGATGATCCTATCTGTGAAACAGAAACACATCAAGGCTAAAGAGAGCGGACTTATGGTTCCCATGGGGGGGGGGGGAATGGATGGGCAGTTCAGGGGGGTTTTGGAAGCAAACTGTTGCATTTGGAATGGATGGAAAACGGGACCCTACGGTACAGCACAGTGTATGATCGGGTCGCTTGGCTATACAACAGAAATTGAAGAAACGCTGTAATTTAACTAAACTTTAACAACAACAACAAAATAAGCAGAGGAAGCAAATTTGCCCTTCCTCTTATCTTTATCTTCCAGCCACGTCCTCAGTGGATTTTCTGATGCCCATCTCTGTGCATGAGGCTAGCGAATTAATGCCTCATCTCGTCTGTCTATACCCTTCCAAACACACCCAGAAAAAATGCTGGACCATCTCTCCGGGCATCCTTAACCCGTAGAGTCAAGTTGACCCAGAAAATGAACCATCGCTTTTTGCAAACTGAATTCCATCAGAAAATTGGGATGAGGCTCAGGGAGGGTGGGAGAACGATCGTGGAGAGGGAAAAAAAAAAAAAGCATCAGTTAGACTCTCTCCACTTCCTATTTAGCCCCTTGGACGAGCACCCAAATCCCCTGCCTGGAGCATCTCTCATTGTTATCTTAAATGACATACATACAGCACCGTCAAAGCCGAGAGAAACTTCTCTGTGGCTGACACATTTCGCAGGGAGAAATGGATTTTAAAACTGTTTCCAACGAACAAATTGACAGTCTTAGCCTCCCCTCACCCAGGACGCACTCCCTGGAGTGCAGCACAGGGGAGGAGGTGGCGGAGGGCTGATAAAATCTAATCCGCTGCTTACAGCATTTGAGAGAGAGTTTTTCTAATCACCCACTAGAGAGTTCCCCCTCCCGACCCAATTTCCTCCTAAATCACATACTAGAGGTCAGAGGAAGGGGTGATAAGCTGTCCGCCATGAGGTGGGCTGAAAAGGCCCGATTCCATTCCATCAGAGGAGTGTCAGAGTTTATAAATGGTCGTGTCTGTCTTTACCGAAAGGGATAAAGTCTACCGGCTCACCCAAAGATGCATGTTTTCAACTTGGATTTATCATCTTTAATATTCTTGAAGAGTGGGAGACAGACAGAGACAAGGAAGGGTTGGGGGTGGCAGGGGAGAAGGGGGTGCAGAGGGTAAGGACAACTGACAGGTAGAAAATAGGGACAGCTGTTCCTTCTGTGAAGCAGAGAGCTGCTGGTGGTGGGGGAGGCAGGCAGCGGGAGGCTTCGGAACCTGCCTGTGTGGGTTCTGACGTAGGGCGTGCCCTCGCTGTGTGAATTTAGGTGAGTTGTGTCACCTCTCTGAACTCAGCTTGGCAATGGGGACAGCAGTAGGATGGACTTATCTCGGGAGCATTTTCGGAGATGTCCATGAGTTTGTCAAGCATGAAGCACTGTGCCTGGCACAGAGCAAGCACTTACTCAGGACGGGCTTGGGTGGACATCAACAAACAGAGCACTGTTATAAAGGATTAGGGTTAAGGGGATTTCATAGACAGAATTCAAGACAGGGAGTGCCACCATGTTTGTCTGAGAACTATGGACCCTGGGAACTGGAAAGCTATGCTGGAACCAAGCTTGATGGGCTCTTGCTCTATCTCTCCCCATTATTATCACTGTCATCTATTTCATGTGCTTAATTCTCCCTTCCTAGGAAATACACTGTTTCCCTTCCTGCACCATTGCATGACCCATCACGAAGGTCTCAAAACGGCACCCACTGCCGAGCAGGGAGGGTAAGAGTCCCATCTCAAATTTCCAGGAGCAATAATCTGATGAGTTCAGCTGAAATCAGCTGTCCACCCCTGACTGGATCTCCAACTCCAGAAAGAAGGATTGAGGATTGAGGGTTATGGTTAAATAAGGAGGTCATACTCAGTGTTCTGCTGGTGGCTTGGAATCCTTAATCGGAATTCCTAACACCCTAATCATCCCGCCGGAAGTAGTGAAGAACACAAGATTCAGAGTCAGACTGTCTGGGTTCAAGCTCTAGCTCAACTATCTCCCAAATGCACATCCTTGG
The DNA here is from genome assembly GCF_016906955.1 of Phacochoerus africanus. NCBI lineage: Eukaryota > Metazoa > Chordata > Mammalia > Artiodactyla > Suidae > Phacochoerus > Phacochoerus africanus. The sequence continues at coordinate 39,424,331 of NC_062548.1, forward strand.
GGAGGTACCAATTTCTCCACGCCTCAGTTTCCTCAGGTATAAAAGGCATATGATAATAAGTTCCTACCCCCTTGGGCTATTCCTCTGGTTAAATGGGACAAACTTGGCATCTCATAATAAGTACTCATAGTAGCAAGCACGTCATCACTACTGTTATTTTTGTTACTGTATAAACAACATGGCTGGGAAAGGCAACTCTGCAGAAAGAGCTAAAACGCAGCATTTGGACTCTCATTGCAAAGAGACTCTACAGCAGCTTCCGAAGCCATCTCGTCCATCCCCCTGGGCAGGGTTTGGGTTTCCTCTCGGTGCTAAATCTGTTTCCTGTGGATGTACACTCACAGCGCCTTTCCCTTCTAGGGGGCACGTGTGGAGCCAGGAATCATCCTCAATCTGTCCTAACCACATGCAGCCTGATGCCACCACCACCCTCCCTGCCCTGCTTCCTTCCCCTGCTGCGGTGTCAGTGGTGGGTGGTGATGGAAAATCAGGAGAGACAGAGCCCATTAGACAGAACTGCAGGCGGAGAAGGTTTGCCAATTATGTTTTGTTTCTTTCTGCTTTCCCTGGGACTTTCAGGATATACAGATTCTTTCTGGCACTCCCCCTGGTTCTGCGCCTATAAAATAAGTTTAATGGCTGAATTTCCTTTAAGATAATCAGAGGCGGTATAATTTATGCATATGAAGAGTATTGTAGCCAGATGTAATTTTGCTCGAAGTTGTGGCATTACAGTTAGAAATGGCTCTGCTGGCTGTGTTTTGTAGAATTTGCAATTTATTTAACAGTTGACTGAGCAGTGACCTCAGATAAAATAACCATAATCAAAGAGCAGTTTTTTTTTTTTTAAAGAGATATGAAAACAAAGGTGAGAGTTGGATTTGGAGAAAGACTTGGCTCCAATGCTGATGGGAAGGAAGAGCAGGTGGCAAGAATTTCAAGGCAGGTGGATACTGTTTAGTTAGTGCAAATGGCAGAGGGATCTTTGACGAGGGGAGGGGGCTGGCATCCTTGATTTAGAAATCCCTCCCCACTCCAGGGCTTTCTGTTTGGAGGTGCATTTGTCTTTGGTTGAAATGCAACAGATTATTTTTGCATTGCTCATAGAGGCTGTACTGTTTCTCATTCTTAGAATTCCAGGATTGTACACGAGAGGTTTGGGAGGGCACCCGAAAGGGTGGGTAGCAGCGTAGTAATAAACCTGTGGCTTCTGAAAGGAGCAACCCCAACCTTTCCCCAAACCTGACATTTTAATAGTCGGCTTCATCTCATAGGGAGAGAAGAAGACCCTTTTTCTACACACCATGCCTGCTTCTGTCTACCTCACTGCCCCCACCTCTGCCCTCACCCCCCAGTCCTTAGAAAAATGGAAGAATGCTTGGGGAAGAGGCCAGGAGAGATGATAGACCTTGTGTCACTAGGGCGTGATGTGTCCAGGCACCAGGCTGCATTCTCTTTTCCTTGCATCCTGTCAGGGGCTGGTCCCTTGGAAGAGATTGTCCGTTTGACGATGCTTCCCTTTTCCTGAATCCACAGGGCCAGGGAGAGCTGAGGACCAACTGGTGCCTGGAGACATGTTTAATGCCCCAACCCAGTCTCTACCATTGAGAGGTGTGCAGTTGGCATAAAGTATTGATAAAGCAGAGGTCCCATCCTCTGTTCCTCACGTGTCCAGCAGGAGCTTCGTGGGAATGGTGGGGTGAAGGGCTACACACTAAGGAAAGGTGTTTCATCTCTGGCTATGAAACTATGAAGATAACCCCCGAGCTCTCAACCTGCAGCCTTAATGTACTCTACCGTCTTCGTCCTGATCTGACCAGGTCACTCCTTTGCTTGGATACTTCAGAGGCTTATCTTGGCCCTTAGGGTCCAGTTAAAAATATTTCATTTGGGCAATCTGAGCTCTTCTGCGATCTGCTTCTGGTTTCTAATCCATGTTTATTCCCTGCAAACCCTGTACCACTATCTCCCTCCAGCAAAGACATAACTACGTTTCAGTGATCCCAAATTTCTTGGTCTTTCATTGGACACAGAATGTCTGAGCTTTTTCCACCTAGATAATTCCTACTCATTTCTCAAAGCTTGGATCAGCTACCCCCTGCTCTAGGAAATCGTTCCTGTCTCCTGATGTTTGGGTGAAATTCTTCCCTCTGTGATTCTGTTAGTGAAAGAGGGGTCTGCTTTTACAGCTGCTCGCCGCTCTGAAGCCAATAAAGGCAAGGTGGGTGGAAACGAAAGCTTGCTTTATTTTGGAGGCTGCAAAGAGGGGGAGAGAGGGGAGGGCGGACTCTTGTCTAAAGACCAACCCCTTCCACACACACTTGACTGACAATGGGCAGGCAAGAGCTTTTATAGATGGAGGGAGGGGGCTATGTGCAGAAACGGCGCAGTCAGCTCTGACAGTCATCTTGAAATCGGTCGTGCATTGATCTGATCAGTGTCATCTTGACTGTTTTAAGTACAGTTAATTCTCAGTTCCAGGGTCCGTTTGTTCCCATTTCTTTGAGGCCAGGTCTTCGTATTGTGGTGGCTTATGACATGACTGATCATCATGGTCAACCCCACCTGGTGGGGTTTTCCATGTCAACCAAACAGCTCAAAGGACCAGGCTCAGAAAACTATCCGTAGCCCTTGAGGAGGAACTAAAGGTCCTTGGCTTTGCTCAGTGGCTACACTATGATTATTTGGTCTTGTTAGTTTTCCTTTGTTTCTGCATCTTCCCACTTCTCCACTTGAACGTATTCTTTTTAAAACAATTAACAATTAAAGCATAGTTGATTTACAATGTCGTGCCAACTTCTGCTCTACAGCAAAGTGACTCAGGATAGGCACTTATTCTCTTCCTTCATGGTCTATTAAGACTATTCTTGGAGTTTCCATTGCGGTGCAGGGGAACAAATCTGACTAGGAACCATGAGGTTGCGGGTTCGATCTCTGGCCTCGCTCAGTGGGTTAAGGATTCAGTGTTGCCGTGAGCTGTGGTGTAGGTCACAGACGCGGCTCTGATCTGGCATTGCTGTGGCTGTGGCTGTGGCCAGCAGCTGTAGCTCCGAGTTGACCCCTAGCCTGGGAACCTCCATGTGCCATGGAGTGCGGCCCTAGAAAGCAAAAAAAAAAAAAAAAAATTATTCTTCAAATAAGGTTTTTCTACAGACAAAAGGCAGGTGGAGGACGTGGAAGGCAATGACCTTAGGGTCCTGCTCTGTTTCAATTCCATGGTCATACTAGCTGCAGCTTTGCTCTGTTCTCTGTGTATCCTCCAAAGCCAGGAGGTTGTCTTGCCTGTAGAAGATGCTCTCTATACATCTGTTAAGTGAAGGCATAAATAAATATTCTTTAAGGCGTGTGGATTGAGACGAATGGATAGGGAGAGGCAAGACAGGTGTGGACACAGGGAAGGAAGAGAAGGTACATGTCACTCCAGGAACTGATACTTGAACGTTGAAGAAGATCAAAAATACACATGCTCTCGAATCTGTATTGCGTATATATTAGGCACAGTACATACTGCCTGTCACTGTGCTAAGAACTGCATTTTCTCACTGAATCCAGATAGTGACACTGCAATATGGCAACTGCTGTTTCCCCTGCATAACTGAGGAGGAAACAGGCTTTGAAAGGTTCTATAGTGACCCTGCAGCAGACCCAAGATCCAAACCTCTAGGCTCTGGAGCTTGTACTATTTTTTCCTTTTCTTTTTAAATATATATATTTAAAAATATGGAATATCTTCTGTACTCAGAAAAGTACAGAAAAAAAAAACCATAAACACTCATCCCCCCACCACGTAGACTTTGACAACTACTAACGTATTTTTTAGAAGTTAATTTTACACCCCATTTCTTTAGTGGTTTTGTAACTTCATTATGCTTTTTGTAGCTTCATTATTCTTTTAAATACATTATAAACATATTTTTAATTTATAGATAACTTTTTCGAAGTTAGAAGATTTTAGGTAAAGCTGAAATCTCCTTTGACCACCACCCACTTCTGATTCTGGTCTCCCCTACGCTTTCTTTTTCTTGGTCTTTTGTCTTTTTAGGGCCACACTCACGGCATATGGAGGTTCCCAGGCTAGGGGTCCAATCGGAGCTGTAGCTGCCTGCTTGCGCCAGAGCCACAGCAACATGGGATCCGAGCCACGTCTGCGACCTACACCACAGCTCACAGCAACGCCGGATCCTTAACCCACTGAGCAGGGCCAGGGATCGAACCCTAGTCCTCATGGATACTAGTTGGGTTTGGTAACCACTAAGCCACTATGGGATCTACCTCTCCTCTACACTTGGAAGTAATTGCTGTTCGAGATCTTTCTTTCGGTACCTTTGTACACGTGTTCATGTTCCTGGAGTAAACGCATAGTGTTTCATGTTTGTGTCCATGTTCTTACATAAGTTACATCAGACGGTAAAGATTGTTCTGAAGCTTAGTGTTGTGTTTCTGAAATCCATCTATACTTATGAACATAGATTTGGTTTATTCCTTTCAACGGCTGAATCACCTTCTGTAATATCAGTGTATTGCGTTGTCCATTCTGTTACTGATGGACCTTTAGGTCATTTTCTTCCTTTTTTTTTGGACCACACCCATGACATGTGGAAGCTCCTGGGCCAGGGATCAAACCTGAGCCACAGCACTGACCGACAAACCGAATTCTTAACTGCAAGGCCACCAGGAAATTCCTTTAGGTAATTTTCTATTTCTTGCTATTATAATGCTTCAGTTAACTTCCATACCCAGTTGTCTCACACACATGTGAAACTGGCTCCCTGGAGTAGAGGCTGAGAAGAAGAAACGCTGGATCATAGAAGAAGCACAGTTGCAATTTTTTTTTTCTTTTTAGGGCCACACCTGCAGCATATGGAAATTCCCAGGCTAGGGTTCAAATTGGAGCAGTAGCTGCCTGCCCACGCCACAGATCAGGGCAACACCAGATCCTTAACCTACTGAGCAAGGCCAGGGATTGAACCTGCATCCTCACGAGTACTAGCTGGGCTCTTAACCTGCTGAGCCACAGTGGGAACTCCCACAGTTACAATTTTAATAGACTCCACCGAAGACACTTCCAAACTGAATATCCTCTTTCATATTTCTTCCAAAAATGTTTAGGATTACTTTTTTCCCTACAGTACTACCCAAACTTGATTTTTGTCAGTGTTTAAATATTCGTAGATCAGGCGAGTAAAAATGGAATCTTCTTGTTTTATTTTGCATTTGGGAAAGTTATTTAGATAGTTGGGCAACTTTTTCATTGGACAAATTTGAAATATTACATTTTATAAATTTAAGGTGTACCATGTGTTACTCTGACAGATTTATGTAGTGTAATATGATTGCCACTGAGGCAATATTTATCACATCACATCATTATAGAAAAATTTTTTTTTGTCTTTTTAGGGCCGCACCCACGGCCTGTGGAGGTTCCCAAGCTAGAGGGTGAATCAGAGCTACAGCTGCCGGCTTACACCACAGCCGCAGCAATGTGAGATTGGAGCTGCATCTGCGACCTACTCCCCATTTCATGGCAACGCCAGATCCTCAACCCATTGAGCGAGGCCAGGGATTGAACCTGCATCCTTATGGATGCTAGTCAGATTTGTTTCCGCTGAGCCAAGAAGGGAACTCCTAGAACAATATTATTGCTTGCATTCATTACATCCCATTTCAATTCCCTCCTCCTCTGTCAAAGCCAGCATCCTGCGGTTGTTTTAAATTACTCCCCCTCCATGCGTTTGGCTTTTATTCTTCCACTAGTTGAGTATGAACTCATTAACAATAAGTAGGGTTTGTGTTTTAGATAGTTACATGGATGGAATTACACTGTATGCATTCTCTTCAGCTGATTTACATGAAACGTTATTTTAATGACACTTTAAATTCTGGAATCATTTCAGATTTACAGGCAAGTGGAGAAGATAGCACCTAGGTTTTCTCCCTGAAAACATCTTTCATCACCATAGTGCATGGTCAAAACTAAATAAAATAAAATAAAATAAAATAAAATAGCGTATTATTATGATGCTAACAATAATAGCCTATTATTATGCTAGACCCCGTCTGCTTTTCCTTAGTTTCCCTCAGAACGCCCTTCCTCTGTTCCAGGATGCAATCTGGGATATCTCATTGGGTGAGCTCTCGCATCTCCCCAGTCCCCTCGTCTTCTTTCTTTTTTTTTAAATAATGATTTTTATTTTTTCCGTTATAGCTGGTTTACAGTGTTCTGCCAATTTTCTACTGCACGGCGAGGTGACCCAGTCACACATACCTGTATACATTCTTTTTTCTCACATTATCATGCTCCATAAGTGACTAGATGTAGTTCCCAGTGCTATACAGCAGGATCTCATTGCTTATCCATTCCAAAAGGCAATAGTTTGCATCTATTAACCCCAAGTTCCTGGTCCCTCCCCATCCCCCTGCCCCTTGGCAACCACGAGTTTGTTCTCCGTGGTCTGCCCTTGTTTTCCCTGACCTTGGCGATCTTGAGTTCCACCCACGTGTTCTGTTGAACACCCTCCTTTGGGGTTGGTCTGATGGGTTCACATGATGACACTGGGGTTATGGGCTTTGGGTGAAGTGTCCTCATCCCATCCTATCAGGGCATTCGTGACATCAAGAGGCCGTCTCTGGGGATGTTAATTAACCCGCTGAGGGTGGCGTCTGCCAGGCATTTCCTACTGGACAGTTACTGCTTCTCCCTTTCCACACCTTCATGTTTTGGAAGCCAGTCACGAAGTCTAGCCCCCATTCGGTGGGTGGGGGTTTTTCAACACCACCTCCTGGGGATGGGTTCTCAATGCATCAGAAATGGAATTCTTCTCTAAGACAAGTTTATCTCTTCTCCTGCATTTGTTTATTTCCTCTGTCTCTTGTTTACATTCGTCTGGACTCATTTATTTTCTACTGTCATTTATTTTCTACTGTGGGTTATAATTAATACCACATGACTTTGTTTTCTTGCCCCAACTGTCCCACTTTTGGCCCCTGGGAGCTCTCTGAAGTTGACACCCTTGTCCCTTGGGCCCCTTCCTTTCATGTTTCGAGCACTTCCTTACTTTCTGGTACCACCCCTAAGATGCTCCATCTCCCTTCTTGCTTTCCTTTGCAGCCATTTCTTCCAGCACCATTTATTTTTATTTTTTTAGATTGTTCTTTATTGTGGTAAAATATACATAACACACATTTGCCATTTTAACCAAAGTGTGGGGCTCCGTGTCCGTAAATTCATCCCCATTAATGTGCAACCATCACTGCTAGACAGATTACTTCATCCCTTTTGATGGCTGTATAGCATGCCCTTACTCGACTGTAACATAATATATTTATTCATTCTTCCATTAGTGGACAGTGAGGTTGATTCCAACTTTCACTGACTCAGGCAGTGCTAACATCTTTTTATCTGATTCCAAATATGCATGATCAAGAGCTTCTCCAGGGTCCATTTCCAGAAGCACTAGATGCTGGGATATGGGAAATCACATCTTCCAGTACTGCAGGTCTTGCCAAATTCATCTTCAAAGTAGTGTGTAGTTTATATTCACACCAGTTACACAGCCTGTGTTTCTACGACCCTGGATATTATCTCGCCACCACTCTGACGGGCAGGTATCCTGTGTTCGTCTGCATTTTTCTGCTTACTTAGCAGGCTGAGCTCCTTTCTACCCGTTTTCTGGCCACTCAGGATTCCTTCTCTGTGAATTGCTTCTACTCATGCTGGGCTGTTCCTCTTTTCTTATTGATCTGTAGGACTTCTTTATATTCTGGGAACGACTCTACTCTTGGTCTTTCTGGGTTGTGAATCTCTTCCCCAGCGGTGGCTGGTCTTTTAACTTTGCTTTGGGTATTTTAGTTTTTGGTCAGACAAAATGTTTTAAAGACTTTATTTTTGCTTATAGGCTTTTAATCCATTCAGAATATAACTTTTTATATGGTGGGAATTAGGAATCTCCTTTTGTCTTCCACGATGTTTTTATGATACATCGTTGATTCCAAGACGTACTTTCTGTCGCCACATTTTGCCATCTCTGAGACTGTGATGCATATTACTATCAGTGCAATAGTGCAGCAGGTTTTCTGGGTTTTGTTTTTGTTTTGTTTTGTTTTGCTTTTTAGGACTGCACCCAGGGCATATGGAAGTTCCCCAGCCAGGGGTTGAATTGGAGCTGCAGCTGCGGGCCTACACCACAGCCACAGCAACTTGAGATCTGAGCCATGTCTGGGACCTACACCATGGCTCACGGCAATGCCAGATCCTTAACCCGCTGAGTGAGGCCAGGGATCAAACTGCCATCCTCATGGATCCTAGTTAGGCCTGTTAACTGCTGAGCCATCCGGGGGAACTCCCAGTCTTTCTCTCTTTAAGTAGGTGAAATAGTATATGTCTTACCGTCAGCGGCAACGTAGGGTCAAGGAAAGGTGGAAACAGTCTAGATTTATCCTAATTCTTGATATCCAGTACTTATCTGTTTCCTTACACAGGCATATTGATCTGCTAATATTTCATATGAATGTTAGTATCATTTTGTCACATTCTGAGAATGACTCATGGTTTTTTTTTTTTTTTTAATTGGAATTGCATTGACTCTATGGTGGTTTCTTTGGGAGGGACAATCACGGTGAAGACACTTTGTCAGGGGCCTGAGGTGATGCACAGGCTGATGTCTGGGGGAAAGAGCTGGATCAAGTGACAAGGTCAGCAGCCACAGACCCAGGATTCTGTCCCCTCCCCTTCCCCAAAGCCCCAATTCTTTCTATGACGGCACATCCCACGTGCTGGAAGAAGCCATCTCCCAGAGCTCAGATACCCCCACCCTAGATGTGTCTGTGCTGTGGCTCAGCAACCACCTGATGGAGAGACAATGCTTCACGCCAAGATACGAATGAACTCTTGGGCTCTTCCGAGTGTAAAACTCCACGAGCCTCCGGGAACACGGTGTGATGTGGAATGCTGAGATGGTAGGCAGAAGCGAGATGCTCCAGCATTGTCCTTTTGCCCGGGGCCAGCATGGAGCCAGGAGGAACAGAATAAAATCTGCCCACGTTGCCATTTGCTTTGTGTGGCTCCTGGGGAGGCCAGTGGATGGCCCCGTTGCTCTTCAGCCGCTCTGTCTTCCCTCCATCTCTTCTTCTCATCCCAAGTACTAGAAAAAGCTTAAAGTGGGAGATGGAAAACAATGGCCTTCAGGTCAACTCCATAGGCTGCTGGTTTTCCTGAAGGAAGTTTCACAGGAACATAGCCCCGCCCACTCATATACATATCGCCTAAGGCCTTTCAACCACCCAGTCCAGTGTTTCCAACAGAGACCATGTGACCTATCCCATCTAAAGTATTTGCTCTCTGATGTTTTAGGGTGGGAGGTGGGGTGGGGGGGTGGCTCAACCCTTTTTAAAGGAAGAGCCTGTTGACACAAAGCCTATTTGTTCCCTGGATTCCAAAACTTAGATTGTCTTTATGATTTGATTCTGTTCCTGGTATAGATTTTCCTTTTCTCTGGAAGAGGTTAGCTGGTCCCTTATAGCCCGGAATAGAAATATGAAAATATGGGTGAAATTGACCCCAGCAAACGGAATCGCTTTCTTTCGGTATCAGGTGGTCCTTGGGAAATTATCTTTGGAAGCGGCAACGGATGCAGGGGCTGCAAATAGAATCAGGGGAGAGAAATTTCAGGGAAACTTTCTAGCAGGGCTAATTTTCTCCTCCCCGAGCTCCATGTGGACAGGATGGCGGTGAAGGATTATTACCGCCCTTTATTAGAAACTCCTTGAGGCCGGCTAAGCGATCAGGTGAAAAGCGGCACTTCAAATTGTTTGTGACCAAATTATTGTTTCTTGACAAAACTCTCTCTCTTGGATCTGAAATTTCTGGCTGCCTTTCTCTGCTGCTCTTCCTGCCTCTGTCCGTTTTACTTCCATCTCTTCCCATGATGCTTTTCTCTATCATCCGGCCTCTGGTCCCTCATTCGAAGTGTCTGAGAGCCAAGGCTTATGAACCATGAATGCTTCTGTCTGCTGCGAACACGCTACTTTTCACACTGAGAGTATGTGAAGCTGCTAACATGAGTGTCCCCGAGATGCTCAACCTTGTCCTCTAGCAGAATACAGGTTAGGTTTTATGGGGCACATCCATAAATGTAAAAGAAAATAATAAACATCAACAAATGAATAAATAAATAAATGGTAGGCGTAAAATTTGAAAATACCAGAATTTGGGAAAAAAATCATCATTAGCATACCAAACTCAGATTTCTTGAGGAGTTCTGCTCAGGTGACATCCACAACTCAATAAACATAATAGCAGGAGTTCCCATCATGGCTCAGCGGAAATGAATCTGACTAGCATCCATGAGGACGCAGGTTCCATCCCTGGCCTCGCTCGGTGGGTTAAGGATCCAGGGTTGCCATGAGCTGTGGTGTAGGTCGCAGACCCGACTTGGATCTGGCATTGCTGTGGCTGTGGTGTAGGCCAGCAGCTACAGCTCCGATTGGACCTCTAGCCTGGGAACTTCCATATACAGCAGGTGTGGCCTTAAAAAAAGACCAAAAAAAAAATTAATAGCACAGAGGATAGGCTAAATAATGCTCCCCACCCCCAAATATCTCTGCATCCCAATCCTTAGAACCTCTCAATATGTTATCTTATGTGGCAAAAGGGGGCTTTGCTGCTGTGGCTTCAGGTCAGGGTCTTGAGATAGGGAGATCATCCAGGCGGGTCCAAATATCACAAAGGTTCTTAGAAGAGGGAAGCAGGGGGGTTAGAGTTCAAGAGAAGATGTGATGATGGAACCAGAGGCAAGAGAAACAGAAAGAGCGAGATTGTGAGATTGATCCTATTACGCTCCCGGCTTTGGCTCTGCAGATGGAAGGGGTCAGAAGACAAACATGTGGATCTCTCCCCCTAGAGTCTTCAGAAGGAAAACAACCCTGCCGACACCTCGACTGCAGCCACACAGACCTGCTTGCAGGCTTCTGATCTCCAGAGCTGTCAGATGGTACTTTCACGCAGCTTTTGGCCAAGACATTTGGGGTTGTCACAGCAGCTATAGGAAACGAATACAACGGATGACATGCATTTCCTGTCTTCCTGGCATTGTGTAAAGGGTGGCATCAGATTTCCATTCCCAATAGCCGACCAAGTCAGGAATTATTACTTCTGCTTTTGGATGAGGAGGCGGAGCAGCCGAGAGGGATTCAACCTGGGTCTGCCTCTCTCCAAGGTTTACGCCCTTCCGAGGGGGCTGCAGGGGGCATCTCAGTCCTGCGCGGTTTGCTCAGAGCCTGCTATTTACTGGTGGGTGGTCCCTCAGATATTCCTTTTGCTATTGACTCTCAGCATGGTGGGGAGATTTCGGGGTTAATGATGGATCATCCGGTGTGGTCCTCCAGTGGGTGACCTTTCCCTGTCCCTCCTTCTCTTGGCTGTCGTTGCTTTATCTGCCTGGATGGAAGGGTGCAGAGAAAGTGACATCTACTCGCTCATTCATCTCTCTGAGACTTCGGCACAGGATTTCCAGTTCACCCAGATCTGTGGACACACACAGGAGATGGAGCCACCACCTCAGTCCCTTCCCTGGAGTCTGAACATCGAACGTAGGCTTTTTCCACTGGAGGAAAATGGCTTTAAAATTTCAGCCACAGAGTGTTCAATTTAGAGGCACAGAGTGAATAGCAACTTTCACAAATAAACCCATGACTGAGAAAACTCCGTCTATCGCAGAGAAATAGATTTATCTTGTTAGTGTTCCTGGAGAATATTTGCATAGCAGGAAAAAGAGCTTTTAACTCGTTTCCTTATCTCGCCTTCTTACGGGAGAGAATATTTTTCCCCCTGAAGGTGTATCTCGCTATTGAATCTGGCGTTTAAAGGAAATGTCATCAGGACCTGTGTTGAAAATTGAATTTTTCCCGATGCCTAAGGATGACTTTCTTTAACTAACTTAGCCGACTGCCAGCCTGAAATGGAGGCAGACATTCTTGGTATGCTTTGAATCTGCTATTCGCTTCCTGTTTCAACTTCTTTGATGCCCAGTGCCGTCTACCCCCACCTCCTCTGCTGCCTGTATGCTGTGCCCGCCCTGCCTTTTTTTCTGTGTTCATCTCTCTCCTTCTGGGATTGAAAAGTCCCTAATCTTTCTCCTCTTGTGCCCGCTTTGGTGCAGGGGTTTCAAAGCCTGGGAAATTGGCAGTTCTTTTTCTCTTCTTGACAGTGTGGGTCTCTGTTTCATCCCGGTACCTGTAGCTCCCTGAACTTTCAGGGAGAATGGCACCTGCCTGCCAAACAGGTAAGACAGAAGGGGCAGGGGACATAGAAATGGAAGGGATGGCTTTTCTTTTTTTTAACCCTCGAGCAACCTAAACTTCCACTGAAACTTTTTTTTTTTTTTTTTGCTTTTTAGGGCTGCATGTGCAGCATATGGAAGTTCCCAGGCTAGGGAGCAAATCGAAGCTGCAGCTGTTGGCCTACGCCACAGCCACAGCAATGCAGGATCTGAGCTGAGTCTTCGACCTACACCACAGCTCATGGCAATGCCAAGTCCTTAACCCACTGAGCGAGGCCAGGGATCGAACCTGCATCCTCATGGATCCTAGTTGGGGTTGTTACCGCTGAGCCACAATAGGAACTCCCCATTGAAAGTTCTTAGTATGCCTGTTTCTAAAGCCACTTCTGATTCTGATTTGGGGAGATGTCAGCTCATTCTAGGAATGAAAGTTAGATGACATCCTTGCAAATATAGGGTCCTGACAGCTCTGCCCTCCCAGAGGTGGAGCCTCAGGTAGACTTGGCTCCAGGTAGCCTGTCAGTATTTAGGAAAAGATGAGGAAAACCAAGCAATGAGATAGGTTATATCACCAGATGCTTTGCTGCCAGGTAGAAAACAGGAGGCCCTTTTTGGTCAAGCAAAAGGCTTTGTATGCTGTGGCACATCCCTGCTTGTTTAAATAACCTGAACATAAAATCAGGGACTGTGAGTTGGGACTTAGGACCCTGACTGTGTATGGGCCCTGGAAGTCTTGCACAGCTCATAAAACAGAGAATGGGAAAAAGTCCACGCTCTGGGCTGAAAAGACTCTCCTTTGGATAAAGTGACCACATAATTTACGGTCCAAGCCAATTCGACCTAACACTTCGAATTAAGGTCAAATATCTACAGAGTAAAGGCATGCATCTTAAAGGCACATCTTGATGAATTCTGACGCCTATGCATTCGCCCGTGTAGCCGCCCCCCCAGGTGAATACAGAGAACACTGTCATCAGCCCAGGAAGCTCCATCGTGACCCTTTCCAGTCACCACCCACTGTCCACAGCCCCCAGAAGAGTCACCACTTTTCTGATTTCTGCCTCCCTAACTTCATTTTGCCTGCCCATGACACCATATAGAAGAAGCTCTTCTTTTTTTTTTTTTTTGTCTTTTTAGGGCCGCCCTGTGACATAGGGAGGTTTCCAGGCTAGGGGTCAACTCGGAGCTGTTACTGCCAGCCACAGCCACAGCCACGCCAGATTTGAGCGGCATCTGGGACCTACACCACAGCTCACGGCAACACCGGATCCTTAACCCACTGAGCGAGCCCAGGGATTGAACCTGCAACCTCATGGTTCCTAATTGGATTCGTTTCTGCTGCACCACGATGGGAACTCCTAGAATATGCTCTTTTATATCAACTTGACCACAGCAAAGAATCAATGGATGCAGCCAGGATGGATCTTGGAAACAGTGATCTGAGGGAAATAAACGATGCTGTTTGAGAGTGAAAAAGCTCACGATTCTGTGTAGGGACAGCAGATATAAAAGGGGATGACTGTTTTGGGGCATTGGGACAAACGCTTAATCTGATCATCAGAAAACAGACACCTCAAGCCCGTGCTTGGCACAGCCCAGGCATAATGTCTGGGACATATATCTCGTGAAATAAATCTTTGTTTCTCCCCTAGACGACCTGAGTTCCCTTCCCACTGTGGGTCCCCTGCCGTTTCAGTGATTCTGCCTTCTCTTTGGAGATTCACCTATTCGGCCAGGGACCAGTGGGGATGAGAACAGGAGTAAAGACAGACGAGTGCTCTCCTCATGCCTTTGAAATATCTCCCCACTCTTGTCTCAGGTGGCCCACCCCTCACCTTCCAGCCCCTTCCTCTCAACGCCTGCAGAATTAATCCAGCATGGGAAATGCTCTCGGCCCGGGTGTACCCTTTCAAAAGCCACTGTTTCTCACCTGCTTCCACGCCCCTAGCAGAATTCAGGAATCATTAGTGTTTGATGATCTTGTGTTTCAAGCCTTCAATCTCCTGTACTTTGAAATTGAAATTCCTGAGCCTGCAAGGGACCTTACGCTGACAGCTGACTTATTGAACACTCGCCAGCTTCCACGGCTCAGAAAGTCAATCTACCCGCTTTGCGTCTTTTGGGGCACTGAGGAGCCGTGCGGGAAACTCAAAAGCCGGTGGTATCTGCGAAATCCAGCGCTGTGTCCATTTTCCCTGCCTTTTCCCTGTGTCAGGGAATAAGATGACATTAACATGCACACTAATTAACAAATATCAGGATGGAGAAACGCCGACTCGGCTTCTGAGAGTGGCACCAGGGGTGCTATTGTCCTTCCTGAAAATCCATTTTCAAATCCCTGCTCTGTAGAATAACTCATCTTGCTTTCAGGGGTTGCTCAAGTTCCCTTCTTTCCGGTAGGACTTTTTTTTTTTTTTTTTTCTGCCTCTGCCTCACACAGTCTCAGTTTGCAAAGTGACCCTAAGTACTTAACTCAGAGGTGAGTCTTCAGTAAAATAATGTACATGCTTAGCATGGTCCGGCATAGAGTAAGATTGGAATAAATAAGAGCAGTTCGTTACTCTTAGGAAACGTGGAAAAGCAAAATCTTTTAAAACCTGTCTCTAGGTTGATCACCACCTCTGTTTGCAGCCTATATTGTTCTGTGAGTTACTTCTTTGAATTTGTACTTCTATTTGTCAGAAATGCCATTTCAAAGACTCACAGGCATAAAAAACAAACTTATGGTTACCAGAGGGGAAAAGAGAGGGAGGGATAAATTACGAGTTTGGGATGAACAGATACACACTATTGCATAGAGAATAAATAACAAGGACCCACGGCATGGCACAGCAGATAAAAGATATAGTCAATATCTTATAATTAGCTATGATAGGAAATAATCTGAAAAGAATATATATATATATATATGTGTGTATTAACTGCATCATTTTGCTGTACACCTGAAACTAACACAACATTGTAAATCAACTATACATTGATTATTTTAAAAAACCATTACAGCTCCTCTGGCTAATTTTTACTTTTCCCATGAAATTCCTGCAATGAACAGATTCAGGTTCTGCACAGAGAGGGAACCAGCCCCTCTTCTGGATGATTCTATGTGCACCTACCTCTGTACTTGTCTCATGTTTCCGTTTATGGGTCTGTCCCCATCGTGAGAGCTCTTTATAGACCGGTAGTTCTGGCATTGCTGGGGAGAGATGCCAGCCTTTGCTCCATACATTAGCCCCCCCAGGACTCACCAAGGGATGGCGAGGGTTGCCTTTGTGTGGAGTAGGTATGGTCATAAATCCAACCCCATGGTTGGAGTCATCATTCCTGCCACTTTTGATGTGGAACTCATATCGGAAGCCCAAATTCATTTTTTCCATCTCTTCCTTCATGGTGGGTGTATTTCTCTTGACTGACAGTCACATGCGTCTCTCCTTGTACATCCGTTCCATTGAATGCCTTCCTCTTGGACTTCAAAGGAAAGTTCATGTTGACCTAAGAGCTTGCATTTTTACTAAGTATCTTTAAAATTTTGTGGAAATCCATTCAGATATCTGAATAAGGCATCAATAATTCATCAACAGGAGTTCCTGTCGTGGCGCAGTGGAAACGAATCTGACTAGGATCCATAAGGACGCAGGTTCGATTCCTGGCCTCACTCAGAGGGTTAAGGATCCGGCATTGCCATGAGCTGTGGTGTAGGTTGCAGACGTGGCTTGGATCTGGCGTTGCTGTGGTTGTGGTGTAGGCTGGCAACTGTAGCTCCAATTAGACCCCTAGCCTGGGAACTTCCATATGCTGCAGGTGCAGCCCTAAAAATCAAAAAAAAAAAAAAATCATCAATAGTTCACAGTTCGTCTGGTTAGGCAACAATAAATGAATAATAATTATAATTTCACAATAGTATAATTACATAGTATTTAATAATATAATAGTATATTTTCACTGACTAATCACTGAAATTATAATAAAATAGATATTACTTAAAAATAATCCCTGTTATCGATATGCCAATTATAAACCATTTCAAATGCTCAAACATAAAAGCACTCAAAAAACTCCATCAACACCCTCTCCTTTCTTTTATCTCGAGGTCTGGGGCACACCTATCATCTGTCTGTTGCCTTCCTCAACCCTGTGCTGACTCTGTTGTTTACTGGGTTTCATACATTGCTCTTTCCTGAACTACTCTCCCATTCTATTAAAGCTCCTCTTCTGCTAGTTTCCTGAATAAGCATTCACGCACAGATTTTTCTTTTTTTTTCATACTTGCATATCTGAAAGACTTTATTTTCCCTTTTCTCTTGAGTGACAGTTTGGCTAGGTATAGAAAGTTGAGTTGAAAATCATTTTTACTCAAAATTTAGGTAACATGGATGCATGGTCTTCTCGCGTTTAATATTTCTATTGAGATGTCTAATGCCATTCTGATTTTTACTCCTTTGTGTGACCTGCTTCTCCTTTTGCCACTTCCACCTTATCCCTAAAATCTCCTGGTGACTATCTGGTGTCTGAGATGTTCTGAAATTCCGTAAGGACACAGCCTGAGATGGAACTCTTCCTCTCCACCTCCTTCCTTCTTCCCTTCCTTCCTTCCTTCCTGAGCTTAGGATGGACCTATTTTAAATGAAAGCACACAACCTTCAGTTTTACAAAGCGTGTTTATTATTATTTTCAGGCACTTCTCTCCCATTTTAATCTCCTGTTCTTTATTTCTGGGACATCTGTTATAAGGATATTAGACTTCCTTGTGATGTCTACAAAATACACTTGTCTATTTTTTTCTTTTTGTTTTGCATTCTAGAGATTTATTTGATTGTATTCTCTAAGCACTCCTGTTTTTTTAATTGCTCTAACTTTTAAAAATTTTCAGGTTATTTGTTCTATTTGATCCTCTACCCCCTCCCTTTTTCTTGCTTCATAAGATGTGATGACTTCTTGCTTCTCTTTTGGAGATGATTTATTT
Organism: Phacochoerus africanus; assembly: GCF_016906955.1. Lineage (NCBI taxonomy): Eukaryota > Metazoa > Chordata > Mammalia > Artiodactyla > Suidae > Phacochoerus > Phacochoerus africanus. Next base: position 39,441,566 of record NC_062548.1, read on the forward strand.
TAGGCTTTTTATAATTGTTGTCTTCTCCCTGGGTTATTTCTTCTTTTTCATTTCTGGGTCCCCCCTCCCTTTTTTTTTCTTTTCGTCTCACTTTTCATTCTAAAGGCTTCCCTCTAATGTCTGGTGGTCTTTGATGGATAGTTCATACATGTAGGAATGCACTAAAAAACCTCTCAGGGGAGAGGGTGGCTGTTATATCGTGTGTTTCACTTTAACATAAAACCCAATGCTGCATTATTTTCATCAAAGAACCCAAAACATTACTTACAGAAATTTAGACTTTGCTTCCTTGGGTTTCTCAAAAAAAAAAAAAAAAAAAAAAGCTTCCTCTTCCATCTGGGGAGGTAAGTGCCTGGTTGCAAATATGCTGGGAGTAGAGAACCTCAACTCTCACCTTGGATGTCCCTGAATCTGTAGGCTCACAAACTTTCATGTTGTGTAGAAGCCATGAGGGTCTACAGAGGGAAACAGAGGGTCTACCTATTCTCTATAAAATGCATCTTCTTTCAGCCTGGATCCTTACTCCTTGCATCTCATGTAGCTGATTCTGCCCAGTGGGAAACTCTCAGGGGTTCTGTGAGAAGAAATAGCTACTCATGCATCATCCTTACCCCTCCCCAAACTCTTAGGTTGTAAATTCCTCCATTTTCATTTCTCACCTTCTATTATCTCCTGGCCCATATTCTTGGTCCATTTTGTTAATACTCTGACATCTTTTACTGACATTTTATGATTTTTTTTTGAGTAGAAAGAAGGGGTGTGTATGGTCAATTGGTCCTTTGTTCCACAATTACCTTTTTTTCTTTTCTTTTTTTTTTTTTTAAAAGTCCGCACCCACGGCACATGGAGGTTCCCAGGCTAGGGGTCTAATGGAGCTGTAGCTGCTGGCCTACACCACAGCCACAGCAATGCAGGATCCGAGCCACATCTGTGACCTACACCACAGCTTATGGCAATGCTGGATCCTTAAATCACTGAGCGAGGCCAGGGGTCAAACCCGAGTCCTCATGGATACTACTCGGGTTCATTAACCCCTGAGCCACGACGGGAACTCTATGGTGTTGGCTCACTTTTATGGTAGCAAAAAAAAAAAAATCTTTTTCCACCAAGTCCTTTCTCCCAAAGAAGGACACAATCCCAGATCAAGTGTAGGAAAAGGCAACTGATTTACTAAGCAGACTGACTTAGGGGTCTCATCTCTCTTTATTGAAAAACAGGATAAATGCTTGTCAGATGGACGAACAAATCACTGAATAAAGGTCTTCCCATTTGAAATGGTAGATGAAGAATATAAAGACATAAGAATCTGGCTTGGTAAAAATTATACTGAGAGTTGACCTGTAAGAAATAATGGAACTGCCATCTCCTCAATTCAACAACAGGACACATTGACGGGGTAATCTGATAAATTCCATAACTCCGCTAGGTGATCTAGTCACCAATGCATAAGACAAATAAGCTGATACTTTCAATAGAGTTTGGTGTGTAACATATGAGGATGTATAGGAAGATGCTTTCTTTCTGCATGTATAGATGATACTTAGGAATATATACATATAAAGTTAAAAACAAAAACTCCACCACTTAAGTAAGACTCACTGCCATTATTTTTAAAGGAAAGTAAACAATGGCTATGGAGGATTTAGGGTGAAAAGAATCCCTTTCACCCATTTCCAGAGACCCTCTTAATAAAGTAGGGGATTGTCACTAGGACTATGTGTCAATAATATATATGTTATTCTTATATATAAAATAGAAAGCTCCTATGTAGTACTTGAATCTCTTTTCCACTTACTAAAGCTTAGAGATCTCATTCTTTCTTTCTTTCTTTATTTTATTTTATTATTATTATTTTTTTGTCTTTTTGCCATTTCTTGGGCCGCTCCTGTGGCATATGGAGGTTCCGAGGCTAGGGGTCGAATCAGAGCGATAGCCGCCAGCCTACACCAGAGCCACAGCAACGCGGGATCTGAGCCTCATCTGCGACACACACCACAGCTCACAGCTATGCCAGATCCAATTAACCCACTGAGCGAGCCAGGGATCGAACCTGCAACCTCATGGTTCCTAGTCGGATTCGTTAACCACTGAGCCATGACGGGAACTCCTCATTCTTTTTTAATAGCTGCATTTTATTTCACTCTATATTATATGTGGCATTTTTTATTTCTTTTTTGGGCCACACCTGCATCCTCATGGGCACTATATTGGGTCCTTAACCTGCTGAGCCACAGCAAGAACTCCCCCAGTGCACAGTCTTTTTTTTTTTTTTTCCCCACTGTACAGCAAGGGGGTCAGGTTATCCTTACATGTATACATTACAATTACATTTTCCCCCCACCCTTTCTTCTGTTGCAACATGAGTATCTAGACAAAGTTCTCAATGCTATTCAGCAGGATCTCCTTGTAAATCTATTCTAAGTTGTGTCTGATAAACCCAAACTCCCGATCCCTCCCACTCCCTCCCCCTCCCATCAGGCAGCCACAAGTCTCTTCTCCAAGTCCATGATTTTCTTTTCTGAGGAGATGTTCATTTGTGCTGGATATTAGATTCCAGTTATAAGTGATATCATATGGTATTTGTCTTTGTCTTTCTGGCTCATTTCACTCAGTATGAGAGTCTCTAGTTCCATCCATGTTGCTGCAAATGGCATTATGTCATTCTTTTTATGGCTGAGTAGTATTCCATTGTGTATATATACCACCTCTTCCGAATCCAATCATCTGTCGATGGACATTTGGGTTGTTTCCATGTCCTGGCTATTGTGAATCATGCTGCAGTGAACATGCGGGTGCACGTGTCTCTTTTAAGTAGAGTTTTGTCCGGATAGATGCCCAAGAGTGGGACTGCGGGGTCATATGGAAGTTCTATGTATAGATTTCTAAGGTATCTCCAAACCGTTCTCCATAGTGGCTGTACCAGTTTACGTTCCCACCAACAGTGTAGGAGGGTTCCGTTTTCTCCACAGCCCCTCCAGCACTTGTTATTTGTGGATTTATTGATGATGGCCATTCTGACTGGTGTGAGGTGATATCTCATGGTAGTTTTGATTTGCATTTCTCTTATAATCAGCGATGTTGAGCATTTTTTCATGTATTTGCTGGCCATCTGTATATCTTCTTTGGAGAAATGTCTATTCAGGTCTTTTGCCCATTTTTCCATTGGGTGATTGGCTTTTTTGCTGTTGGGTTGTATAAGTTGTTTATATATTCTAGAGATTAAGCCCTTGTCGGTTGCATCATTTGAAACTATTTTCTCCCATTCTGTAAGTTGTCTTTTTGTTTTCTTTTGGGTTTCCTTTGCTGTGCAAAAGCTTTTCAGTTTGATGAGGTCCCATGGGTTTATTTTTGCTCTAATTTCTATTGCTTTGGGAGACTGACCTGAGAAAATATTCATGATGTTGATGTCAGAGAGTGTTTTGCCTATGTTTTCTTCTAGGAGCTTGATGGTGTCCTGTCGTATATTTAAGTCTTTCAGCCATTTGGAGTTTATTTTGGTGCATGGTGTGAGGGTGTGTTCTAGTTTCATTGCTTTGCATGCAGCTGTCCAGGTTTCCCAGCAATGCTTGCTGAATAGACTTTCTTTTTCCCATTTTATGTTCTTGCCTCCCTTGTCAAAGATTAATTGACCATAGGTGTCAGGGTTTATTTCCGGATTCTCTATTCTGTTCCATTGGTCTGTCTGTCTGTTTTGATACCAGTACCACACTGTTTTGATGACTGTGGCTTTGTAGTATTTCTTGAACTCTGGGAGAGTTATGCCTCCTGCTTGGTTTTTGTTTCTCAGGATTGCTTTGGCGATTCTGGGTCTTGTGTGGTTCCATATAAATGTTTGGATTGTTTGTTCTAGTTCTGTGAAAAATGTCATGGGTCATTTGATAGGGATTGCATTGAATCTGTAGATTGCTTTGGGTAGTATGGCCATTTTTACAATATTGATTTTCCCAATCCAGGAACATGGACTATCTTTCCATTTCTTTCCATCTTCTTTGATTTCTTTGATTAAAGTTTTATAGTTCTCGGCATATAGGTCCTTTACCTCCTTGGTCAGGTGTATTCCGAGGTATTTGATTTTGTGAGGTGCAATTTTAAAAGGTATTATATCTTTGTATTCCTTTTCTAACAGTTCATTGCTGGTATACACAAATGCAACTGACTTCTGAATGTTCATCTTATATCCTGCTACTTTGCTGGATTTATGAATCAGTTCAAGTAGTTTTGGGGTTGAGTCCTTAGGGTTTTCTATGTATAGTATCATGTCATCTGCATACAGTGACAGTTTTCTCTCTTCTCTTCCTATATGGATGCCTTTTATTTCTTTGGTTTGTCTAATTGCTGTGGCTAGGACTTCCAAAACGATGTTGAAGAGCAGTGGTGAGAGTGGGCATCCCTGTCTTGTTCCAGATTGGAGTGAGAAGGCTTTCAGTTTTTCCCCATTGAGGATTATATCTGCTGTGGGTGTATCATAAATGGCTTTGGTTATATTCAGGAATGTTCCCTCTATACCCACTTTGGCGAGGGTCTTGATCATGAATGGATGTTGGACTTTGTCAAATGCTTTTTTCTGCGTCTATTGAGATGATCATATGATTTTCGACTTTTTTTTGTTAATGTGGTGTATGATGCTGATTGATTTGCGTGTGTTGAACCATCCTTGTGAACCTGGGATGAACCCAACCTGGTCATGGTGTATAATTTTTTTGGTATGTTGTTGGATTTGGTTGGCTAAGATTTTGTTGAGAATTTTTGCATCTATATTCATCAATGATATTGGCCGATAGTTTTCTTTTTTGGTGGTATCTCTGTCTGGTTTTGGAATGAGGGTGATGGTGGCATCATAGAATGTCTTTGGGAGTATTCCTTCTTCTTCAACCTTTTGAAAGAGTTTCAGGAGGATGGGCACCAATTCCTCTTGATATGTTTGATAAAATTCGCCTATGAAGCCATCTGGTCTTGGACTTTTATTTGTAGGGAGTGATTTTATGACCTCTTCAATTTCATTTCTAGTGATGGGTCTGTTCCGTTGGTCTGTTTCTACTTGATTCAGTTTTGGCAGGCTGTAAGATTCTAGAAAATTGTCCATTTCTTCCAGATTGTCAAACTTGTTGCCGTAGAGTTGTTCACAGTATTCTCTTATGGTTTTTTGTATTTCTGCTGTATCTGTTGTGATTTCTCCTTTTTCATTTATACTTTTGGTTATTTGGGTTCTTTCTCTCTTCTTTTTAGTGAGTCTGGCCAGGGGTTTGTCAATTTTGTTTACCTTTTCAAAGAACCAGCTCTTGGTTTTATTAATTTTCTCTATTGTTTTTTGAGTCTCTATTTTATTGATTTCTTCTTTGATCTTTATAATTTCCTTCCTTCTGCTGACTTTAGGCCTTTTTTGTTCTTCTTTTTCTAGTTCGTTTAGGTGGAGGGTTAATTTGTCAATTTGGGATCTTTCTTCTTTTTTGAGAAAGGCCTGTATCGCTATAAATTTCCCTCTGAGCACTGCTTTCGCAGCATCCCATAGATTTTGAGCGGTTGTGTCTTCATTATCATTTGTTTCAAGGTAGTTTTTAATTTCCTGCTTGATTTCCTCATTGACCCATTGGTTTTTTAGTAGCGTGTTGTTTAGTCTCCATGCAGTAGGTTTTTTCTCTTTCCTTTTCCCATGGTTGATTTCTAATTTCATGGCATTGTGGTCAGAGAAGATACTTGAGATAATTTCTATGCTCCTAAATTTATTGAGATTAGCTTTGTGTCCCAATATGTGGTCGATTCTTGAGAATGTTCCATGAGCATTTGAGAAGAATGTGTATTCTGCTTTTTTTGGATATAGGGTCCTGAAGATCTCAATGAAGTCTAACTTTTCTATTGTTTCCTTTAGGATCTCTGTTGCTTTATTGGTTTTCTGTCTAGAGGATCTGTCCATTGCTGTGAGGGGGGTATTAAGGTCTCCTACTATGATTGTATTCTCATCAACATCTCCCTTTATGTCTGTTAATATTTGTTGTATGTATCTGGGTGCTCCTGTATTTGGGGCATATATGTTGACGATAGTAACATCCTCTCCTTGGATGGATCCCTTAATCATTAAGTAGTGTCCTTCTTTGTCTTTCTTTATGTCTTTTGTTTGAAAGCCTATTTTGTCTGATATGAGTGTTGCAACTCCTGCTTTTCTGTCATGTCTATTGGCGTGAAATATTTTTCCCCACCCTTTCACTTTCAATCTATATGTATCTTTTGTCCTAAGGTGAGTTTCTTGTAGGCAGCATATTGAAGGTTTTTGCCTTTTTATCCACTCAGCCACTCTGTGTCTTTTGATTGGGGCATTCAGTCCATTGACATTTAAGCTGATAATTGATAGATGATTATTTATTACCATTTGAACCTCGTGTTCCAGTTGATTCTATGGTTCTCCATTCTTCCTTTCTTTTTTTTTTTTTTTTTTTTTTTGTGGTTGGATGGTCTCCTGGTATTATCTGCTTGAATGTATTTTTTTTTTCATTTTTTGCAAATGCAATATTTGGTTTTGGCTTGTGGTTACCCTGTTTTTTAACTATGCTAACCCATTCCCATAATTGTGTGTTTTAGCCTGATGGTCCTGTAAGTTCAAACACTTCATTCCTATATTAAAATTGAGAAGAGAAACATACAAATAAAGAAAAAGGGTTATTTACTTCCTAACATCCCTTGCCCACATTTTATGGTTTTGATGACTCTTTTTTATTTTTTTTTAATTTTATTTTGTTTGAAGCATGTTCATGATTAAATCTGTATGCTGGCTTATTTGAGTGACTCCTCTCTGATTGCGGTTTCCTCAGTCCTAGTTCTTCCTCTTCTTCTTCTTTTTTTTCCTTTTCTTTTTTCTTCCCTTTCCTTCCTTTCTTTTTGGTTTAGAGAAGCCCTTTCAATATTTCCTTTAACCTGGGTTTTGTGTTGCAGTATTCTTTAAGTTTTTGTTTGTTGGAAAAAATGTTTATTTCCCCTTCTATTTTAAATGATATTCTTGCTGGATAGAGTATTCTAGGTTGCATATTTTTTCCTTTTAGCACTTTAAATATCTCTTGCCATTCCCTCCTGGCCTGTAGTGTTTCTGTAGAGAAATCAGCTGATAATCTTATGGGGGTTCCCTTGTAGGTAACATTCTGCTTTTCTCTTGCTGCCTTTAGGATCCTCTCCTTATCACTAACTTTTGCCATTTTTATTATGATGTGTCTTGGTGTGGGTCTATTTGGGTTCAGTTTGTTTGGGGCCCTCTGTGCTTCTTGTATCTTGAAGCCAGTATCCTTTAGATTTGGGAAGTTTCCAGCGATAATTTCTTCAAATATATTTTCCATCCCCTTATCTTTTTCTACTCCTTCTGGAATTCCTATTATGGGTAGATTGGCCCGCTTTATATTATCCCATAGGTCTCTTATATTGCTTTCCTGTTTTGTGATTCGGTTTTCTGTCTGTTGACCGGATTGAGTGATTTCCATTATTCTATCTTCCATATCACTGATTCGTTCTTCTGCATTATTCATTCTGGTTTTTACTGCCCTTAGTTCAGTTTGCATCTCTGCAAGTGAATGTTCTAGTTTTTCTTGGCTCCTCCTTATATTTTCTAGTTCCTTTCTGAGGGTATCTGCATTACTGTTCATATCTTCTCTTAATTCCTTCAGTATTTTCACTATTTCTCTTTTGAACTCCAGGTCTGTCTGACTGCAGAGATCTGTTTCATTGTGGACTGGTTTAGGTGAGTTCTCCAGTTGGTTTGACTGGGGGTGGTTTCTCTGCTTCTTCATCTTGCTTGTTGTTTTCTTTCTCCTGAGGGAGTTGTACTCTCCGTTATCGGGCAGTGTTTGCCTTGTCACTGCCGTGGAATATTTCCTGAGGGCTGGCGTTGTTGGTCAGTCTTTTTTGAGGCAGTGTGGCTTTTCTGGAGTGTTGATGGGGCTAACAGTGTTTCTTTGAAGCAAAGGAGGACTTCCTGAGGGCAGACAGGACTGGGAGGTCCACACCACGATGGTAGCAGCTTTCACTTGGTCATGCAGAGCTTGCTCTGGTGTTTTTAGGCTGTGGGGTTCTTGCAGGGGGTTGGTGGTGTTGGGCAGCTGTTCCTCAGGAGTGCAGCACCCCCTGGGGGCTGGAGCAGCTATCTGGGTCACTGAGAACCTAAGAGGCTCTTCCCTAGGGCAGCCCAACTCAGAAGGCTGGCCTGAGAATGTAGGCAGATCTTTTCACTGTCTGGCCAAGCTTGTTGCAGCTTTTCTGGGCTGCAGGGGCTCTTTTAGGGGGCTGGTGGTGCTGAGCAGCTATTCCGTGGGAGTGGGGCACCCCCTAGGGGCTTGGGCAGGTAGCAGGGCCGTTGGAAACCCAAGAGGCTCCTCCCCAGGGCAGCCCGACTCAGAAAGACCGTCTGAGATCTTTTCCCGGCTCGGCCGAGCTTGTTGCAGCTTTTCTGGCCTGCAGGGGGTCCTGTCTGGAGCTGGCAGTCCTATGCAGCTGATCCACTAGGGCACCCCCTGGGAGCTTGGGCGGGTAGCAGGGCCGTTGGAAACCGAAGAGGCTCCTCCCCGGGGCAGCCCGACTCAGAAAAACCGTCCAGGAATTAGGCAGATCTATTCACTGCCTGGCTAGGCTTGTTCTAGCTTTTCTGGGCTGCAGGCCTTTTCTCGGGGGCTGGTGGTGTTTGGTGCTGCTCTGCGGAAATGTAGCCCCTCCAAAGGGCAAGCAGGGCTGTGCAGGGACAGCCCCTGTGGTGGTAGGCTTCAGGCAATTGTTGAGGCCAGCCCTCCTGGATGGCAGGCAGCCCCAGGTTCGGCGAGAGCGTAGGGGGTGGCGGGGGTGGGGGGAGGGGATGCACTGGGAAGCACAGCTTTCAGCTAGCTAGCGGGCCTGTAAGCTTGCTGTGGTGTGGGGGTTATTCTATGGGGACCCACCCCTTCTTCTCTCCCCTCCCCAGCACGGGCGCAGACCAGGCTCTTCTCCCAGGTTCCCTCTGATGCAGCTTTCCACTTCCCCGCCCCTAGAGTATTGCTCCCTTCCTCTGCGACAGCTTTGTTTTCTAGTCTCCCAGGCAGTCTCTGCCCCGTCAAATGGTTTCTAGACCTCCCAAGCAGTTTCCGCTCCACCCCGCCCCCCCCAGCCCTTTCTTGCGGACTAACCTCTGGAGCCGAGGTCTCGGTGCCCAGCCCCCACCCAGGCGTCCCCCGGCCCTTTCTCGGGGACTAACCTCTGGAGCTGAGGTCTCGGTGCCTAGCCCCCACCCAGACGTCCCCCATGCACTTTCTCGGGGACTAACCTCTGGAGCCGAGGACTCGGTGCCCAGCCCCCACCCAGGCGTCTCAATTTTTGGTGACTGTGCCCGTAGTTCAGATGGTCCGTTCGGTTCTTGATCGGCTTTTCCGTACTCCAACTTACTGCTACACTCTTCTCTGCATCTGGAGATTCCTCCGGTTCGTTTGATCTTTCCCCCGTGTAGGTGACTTTCCAGGGTGCGGGATCCCTTTCTCGTCCGCAGTTCCCTTTCCAGAGCGCCCATCCCGCTCGGATTCACCTTCTCTCACTCTCCTCTTTTCTCCCGTTCTGCCCAGTAATGTCACGAACTTCTTGCCATTATTGGAGTTTAGGTTCTTCTGCCAGCTATTGGTTGCTGTTCTGTGCGAGTCATTTATTCTGTAGATGTGCTTTTTTTTGTTGTGTTTGTGGGAGAGGGCGAGCGTGTCCCCCTACTCCTCCGCCATCTTGTCCTCTCTCTGCACAGTCTTTTTGTACAGCCAGTGCTCAGTCTTTTCTGGCTGGTGTAGGAAAAAAAAAAAAAAAAGAAAGCTGGGCAAACTCAGATGATTCCTCCTCACATATCATCGTGGCTGTATGTCAACGTGTTTGCCTTTATGACTAAAGATCCCTGAGGTCAGGGGCTGCATTTTCTCCTCTGTCTTAGCTCTTCACGGGAGGGTCTGGCTCACAATAGGGGCTGAATCTGCATAGTGTTAACAGAGAGCAGTGCAATTCACCTGTGCTCGGCATCTGAACAGCAGAATCTCTGGGTTAAAACGAAACCCCACAGCTCTGGGCTTGACTCCAGGTCAAAATTATGGATGGCCAACGGGCATATGAAAAAATGCTCAACATCGCTAATTATTAGAGAAACGCAAATCAAAACTAAAATGAGGCACCGCTGTCAGGATGGTCATCATTAATAAGACAACAAATAACAAATGCTGCTGGAGAAGATATGGAGAAAAGAGAACCCTTCTACACTATTGGTGGGAATGTAAATTGGTACAACTACTATGGAAAACAGTATGGAGGTATCTCAGAAAACTAAATATAGAACTACCACATGATCCAATAATCCCACTCCTGGGCATCTATCCAGACAGAACTTCCATTCAAAAAGATACATGCACCCTTTGTTCATTGCAGCACTACTCACAATAGCTGAGACCTGGAAATAACCTAAATGTCCATGGACAGATGAATGTATAAAGAAGATGTGAGATATATATATATATATATATATATATATACATATATCTATCTATCCACACACACACACACACACACACACACACACACACACACACATATATGTAATGGAATACTACTCAGCCATAAAAAAGAACAAAATAATGCCATTTGCAGCAACATGGATGGAACTAGAGATTCTCATACTAAGTGAAATAAGTCAGAAAGACAAAGACAAATACCATATGATATATCTTATATGTGGAATCTAACACATGGCACAAATGAAACTGTCTACAGAAAAAACAGACTCATGGATGTGGAGAACAGAGTTGTGGTTGCTGGGGGGAAGGAGGAGAGAGTAGGTTGGACTGGGAGTTTGGGGTTAGATGCAGACTATTGCATTTGGAGTGGATGGGCAATGAGGTCCTGCTGGGTAGCACAGGTATCTAGTCACCTGTGATGGAAGATGATGGAGGATAGATAACATGAGAAAAAGAATGTATGTATATGAGTAATTGGGTCACTATGCTGTACAGAGGAAACTGACAGAACATTGTAAATCAACTATAGTAAAACATTTTTTTTTTTTTGCAAAAAAGAAACTCAGGGAAGAGTCCTAAGAAATCTGCTGTTTATAGACAAGACAATGATTAATTTTTATGCACCCCACTCTTTTTTTTTTGTCTTTTTGCTATTTCTTTGGGCCACTCCCTCGGCATATGGAGGTTCCCAGGCTAGGGGTCCAATCGGAGCTGTAGCCACTGGCCTACGCCAGAGCCACAGCAACATGGGATCCGAGCCGCGTCTGCAACCTACACCACAGCTCACGGCAACGCTGGATCGTTAACCCACTGAGCAAGGGCAGGGACCGAACCCGCAACCTCATGGTTCCTAGTTGGATTCGTTAACCACTGAGCCACGTCGGGAACTCCATGCACCACACTCTTTACCACTCTGTGGTCCTGCTCTGTGTTCCCAGAGACTGGAGCCATGGCTTTATACAGACATGTGGGTATATATGGGTATATATATGGGTCTCGTTTGCCCTTTCAGTGTCCTGTAAGGCACAAACTGACATCTCCAGACTGTTCTGGCCAGTCCCCTGTTTTCAGGGGCTGCAACGGTGTGTGTGTGTGTATGTGTGTGTGTGTGTGTGTGTATAACTTTTTCCCATGGAAAGCTAGATGAGCATATGTTTCTCACTTTCCCAGGGATCCAGGCTATAGACAAGCTGAAACCCTGAGTGTGCTTGGGTATGCCTCCCCCCAAAGCCACATTCCTTCTGAGATATTTACAATGGCAGAGATAATGGGTTATTGATGAACTAATCAGCTGGGATGGCCCCTGGTGAATTAGCTGCTGGCCACTGGCCTGCCTGGGATAAAAAACTATTGCTGAATTCAGCAGAAGCTGGGCAAGGTCTAAATCACACCCATCACCTCCTGCAATGCCGTAATCTCTGTTAAAGGCACTACCGCAGCCAATTCCTCATACAGGGGAAGCAACTTATTTAATTTATAGTTAATGGAAGGCTCGGAGCTTAGGGATCAGATGACAAAGGTTTTGCTCCTGGCTCCTTTTCTGCATTCCAGCTGTGTAACCTTAAGCTATTCAACTGTCCAGAGTTGCAGCTTCCTCGTCTAGGAAATGCTAATCCTGTTACTGACTTTGCAGTATGGCTATAAATAGCACGTGAAATGATGAATGGAGAACACTTCACAGTTTACAAAGCACCTTCACACTCACTATCTCATTTAATTCCCACAAAAACCCTATGAGTGATGTGTCATCAGCTCATTTTTACACACACATATTACAAGGTTCGGAGAGTCTGAATATCTTACTCAAGAATCGCCCCTCCCTCACTCCCGAGACATACATTTTCTACACGAGGAAACAAATATTTAGGAGGGCACATGATTTGCCCAGGGACTTATTACAAAAAAGCGGTCACCTTTGGAGCTTCCTAGAAGACTTAGAATACAATCTAAACTACTCAGGGACCTAAGTGAACTGGTTTTTATCCACCTGTCTCTCTAACTGTGGAAGCTTGAAAAAAAGGGCACCAATCTTCCATGCCACCCAGTACCACGGAATTTTGTAGTACCTTCCCTCTCTGATTCTGAGCACAGCTATGTGACTTGCTCTGGCTAAGAAAATGATGGGATGACAGTTCTGAGCCCATGCCTCAGTGGACACTGCAAGCCTCCATGCATACCTGTGCTTCTGGCTTTTTGCCATGAGAACCTGTCTGGGCGGAGATGCTGAAGGATAAGGGACATGAGGAAGGGAACCTAGAGCTGGGCCTGAGCTCCCCAGATACATTAGCAAGAGACACATTGTTGCATACCACTGAAGTCTGTGCTTGCTTGTTACAGGGCATTACTGCGCCAAAGACAGCAGATATGCTAACCTTGTACACTAACCTCATCTCTGAGTGCTCGCCCCCTCACTCACTGCACCATATTTACACCAGCTTTCTGCCCTCAGTCTCTACGTGGATGTACTGTTTTGCCTGCAATGCTCCCCTCCTTGCTGTTTCTGCACAACTCCTTATCTGTCACTCTTTATTTATCCCTAGAGAGAACTCACTTGACGTTCTGTCTGAATTGTCATTGTCTATATTCTCTGTTACACTGTCCTTCCCTATCATAGCTGTTATTATACTTTATAATCATACAATAATTTTTTTAGGTTTGAGAGGTCCGTGATAGCAGCATTGGTGGCTGGACGTTTTAGTCACATCTTGTCGTCTCATGCAGTGTCTTGTACAGAGTGTGCTCAAGAAGGGAACTCTGCTACACTGTGATGGGAAGGTAAATTGGTACAACCACTATGGAAAACAGTATGGAGGGTCCTCAGAAAATGAAATATAGGACTACCATATGATCCAGCAATCCCACTCTTGGGCATATATCCAGATAAAACTTTGATTCAAAAAGATACATGCACCCCTATGTTCAATGCAGCACTATTCACAACAGCCAAGACATGGAAACAACCTAAATGTCCATCAACAGATGAATCGATTACGAAGATGTGATACATATACACAATGGAATACAACTCAGTCATAAAGAAGAATGAAATAATGCCATTTGCAGCAACATGGTTGCAACCAGCAATGATCATACTAAGTGAAGTCAGAAAGTGAAAGACAAGCACCATATGACACCATTTATACGTGGAATTTAAAATATGGCACAACTTGAACCTATCCACAAAACAGAAACAGACTCACAGACAGGACAGACTTGTTGATGCCAAGGGGGAAGGGGGAGGGAGTGGGATGGACTGGGAGTTTGGGGTGAGTAGATGCAAACTATTATGAATGGATAAGCAATGAGGTCTGACTGTACAGCACAGGGAACTATATCCAGTCTCTTGGGATAGAACATAATGGAAGATAGTATGAGAAAAAGAATGTATATTTATGTGTGCCTGGGTTACTTTGCAGAAATTGACACAGCACTGTAAATCAACTATATTTTAATTAATAAAAAAGAATGAATGAATTGGCAGAGACCAGATTTCAAGCCTTTCCTCTCCTTTTTTCCATGCCACAAGCATGGCGTTAGTGGAGGCTTATCTTCCTTGGAGAACTCTATCTAAAATACACACTTCCCTGAAAATGTTTAGTCTGTTTAGCTAGCATCTTTTTATCACTTTACACTCCAGTGAGCAACTTAACACTTTGGGGGATTAGCTGATAGTTAGCAGAGAGAAGACTTAGGAAAACAACTCCAGGTAGATCAGAATAGGAGGAGACAAAAGCTTTGGAAGCAAAGACAAGAACTATGAGACTGTGGGAGAAACATTTCTTGGGTTCAGCCATGACCTCATTCTGCATGTATTTGCAAAGGTGTCGGGGCAGTTGGGGGGTGGGGGGGCAGTTCTGGCTCTTATTGCAGCAACAGGCTGACATGCGGAAGTCTCCAGGTTGATTCTGGAGGAGAGATACCCGGATGGAAGAGAGATGCTCATCTTCTTGCAAACATGCATTTCCTCTGCGCTATCTGTTAGTGCCTTATAGGATCCAGAGCTTGACATCCTTGGGATCTTGCTGCCCTTGATGCTTGGCCAAAGTCTGTACTCTGGACCAATATCCAAGAACAGCAAGCCTTGGGGCATCAGCTGTTTTGAATTGAACTGCACTACAAAGGAATAGAGACCAGGAAGGTGGGTGCCTCCTGTGGTCAAGTCAGAATCCTGAGCAAACAGCCGCTTAGCACTGAGAACCCTGGTACTAGGGTGTGGGGGTGGGGAGATCAGATACACAGAATGCTAAAGTCAAAGAGAAAATTTAGCCTTTCTATAGCAGAACCAAGGGGAACACCTAACCAAACTAGACTATCTGGTGATTCACAGATTTTTTTTTTTTTTTGGGGGGGGGAGGTTGGCCGCAGCCTTGGCATATGGAAGTTCCCAGGCTAGGGGTCAAAGCAGAGCTGGAGCAGCCACCAGCCCACGTCACAGCCACAGCAACACCAGATCTGAGCCATGTCTGTGACCTACACCATAGGTCATGGCAATGCCAGATCCTTAACCCACTGAGCGGGACTAGAGATTGAACCAGCGTCCTCGTGGATATAAGTAGGGTTCGTTACTGCTGAGCCACAATGGGAACTCTTTTTTTTTTTTTTTTTTTTTTTTTAGTTCCCAGATTTAGATGGCTTGCAGGGGCCTGAAAGGAGTAGAGAAAGAGAACAAAACAAATCACAGAACAGATTCTACTCACTGCTCTGGGTGTGCAGAACGCTGCCTCCTCAAATGACCAGAAATTTCTAGTGGAAGATGTCTGATTGAGCTGGTACACTCCTCTAGCAATAGTTTTCTAAAGTAGAAAGAGCAGTTTTCCATAACACATTAAAAGGATTCCAGGGAGGAAAAAAAAAATACTTTTATGTAGAAGTAAATTATAGAAACATTGTATACTTTGTCCTTCTCCTGGAGAGTCACACACACATTAAATGACTATTAAAGGCTCCGAAAAGTCCAGTGAAAAAAAACAAAACACTAAAAAAATTTCATCTAAATTTTCATCTTTAGCCAAAGTTATCTTATTAAGGAAAGAACTTCCTTTCTTCCACCCTCTCTCCTTTCTTCCTTTCTTCCCTCCCTCCCTCGTTTCCTTCCTTCCCTCCATCTTCATATGGTTCAATGCCAGCTGACATTATTCTGCAGGTTACAGTTTGTGAAACACTGACTTTGAGAAATTTTTCCCAACATGTTCCATTTTGTATTTACGGTTAACGGACAGAGACAAAGAAGCAGAAGGATTATTCACGGAGCCCCTCCTGTGTTGTCCTAGGTACTTAAAAAAAAATACTTGAACTCATTTTATTCTCAAAACCATAGTGAAGCAGGGAAGATCATCAATTTTTCAGATGAGGAAACTGAGGATCAGAGAAGTTGACTCTCTTGTCCAGGATTAGATCAAGAGTAAAAGAACTGGCCAGGTTCAAATCCAGATGCCCTCTTGGGTCTCGACCTCCCCTTTCGGTTGCCAGGCTCTAACAAGTTAGGAACTGAAAGGTAGTCTTCCACCCCCTAGGTAAGCAGAAGAAAACATAAATTCTGGGGGGTTTTTAAAATAAAACTTTGTGGTGGTACCTCTGGGGTCACAGAAATGCTGATCAAGGGATCTCAACATGTCTAGGAGAAGCTCCCGTTCAACTGTCATCTGTAGCCTCAAAAGAGGTGCACTGAGTCCACTTGCAAGCTGGCATAATGACCGTCTTCTCTGACGTGTGGATGAATGTAGTCAATAACCCCATCCCGTGGTCACGTGGTACAAATAATGATATCTATTTACTCGCTGCTGCATTTTTCTAAGGAAACATACACAGCCTGCTGAGGTATTTATGAGGAATGAATGGATCTGTCCTTGACTGCATTACACATACCACACATCTCAACATCCCCCACATCTTCACACAGTGCACGGGGCAGGGGGGTGCTGGCCTTCTGTCCTAAGTCCGGTCAAACGCTTTTGACCCATCACTGTCCTGTTCACAAAAAGAAGGACACCCTCTTGGTTCCTCTCCCCTCTTGTCCCCTGGCTTCTTAGTCCCCATTCTGTTTATTCACTACAGCGGCACAGAACATCTAAGGGTTGGGATCTGGACAGAACTGGTTTGCAGTCCTATTTCTGATGCTTTAGTTTCTTCTGCTAAGCACTTTGTATTACTTCTTCCTGTTTCCCAGCCACCCTGTGTGGCAGATTCTATCATGACCCTCCTTCTACTCCCATGTCAAAGAAGAAAAGCGTGAGTTCTAGGGTAGCTAAGTAACACGATCACCCAGGTTGTCCTACTCAAACGGCTGATTTCAAAGCTCCGTGGGACAAGAGGACAATAATTTATTGCAATACTTGCCAAAGACCCAGGACGAAAATGCGTAAGAACGCATGACTAATGCATATTTGCTATCTCTGGTTCACTGATTGCCCTCATCCTCTCTGAACTGACATTCTTGGAGTGTTTGTGGTTTTTTTTTTTTTTTTTTGGCTTTTTAGGGCCGCACCCATGGCATAAGGAGGTTCCCAGGCTAGGGGTCTAATCGGAGCTGTAGCCACTGGCCTACACCACAGCCACAGCAATGCCAGATCCGAGCCTCGTCTGCGACCTACGCCACAGCTCATGGCAACACCGGATCCTTAACCCACCGAGCGAGGCCAGGGATCAAACCCACAACCTCATGGTTCCTAGTCAGATTTGTTTCTGCTGCACCATGACGGGAACTCCAGGAGTGTCTGCGTGTTTGAGAGGAAGGATGACTGTGGTAGGGACAAGGTCGCTAGCATCGGCTTTGTCTGGGAAATAAAAGGCATTCTAAAAGCCAGTTTATCATCTGCTGATCAGATTCCTTTACGTCAGTTTCTCATAATTGTCCAAAAAACTAGTAGCTGGGTAATGCCTCCAAGAGACTCATTAGAAACACTGGGTTATCCTTCCCGTTCTCTGAATGGATGGAAGGCGAGCACAGTACATAATACACATGCTATGATGTTAGTAATACACACCACTGCCTACCTGGACCTTCTCAACCACAACCACCATACGTGGTAGATAGATGTATTAGTCAGGGCACTCCAGAGAAATGGAACCTACAGGGGATGGATATATACAAATTAAGAGCAATTGGCTCTTGCACTTATGGGAGCCGGGAAGTCCCATGATCTGAGAGCTGTGAGCTGGTGACTCAGGGAAGCCAGTGGTTTAACTCAGTCTGAATCCAAAAGCCTGGAAACCAGAGAAGCGGAGTAGATAAATCCTAGTCTGAGGGCAGAAGATGAGATGGATGTCCCAACTCAAGCAGTGAGCCAAGAAAAAGAGGACAAATCTCTCCTTCCCCCACCTTTTGTTCTATTCAGGCCCCCAACGAATTAGAGGATGCCCACGCTCACTGGGGCAGGGCCATCTGCCTTCCTGAGAGCACTGATTCAAGGGCTAATTGCATCTGGAAACACCCAGAAACAATGCTTCATCTGGGCGCCCAGTAACGCAGTCAAGTGGACATGTAAAATTAACCATCACAGCAGGGCTGGAATTATTCCCAACTCCTCCAGCACCTTGATCTTGAGAGCTGATCAGTGATACCTGAATTACAGAGGTTTTCATGGTCACATAGTAACAAATGGCCAGGCTGGAACTAGGATGTAGTTGTTATGACTACAGACCTTATCTTTTAGAAAACCTGGGTTATGGTGGGGAGCAGGGCAAGGACACACCATCCTGGCGGTCCCGTCCTGCAATTGTGATGGTCTTGAAACAGGGAGCCATGGCCACAATCATGCTGGGTTACCCAGAGAGGAGCTAATGACATAATCATGGACCCTCTACAGTCAATTATTGCAATTACTGGAAGCCACTCTCTTGTCATATTTCATTTAGCACCAAACAGCACTAGAGAGGCAAGTGGCACCGAGGGTCCTGGGCCCATTGTCGCTGCCCTCCTTGGAACAGGCATCTAAAAAGGAAAATGCCAACCCCAATAAACTGTTCCTGCAGAAGCCATTAGGCTGGGTGACATGTTCACTTAGGGTGACATATAATGATCATGTAAAACACGCACACTGTATAATATGATTAAACAAACTCAACCAGCTCCAGAGAGAGCCAGCTGAACCATGAGCTGGAGCCTGGCTCTGCAGCAAGAGCCCCCTGGCCTTGGTGGGGGGCACCTGCCTCAGGGTAGGCACTACGTACAGGGTGTTTCTGTTATCAATTATTCATCCATCCACTGACTCACCCAGCCACTCATGTCTTCATTCAACAGGTATTTCCTGAGTGTCTGCTATGGGAGGGACACTGTGATAACTACTGGGGAGAAAATGATGGATGGTTTGGGACTTTCTGGGGAATGTCCTGCTCTTGCTGGCTATAATCAGTATAATCCATAATCAGTAATCCCCTGTAATTGTCACTTACACATTTGTCCTTTAAATGGTGTATTTATAACTCCCACGTTCTCGTTTTCAACTTTTAAAAGCACCTGCTGATTTTCTCCCCTAAAGATCAGGATGTGAGTACACGTACACTTCCTTTCACTGCTTTACCCTACTTCTTCTTTTTTTTTTTTTTTTGGTCATTAGTTCTCATTACTCATCACTATCCTTATTATTAATTTTTGACAAAACGTAACACAGTAAGTGGTTGACGTATGAGTCTGCAGCGAAGGAACACCTGCCCATTTCAGGTTCTCTCGTCGTCTCAGAGGACCCACTTCTGTCTCAAACGGAGACTAAGCTACCAAAATCCAGATGTACTTAGGACAGTGAGATGGGGGTGCTCCCAGGTCCCCTAATATACACTCCATAGGGCCCAAGGGACATGGAGGAGGTAGGGGGTGTCAGGAGCCATGGGGTTCATCCACCTGACTCCTGGTAGATATTCTGTTAGAATGGTTATCAGGAACCTGTACGACTTGATGATTCGAAATCACATAACTTCCAAAGGATGTTGGAAGGTTTACTCCTTTAGATACAATTTAACTTCTTCAGGGCAGAACAGTCTTAAAGTAGTTTCTGGAATTTCCATACTGGTTGCATTTTGGGATAGGGGGTTGCTATTATTTTAAACACAGATATGCTTACAGATCTTGATGTTTCCCACGTGGGCGTGCGATTAGTGAGGAATTTGCAGAATGTTTCCATCCAGCGTAATTGTGGACAACATTTTTGGCTCACAGGAAAGGAGAACAAGAGAGAAAATGGATAAACATGTAGAGCCACAGATAAAATACATTTATTTGGAAGGGAAAAGGGTCCTGATCACCTATTTCAAGGTATGAAGGGGGTTTTCCAGACCACCATGCAGTTCTATGACACCTGCTAGGGTGTCTTACGATTCAACTCAATTCCGACTCTCTCTACCTGTCGACAGCATCTGATCCCATAGGTTAGGGGCTCAGTCCCACGGGACTGCTCTCCCCCTCCCCTAGACACACTTCAGATGCCAATCTCAAGTCCAGGGTGTCACCTGTGCTTCTGACCGATCTGCTATAGAGCAGAGGTTCCAAGGACTCCTCCCTGGGTTTTACTAATTAGCTGGAGCAGCTCACAGAACCAAGAGAAACATGTTACGTACTAGACAATGTTTATTATAAAAGGAAAGAACTCAGGAACGCCAGATGTTATGATGTATGGGGCAAGGTGTGGGGAAAGATGTCCCACTCTCCCTAAATCTCTACGTGTCCACAAACTGGAAGCTCTCTGAACCTGTCCTTTTGGGGTTTTATGGAGGCTTCATTAGACAGTCATGATTTTTAGCACCACACCTGTAGCATGTGGAAGTTCCCAGGCTAGGGGTTGAATCGGAGCTGCAGCTGCTGGCCTATGGCACAGCCATAGCATCGCGGGATCTGAGCTGTGTCTGTGACCTACACCACAGCTCACAGCAACACTGGGTCCTTAACTCCCCCACCCCCGAGTGAGGCCAAAGATTGAACCCTTGTTTTCATGGATACCTATGGGGTTCATTACAGCTGAGCCACAATGGGAACTCCCACACAGGCATGATTAATTCAGTCCTTACCCACTGGTGATTGGTTCAGTCTCTAGCCTGTCTCTGCTCCCTGATGTCTGGGGAGGGGGCAGCATGGAGTAGGACAGAACGTTCCAACCCCCAACGATATGGCTGGTTTCTTGGCAACCAGCCTCCCACCTTAGGTGAGGTCCAAAAGTCACCTCCTTAACAAAACAAAAGATACTTTGCTAGCTCTCCTCATTTAGGAAACTTCAAGGTTTTTTAGGGGCTCAGTGCCAGAAACAGGGGTGAAGACCAAAATAAATATATTTCTTATAAATCATAGTATCATAGAGGGAACGTTACCTGTGAAATATACAAGATGAGAACAATGCAAAGCCACACACGGGAACCCACAAAGTTTAGGTTATGGATGTAAGTGCTGTGTGTCTCACATTCTCATCTGCGATGCGGCTCCTAGGACTAGCCAACTGGGTTGCTCTGAGGATTAAACGAAATATCACTGCAAGACCCGTTTCACAGAGACTGGCAGATAGTAGCTGCTCAATCAACGCAGCTTTTACTTACATTTTAAATAACGGGGAGCCTACCCCCTACACGAGTGCTATTGGTTGTCATTTCCAATATTCTAATCAGGGTTATTTTCCCGTAATGTGAGATTGGGATGGTGCGGTCTGTGAGGGCTAGCGCAAGACTTCAGCTTCATTGTTATACTAATCCTAACAATAACAATAGTAATTATAATGATGATAAACAAAAGCAAGTCTGTACTGAGCCCCTACTGTATGCCAGGGATTGTTCAGCTGTCATTATCTCATTTAATCCCCTCAGCAACCTACAGAGGTAGGAAAAGGGGGATGAGGAAGGAGAGAGAGAGATTACACGGTGTTATTTATCTTGGTGTTCCCAGGACCTTATTTTTTTTATTTTTCGATGTTTAATGTTTTGGCTGTCCCGAGACATACAGAGTTTTCCCAGGCCAGGGATCAGATCCTTGCTGTGGTTGCAACCTATGCTGCCGCAGAACCCCAGATCCTTAGCCCACTGAGCTGGGCTGGGAATTGAACCTGCGTCTTGGTGTCCCAGAGACCTTGCCGATCCCATTGTGCCATGGTCGGAACTTGTTCCCAGGACCTAAGGATGGAGGCCAAGAGAACCAACCATGTCCTTAGGGGGCTGGAACGTTCCGTCCTACAACCACCTGCTAAATGGAGATCCCTGAAGGTCAGTGAATTAATGATGGAATGAATACGTGGGAAAACGAGTGGATGAAGATAAAGCAATAAATGCTGAGAGACAGGCCCCTCGCTCACTGTGCACCCACCCGATGCGCCCTAGGGACCCGCGCATTTCCAGAACATTCTCTGGGCTGCTCTCCCTGCAAGAGCGGAACAGGACATCACCGTGCCAGTTTTCCTCTCTTTGGCTCTAATTACCTGCTCATTGGCATGCAAGGACCTCTCCAACCCCGTTCCTGAGAGGGAGTGGAAGTTCTGTGAGAATCGTACCCATTACGGCCTTTTACGATCACCATTATGTAATAAAGAGCATCTGGAGTCTGAGGAATTATTGCGAGCTTTTATTTTGTTTTAAGTATAACTATCTCCTCATCCCCTTCTTCCCTCGGATGACTGCGGAAACAGTTATAGCTGGGCTGTCTTGGCCCAGAGCCGGTGGTGGTGGACAGCATCCGTGCTTCCTTCCTCTTTTTTCAGGAGCCCAGTTCTGTTCTGACATCTCCCCTTCCCCCCACAGACCTGGGCCGCCAGATGAGCTGACCTCCCTCTCAGTCTCAGGTGGGTGGAGTGGCCCAAGGGAACTTTTGTCTCGTTACAAATGGCAGGTTTAGGGACAACCACTGATAGGATGCCAGGAGGATGCTGGACATCCTTTGGATAAATCTTGCTCTCAAGAGAGAACCACAGGAAGAAAAGATGTCCTTCTTCCCCTGGGTGCTGGCCCATCAGGATGTAATGCCCGGAGCTGCTCAGCCATCCTTCCACCAGCCTGTGCTGAAGCTGACACCCTGGAGGGTGGAGCAGAGACGTGACACCACCTGGGCCTGTGACGACATCACCGAGCTGTGGCTCCACAGCCCTGTTCCACCTCTGGATGTTCTGTGACAGGAGAAAACGTGCTCCTGGGTTGTCTAAACCGTTTTTGGGGATATTTGCAGCTGAAAGCACCCCTAACTGTTAAAGGACCCCAAGAATGCAGAAATCCCAGAGGGGACCAAGTTCCCAAGATAAACTCATTTTCCTGACTGGGATGAGAGTCTAGGCAGGTTCTCTTCAAAGTTTCCAAAGGTCTTTTATCTTGGGGAGCTGTGAATCCTAGATTCTCTGGCTGAGAAGGGGCTTCAGAGATAACTTAGAATAGTATTTCCTGAACCCAAACCCTTGGGTGACTGACGTCAGTATTGCCAGGAAGGATTTTTTAAAATGTACATTCCCTAAACAGTGCTCTAGAGATTCCAATCTCAGAGCTTTGGTGTACATCCTGGGTGGTTCCATTTTTAAAAGACTCCCTAGGTGATTCTGATGAGAACCCAAGAGTCCCTGTTCTAAATCTGAGTTTTCCATCTCGCCCTCCACCCAGCCATAACGTCTTTTATTTTCCCATTAAAATCTAAGATAGAACATCATTACATAAAGTAAAAAAAAGGGGGGGAGGGGTTGGTTTGACCAAAAGGGGGCTCAGAAATCTGATGTTCTTCACAAAGCAAAGTAGGTGATGGATGGGGTCTCCCTAGACTGCAGGGCCAAGGACTGCCTCTCAGAGCAGGAGACACTGACATTGTAGCTGGGATCTGAGGGATGTGGGGCTAGAAGGGAAGGAACATTCCAGGAATGGCTGGGGCAAAAGCTCCGATACCAGAAAGAGCTCAGGTGTGCGAGGAACTGAAAGAAGAGCAGCGCTATGGATTGGACTGTATCCCTGCCCAAATTCACATGTGAAAGTTCCCCAGGGTGACAGATTTGGAGACGGAGCCTCTGGGAGGTGATAAGGATGAGATACGGTTATGAGGATGTGGTCCTTAAAAGGGGATTCGTGCCCTTAAAAGAAGACACATCAGAGTTCTTTTTTCATGTTCTTTCTCTTTCTTTGTCTCTCTCTTCATCCCTCCCTCCCTCTCCCTCTCTATCTCCATGTGTCCAAGAGAAAAGGCCATGTCACGCAGGGAGAAGGCTGTCATCCGAAAGCCAGGAAGAGACGAGCGCTTCCACTGCGATGGCACCCTGATCTTGGACTTCCCGGCCTCCAGAAAGGTGAGAAAATAAAAGTCTGTGGTTTAAGACACTCAGTTGATGGTTTTTGTTTCAGCTGCCCAAGCTTGACAAGCAGCATGGCTGAAATATTGTGAAAGAGTCAGAGAGTGATGTGAGCTGAATTTAGAGACACAAGAATGGACTGGGTCAATTGGGTTTAAAGTTCACGGTAAGGGCTTCATATTTTATTTGAATCCCATGGGCAGCCACTCAGTTTTAGACAGAAGACTGACCCATTTGAAGTGTTAAGATAATCCTTTTGGCTGCTGGAAATGCCTTCCCCCTTCTCTCCACCTACCTAATCCTTTAAATTCTTTATGGCATCTTGTAAAGGACAGATCCATTAACCATCTCAGGCTGCAGAAGTCTCTGTCTTTTTTTCTGCCCTTTTTATTATACTTGGCGTCAAGATCTGCTGGCTTCCACTTCAAGCCTCTCTAGCACTTTGAGAGTTTGATAATAATTGTAAACTCCCCCAGTGGACTGTAAACTCCAGGGGGGCCAGCAGTCTTTGCTACTGCAATATGGTATGGAAAATACATGTATGAGCATCCCAATCATGTAAATGTAGAGTGAGTTTACCTCATTTTTTGTGCAGTGAGAGACAAACTGGAATTCATTGACAGGAATTACTTCCAATGAGGAAACTCAACGCCATAGTATAAAATCAAGATGAATCAAGATGGCAGAGTCTGCTTCATGTACACTCACTAGCTCTTGTTTCTCCTTGGACACACAGCTGGACTACATTTCCCAGCCTCCCTTGTGCCTGGGTCAGACCATGTGACTGAGTTCCGGCCAATACAATATGGGCAGAAGTGATGTAATCATTTCCATGCCTTGCCTGTAAACCCATGTGTGCCTCTGCTTTGTTTCTCCATTTGAAAGCTCAGTGGGGAGAAGGCCAAGGACTTCATGGGGCAAAACAATGGAGAGAGCCTGGCTTCCTGAGCTACCACGTGGAGGACAGTCACTGAGGACAGGTGACCCATCAAAAATACTATTGGGTCATCATGGAAAGAAGCATCACACTTGTATTGTGTTCAGTCATTGCTGCTTTGGGATTGCTTTGTAACAGCAGTTAGCCCCCACCCCCCGACTAATTTATATACCAATTACTGAGGAAGCCTAATTCCAGACCCTTTATCACATCTGGGTCTTCATTCTCACCACACTGCAGTTTATCCTAGTTTGAGAGAGAAACTCAGAGATGCTGTTCACCTTGCACAACCACTCATAGCTTAGGTGTGACCCACCTGAGATTGCAGCCTGATTTTCTAACACAGCAGAACAAACAAAAAACCAAAATCCGAGCCATTTCTATAGTACTCAGCTATTTTTTTTTTCCCATTGTTGAAGGAGCCAAAGATTTTTGGAGTGGGAAAGAACAAAGGCAGAGGGATGGGGCATGATGGATCTCTTCGGCTACTTGAAAGAGAATTGTCTCAAAATAGAGTGAAAAGGTTTCCAGTGGCCCCAAGGGATACAGCTTGGAAAGAAGAAGTAAACTCTCCAAGGACAAGAGTTTTCCTCTTTCTTCTTTTCTTTCTTTCTCTTCTTCTCTCTCTCTTTTTCTTTTTTTTTCTTTTGGCTTTTTAGGGTCACACTTGGGGCATATGGAGGTTTCCAGGCTAGGGGTCGAATTGGAGCTGTAGCCACTGGCCTATGCCACAGCCACAGCAATGCCAGATCAGACCTACATCACAGCTCATGGCAACAATGGATCTTTAACCCATGGAGCAAGGCCAGGGATCCAACCTGCATTCTCATGGTTCCTTGGTGGATTTGTTTTTGCTACACCACAACAGGAACTCCTCTCCTTCTTCTTTTCCTTGTTCAGTAGAATGAAGACTTTTTTAAGGGTTAGAGCAGATCTACTGACAGAAAATGGAATTGTTGGTCAAGGTAGGAGGCCCCCAACTTCTTGGTGTCAATCGTATAAATGAAAGAGATAGGAAAGTCCTGGATGCAACCCAGAAATAGGTCAGTTCTGAGTCTCTTTCTATAAACAATGAACAAAAAATAACCAAGCAATCAAATGTAAATACCAATCTTATCAGCCCAGGCACTACCTATTTTGACAACTTTCGTGAAATGTTAGGACTTTGAATTCCTATCTCTTCTTTCATGCTTGAATATCTGGTACCATATTTGAAAGGGACTGAACATAAAGACCAAAAAGCCATATGATTTTCTCTTTAATGTTCTAGTTGGTTGCTATATTAGAATGTCTGTGATGAGAAACAAACCTCAGATGCACAGGGTCCAGGAAGGGTACCACACTAGTGAGTCAATGGACCAACCAGCAGAACAGCCTGTAAAGAAGTGACAGTGTTTTGAGCATCCCAAACACCTCTGGTGCATGAACCAGAGGCTGTAAATCAGCTATTCATCACTGCTCACATCTATTAAAAGACAGACAGGAAAGGTCAAAGCAACTTTTCCTGAATATTAAAGGCAGGAGTTGGGCAGTTTCATGCTAGAACCAGAAACTGGCCGGCCCCTCGAGTGTCCTGATATGCCTCATAAAGATGGCCTCAGATGCCACAAATGTTGATGTAGTGACTGTCCCAAGGACATTTGTTTGACAAATGTCCAAGACAAGATTCAAACTCAGGTTTCTGGATTCTGAGTTTTGCATGTATTTCTGGTTCATCTCCCCTATTCTTTCCACAGGCAACTCCTAGGCACTTAGAAGAAATTGACCAAATGTTTGATGTTTCATAGGACAAGCTATTCGCTAAATACTTTGAACATAAATAGTGATTTTTTTTGTCTTTTTGTCTTTTCTAGGGCTGCACCTGTAGCATATGCAGGTTCTCAGGTTAGGGGTCGAATCGGAGCTGTAGCCACTGGCCTACACCATAGCCACAGCAACGCAGGATCCAAGCTGCGTCTGTGACCTACACCACAGCTCACGGCAACGCCAGATCCTTAACCCACTGAGCAAGGCCAGGGATTAAACCTGAAACCTCATGGTTCCTGGTCAGTTTCGTTAACCACTAAGCCACGACGGGAACACCATAAGTACTGATTTTCAGTGTAGCCAGTACAGCTGTGTTCAGGGTCTGCTCTAATGAGGGTTGCTTCTCAATTGGGGAACTGATTATATATACATTTTTCAAATTATAATGAGACAGCAATTGCATAAGACTAAGAGAGAGAGACAACATGAAGGGGCCCCCATATCTTCTTATTCTCACCCAGAAAAAAGCTCGAGCATTCACTATCAGTTCCATATCCACTCTTGGTGGACAGGAGTATTCTTTGATACTCTAAGCGATTTCATCCCAATCAGATGTGGCTTATGTGGGCTAGGAATAAACCAAAAGAATTTTGCCCACAGATGACTGTTGGCGACAGCTTAGCACCTTTGGAGTAAAAGCATGGATTCCTTTTTTTTTTTTTTAATCTTGCTTATTATCTTTCTTGGGATAGAAAGTGCAAGCTCATACTGACAATCACAACTCTTCATCTTATTTCCAAAGTAAAGAGTGAGTCTCTTCCTTCTCTGCAAAAAAGTATCAGAGAATGAGGAAGTAGCCTTTTTAAATTACATTTAAGGCAAACTGATGATTTGATACATGTATACATTGTGAAATAATCACTATGATCAAGCTAATGAACATTATCCATCACCACACAGTTACCTTTTTTTCTTTTTCTTTTTTTTTTGGTAGTGGGGACACTTAGGATGTACCCTCTTAGCAAATTTCAAGCATACGGTATGTTACTGTTACCTATAGTCATCATGCTTATCCAGATGCTTATTCATCTTAAAACTTTGTTCACCAACATCTCCCTGTTTCCCCCACCCTGGCCCTAGTAATCGCCACTCTATCCTCTGCTTCTATGAGTTTGACGATTTTATTTTATTTTTTAATTTTTTTTAAACAGGAGGTATAGGTTTTTTTTTTAAAGTTTTATTGAAGTATAGTTGATTTATAAAAGGTCGTGATACTTTCTGCTGTATGACAAAGTGATTCAGTTATACATGTACACACATCCATTCTCTTTCAGATTCTTTTCACATATAGATGATCGCAGAATACCAGGTAGAGTTCCCTGTGCTCTACAGCAGGTCCCCACTGATTGATCTTTCCATATACCTCAGTGTGCATATGCCAATCCCAAACCCCCAGTCCACCTCTCCCTCCCACCTGTCCCCTTTGGTAACCAGAAGTTTGTTTTCAAAGTCTGTGAGTCTATTTCTGTTCTTCAAGTAAGCTCCTGGGTACTCTTATTTTAGATTCCATATATAAGTGAAGCCAGAAAGTATTTGTCTTTCCGTGTCTGGCTTACTTTCCCTTAGCATCATGTCCTCCAGATCCAGCAATCCCATCCCGGATGTTTACCCAAAGAAATTAAAATCAGGATTCCAAAAAGATACCTTCACGCCCCCATTCATAGTGCCATTATCTGCAATAGCCAAGATATAGACACAACCTGAACGCTCAT
Organism: Phacochoerus africanus; assembly: GCF_016906955.1. Classification (NCBI taxonomy): domain Eukaryota; kingdom Metazoa; phylum Chordata; class Mammalia; order Artiodactyla; family Suidae; genus Phacochoerus; species Phacochoerus africanus. The sequence continues at coordinate 39,469,719 of NC_062548.1, forward strand.
CAGCAGATAAATGGATAAAGCAAATGTGGTATATCCATACAATGGAGTATTATCCAACTCTGAAAAAGAAAGTAGAATTTCTAAACACAGCAAATTTAATCAGAGGATTTCCAGGTTTTCCTCTTTATTTTTTGTACGATATCTTCTTTATATGCAAATATGCAGCTTATTTTTCTGGAAAGAATACAGTGCTTTTGCTGACTCTGTGTTAGAACCATAGCTCTTTTAAAGTTTATTCTTGTTTCTAGTAAAAGGCAAAACATTGTTAGGCTGGAGGTGCCCAAGATTTCAGATCCTGTTTAAATTAGTCCCTGAGTCCTCTCTAACTACAGGTTAAGAGACTAGGATTTGGGACAGCAAGGATTAGACTTGAGTCTGGGCATTGACAGTTTTGAGAGGAGTGAACTCAGCTAACTCATTTAACCTGGCTACCCTTTCTTCATCTGTAAAATGGGAAAATAATTGTACCTCATAGACTTATTGGGAGGCCTATGGGAGGTCAAGCAGGTGAAATTTTATCACAGGGTCTTACAAAGAATAAATGTTCAGTAAATGTTAGCTTTTATTGATTTTATTCATCAATAGACTTTAAGCTCCTGGGCATAGACGGTGGGCCTTCCTTTCCAACCACAGTCCTTTACTGTTCTGCAGGTATCTTGAATTTATTGGCTGCTAACCCCAGATTCACCTGGGAGCCCTTTTCTTGCAAGGGGTAAGATGGCATAGCTTACAAAGCCAAAGTAGAATCGCATTTTGGAGAAAGCCTGTAGTACCGACTGGTGCCAGAGAGGGGCAGCATAGAACCACCACCACAGATGGTCCAGTCGGCCTGTGGCTGACCAGAACTCTCTTTGTGTGAGTTTGGAAGTAGAGCTAGGAGGCTGGAGCCTCAAGAAATCACAGGTAAACTGGAAGTTAAGATGAAAAGCACAGAAGAGCTAGGACAGAAGCAAACACAACAAGAGATGAAGCTGAAATGTTTGTGGATCTTTGACTACTCACACCTCACCTGGACACTGTCTCCATCACTTGGATTTACTCATTCTAACATTCTTTCCACAAATCATTCATTCATTCATTCATTCACTGACAAGGACAGAATAACTGCCTTTTAGGGGCTTTGTCTCCTGACAAGGGGCTGGGTTCTCCGGAGAAACACCACAGGTCAACTGGATTTGAAGTCAGGATCCTATACTGGAAAGTGAGTCAGAGGTCAGCGGATGGACAGCAGACAAGGGAGAGAACCTGCCAGGTGTGGTGTGGGAGGGTTGGTGTGGGGAGGGTGGCTTCCTTCTGATGGGACCAGCTTTCCTGTCCCACCAGAAGGCAGTCCAGCGGAGTCTTAGCATCTCGTGCTTCTTCTGGTTGGGCACATCAGGCACAAAACAATGCCAGGGTCCCCTTCACCCCAGGGTGGTTATGGATTAGTATTGTTATTACAACAATGTCCAGGAGATGGCAGTAAAGAGTCTCAAGGAAGGGGCGCCATTGTGCAGTTTCCCTGTGGGTCCTGCTAAGTAAGGCTTGGTGTGAAATTCCGGAGGAAGCAGCTGAACTTTGAGAGGCAGCAGTGTCTGCCTCGACGGACAGCAGTGTGGGCCTTGGTGGGAAGTGGTAAGGGTCCTGACCACAAGAAGAACTGGACCTGAGAGGAAGGAGTGAGGACACTCACAGGACACTGAAATTAACCAAAGGAAAACCTGGCACATGTACGTTTCCATCCTATTTCTTAACTACATGCCATTGATGGATTCAGCAGGATGACTGTTATTTCCAAATTTAATACCAATATTTAAAACACGCCATAATTATAGAATCACAAGCAGATGAAGGGCAAGGTAGTTTTATTTACTATTCAAATTTGTGATATCACCGCATTTTATAATCTTCAAAGTGAGTTTTCCACCCCCCCCCCCCCGCCTCTTGACTATGGTTGGTTTGATAAAAAGTGGTAGAAACTGCTTGATTTTAGTTTTGAATGGAGGGGAAAGGAGACATTTTTCCAAAAGAGACCAAATGTCAAATGATTTGGAAGGTGTTTATTATTAAAGAAAAAAAGAGAAATAAGCTGTCATTATTATTGTTGTTATTTTAGAGAGGCATTTTCTTCCTGGTTAATTGCTTCTTCACGATGAATCACTGCCACAACATTTTTGTGTCTCTGGAAATAAAGGTTGTCAAAAAGTTCTAATAAGCTGATGGATTTCTATGTTGTCAATAAACTCATCCTGTCAAAGGCAGCATTAGCTCGATGAAGGATGATTCGAATCAGCGTGATCCTGAAATATATGGGCCCCTCATGAGGTCTCTGTCTCTCTCTCTCACAATTACATAGGCAGACATACCCTCCTCTTTTTGGAAATATGATGCTGGCATTGATGTATCACTATAACCAGTTGTCTTCTTGCCAGTGGACTTGTGTCATCTTTATTTGCGTGTGTTAGATTTTTGGTGCTTTTTATCAAAACTAGTTCCACTGTTCTTTGGTTCTAAGCACATGGTAGGGTACACTTTTCTGCCCCACACACTTGGAGGTGGCCAGGTGATTTATTTTGGAAAAAAAGACAAAGTGGAAATGATAGTTGGGACTCCCAAGAAGGTTTTAAAAGCCAATGTGAGATTCACCACATTCATTTTTTTTCCCTAGCTCAACTTTCTCCTGTTGCTTTTGTGAAGGTGAGATGATGTAATACAGAGCTGCTTCCATGGACAGGTGTGATAAGGAATAAACAGGTGCTGTTTTCAGCTACGAGGTTTGGGGATTATTTGTTACAGCATCATAACCCATTCTATCTGACTAATGCATGTTCTTTCATTTATATCCCTTCTAAAGAACTAACCCTGCTCTAATTTCTTTCTGTGGGGTTATGGGAATAGCGATGGACAGACCACATCTCCTTTCATTTCCGAGGTGATTACTTAGCCCCATCCTGGTCAATCACATCATTCCATCCTCCTGTCTTCAATTACTGGTTGGAAAACAAGCAAATGCTCTATGATAGAGAAATGAGACTCAATCCTTAAAGAAAGAAGACCCCTGTTTACACAGGGGAAATCATGAAGCAGGTGGACTATAAGGCACGGATGACCATTCTTATCACCACTCTGGAAGATGCCCTCTGAAAAATAAAGGCTACCCAAAGCAGCAAAAACTTAAATATGGAGAGGAACAGGTTCAGGATGATATTATCTAAGCACTCAGATTCAGAATATTCTTGCGTTCTGGTGATACTAACCAGTAATTTCCTTAAAAAAATTTTTTTCTAAGTTTTTTTTCACTTGTAGTAGAAAAATCTTAACATTCTTCCTAAACACACTGGGTGTAGCATCTCGGGTGTTTGACCAGAGTCATCTACAGTATAAAGTTGACATCTCTCAGCAGGGTGTTCCGTGCCTTTTAGGTGGCAGCTTTCCATCTGCGTCACATCCTTTACCCATATCCTTTCCTCTGTCCCCCCAATGTGACACGGGGCTGACACCAGCCATTCTTCAAGGACCACTTGGACTCTACTGAGGCCAGGCACATGCTGGCCTTGGGCTATGGGGATTCATGCCTGCGTTTGCCCCCCTCCCCACTTGAATGCCAACTCCATTAAGCGGGGAGGGAGCAGTATCTCACTGTGTTTTTACTTTCTTCATAGTGTCTGATTCTTGCACAGTAGTAGGTGCTTAGTAAACACCTGCAGAACTGAACCAAGGTCTGCATTCCAAGAAGTCTGCTCATTACATGCTGAGCATGTTCAGACCCCTGGTACATAAACCCTCTGTGCAGTTGAGCTTCTGAGAAAGCCATGTTTGATTCTGTTTTTATTCACCCAGATGACATATTTTAGGGTTTCAGTAGAAGCCCAGTTTTGTGTTTAGGCTAGATCTGTAAATACTCAGCTCTTTTCTAGAAGTCAAGAGGTCTTTCATTAATTAAAACCTATAGCTCTTTGATACAAAAATGATGTATTCTGTGCCGTTAAAAACATATATTTAGGAGTTCTCATTGTGGTGTAGTGGTTAACAAATCCAGCTAGGAACCATGAGGTTGCGGGTTCGATCCCTGGCCTTGCTCAGTGGGTTAAGGATCTGGCGTTACCGTGAGCTGTGGTGTAGGAAGCAGATGCAGCTCGGATCTAGAGTTGCTGTGGCTGTGGTGTAGGCAGATGGCTACAGCTCTGATTAGACCCCTAATCTGGTAACCTCCATATGCCATGGGAGCGGCCCTAGAAAAGGCAAAAAGACAAAAAAAAAACCAAACATTTAACACATACAGTGGTCTGGATAAATTCTTTTGTTAACTCCATTTTATAGATAGGAAGTAAGCTTCTGAGAAGTTAAGCAACTTGCATCATGTCACACAGCAGGGCTCACATTTGGAACCCAGACTATTTGATGCCAGAACCTTTGTTCTCTCTTCTTCGCGTGCATCCCTCAATCCAACGCTGAAGAATTAATGGACACGCCCTCTTCTTAAACAGAGAGAGTGTTTTCACAACTGTTTTGCAATCTGCTCGATCCCAGGTCCATCCCAATCAAACCTGGAACCTGACATTCCCTAGAGAAGAGGGCAGTGCAGTGCAGCCCAGGAAGGAGAGCCGGCTGTGGGGAGTGGATATCCTCAAATCACGACTTTGCCCCTTTCTAGCGCTGTGACCTCTGACAACCCTAGAAGCATCCCCAGTCCTCGTTTAGTCATTTGCAAATGGAGATAAGAACCATTGCGTGGAGTTGTGAGGATTAAGAGTGAAAACAAATGAAATACTCCCCACTATCAGACCTAGCACAAAGGGGGGCTGTGCAAACAGAGACGGTCAATGGTAATGAAGAGATCCCTAATTTGAGTAATGCATGTGTCCTTTGTCATCCGTGTAATTAGGGATTGGAGTCTGGGTCTTCTTTTTATCTGGACCCACAGTGCCTGGCATATGGCGGATCCTCTGCCATCTTTGGGGAAGTCTGTTACACTCCTAAACCTCCTTTTCCTGATTGGTAAAGCGGGGAGAGGGATCCCCGTTAGGAAGAAATGAGGTCTTCTGTGCAAAGTTGTAAGCACATAGGTTGGAATCTAGAGAATAAATGGAAACACACTGGCTTGAGTGACTATAGAGAGCCCCCTCCTCGGTGCTTTCTAAATGCCCTAGTGACCACCTCTCCTTGAGTTTTGCTTGATCTTGGAACCATCAAGGAGGGAGAGTTCTAGGATGCACACGGAGCCCTGCCTGCCGCATCTTGCAGACGCGGGGCGTGCGTCCATCAGCAGCACACAGAGCACAGACGGAAGCAGGAGAGGGGTCTGGGGAGGGACGCCCTGCGGAGGAGGCCTTTCTTATTAAATGCCGCTCCCATTCTGCAAAGCGGTGGTGAGACGTTCTATTTCCTCGTCCCCCACCAAAGGCAAGAGCCAGGTTGCTGCTGTTTGTGGCATATGCACAGACGCGCTGGTCATAAAGAGGACGTTTTATGAGGACATATGCTCCCCGCCCAGAAGCAATGCCAGGCCTCAATGCTATTCCTTGGCGACACCATGATTATATCTGCATCGGGTCCAGGGAAGCCTCTCAGGCCTGCAAGGCTGCGATTTCGAAATGGATTTCACAGCTGCAAACTAGAAGATGACCCAATTTGTCTTTTCCATTTCTGCCTCCTCTCCTATAACTATGGAAATCTGCATCGGAGTCCCAGCGACGGGGCTGCATAAAATATGCAACAGGACTTAGTGCTCAGATTGGAGAGCTGCAACATGCAAGGCCAGCTGCTAAAGTGATCTTGGGATTTGGGGGCTGTGGGGGTGGGAGGAGGGGGGAGACGTGAGCAAAGGCCTCGGGGGACATCTGCAGATTTCTGCTCCCCCAGACACAAAGGCCTTTTTTTTTTTTTCTCAAATGCTTGTCCCAAAGGCTGGAGAAGGAGAGGATATATATGCCCCCCTTATCTTTTCCGAGGAACCCGGAGCTACCCATCCTCCCAAGAATAGCCCAGATGGTAAACGGAACTGAAGTTTGCACATAAATTCTCCCCCGGGAATCGGTGGTTGGTGAAAGCGGGCCTAATGAAATTTTTTATTGTGGTTATTACATACAATTTGTACAGTATATCATGCACGGAAATTTTTTCTATTCCTATAAATCTGGAATTGCCAGCGTAAATGCCCAGGCTTACGAACTACTGCAGAACACAATTACCTCTCGATACAAACTCTCTTTAGGACATAAAAATCGTTGCTACTGAGAAGGCTGAATTGCACTGGCAATTTTGTAAATATTTGAGTGATATATTTCCTTTTGGATAAGTTTTCATAGCCTTGGAAAGCTGTCTCGTTTCTTAATGCTGTTGTTTGTTTGTGTGTGTGTGTGTGTGTGTTTGCCTGGGTATGGCTTGTGGCCTGATCATACTTAGTAAATCAGACTATCGGCCAAATGTCATTTATAAAAGGCTCAGAACAGCAAGGCCTTCTGCTGGCATTAAGGGGACTGTCTTTCTAGTGGCAGGTTTCTCAAAGATGGGAGCAGAAAGCAAAAAAAAAACCCACAAGCAAAAGTCAGGCACATCAGGTACTTTCTCCTCCTGTTTGGTCAGTTCTTCCAGTCAGAAGCTGCAGACGAGGTTTCCATTTTTAATGAGGGCTGAAACACCATGACTGCCTCTTTATGCTTCGATCAATCGAGGAGGAATCACTCCTGGATAAACCGGGTTGATTTTCACGCCGGCAGCACGCGCCAGACACATGGCGTTTCTGCACATTTTCTAGTTAGGCTTTATTACCAAGTATGATGGTGAAGGATGTTATACCCTGGTATTGATTTTCTTCAAGTTCTAATATTGGAGATAAGGAGAGTTCTTCCATCAGCTTCCAGCAAACAGAGAACGGGGACTGTTAAAACTCCTCATAACGGCTTCCAAAGGAAGACAAGAGTGATGGATTATAGACTGCCCTGGAAGTGAGGATACCCGCTCACTGAGCTAACAGAAAGCGTTCACATGCAAGCCCACCGCAGGGAGAGAGAACGGAAGGGTACCCTCTTTCCCTTTTTCTCTCTCCTTTTCCTTATTTCTCCCTTTATCATGTCACATTCAAGCCTCATAACCACAAACAAGTTGCCTATTATTCTGCATTTTACAGGAGTTCCCATTGTGGCTCAGCGGTAATGAACCCAACTAGTATCCACGAGGATGCGGGTTCCATCCCTGGCCTCGCTCAGTGGGTTAAGGACCTGGCGTTGTTGTGAGCTATGGATCTGACGTTGCTGGGTCTGTGGCGTAGGCCGGTAGCTGCAGCTCTGATTCAGCCCCTAGCCTGGGAACTTCCATATGCCACGGGTGTGGCCCTGAAAAAAAGAAGAAAAAGAATCTGCATCTTAATAAGGATGAAAAATTCCTGAATTTCTTGCCAGAGTCATACAGCTTGTGATGGGGTAGCTTGGATTTGAACCTGGGTCACATTGGGGTCTGATGCTCAACCACAAATGCAGTCAGTGGTCTGCTTCTCCCAACTGTCTTTTTCCCTGCTCAGCCCAAGAGTCTGACATTCAACTCACAAGATGATACGATACCACCTGCCCCCCTGATTGTGCTCCTTGTGATGCTCGAACACCATGAAATGGATATTTGAGAAATGAAAAGAGGGTTGATATACTTTTCCTATGCCAAGGGCATGAGGATTTATGCCTGCATCATCTACGTGGGTGTCTAAAAAGAGAACTCTATTAAAGACAGATAAAGGAAACCAAAAAGAAAACAAAAAGACAACTTTCAGAATGGGAGAAAATAGTTTCAAATGATGCAACCGACAAGGGCTTAATCTTTAGAATATATAAACAACTTATACAACCCAACAGCAAAAAAACCAATCAATCAATGGAAAAATGGGCAAAAGACCTGAATAGACATTTCTCCAAAGAAGATATACAGATGGCCAACAAACACATGAAAAAATGCTCAACATCGCTGGCTATAAGAGAAATGCAAATCAAAACTACCATGAGATATCACCTCACACCAGTCAGAATGGCCATCATCAATAAATCCACAAATAACAAGTGCTGGAGGGGCTGTGGAGAAAAGGGAACCCTCCTACACTGTTGGTGGGAATGGAAACTGGTACAGCCATTATGGAGAACAGTTTGGAGATACCTTAGAAATCTATACATAGGACTTCCATATGACCCCGCAGTCCCACTCTTGGGCATCTATCCGGACAAAACTCTACTTAAAAGAGACACGTGCACCCGCATGTTCATTGCAGCCCTATTCACAATAGCCAGGACATGGAAACAACCCAAATGTCCATCGACAGATGATTGGATTCGGAAGAGGTGGTATATATACACAATGGAATACTACTCAGCCATAAAAAGAATGACATAATGCCATTTGCAGCAACATGGATGGAACTAGAGACTCTCATACTGAGTGAAATGAGCCAGAAAGACAAAGACAAATACCATATGATATCACTTATAACTGGAATCTAATATCCAGCACAAATGAACATCTTCTCAGAAAAGAAAATCATGGACTTGGAGAAGAGACTTGTGGCTGCCTGATGGGAGGGGGAGGGAGTGGGAGGAATCGGGAGCTTGGGCTTATCAGACACAACTTAGAATAGATTTACAAGGAGATCCTGCTGAATAGCATTGAGAACTTTGTCTAGATACTCATGTTGCAACAGAAGAAAGGCTGGGGGAAAAATGTAATTGTAATGTATACATGTAAGGATAACCTGACCCCCTTGATGTACAGTGGGAAAAAAACAAAAAAGACAGATAAAAAGCACCAGTGAGAGCTTGGGGCTCAGTAAAGAGACTCGCAGTTAATGTGGACCGAATTGGTGTTCCACCAACTGGGCAAGAACATGAATGCATATTTACCAAAGAAGAAGGAAACAGTAAACAAGAAGAGGAAAAGCCGAAACATTCCTAGTGATTAAGGAAACACACAGCAAGAGGAACTCAGTTCTCATCCATTAAAATGGCAATTTTACTCTAATGCTAATTCCTGCGGCGTCAGGAAGCATGGTGAAGATGCTGGGAAGATATGGGGATATTTTCACACATTGACAGTGGGGGTGAAGACAAACACCCAATGGGGAGATTTATCCATTCATGCCTCTAGTATTTCCTGAGCACTTACTATGTGCCAGACTCTGCTGGATGCTGGAATCCACAACAACGATTGAGTCTAATTCTCCCCCTTGTGGCATGTATATTCCAGTGGCAAAGAGAGGCATTAATCAAATAACTTTATTAGCCAAGGTAGCGTGGCACACGAAAAGAAGAGTTGGAGAGGGGAAAAAAAAGCATGTATCAAAGTGGATGTGACAAAGAAACCTGGTCTCGAATAGGTACATTTTTTTTTAATTAGAAAAATTAAAAAGATAAACCTTCCCTGAGGAAGTAGTGCTTTGTAACAAGAGGATTTCAAAGTGTACTTTTCACTCAGCAGCAGTTCTATTTTGATCAAGTCTGGGGAGAGACTCATTGATTTATAGAAATCTCTACGCACAAGGATTTTCATCACTGTGTTGTTTATAACAGCAGAAACTGGGGAACGATATTCATCAATGGGAGAACACTTAAAGTATGGTGTCTGCACACAATGAAATTTCCAGTATTTAGAAATCAATTTTGAAGACTCTGTAAGTGACACGGGGTTTCATGCTAATATAGTGCAAAATGGAAATACAGGCTACGAAACTGCACATGGCATGACTTCGGTTGCAAAAAACAGCAAGTACAGTGGTGTGGGATTACAGGTGAGTCATATTGTTTTTGTTCTACTTAATCTGTGTTTTCCCAGAGGGATGCAATGAACCTAGAGCAGATCATTATAAAGAAAATGGTTCATTTTTCAACAGAAGAGAGATTCTTAAGTATTTACTGAGTGGGTGGGCTCCAGGTGCATATGCGTAACTGTGAAAACAAACGAAGTGTTGTCCCCTCTCCGGCTGACTGCAATTTGGGCTTTGGAAGAGGAATGACCGTTTCCTCTTCTGTATCTGACCCACGGGTGCCCCTGTCACACCTACACTCTGAGCTTCTCTCCTGAGGATGGGAAGGAATTGAACTTGGCAGCTAACATTGGCTGCATGACCTACTTAATTAATTTAATTAACAATACATAACACTACTCACCAGGCACTGTTCTTAGTGCCCGACAAATGATAACTTATTTACCTGTCATAAAAATCCGAAGCGCTTGTAAAGGGGTGCAATCGCGGTGGAAAGCAATTTGGCGATTCTTTAGAAAGTGACCCAAAGAATGACCATATGACTCAGCAATTCCACTCCTAGGTACATCCGGTCATCGTTATGCACGGGTTCTGTCTTTGCAAATTCACCTATGGGCTAAAATCTATTCGTCACCCTCAAATCCATGCTCATGGCAATTTAGGGGTCATTTACACAGACAGGCACATGGTGGCAAAAACATGTGAGTTGCCGGGTGGGCATATTCTCAGCTGAGGTTGAACAAGGTGATGCTCTGGTTTCTGGCTTTAGTTCTCTGACAGAAGGCACTGAGGATGAAGACAGCTGGGTCAGAGCCGGGCAGAGAGACCAGCTCCACCTCTGAGGCCAGATGGATGGGGCATCAGCAAGTCACCCAGCATTTCTGAACCTCATTTGGCTCCTTTGTAAAATAAAGCTCAGGAGTTCCCATCCTGGTGCAGCAGAAATGTCCGACTAGGAACTATGAGGTTGCAGGTTTGATCCCTGGCCTCGCTCAGTGGGTTAAGGATCTGGTATTGCCGTGAGCTGTGGTGTAGGTGGCAGACACAGCTCGGATCTGGTGTTGCTGTGGTTGTGGTGTAGGCCAGCGGCTACAGCTCCGATTTGACCCGTAGCCTGGGAACCTCCATATGCCACGGGTGCGGCCCTAAAAGGCAAAAACATTAAAATAAATTTAAAAAATTAAAGATCAGAGAATCTAGCAGGATATGTCACTTTTAGGAATTCAGAGTCTCATCTGTGTGATATATATCTAATATATTTCCCTTAGAAGCAGGGGCTCAGGATTTGCTAATTCAGTGTTTGATTTGACTTTAGAGAACATAACTACAGCAAATAATGAGAATTGACTGCATAGCCCCCAAAAGAACTGAAAAGAGGTATTCATAGCATTCTTTACAATTGTCAAGATATGGAAACCTATCATACTGAGTGAAATTAGAGAGTGAAAGATAATCATTATATGATGTCACTTCTACCTGGAATCTAAAAGAAAAGGATACAGACAGACTTATTTGCAGAACAGAAACAGACTCACAGACTTTGAAAAATGTATGGTCACCGAAGAGGACAAGTGTGGGGGGGATGGAAGGATTGGCCAACAGGGACCTGCCGTATCGCACAGAGAACTCTACCCAGTGTTCTGTGATCGTCTATGTGAGAAAAGAATCTGAGAGAGGATGGGTGTGTGTACATGGACCACTGAATCACTTTGTTGCACAGCAGAAATGAACCCCACCTTGTGAATCAGCTGTCCTTCAATAAAACTTTAAAAAATGAAAAAATGAAAACAGACCTAAGTGTCTATCGATGAAGAAGAGGTGGTATATATATGCAAGGGAATATTATCCAGTCATGAAGAAACATGAAATCCTGACATTTTTTGACAACCTGGATGAACCTAGAGGGTATGGTGATAAACGAAATAAGAGAGAGAAAGCCAAATACAACATGATTTCATTCATAGGTGGAATCTAAAAACCAAACCCAACCAAAACACTGAGCAAACAAAATAAGCAAAAGCAAACTCATAGATACAGAGAATAGATTCGTGGTTCCAGAGGGGCAGGGGATTGGGGGATGGGGGCATGGATGGATAGGGGGCAACCACGTGGGGATGGGTGGAAACCTCACTTGTGCTGGTCACTCTGTAGTGTATAAAGATGCTGGACCATAATGCTGTACACCACTGATCATAAAAACTGTAATTTTATATAATAGAAAAAGTTTAAAAGAAGTATTCAAGTACGTGGTGCACGAATGTTCATAATAACTAAGGGGTAAAAAGACTCAAACATCCATGAATGAATGAATGAATGAGACAAAATGTGGTTGATCCATACAATGGAGTACCATGCAGCCCTAAAAATGAAGTAGTGATATACGCTATAATGTACTAGACACCAAAGGTTACATAGTGTAGGATTCTATTTATATGAAATATGCAGAGTAGATCAATCCATAGAAGAAGAAGGCAGATGAATGGTTAGGGGGCTGAGGCAGGGGGAAATGGGGAGTGACCTTTCAATGGGTACAGACTTTCCTCTGGGGATGATAAAAAGTTCTGGAACTGGACAGAAGTGATGGCTGCACAGCATTCTGAATGTACTCAATGCCCCTTAACCATCCTCTCAGAGAGGGTTAACTGCGTGTGCTGTGAATTTCATCCTACTAAAAGAAAACCATCATGAGGTAAGAATTATTATTATGACAGTTTCACAGGTGAAGACATCATATCATTGGCTCAAGGGACCCCGTTCTCAGAGGAGGAGCTGGGATCTGGACCCAGGCATCCTGGCTGCAGGGACGATGCCCATGGCCACCAGGACACACTTTGGCCCTTGTAGGACAAACTGTAGACCTGGGCCCATATGAGGTTCTTCACAGATGTTGGTTCCGATCCCTTCTGCTTCCTTTGCAGGCAGGAACTGTACCCAGTTCCACTGGACTTCCACACTGCCCTTTGTAGAGGGAAGTAAGCACGTGTATTTGCTCATTCTTTTCATCTTCTGTTGAGGCAGACACTTAACACAAGTGCAGTTGTAAAAATGGAACATGCAGAGCAAAATGTGGCAATGAGCTGAAGAAAACATCCATGAACCAAAGGAAAAAAAAAAAAAAAAAAGTCCAGACCTACACTCTTCCTAGGTGATGTCGGAGAAAAATAATGGGCCAGAGGAGAGAAGCCCATTGCACTCCCTCAGGTCCCTAAGATTTATCACCTGCACATGCGGGATGTTACAGAGAGGAGATCTGGGGACGGTGGCCATAACTCACAAGGCAGCCCTGCAGTCTGCTACTTGCTGATAGTACCTGCGCCGCCGCCCCACCCCCAACATCTGGAACTGTCTATGTAGGCGGGGCCTCATTTCTAACACCCCCATCCCTCTCCCTTCACTGCAGACCAGCACCATGGGAATTGGGGAGAAAAAGTGTTTCAGCTGCAGATCCGGTGGCTAGAAAAAAATGCAGCCTCTTTCATGACCGTGATTTGAAGGGGGGAGGACAAAGCAAACTTAACAAGACCAACCCAAACCAGGGAGCTTATGCTTGGGGAATGATTTCACTCTCCCCTGAGAAAAAAAAAGAAGGCTGGAACAATCAGAGCATCCCTCCTGAACCTGTATCCCTTTCATGTGAGGTACTGCACGTGCAGACATTTCTGAGGCATTGAAACAAGTATCTAAAAATTACTCTTCATCCAAGGTGGCCAATGTGTGAATGGCTTACAGAGAATCAAACTTACATAAAGTAATGCTTTGTTTTTCAGGGGTGGACAGAAATGTGTATCATTTCACTGCAAATATATTTGTATTAGCATCAGCAAAATTATGTGTTCATAATTTTTTTCATGATTCAACTCAGTGGAATCACTCTAAACTCATAGGTGATAAAATGCGTTCTGCCATTTTTTATTCCTTTCCCCCCCCCACATGTCTTCATACAATTAGAATTTTTTCTATATCTCTATTTTTCATCTATCAGCAAATAGGGTAATTCAGTTTCTGATCTGTTTTTCTAACTCTTTTTGGCTTTTTTGTTTTTCTTTTTTAGGGCTGCACCTGCGACATACAGAAGTTCCCAGGCTAGGGGTGGAATCAGAGCTGCAGCTGCTGGCCTATGCCACAGCCACAGCAACACCATATCTGAGCTGTATCTGTGACCTATACCACAGCTCATGGCAATGCTGGATCCTTAACCCACTGAGCGAGCCCAGGGATCAAACCTGCCTCCTTATGGATGCAGATTCGTTTCCATTGAGCCACGACAGGAACTCCTCTGACTCTTCTTAATAATGTCCTCTGCATTCATTCACTCCCTCACTCCCTCACTCATTAACTCAGTATTTACTATATATTAACTTGGCTACAGAAGTTTCTGATTTAATGAGAGAGACAGTTATTGGGAATAAGTCCGAACAGGTGCCAGGGTCACCTATCTGGATTTGGCTCTTCTCCAGCAAGTTCTGCCCTGAAGTCACAGAGCAGGTCACAGTTTGGAGTGGGCTGAGGGCGAGCCTAGAATCTCAGCCTCATGGCAACGGTGGCTATTTTCTGCACTGGTGGTGCTTCTGGAATTTTTTTTGGGAGAAGACAAAGGATTTTTACTGAGTATGTCTGCTGGAAACGCTCTTTGCCTTCATCTGAAGCGCTTTCAAAGATTCTGAATAACGTCCACCGCCTCAAACAGGGTCACTTCTAACCTAATGGTCTGGGGGAGACCCTCACCGGTCGCTCTGGTGGTCTGCTCTGAAGAACCCACTAAGGAGGTCTCCCAGATATCATCCGCGATGACCTCTGCCTGACATACCCCCAACAGATAAGGATTCCTTTGGGATTTTGTTTTTTTGGTCTTTGTTTCTGAGGTTCTCCACCCACAGGCAAATAAAGATGCGAAAAACATTCATTGCGGTTTTTTCAACTTTCTTATTGGCTGGCCCCGAAAGTCACATAGACTGGACCAGATTGTTTGCCGGGGTCTCAGACAGGCCAGGTCTGAGTTCCGGTCCTATCTCTTCACAGGTGTGGATGTCAGGTAGGTTCCTTGAGTACTGAAAAGTCAGGGGGACCCTGGAATGCCTGCTTCCTGGAGCTGTCCTGGGGATGGACGGGGCCAATGGACTCGCAGATGTAGAGAAGTATGATGGGCCTGGAAGAGAGAGGAGGGGGTCTCTGTCCTTGGGTGGACACCTCAGCTCTGTCCCTGAATAGCTGGACCATCGGGGGGCAAATAAACCTTTCTGTTTCTCAGCTCCAGGGAAGTGCGGGAACTGGCCTGCGATGTCTCCCTAGGGTTGACTGCCACATGGTCAGGAATTTGGGGAGCTCGCTGGAATTTGGAATTTGGGGAGCATGCTGTGAAGCTGTTGGCAGCTTCAAATTGGCCATGCTTAATATTTGCACCAGGAAAATCAGCGAACACCACACTGCTGGGCTCCCCGGCTCCCTCCCACTTCTGAGAGCTGATTTACCAGCACTCCCCTGCTCATAAGCATCTTAAAACAATGAGAATACGAATTTACAGAAACGTCTCAGCACATCGCCTGGCATCTAAGAAGCTCCTCATTAAAAGTTATTCACCACTACTGCTGTGATGGCTACTCCGATTATCAACAATAATGAAGTCATAACGGTGTTACTCTCGTGCAGTGGCCATAGCAGGTCCCCCATCAACCTTAATCTCTTCCCTATCGGTTCACTATGAGTTTCTACAAAGGGAATACAAAGGGAAATCTATGCAGGAGATTTCAAGGGGACAGTTTGTCTTCAAGGGTCCCTGTTGACCCCTCAACAGAATGGAACTTCTCTCCCACAGAGCACAGTTTGGGTAGACACTTAGACAATCGCAGAGCCTGGGAATAGACACCAGGGAGGGTTTCCAGCCTCGCTTCGTCCATCCCCCTCGGGCTTTCCTCTCTGGCTGCCACTTCGACTGAATGACGGCGGGGGGTGGGGGGGGGTCTCTTCTCACCATCATGAAGCTGTCAACACCCACGGTGGGCCCTGCAAAGTCCAAAGGACAATGTATCCACACGGCAGTGGCAGCATCATTGTTTACGAAACGCGATTGGGCTTTAGGTTGAGCACAGTTCCAACAGGAGCATAACAAAAGCTTTGAGGTGGACCATCTGTCGCCACGTGGACAACCGGGGCCATTTATCCGCGTCAGGTATACATCCACACCGGCCAGTCCTCGTGCTGAGCAGAAAGGAAATTTAAAGAAAGGTCCATCATTTATCATTGTAGACAGCTGGGCTGGAGTGTGGGCAGAGAATCTTTTTTTTTTTTTTCCTTGAGAAAAACAAAGACCCTGAAGATGGGTAATGCTCGCTCAGCTCCCAGTGTCTTGCAAACTGGTCTCTCCAGCTCACTCCTGTCTTGCTGCTTTTCCAGATTGAAGGAGGGGAGTCACAGCCATGGACGCGTCTCCCCTAACCCTCAAAACCGCACGGCCTGGTGGGGGTGTGGGGGGCACCCGGAATTCTTTGGTTTTGAGCTGGAGTCTGCTTGTTTAAATGTGTTTCCGGAAAGGACCCTCCAAAACAGAACCCCTCTGATGTTTGGGGGAACATCAGCGGCAAAGGCCATGGATTTGGGAGGTCACAGCCCTCAACAGGGGTGCCGGCTCTGTCTGCTGGAGGAAGGCTGTCCCAGGCTCCGCTTTTCGTTCTGGGATCCATTCTGCCTTGCTTGTGCCTGCAAGGCCACTGTATTGTGACTTTCAAAGACCACACCCCCCCGCCCCCCGCCTCCGTCCGTAGGAAATGGTCAACAGTACATGTGGGGACTGTACTGATACAAAGAGAAAGATCTTCATATTACATATTCAGACAGTTCCTTAAACCCCAAAGTTCATTCTTTTCCGCGCCCTTTCAAAGAAACTGAAACATTCTCCTGGACCCTGAAAATCACCGTCACCCTCGGCACCATCTCTGCTCTGTCTAATGAATAAGTTGGCCCCATGTGCGTGTGTCTGAAATAACACGCCATGGAGGAAAATACCTGACATCCTGGTCAGCAACAGCCTAACAAGGGAGTCAAATTCACAGACTAAGAACTGGAATTTCTGAGTTTAAATCCTGCCTGCTGCCTCTATTGCTTACAAACTAAATGAGTTTGGACAAGGTACTTAGTTTTTTCATATATATATTTCATATATACAAATGTATAAATATAAATATTTATCTACCTGATACTAGGACACAAGCACCCACCTAAAGGGTAGTTGTAAAGCTTTATGAAATTATTATCATCATTATTATTTTGGGCTGAACCCACAGCACATGGAAGTTCCCGGGCCAGAGCCACAGCTGCAACCTGTGTCACAGCTGCAGCGATGCTGGATCCTTAATCCCTTGCACCAGAATGGGGATCGAACCCATGCCTCAGCAGTGTCCCAAGATGCTGCAGAGACAATGCCAGATCCTTAACCCACTGCACCACAGCAGGAACTCCTTGGATGAACTTATTAATTTAAAACTCTAAAGGCAGCTGCACGGAATAGCGTAAGTCTTTGTGAAATGTTAGCTCCTCGCCTGCTCCTCTGCTAATTGTCTTTTTTTTATAAGATAGCAGGCACACCAGGAAGCAGCAGATGCACTGGCTAAGAGCAGAGCTTCTAGAGTCAGAAGACCTTCATGAATAAAAAATAAACACCTACGAACACACCACCACTGCACTGAGGTCCCACGTCAAGTCATTCCTCGCTGCAGCATTTTTTACCAAATCCCATTTGAATGACCAGCAATGCACATATACAAAATTGGATAGGTGGTTAATGACGCGTGAGCACGTTTTATAGGAATCCACTTGACCTGCAAGGGATCAACTCCGCGATTTGATGAAAGGCTTAACCTTTCGAAGTCTGGCTCCGACCCCATGTTCATAGATAAATCTCCAAAGCTGATAGATCCTGACATTTAAGAGTTTGGCCCAAGGAAAGGTGATATTCCATTTTCCTAAGAGAGATGAAATAGACCCAGGCTTGCTACTCATTAGCTGTATCCCTTTGGACACTCCATATGCCTTCTTGGTCTTGGTTTCTCCACTGGTAAAATAACAGAGCCAGGCTGAAGATGCTGACTTCTCCTTCGATTGTGGGGGTTTCACGAAATACTTCCAGTTGCTGCTGGGGAAGTCCAGTGGGCAAGACCCGGCCACCCTCCCCCTCTTCCAGAAAGCTCCACTGTCATCTCTATAACATCTTGGATTGCCACGTCAGGGTTTGAGGGCTGAAAAAATTCAGGTGTATCAAGCACTGGACGAGGTGACATCTCTATTCATCATTGATGATGATCTTTGGAAGCAGTGGGCCAAACGTGGGAAAATTAAATAGGAAGACGCATGGGATCCCATTCTGAAGTCCCTCTCAAAGAACAGCATCTGATTACAGAACGAGGGGATGATGCTTAGGACAACACAAACAAAAGCTCCGAGGGTGTTCTGGCTGGTGGACATCTCAGTGTGGATTAAGACTATTACTTATCACAAGACAATAAGCACAAGCACCTATCAGCCACCACATCAATGAGCACCTCCCTGGTCAACTAATGTGCATTAGGGCTAAAGGCACAGAAAGGACATTTCCCAAGCCAGAAAGGTGAATTTCCCTCTCTACTTCTTGCTGGTCATACCACACACTCTGCATCTTCATCTTTTATTTTAGGGGAATGAGTGTCGTTACAATGGTATCTCACAGATTCATGATGAGAAGTGCCAGATATATCCGCCTCCTTCCCAAACATCTCTCCAAACTTCCCTGGGAAGGGACGAGCCAAGGGAACATATCAAAACCAGAATCATGGTTGAGTGTTTTATTTACAAGGATAAGAGGGGTTCAAAGCGCTCTGCATGTATTAGCTTATCACACCTCATTTACATTTTCATCGCCACCCTGTGAAGTCAGTTCTCTTCATTCTGTTCTTTCCCCAGAGGAGGATATTAGGGCATAACAATGTTGAACAACTGGTTCAACATCACAGGGCAAGATAGGGTGAAAGAAAATCCAAGTACGATTCTGCCATACTCTGGGTCCAGGCCAAGGGACTTCCACAGAGGTTCGTGGTGCTTCTGGTTTCAGCTTGAGTCCTGGCCAAGTTCTCCACTGCCTCCTTCAAACATGAAAATGACCGGATGGTTCTTTCCACATCTGGCCAGCCACGTGCTACAGGAGTTTAGAGCAGTGACCTTCAGGTTGTTTCCTTCCTTTCTTCCTTCCTTCCTCCCTCCCTTCCTTTCCTGTGGCATGCAGAAGTTCCTGGGCCAGGAATCAACCCCCCACCATAGCAGTGACCTGAGCCACAGCAGTGAACGTTGCATCCTTAACCCGGTGAGGCTCTAGGGAACTCTGCCCTTTTACTTTCCATAAAGAGGATGGGAGCAACGTAAATGAGAGACTGACTCCAGGATACATGCCACTGAACTCCAAAAGGCCCTTGTCTGTAGACCTGGCCATACAGGATCCACATCCTGAACCATCAGCTCATTGTCCCCTGCTCCTCTGGAGGAGTCAGAGATTAGGTGGCAGAGAAACAAGCCAGTGAGGTGGAAGCTTCCATGGTTGCCTTCTGCTGCAATCAGTCCTGAAGGCTGGACCCTAAGTGGGCTACTGCGCACTCAAGTGTGTGGGGCCAGGGGAGGGGAGTGGGAATTTCGTCATCCTCCTGTATCTGAAAAGTCGTGTTTGGAAAGAAAGGCAAGTCTTAATGAATGTGGGTCAGAGGTAGAACCCTGGCCAATGAATTGAGAGTAGAATTTGGTTTCTGGCCATTAGAGCAGTTCAGCAATGGATGAGCTGCCTTGGAGGGTGGGTGGTCCCTGTCGTGCAAGATGTTCAGAAACTGGGTAATGGCTGGGAGGGTCAGCTCTAGTCAGTGAGATCTGAGGACCAGTTTAGCCTACCTTCCACGTTTACTGAGCTGGGTCGACAGCTCAGTAAATATGGAAATTGAGAGGAAGCATTTAGAAAATGTACAGAAATTTAAGATAGTAGTTTTTATATCCATTGAATCCAATAATAATAATAAAAATAGAAGTTGGACTTGTATATTGCACATTCTATTTTTCCAGTAACTTTTTTTTTTTTAAAGCATTGGTCTGTGGCTGCATAATATTTAAGATGCAAGTGTTTCTCCATAGATAGTTTGAGATGCATCAGTGTAGATTTTTTTCTGGTATATTTAGGTAAAGCTTGGGCGACACCGACATTAACGTAAGTTGGTTCGTACACATTCTCATGAATGACATATGCAAATTGCCTAGCACAGTTCCAAGCTGTAATGGGTACTCAACACAGACTTTCTTATTCTAGATTCATGACTGGCACAGCACATACAGTGGGAAGACACCCATTGGTGCACAAAAATTAGAATATCATATTTACATAGGAGGAACGTTGGAAACGTCATTGCAGCTACAAAGCCTTTGCCTCTGTGACTTGTGAGGCATGCTTGCAAACACACAAACACGTACACACACATGCACACACACCCTTACACTTCCTTTGCACTGTGAGCCTCTAAATGGCACCAATGATGTATCTACAAAACATAAACAGATCCTGGACATGGAAGGACAGACGGGTGTCTGCCAGGGGGAGGGGGAGGGAGTGGGATGGATTGGGAGTCTGGGGTGAGTAGATGCAAACTGTTGCATTGGGAGCGGATGGGCGATGGGATCCTGCTATGTAGCACAGGGAACTACAGCCAATCCCTTGTGATGGAACAGGAGGGAGGATAGTATGAGAAAAAAGAATGTAGATACATGTATAACTGGGTCACTCTGCTGTACAGCAGATATTGGCAGAACATTGTAAATCAACTATACTAAGTAACTACATAATAAACTAGCCACTTGCATGCGCGCGCGTGCACACACACACACACACATACACACACACTAATGCCTTCCTTTGCTTCTATGCCACAAGGGTTTTGCTTTTTATCTATATGGCGTGCATTAAGTGGGATGAGGTTAAGTAATCAACGCTGATTGATATCCCGGGCTTTCTTTTTTCTTTTCAAACCCTCCTGTTTGAACTGAAACTCCGGAAGCAAACGTTGGTGTGTGAGTTCTGATAGGATAATGACTCACGCAGAGCCTGTTCCTGCAACAAAATGAGACAAAAAGAGCGTGCAAACAGCCCCCTCACTGGCCACTAGGTGGCGAACTGCAACTCTCACAGCCTCGACCACGATCATCCGCCAAGATCAGGACAGCACCCGCCGATGATGGACAAGAGTGAAGGAAGTCTGGGCTGGGGTGAGTCGGAGTCAATCATCCTGGGCACACTGCACCACGGACCTGATCATTTCCTTCGTGGGGAAGCTTGGAAATGGCGTTTGAGCAAACTTCAGAGTAAATTATTTCTGCTTTCCATCCCATGGCGTGGGTTATGGAATGTTCAGCCGAGCCTGTTGTTTCCTTTTTTTTTTTTTTTCTAAAATAAAATACTCAATTAAAGAATCCCTTTAGATCTTCCCAGCTACCTCCGTATCTCACCCTCAGGAGATGAGCTCCGACTCAGGAGACCACGGTGGGGTGTCAGGTGTCAGGCTGCCTTGCAGAAGGCTGGTTTCATGAACAAGGATGGTTTCTGCCCCGCTGCATGAGCCACATCACATGTGGCCAGTGGCTCGGACAGGGCTACAATCAAAACGAATGTGTGTGCGGCGCTTGGGCAGATGAGACAAAACCTGCCATGCTCTGCGGAGTGACGCCTTTTTAAGTTCGAAGGCAGCCGTTCCCCACCATAAAGCTGGAGAGCGGCAGTGAGCCCATCCACTTTTGGCAGGTTTGAGGAGTCCAGATGTCCGTCATGGAATGGGTTATTTAATGTATCTGTGGGCTGTTTGCAAAATGGGAAGGCCTCTGTTTTTGCAAACACCAAGTGGGCAAACGCCAAATGTGCTTTGCCACCAACATCACTGAGGACAGGGGTACCCAACACACAGAAAGGACCCTTTCTATTCAAGCCACTGCAAATCAAGCATCACGCATTTCAGCACCTGCCTACCTAATTCTATCGCCTACAGAGAGGCAGTTCCTTAAGGTCATCCTGCCAAACTCTGGTGACAGAAGTGTCTCTGGGGACCTCTTTCCCTCTGGGGCGATTATCAAACTGATCCATCTCGATGACGCTCAGAGGTGGCGCCGGGCTGACCCCGACTCACTTTCATCGTAATGCATCTACCACCCCCCCACACTCCCCGCCAAAAAGCCCTGGTTTTGATAAGATGCCTTCCAGATGTGATTCTGGAGAAAAGAATTCATCCTGGACAGAAACCCAAGAACAGACACGGTCAAGCTGCCAACATCAGTGCCTGACCTAATCCTATCTCCCTACATTTGTGGCTTCAAACCACGCACATGTGTCTGCGAATGTGTGTGCATGAGTGTCCAAGACGTAACATCTTAGAGAATGTATTTATGGCCACGAATTCATTCCCCAGTGGGGGAGATGTGCATGTGTACATGTGCCCCATGTGAACATTTGTGGGGGCTCAAGGGCCTTCCAGAGGTCTGTGGATGAAGAACCTGCTCTACACTTTTCCACATGTGGCTTAAATGACATAGAAAAGTCTATTAACTCTGATTCTTTTGAGTCTCACAAATTGACACCCTCTGGGGCCACGCAGGTTTGTTTCTGCAACTCGGTCCTGGGAGTAGATTGATTCACCTCATTGACTGAGAAGGTTCTCTCTTCTCTCCTGGCTGGACCCCATACTGGTTATGTTAGTGGGAGAATACAGCTTAATCCTTTTTAGCATCAAAAAGGATGCTTCCTGATATGCAAACTGGGGTTTACTTTTTAGGGGTTTGGATGGCTGCAGAGCTAAGGTAACTAAGTCGTTTCCATGGTGCCTAGCATGCAGTAGACACTCAATATGTGGTGACTTTATTTTCATATTATTCCAGTTAATATCCCTTTAAATGCCAATGCTCAGATCCTAATAAAAAATGAAGCAGAACAAAAAGGGTCTTCCAGAAGGCTGTTTCCTGGGCTCCATTTTCTGCTTCTCTCTCCCAGTTTCTCTTTAAGTGGTAATACTGGTTTCAGACGAGAGAGAAGTTCCCTCATTTGAGTTTAAATAGCACAGGAAGGCAGACTTTGACAGCTCTCATCTGCATGGAGGTGATGCCTGAGAAGGGATGGGGGATGGGGGAGCAAAAGGCTTTCTGTCTGCCTGCGTGCAGGTGTGCAAAGTGGCTGATTAGCCAGATATTTTTAAAGTTTCATAGGTGCGAGGCAGCCTCCGCTAATGAGAGTTTTAGGGGATTTCTCAAATCTAAAGTGAAGGGTGCCAGGAGTGGAACATGACCTTGGGGCTTCCCTGTACATGTTAACTAATATTACAAAGAACTCTCAGAAAACCCTCTGAAGTCAACTTCTGCGGGAGGAGAGGCAGGAACAGGTGAGGCTCTGGGGACCAGTGCCGGAGAGTTAATGACGGCGGCTATAAATAGACTCATTGGGAAGGCTGGGCAAAATCTCAGGGGGCTCTCTGCTCAGAGCAGGGAACAGGGGGGCTTTGAGGCAGAAATCGGGTCAAGGGTCCCCATGACGATGTCTTATTTGGAGGCCAAAGGAAAGACAGCTCTGCATTGAGTCACCAAATTGCACGGCAGGACGGAGGCTCCCCAGCCCTCCAGCTCCTCAGTCTTCCCTGGGTCACCCCCCCAGCCTGCTCTTTCAAGGTCACAGATCTGTCGCAATGGAAGATCTGCCCGGACCTCAGAGGTGGCCGAGGAGGGGTGGGTTTGATGGGGGAACTGAGGCTCCCTGAGCGCCTGGTAAGTGGCAACCCCTGTGCTTGACAGTTTCTGTGAACCAGTTCCCTTGTCCCACTGATAGTGTGCAGAAAGATTCTGTTTCTATTTTGCTTTTTCTTTTTAGGGCCGCACCCATGGCATATGGAAGTTCCCAGGCTACAGGTGGAATGTGAGCTGTAGCTGCCAGCCTAGGCCACCGCCACAGCCATGCTGGGATCCTTACCCCACAGAGTGAGGCAAGGGATTGAATCCACATCCTCATGGATCCTAGTTGGGTTCATAACCCCTGAGCCACAACGGGAACTCTCCCTGTTCCTATTTTATAGGTGGGGGTGGCTAAAGCCTCGGAGAGGCTGAGAAGTGTCCCAACGTTCACAGAGATACTCAGAGGTGGATAGAGTCTGGAGTCAGGCCACCCTGCACTGGTTAGGACTCAGGATGTGAATGAGGAGACACAGGTGGGCTGCGATTATGGCTCTTCTGGGGGGAAAAAAGAAAAAGCAGGATGCTACGGCATCCCTAAGGATGAAAAGGCAAAGCTAGGACTCCACCAGGAGTCAGAACCCTGCTGATGGGGTGGGGTGAGATGCAGATGCGACTAGCCACCACAAATGGAGATCCAGGGTGCCGGTGAGGTCCTGCAGGGTGGAGGCTGGAGGGGGAAGGGAAGAGGAATGACTGCAGAGCTGCTTACGGCTGTAGAATCTATTCTAGGCAAGGCACTGTGCCCCAGCAAAGCAAGCAAATGATGGTGCTTGACGTCTAACGGGAAATTCTGTGGCCGTGGGAGAAACTGAGGCAGATGCTGCGTTGAATGGGCTGGACCATTATGGGACTGGGGAAGGGAGTGTTAGTAAAAGGTGACTTAAGGGTTAATGCGGGGAGGGACTGAATCAACTCAATACCAAGTATATTTTTTCCAGGCTCACCAGATGCTGACTTAGAGGGCTCCTCTATCTTTCTGGACGCTGACTTCATCAACACAGTGTCCCCAAAGCTCTAGGCACCACGCCTGGCCCACAGCACCACTCGGGTTTCACCCCTGCCCCAGCCTGACTGGGAGCACCCCTGCCACCTGCACAGAAGGAGCTAGAAACCCCAGATGTAAGGGCTCAATCTGTGGCTGAGTCCCGGGTGGACTTGAGAAGACCCTCAAGTTCTCAGCAGAGCTTCTTCATTCGCAGAGCTTGTAAAAATTCCTTCCTTGCGCGCTTGGCAGGGGGGGCTATGCCGAAAAGACAACTGTGTTCTTACACCGCAGCCATCTGGGGGCGAGGCCAGTGGCGGGGGTGGGGGGGTCTCAACCTTGAAATATCTTTGAAGTCTCGTCCTTGATTTCTTTTTTGATCACACAACTCTATATTCTGTGCATAACAGATTCAAGTTTGTTTTAATTAAAAAAACAATCATGTTGTTTTCCCCCCAAATTGAGTAAAGTGGATATTCAGGAAGATGCTGCCACCCCCCCCCAACCCCACCACCCTGGACCTTCATATGCCTCCTGGTACAGTGCATGCCCCAGTTGTAAAAATCCCCCTGCAGAGAACACAGCAGAAATAGAAGAAAACTATAAAGCCCCGAACAAGTGCAAGGCATACTTGGAGTTCTTATTTATCAATAAATAATTGTTTTTAATAATTAATGCCAATCTAACCCTCAATCCTTTAGGAATTAGAGGCAGCCTTGGCCACAGCGAATGAAGAGAACATTTTCGGTCCTGACTCAGCTCTGCTGAATGTTTTGTTTTTCTCCAGCGCCACCGGCTCTCAGATGAGGGTTCATCTTCCATCACACCTGGGGGGCACAGCAACCAATAAAAACCAAACACACACAGGACAGCAGCCGGAGCCACACAGCTCCCAGCACGACTGCACTTACTCTGTGTGAAACATCATGCTCAGTGCTTTCCAAGCCTGACCTCATTCTTCTGCCCGGGATTCGCATGGTGGGAATCAGAAGCTATTTGCAGAAGGGAGGTCAGTTGTTCTTCCAAGGGCTCACGGCCAGGGGGAGGGGGGAGCAGGGTTGAAGGGCAAGTCTAAAGCAGAGGTCTGCACACTGCATCCCGTGGGTCACATCTGGCCCACCATCTGGTTTTGTAAATAAAGTTTTATCGGAACACAGCCAGGCCAGTTCATTTGTATACTGCCTGCGTCTGCTTTCAGACTCTCACCACAGCACTGAGTTGTTGCAGTGGCGAATGCATGGTGCATGAGGCACAGAATATTTACTATCTGACCCCTTACAGGAAAAGTTGGCAGGTCCCCCCTGCCTCCCCTAGAGTTTTCTACTCTTCATCCTCATCTTGATCTTGAACCCGAGGCTCTGTCTTTGTGGGAGCCTGACTCTGAAGTCCCCCAGAATGCAGAACCACCTGAGAAGTGCAGGCAATGTCTGGACCAGAAGAGGACAGACTCTGATGGGAGAGCTGGGCCCACACCTGCTTTGCTTCCAGAGAGGGGACCTGCAGGGCTCTGCCCAGGTGGCCTGCTCACCATGGGGTTCCTCCCCTGACTTCACACACACACACACACACCTGACTCCTCTGAGGCGGACCTTCCTTCCCAGGCTTCTGCTGCCTTGAGACCACATCCAAATGCCTTAATTGCGCATCTGAAGGTTTTTTCTGAGCAAATCCATTCACATCTTTGTAGCCTCGAGGCTTGACACTGTTTGGAGGATGGGCTTTCTTCTCGGGGCAACACTGGCACAGCTCTGAGCATCTTCCCCAAATAGCTGTCTTCTGCCTGAGGGGTGAGTTGCTGATATGTCTAGTCAGAGCCCAGGCTGATGCTTGTTGGTAGACGCGGTTCCTGGGCCTCTAAAGAGTAGAGCCGTGTGCAGTTTGCAATGACCCAGGCAACAGGATCACGTGCCTTCTTTCTGTTCCATTTTCCCTCCCCTCTGCTGGGTGCCTTTTCTTCTCCTCCACCATCGTGACTGGAAGGCATGGACTTATGGCTTCACCTGTGGTCTCCCCAGAGCTATGCAAAAGTAATGTTTAGCCACCGTGTGTTTCAGTGGCCAGTATGTGTGGAGTTTGCTCTGCTGGGAAACGAGATGTGAGAAGTGGCAGGATTTGCTTGTTACTCTGCTCCAGTACTACAAAACCCCCAAACTCATCTGAGTCTGACAGCCTGGCCCTCTTCATCTTCATGCAGAACATGCTAGAACATGCTAGAACATGGAACCTCATTCAGCTACCCTAACTCATGAACCTCTACACGTTGCTCCCTTTTTTATAAAGCGCCCCCCTCTCTTTCTCTAATGAATGGACTCCTACTCATTCTGAAAAGCTCAAGGCATGATTTAGGTGGGGGAGGGTCTTCTATGATTCTCCCAGTTGGATCTGTGTCTCTCCTTCAGGCTCCACCAGCTTTCTGCACCTGCTTCGGTTCTGGCACCGAGGACATTTTCTTGCATCTGTGGATTTACTTCTCTGACCTCTCATTTGACTGAAAACTCTTTGAGTATAAATAGTCTTACTCATGTCCTATTTTGCCAAAGCAGCACAACATCTGGCCCAGGGCTTGTGTAACAGGAGGGCGGGTTTGGTTACAAGTAACAACTCCTGATCAAGGCTGAGACCAGGCATCATCTCATATTGACACAAATGGAAATCCAGTGTGAGATGGTCCCAGCGTTGGTCCAGGCTCTCAGTCATGTCACCTAAGATGTGGTTTTGCGATCCTTCCATGCTACCACCTTCTGTACTGGGGAGGATACGGCCTCAAGGTGGATATGTCAGCTCTGGACATCATATCTGCATAGGGTGACTTCCAAAGAGAGTAAGAGGGATAAAGAGTTGCCTCGAGAGGCCTTCTCCTTTCTTCATGGGTGGCTCTTCTGACGTTGCTGGGGGTTAGTTCCCAGAAACCCCCTCCAGATCATTTTTCTTTATTTCACAGGTCAGAACAAGGTTATGAGCTCTCTGCTAAACCAATAAGAAAAGCAGAATCTTCCGATGGTGCCTGGCTTATAAGAGTGATAGCTTACTGATGGTAAACCCCAAATGTCTATTCACTCCATGAATTCTGGAGGTAGGGGGCAATTTATAAGCAAGGGTCAGTGTGGTTAATAAAAGATGGGGGCTTTCCTGGCTCACGAGGGGGTGATTTCCTGGTCGAAAGGAGGTGGAGAAAGCTCACTATTCAATATTCCACCTCACCCCCGCCCCCCAATTCGAGAGATTAAGAGAACAAAGTGAAACCACATGTTGCCGTGGTCACCACTGACCGCACTGACAATCTGATGCTTCTGGAACAGATTTCAGTTCTCCTAGTCCAATGACCAATTTCTGAGAAGCTATTAGGCACCACTCAGCGTCAGACACTGGGGCTTAGGGCTGCAAACAGGAGAGAGGACACCCTTCATGATATCAACGGGAGGTCCACAGTGGACAAAGATGAAGGAACTTACCAGCCATCAAGGTTTGTATTCTGTACCTCTTTCATTCGCGCATCCATTCATTCCTTCAGACGTCAGATATTTATTGCAAACTTACTACTACGATCAAAATAAGAAAAGGACATCTAGAAATAAATGCTGCTGGTTAACAGGATACGAGATGGAAAATGAACGGGAAAGGAGCCAGTTCCATGGAGGTGTGTGCGTGCCTTCTGGGCAGAGGATAAAAGACTGGAGGAAAGGAGTCATTCGGCCTCTTGAAGGCACGTCCAGGGGGATGATGGGAGTGGGTCAGGGGGACAGTCCAGGGTCAAGGTGAGGTGGCTGGAGGAAGGTAAGAGCTTCCGAGGCTATGCTAAGGAACTTTGTAAAAATACATTTGCCCTGTCTACTCTTGTACTGGCATGAGCAACACAGATAAGAAATGCATTTAAAAAAAAAAAAAAAAACCTTCCCCAATAGCAGCCGTGGGGCTGGCTTGAGCACATTATTTGTTATTATGTTGTTTGAACGGTAGGATGCAGCTCGCCTGAATACTGCTGTTTGCACAGCCTTATTTGCTCGGTATGCTGTGGTCCTGGTTAAAGCAGGCGTCTGTGCAATCTTCCTGTGTTCTGTGGTTTCCCAAGAGAAGCGCCATCGTGGATTCAATAAAGCTAGCAATAAAGCCCGTATTAATAATGTATGTAGAGCTCTATATGTCTATTTATAAGGTGCAGAATTGCAGTCCAAATGCATCCTTTCTCTCCCTCTACTTGGTAAGTGGCCCCAACCATGTTAGATGAGGTTTCTCTCCCAAGCCGACACCCCTTTTCACTACGCTGCATATTAAGGGCTGAGCTAAGTGCTGTGCCAGCCCTGGGACCATTGTCTACACGTGGCCCCTTGGATCTGGCACAATTATTTATGCAGGAAATAGGAGATAAAGCATGCTGAGACACACGCTATGATTCATAGCTGAAAAGAGGAATGAGGCATTGGGAAACCACATGAATAAGGACATGGATAAGCTTTCTTTTTTTTTTTCCATTTTTTTATTACTCAAATGAATTTATCACATCTGTAGTTGTATAATGATCATAACAATCTGATTTCACGGGATTTCCATCCCACAGCCCAAGCACATACACCTACCCCCCAAACTGTCTCCACTGAAGACCATAAGTTTTTCAATGTCTGTGAGTCAGCATCTGTTCTGCAAAGAAGTTCAGTCTGTCCTTTTTTCAGATTCCACATGTCAGTGAAAGCATTTGATGTTGGTGTCTCATTGTATGGCTGACTTCACTTAGCATGATAGTTTCTAGGTCCATCCATGTTGCAAAAAATGCTGGTATTTCGTTCATTTTATTTTTTTATTTTTTATTTATTTATTTTTTATTTTCCCACTGTACAGCAAGGGGGTCAGGTTATCCTTACATGTATACATTACAATTACATTTTCCCCCCACCCTTTCTTCTGTTGCAACATGAGTATCTAGACAAAGTTCTCAATGCTATTCAGCAGGATCTCCTTGTAAATCTATTCTAAGTTGTGTCTGATAAGCCCAAGCTCCCGATCCCTCCCACTCCCTCCCCCTCCCATCAGGCAGCCACAAGTCTCTTCTCCAAGTCCATGATTTTCTTTTCTGAGAAGATGTTCATTTGTGCTGGATATTAGATTCCAGTTATAAGTGATATCATACGGTATTTGTCTTTGTCTTTCTGGCTCATTTCACTCAGGATGAGAATCTCTAGTTCCATCCATGTTGCTGCAAATGGCATTATGTCATTCTTTTTTATGGCCGAGTAGTATTCCATTGTGTATGTATACCACCTCTTCCGAATCCAATCATCTGTCGATGGACATTTGGGTTGTTTCCATGTCCTGGCTATTGTGAATAGGGCTGCAATGAACATGCGGGTGCACGTGTCTCTTTTAAGTAGAGTTTTGTCCGGATAGATGCCCAAGAGTGGGATTGCAGGGTCATATGGAAGTTCTATGTATAGATTTCTAAGGTATCTCCAAACCGTTCTCCATAGTGGCTGTACCAGTTTACATTCCCACCAACAGTGTAGGAGGGTTCCCTTTTCTCCACAGCCCCTCCAGCACTTGTTATTTGTGGATTTATTGATGATGGCCATTCTGACTGGTGTGAGGTGATATCTCATGGTAGTTTTGATTTGCATTTCTCTTATAGCCAGCGATGTTGAGCATTTTTTCATGTGTTTGTTGGCCATCTGTATATCTTCTTTGGAGAAATGTCTATTCAGGTCTTTTGCCCATTTTTCCATTGATTGATTGGTTTTTTTGCTGTTGGGTTGTATAAGTTGTTTATATATTCTAGAGATTAAGCCCTTGTCGGTTGCATCATTTGAAACTATTTTCTCCCATTCTGTAAGTTGTCTTTTTGTTTTCTTTTGGGTTTCCTTTGCTGTGCAAAAGCTTTTCAGTTTGATGAGGTCCCATGGGTTTATTTTTGCTCTAATTTCTATTGCTTTGGGAGACTGACCTGAGAAAATATTCATGATGTTGATGTCAGAGAGTGTTTTGCCTATGTTTTCTTCTAGGAGTTTGATGGTGTCCTGTTGTATATTTAAGTCTTTCAGCCATTTGGAGTTTATTTTGGTGCATGGTGTGAGGGTGTGTTCTAGTTTCATTGCTTTGCATGCAGCTGTCCAGGTTTCCCAGCAATGCTTGCTGAATAGACTTTCTTTTTCCCATTTTATGTTCTTGCCTCCCTTGTCAAAGATTAATTGACCATAGGTGTCAGGGTTTATTTCCAGGTTCTCTATTCTGTTCCATTGGTCTGTCTGTTTTGATCCCAGTACCACACTGTTTTGATGACTGTGGCTTTGTAGTATTTCTTGAAGTCTGGGAGAGTTATGCCTCCTGCTTGGTTTTTGTTTCTCAGGATTGCTTTGGCGATTCTGGGTCTTGTGTGGTTCCATATAAATGTTTGGATTGTTTGTTCTACTTCTGTGAAAAATGTCATGGGTCATTTGATAGGGATTGCATTGAATCTGTAGATTGCTTTGGGTAGTATGGCCATTTTTACAATATTGATTTTCCCAATCCAGGAACATGGACTATCTTTCCATTTCTTTACATCTTCTTTGATTTCTTTGATTAAAGTTTTATAGTTCTCGGCATATAGGTCCTTTACCTCCTTGGTCAGGTGTATTCCGAGGTATTTGATTTTGTGAGGTGCAATTTTAAAAGGTATTATATCTTTGTATTCCTTTTCTAACAGTTCATTGCTGGTATACAGAAATGCAACTGACTTCTGAATGTTCATCTTATATCCTGCTACTTTGCTGAATTTATGAATCAGTTCAAGTAGTTTTGGGGTTGAGTCCTTAGGGTTTTCTATGTATAGTATCATGTCATCTGCATACAGTGACAGTTTTCTCTCTTCTCTTCCTATATGGATGCCTTTTATTTCTTTGGTTTGTCTAATTGCTGTGGCTAGGACTTCCAAAACGATGTTGAAGAGCAGTGGTGAGAGTGGGCATCCCTGTCTTGTTCCAGATTTGAGTGAGAAGGCTTTCAGTTTTTCCCCATTGAGGATTATATCTGCTGTGGGTGTATCATAAATGGCTTTGGTTATATTCAGGAATGTTCCCTCTATACCCACTTTGGCGAGGGTCTTGATCATGAATGGATGTTGGACTTTGTCAAATGCTTTTTCTGCGTCTATTGAGATGATCATATGATTTTCGACTTTTTTTTTGTTAATGTGGTGTATGATGCTGATTGATTTGCGTGTGTTGAACCATCCTTGTGAACCTGGGATGAACCCAACCTGGTCATGGTGTATAATTTTTTTGGTATGTTGTTGGATTTGGTTGGCTAAGATTTTGTTGAGAATTTTGCATCTATATTCATCAATGATATTGGGCGATAGTTTTCTTTTTGGGTGGTATCTCTGTCTGGTTTTGGAATGAGGGTGATGGTGGCATCATAGAATGTCTTTGGGAATATTCCTTCTTCTTCAACCTTTTGAAAGAGTTTCAGGAGGATGGGCACCAATTCCTCTTTATATGTTTGATAAAATTCACCTGTGAAGCCATCTAGTCCTGGACTTTTATTTGTAGGGAGTGATTTTATGACCTCTTCAATTTCATTTCTAGTGATGGGTCTGTTCCGTTGGTCTGTTTCTACTTGATTCAGTTTTGGCAGGCTGTAAGATTCTAGAAAATTGTCCATTTCTTCCAGATTGTCAAACTTGTTGCCGTATAGTTGTTCATAGTATTCTCTTATGGTTTTTTGTATTTCTGCTGTATCCGTTGTGATTTCTCCTTTTTCATTTATACTTTTGGTTATTTGGGTTCTTTCTCTCCTCTTTTTAGTGAGTCTGGCCAGGGGTTTGTCAATTTTGTTTACCTTTTCAAAGAACCAGCTCTTGGTTTTATTAATTTCTCTATTGTTTTTTGAGTCTCTATTTTATTGATTTCTTCTTTGATCTTTATAATTTCCTTCCTTCTGCTGACTTTAGGACTTTTTTGTTCTTCTTTTTCTAATTCATTTAGGTGGAGGGTTAAGTTGTCAATTTGGGATCTTTCTTCTTTTTTGAGAAAGGCCTGTATCGCTATAAATTTCCCTCTGAGCACTGCTTTCGCAGCATCCCATAGATTTTGAGCGGTTGTGTCTTCATTATCATTTGTTTCAAGGTAGTTTTTAATTTCCTGCTTGATTTCCTCATTGACCCATTGGTTTTTTAGTAGCGTGTTGTTTAGTCTCCATGCAGTAGGTTTTTTCTCTTTCCTTTTCCCATGGTTGATTTCTAATTTCATGGCATTGTGGTCAGAGAAGATACTTGAGATAATTTCTATGCTCCTAAATTTATTGAGATTAGCTTTGTGTCCCAATATGTGGTCGATTCTTGAGAATGTTCCATGAGCATTTGAGAAGAATGTGTATTCTGCTTTTTTTTGGATATAGGGTCCTGAAGATCTCAATGAAGTCTAACTTTTCTATTGTTTCCTTTAGGATCTCTGTTGCTTTATTGGTTTTCTGTCTAGAGGATCTGTCCATTGCTGTGAGGGGGGTATTAAGGTCTCCTACTATGATTGTATTCTCATCAACATCTCCCTTTATGTCTGTTAATATTTGTTGTATGTATCTGGGTGCTCCTGTATTTGGGGCATATATGTTGACGATAGTAACATCCTCTCCTTGGATGGATCCCTTAATCATTAAGTAGTGTCCTTCTTTGTCTTTCTTTATGTCTTTTGTTTTAAAGCCTATTTTGTCTGATATGAGCGTTGCGACTCTTGCTTTTCTGTCATGTCTATTGGCGTGAAATATTTTTCCCCACCCTTTCACTTTCAATCTATATGTATCTTTTGTCCTAAGGTGAGTTTCTTGTAGGCAGCATATTGAAGGTTTTTGCCTTTTTATCCACTCAGCCACTCTGTGTCTTTTGATTGGGGCATTCAGTCCATTGACATTTAAGCTGATAATTGATAGATGATTATTTATTACCATTTGAACCTTGTGTTCCAGTTGATTCTATGGTTCTCCATTCTTCCTTTCTTTTTTTTTTTGGTTGGATGGTCTCCTGTTATTATCTACTTGAGTGTATTTTTTTTTCATTTTTTGCAAATGCAATATTTGGTTTTGGCTTGTGGTTGCCCTGTTTTTTAAGTATGCTAACCCCATCCCATAATTGTGTGTTTTAGCCTGATGGTCCTGTAAGTTCTAACACTTCATTACTATATTAAAATTAAGAAGAGAAACATACAAACAAACAAACAAAAAGGGTTATTTACTTCCTAACATCCCTTGCCCACATTTTATGGTTTTGATGACTCTTTTTTATTTTTTTCTTTTTTTTTTTGTCTTGTCTTTTGTTGTTGTTGTTGTTGTTGCTATTTCTTGGGCCACTCCCACGGCATATGGAGGTTCCCAGGCTAGGGGTTGAATCGGAGCTGTAGCCACCGGCCTATGCCAGAGCCACAGCAACGTGGGATCCGAGCCGCGTCTACAACCTACACCACAGCTCACTGCAACGCCGGATCCTTAACGCACTAAGCAAGGGCAGGGACCAAACCCGCAACCTCATGGTTCCTAGTCGGATTCGTTAACCACTGTGCCCCGACAGGAACTCCTATTTTTTTCTTTTTAATTTTATTTTGTTTGAAGCATGTTCATGATTAAATCTATATGCTGGCTTATTTGAGTGACTGCTCTCTGATTGCGGTTTCCTCAGTCCTAGTTCTTCCTCTTCTTCTTCTTCTTTTTTTTTTCTTTTCTTTTTTCTTCCCTTTCCTTCCTTTCTTTTTGGTTTAGAGAAGCCCTTTCAATATTTCCTTTAACCTGGGTTTTGTGTTGCAGTGTTCTTTAAGTTTTTGTTTGTTGGAAAAAATGTTTATTTCCCCTTCTATTTTAAATGATATTCTTGCTGGATAGAGTATTCTAGGTTGATATTTTTCCTTTAGCACTTTAAATATCTCTTGCCATTCCCTCCTGGCC